>NW_022631010.1:3128052-3764245 GCF_010015895.1 Lontra canadensis
GTCTGCCCCCCCCCCCCCCCGCCCGCCTGCCTCTCTGCCTACTTGTAATCTCCAGCTGTCAAATAAATAAATAAAATCTTTAAAAAAAAAAAACAAAACAAACAAACAAAAAAACACCTACCACGGTCGGTCCCATTCCCAGCAACATACACACCGCAGAAAAGCTACTCCACACACACACCAGGAGACATGTAGAGAAGTGCTCAATGCAGCACTGTTTGTTACAGAGATAACTAGAAACAACCAAATATGCACCAAGAAAAAAATGGACAAATAAATCATGGCATATTCACACCAGAAGACAGCACATACCAGAAAATATGATGTATGTCAATTAAATGCACCAGCACATTTCAAGCTCAGAAATGATATGTAAAAGCAGCAACTCAGGGAAAAATCCATGATTCCATTCACATAAAGATTATTTTTAAAAGGCAAGTACAGGGGACCTGGGTGGCTCAGTGGGTTAAAGCCTCTGCCTTCAGCTCAGGTCATGATTCCAGGGTTCTGGGATCGAGCCCTGTAATCGGGCTCTCTGCTCAGGAGGGAACCTGCTTCCCCCTCTCTCTCTGCCTGCTTCTCTGACTACTTGTGATCTCTGTCTCTCAAATAAATAAATAAAATCTTTAAAATAAAATAAAATAAAAGGCAAGTACAGCAATACAGACCTATGGGCAAACCCAGAAACAAATGCAAGGGAATGATTACCACTGAAATCAGAATATTGGTTATCTTCAGCAGAGACAGAAAAGGATATGCTCAGAGGCCTCAAAGAATGTAAAAGGTATTCTGTTCCTGAGCTGGCTGGTGAGTATAGGAGTGTGCGGTTTATTTTTCAGCTATTCTTTACCACAAACTACATACTTTCTTTTGGGTAAATTATATACTTCACGATAAAAAAAAAAAAAAGTAAAAGCAATATATTCTCAACATGCCCAGTAGGTCTTGTATGTGTGTTCTAACAGACAAATCTGTCTTAGACTAATACAGCATATTAAGAGCAGGAAACCAGCACAGCTTGTTTTGATACCAAAACGGAGTAAGGTTTGAAATCCAAATATCACAGATCACTTATGAATACAGATGTAAAAATTCTAAATAAATGATTCATACTAAATCCAATGCATGTTTAAAAAGAAAACATGCAGAAATGACATTTATCCTAGGAATACAAGGATATTTGAGCACTGGAAAAAAAATCTATTAATATAATTCACTATATTACCAAATCAAAAGAAATAAACTATGATACCTTTGCTCACACAAATTATTTACTGAGAGACAATAGTAACTAAAATTAACCCCCCCCCCCCGGGAGTTTATGTCCTAGTCAAAGAAGACAGACAATAGCAAGTATATAGCAAATGATACACAGATTATCAGACACAAGAAGAAAAAGATAGGGCAGGGAAGAGGGGAGTGCTGAGGGGTACAGAGGGGTTAGGGTGCGATCTGAGCAAGACCTGAAGGTGGTGGGGGAGCAAGGCATGTTGTGGGGGGAAAGCATGGCAGACAGCTGAAACAGCAAGGACATAGCCCTGAGAGAGTACACTGGCAGCGTGTTCAAGGACCACCAAGGAGGCCACTGTGTTTATCTAGCAGAGTGAACCAGGGGAAGAAAGTAGGAGGAGAGAGAGGGTGGGGGCAAATCTCATCAGGGTCCTGCAAGCAACTCGAAGGATTTCAGCCTACCTGAGGGGGTGAGGGGTGAATACTAGATGGTTTTGAGCAGAGGAATGACATGACCTGACATTAAAAAAAAAAAATCTTCCTGGGGAACTTGAGTGGCTAAGTTGGTTAAGCGTCCAAATCTTGATCTTGGCCCAGATCTTGATCTTAAGGCTGTGAGTTCAAGCCCATAATGGGCTCCACTCCTAGTGGGGGGAAATAAAAATCTTCCTGGCTCCAGGGCTGAGGAGAGTGACAAGAGTGGAAAGCAAGGAGACCAGTTCAGAAGTTACTATAAAAATCTAGGAGAAAGGAGAAAGACGATTGGTGGTTTAAACCACGAAAGTGGTCCGGGGTAGCGGGTAAAATGGACATATTCTGAAAGTTAAGCAAACAGGGTTTACTGATGATTACATGTGCCATGAGAACAAAAGAAAGGAGTTGAAGACAATTCAAAGGTTTCTAACCTAAGCAACTTAGAACATGGAATTCCCCCTAAGTGATATAGATAAGACAAGGGTGAAAGGTTTGGGGTGGGAAAATCAAAATCGGTTTTGTGTATATTAGTTCTAAGATGCCATCAGTATCCAAACAGAGATACTGAACAGACACCTGGACAGATACAAGTTTGATGTCCAGGGGAAAATATCCAGGGTGGAGATACACTTTGGAAGTTGTCAGCCACAAAGAAACAGAGAGGCAAAGGAAACAAGTTGCCAAAACAAAGGAAGATGAAATCTAAGTGTTACAGAGAGAGGTACTGCAAAGAACCAAGTGGATTTATCCCCTAAATTCCAGAAAGGCTCAGAATCTAAACATGGCAAAGATGAGGTATGGGATTGAGAATATGGGGATTATTAAAAGCATACATCAGGAGGACACAGACATCCTTACTTACTCCAGCACCACACAATTAAGCAACAGCCACTCTCACTGCTGCAGGAGACAAGTCAAGCCACAAAAACCACGATGTGCGGAATTTCCCACTAGTGTTTAAGAGCCTGACGCTTAAGTAAAGAACAGTCCCTCAACCAAGATCATCAGACATTTGAGTAAGGCCCATAGGGTGAAAAATGACCTACACTAAAGGATATACTCATGGAAAAAATTCTGAAAACTCTCAGAGACAGGAGGTAGAAAATAGGGGGAGGGGCAAGGGCAGGGAGGGCACTAATCAAATTGGCAATGAATTTCAAAAACAACACTGGGGGGGGGGGGCGCCTGGGTGGCTCAGAGAGTTAAGCCTCTGCCTTTGGCTCAGGTCATGATCTCGGGGTCCTGGGATCAAACCCCGCATCAGGCTCTCTGCTTAAGCAGGGAACATCCTCCCCCCCGCCACCCACCCCTCTCTGCCTGCCTCTCTGCCTACTTGTGATCTCTGTCAAATAAATAAATAAAATCTTTAAGGAAAAAAAAAAAAAAAAACCAACAACACTGGACCTTACTTTTTTCTTTTGAGAAAATAAAGCTTATATTTCGGAGATTTTCAACTACTTCATTTTACAGAAAAGAGATGCTGGTGAACATTCCATACTACTATATATTTCAACTTTGATACTAAAAATTACTGTCCTAAACCAATTCAACTGTTTGTCAAAGAGAACTGCTACCAGTCAAGGAGTAACGTTCTCCTTCTACGAGTTTTTCTACTGCATTTTTTTTTTAAGATTTTATTTATTTGACAGACAGAGATCACAAGTAGGCAGAGAGGCAGAGAATGAGAGGAAGCAGGCTCCCCACTGAGCAGAGAGCCTGATGCCTGATTCGGGGCTTGATCCCAGAACTCTGGGATCATGATCCGAGCCGAAGGCAGAGGCTTTAACCCACTGAGCCACCCAGGCGCCCCTCCACTGCATTTGTCCAACAGTTATTAAGCACCTCGTACGATAGACGCTGAGGACACAGCCAAAGACAAAATAATACTGATTCTCTACCCCAAGGTCTAGTCAGAAGAGACCTATCAAACAATTACCTAAATAATTAGGTAATCATTAACTCGTAAGTGACCAGAAGTAAAGTTTGGGGCACAACACGAAAATCCAATTTAGAGATAAAGTTTCTGAGGTACTGACATTTAACTTGAGACCTGTAACCAGCAAAAAGGAGAAGACAGTTCCAAATGGGAGACACTAAAACTCTAAAGAGCTGAAGGAATTCAAAGAACAGAAAGATGGGCAGTGTGGCTGGGCAAGGTTTGAATTTTTTTGGTAAATGCCATAGGAAGCCATTAAGAGACACTAAACAGAAATGTGTCATGGTCAAATCATGTTTTAAAAAAAAAAAAAATCCCGCTGGCTACTGTGTGAATTACCAAGGAGCAAAGGGGGCAAACGTGAAAGCAAGGGGCCCAGGCAAGAGTTGTTTTGGTATCCAGCCTATGAGCGTAACTTAAGAGTAAGGTGGTTGCAATGGGAATGGAGACCAAAAAAAGTACAAGTCAGAAGTCAAAGGAGTATTGTCCAGAGTTAAGTGACCCAAGAAAAACTGGCACGCAGAGTCAAAGAGACTAAAACAGAAAGGATTAGCTGACACATAAAGGCACACATGTAAAAGCCCATCTAGTACATGTGAATCAAAAACATTTCCCAAAACAGAAGACAGACATCTTTTTTGCTCCCCATCCCTTCCCTACCTTGTGATGCACACAGAATTTAAAAATGCCTCCCAAACATTTGAGAACCAACTCATATAGTCAAAACTTCAAATCTCCTAAGCCTGTCTTCCATGTGTTGAATACAAATCTCTCAAACAACCAAAAAAATATGACTTGGTCCCATTTACTTAAACTCTCTCAGGTTTCTTCCCCATTATTACAGGAGTAGGAGAGATATTTATGTTTCAGAAAGACCAATATGACAAGTATGATGACTGTCTTGGATACAGTTAGCGCTCAAACATCAGTTTCCAGCTTTCCTTCCAGATTTAGCTAAGCTAGAAGAAGCAAACTTTCTTAGACTAAACAAGCTCCTCAAATAACTCTCCCCAAAAGTCTGATCTGAAGGACTGAGAAGAGATCATACTGTTTTCATACTGGGTGATCCAAAGAAAAGTGTTTTTTCAAACACAATCCCAAGGAAGCCTGGAACAATTTCATTTTCCTAGAACCCTGGTGCCTTAAAATCGCACTTTAAAAGTATAACCTTTTTGTTTTAAAAATACACATCACTTTAGCACCCCTGAAATTATCATCCTGCCCACCCCCCTGAACAACCACAAAATCATTCCAGTGGCAGTGCTTTCGAAACCTCTGGTACCTGACCTTTACCACACTTCCATCATTACAGGGCTTTGAACTTCAGGAAGTAGAAGAGGACAAAAGGCAGCTCATCTCTTAGACATGAAACCAGAGTCTGACTAGGGCTCTAAGAACAATCAAGCTCTCTCTTCTCCCTGAGCTGGCTGGAAATCCTGTCAAACAACAGAATACCCCCCTTTTCCATAGGCGGATCCAGACATCCCTTGAGAATTATTCAAACAAATAAGGAAGCTTTTACCAACAGAGAGGTCAAAGCCTCCATCAAAACCAAACTGCTACTATTAACCAGAGCAAATGGTACTGCTCTACTAACTGGGCCTTCTGTGCAGATCTCCTACAGTTCAGAGTGGAACAGGGCTCACAAGAAAACTGTCTGCTTCCAGGAAATACCAAATGCATCACAAAAGAACAAAAAGGAAAAATATCCCGTGCTGACTCTTCATACAACATAGTCTAGATGCTAGAATGGGAGCACAGGAAGGATTTTTACTGCATTTTTACTCTAGAAGGTTTTCAACAGAGTGCCACGGTCTGGGAAAGATCCTCGACTGCTTGAGGCAGGGGTGGGAACAGCAAAATTTCACAAAAGATGGAGCAGGTGGTCCCTCACAGCTTGCTTCAACCAGAGCAGTTTCACAGCCTCTATTCGTATTTTGGAGCTCCATTTCATGACATAAAAGGATTTTACACCTCAAGTATTTAAATGACCAATCTATTTCAACTTCTGAGAGTTAGAGACAAAGAAGTATAAATGGAGATATTTAGTAAGACATGAGGTGCTATACTGGAAACCAGACCTTGACTCCTACCTAGTCCAATGCTCTTACTACCACAACACACCACTTATTCTAACACAGAAAAGAACGCCTATGACCCGAAATGCCAATATAATTAATGCAGAGTGCAGAAATTCAACCAGTCATAACTAAAGAGTCACATCTAAGGACATGAAAACCTACTTGGCTTAACAATCATAAGGATTTTTCACTAAAGAGAGTAAAACTGACATTTCAAGACATTATCAAAAAACTCACAAGATGCTTCAAAAAGATCAAAGGACCAAAGGTCATAAAACCTATAGGAAAACTCTTTATTCTAAATTAGCATAATGAAAAGAAATTAAACTCCAAAGGTGGGGGCCCTGGATTCTAGTCCCAACTTGGCTATATGCATCTGTGACACAGATGTATAATCACAGATACATTATTTAACCTGTTAGAAGCTCAGTTATCTAACTGCAAAAGAAAAATGAACTGGATGATTTGAGAGCCCCTCCCACACTAAAATTCTAAGACTCTAAGCATTTTAAAAGATCATATATTTGTTAAGGCTAACAGACTATCAAAGACATTGTCTTAAAATGTCACTACCATTTAGAGATTCTATTTTCTAACAAGATGATCAAAGTTCAAAACTCTAAAAGGAATAATAACATTTTATCTGAAACATACCTAAAATGTTTAAACTGTATCTAATGGCTCAGTTTCTGCCTGTAGCAATTAAGAGGAACCAGATTATGGACACAGTCACAGACAGATTTACTTCTAGTGTCAGCAGATTCTTGCACAGATTTATGTAGAACTGCTCTAAAGAGGGCAAGGGGAAAAAAAGGATTCTTAGAAGTCGACTTGCTGAGCAGAAAAAAAAAATAACCCAAAATATGCATATTCTATAATAAAACTGATATAAAAGAAAGGTGAATTACAAGGAGAACCGACTAGCTAAGATTTTGATGAAACCTAATCAACTACTTCTCATCCAGCCAACACTTCCAAGTACCTACTGTGTGCTAGACACAGGGGATACAGTTAAAACAAAGTCCCTGCGCTCCTACACTAGTGCAAAGAGGCTAACAACTACAGAGTAATTTCTGATACGGACAGGGCCATGAAACAAACAAAAACCCTCCTAATGTTGTAGAATTAGATGGGTAGAGATAATGTTCATTGAAAAGATACTTTTGGATTAAGAACCAAATGGCAAGAAGTGACCACAGAGCTTTCTAGGCAGAGGGACTAGCAAGTGCAAGGGCCCTATGGTGGACACAAAGCGGAGGTGTCTGAGAAACACCTCAGAAACACCTAGGGGCGCCTGGGTGGCTCAGTGGGTTAAAGCCTCTGCCTTCGGCTCAGGTCATGATCTCAAGGTCCTGGGATCGAGCCCTGCATCTGGCTCTCTGCTCAGGAGGGAGCCCGCTTCCCCCTCTCTCTCTGCCTGCCTCTGCCTACCTGTAATCTCTCTCTTTCTGTCAAATAAATAAATAAATAAATAAATAGAATCTTTTTGAAAATAGATAAATAAAAGACCACCCTGGGACACCTGGGTGGCTCAGTCAGTTGAGCATCTGTCTTCAGCTCAGTTCCTGATGCCAGGGTCCTGGGATCGAGTACCATGTTGGGCTCTTTGCTCATCAGGGAGCTTGCTTTTCCCCCTGCCTGCTGCTCCCCACGCCTGTGTGCACTCGCTCTGACAAATAAATAAAATCATGAAAAAAAAAAAAAAAAAAACCCACCCTACTTGCTGTGCACATACCAAAAGTCAAAATGTTGGGGCACCAAGGTGGCTCAGTCAGTTAAGCATCTGCCTTCAGCTAAGGTCGTGATCCTGGGGTCCTGGGATCCTGCCCCACATCAGGCTTCCTGCTCAGGGCGGGGTCAGCTTCCCCCTCTCCCTGTGTGCTCTCTCTCAAATAAATAAATGAAGTCTTTTAAAAAAAAATCAGAATCTTCTCTGATACTGCCTTTCAAATGATAGACTCCATGATTTTATTGTATCTAAGTCTAGGCTTATTTCCTTTGTTCTTCTCAGTATTTAACAGTAACATAAATAGCTTTGAAATTGCTGTAAGTGTGGATTTGTACGTGAATATTTTAATTATAGTTATAAAAATAACATTGTGGGACTGCAATAATTACCTCCCTCTCTTCCTCCATTTGCTTTTTCCTTTCTTTTATCTGCCGACTGGATTTTAATGTACGGATACTTCAAATACAGTCGTCTATTTCTTCTACCAAAAAGAGGTTTTTTATACTTTTATAAAAATATTCTATATATTTTAAAAAATCCATGTGGCTTGTTAAATTGGGTTAAAAGACATTGAAGGCTGAGCCCTGTATCATACATGAGATACAATAAAGTGGAAAGAGCCATAAGTAACGTTAAGTGACATATCCATGTGAGAATCATTCCATAATGAAAACGCACGACATTCACAGGACTGCAGTTATACCTGGCAGTAAGCGCTGCAAAGACCAATATAGGCTAAACTCACCAGTGACACAATCACTAAGTCGAAAAAGCATAGTAGTTCAGCATCAAAGTCCTAAAAATGTAGAACACTACAAAGAAACTCAGAGTGGCTTTGTAAGAATGAGAAATCCCAAGTGTAAAGGATGAGAAATCCCAAGTGTAACCAGACAATGATGGACACTGACAGATGACTTCAAGAAAGGCCTAAGGAAAGCAATTCAAATCAAGAATTCAAAGCATGGTTAGATTTCATCTATCCCGTCCATCCTTGAGAACTAGCTCTGGGGACTGATGCAAGCATCTATATATAAAGTGTCAAATGTACCGTCACATTCCCCAAAACAACTTTTTATCAGAGAAGGAACCCTGTGGCATGCCCCAAAAGACGCCAGCTTATCTGTAAACCTTTAGTAATCATAGATAAAGCCACACAAATGTATCCAGAACTGAAAAAAAACCCTGTTGTCAACTAAGTAGCAAAATCACATGGATCAACAGAATTCTGACCTTGATGGTCCCCTAGAAGAGATTTCCAAGCAGGGGGCAGAAAAACTACAAGGCATTCTGCACATGCTTTTTCTTAACACATGAGAGATAAGGTAGGCAAAGAAAATGCCACAGGATTTCAGAGGTGCATTTTCCAGAGAAATTAAATTAAATAACTTGTGCCTTCCTGGCCCTTATTACAGGCAAGACCCAGACCAAACTACCACTATACCATACATCGCATCAGTTCCATCCTTCATTGCTGAGTGGCTCTATGCTACAGCCTGGAGGAGTGGACATGATCTAGCAGTGCAAATAGAAAGAAGTCTGTAAATAACTAAGATTTCTACACTTTTATTAGTCCTTTAAAAATGTATTTAATCCCACAAAACAACTGCCCTGAACTATTCAAAAATATCAATGCCATAAAAGACAAAACAAGGCATGGGAACTATTGTACATTAACAAAGATTAAAGAGACATGACAACCAAATGAAATGCAGCATTCTTTCTCTTTATTTTTTATTTAAATTCAATTAACATATAGCGTATTAGTTTCAGAGGTAGAGTTTAGTGATTCACCAGTTGCATATAACACCCAGTGCTCATTACATCAAGCGCCCTCCTTATTGTCCATCACCCAGTTACCCCATTCCCCAACCCACCTCCCCTCCAGGAACCCTCCGTTTGTTTCCTAGAGTTAAGACTCTCTTAGGGTTTGCCCCCTTCTCTGTTTTTATCTTATTTTATTTTTGAAATACATGATTCTTGATTGGATGCTGGACTGAAAAAATAAGCTATAAAGATTATTTGTGGAACCAGAGACAATTTGACCGTGGACTATATATTATATACTACTGTATCAATGTTAATTTTCTTGAATATGAAAATAAGATTATGGTTATGCAGAATAATGTACTTGTTCTTAAAACATTCATTCTAAAGTATGGAAGAGAGGTATAAAGCAAATTGCGGCAAAGTCATAAAGACAAATGAAACTCAGTTCCTACTCTCAATGTGTTCACAGAAAAACGTATTTCTCCTCCCCCTTAAAATAGAAATAGGTGGTCAACATGCATATTTGTAATATACATAATATAAACAATTATAATCATATGTAACTATGTACCATTATGTTATATACAACAATGTGTAAATGCAATGGGAAAATGTCATTAGCAAGCAACTGACAATAAAGAACCTAAAGGAATACCAAAAAGGCTACCATTTATTAAGGACTGACTCTGTGTTAGAAATGCATATACCACCACAAAGAAAACTTAAACCTGTCCCACGTTATAAAGGTAGATTTGGAACTCAGGGCTCTATTTCTCCCCAAGATTTGGTTCCTGACACTACATTATGCAGCCTCTTAACAAAAGAAGTCCAAAATACTAGAAATAGATACAATATAGAAAATAGCAAAGACATCTGAATATAAGATACATTTGAAGTATACATAACATCAAGTTTTATGACTACAGGTTATGGACATTGTGGTATTTGCTCAAGTGCTTAATTTTGAATTAAAGAAAATAAGTCTATCAAGAAAATAAAAGGGAAAAGTTGTGTACAGACTACTGAAATTTATAACCACATTATGGATGAGTAGAAGGGTCAGCATCAAATTCACAGTTTCCTCATCATCATCCTGTCTACATCAGGTCAGCAAACCACAGTCCCAAACCAAATCTGACCCTCTCACTGTCTTTGGAAATAAGGTTTTATTGGAACACAACCTTGCCCACTCACTTATGATTTGTCTATGCCTGCCTTCCTGCTACAATGGCAGAGATAAATAATTATAATAGAGACAGCAAGGTCCATAAAACCTAAAATATTTATTACTGGCCTTTTACAGAAAGTTTGCCAACCCCTGGTTTAAATGATAACCATTTATATCACAAATAGTAAAAAAATAATTAGTCTATTCATTTCAGCTCTATTTAAGCTTTACTGTGACCTCTGATTTAAGTTCTCTTCCCTTTGTAATTAGTGCCACTTAGAAAAAGCTAATGAGTTTTTGAATTTCCACAAGGATGTTCACATGTCAGTTATATTCCATAGAGTAGGTCTTATTTTAGCTGCCCAGTAATTTATCTTTCACGGTACTATTACAAACAAAATCCTAATTAAAGCACATTTGCAGTTACCCCCCACACATCCTTATCCCACTACTGCCTACAATCTGCAAAGATATAAACAAAGAAAAGATGAATAGCTGATATGACTTTCTGAAAATACAAAATAGCGGATATGACTAAAGAACTTCTAATACCCTGTTCACCCTAGAATATCTCAAAGTACTGTTTATGACCAACATCATCATCATCACTGGCCTGCTTATTAGAAATGCAAATTCAGGGGCGCCTGGGTGGCTCAGTGGGTTAAAGCCTCTGCCTCCAGCTCGGGTCATGATCAAGCCCGCAGGGAGCCTGCTTCCTCCTCTCTGCCTGCCTCTCTGCCTACTTGTGATCTCTGTCTATCAAATAAATAAATAAATAAATCTTTAAAAAAAAAGAAAGAAAGAAAGAAATGCAAATTCAGGGGTCTCATCCCAGACCTATACCAGGTAACTCTCACACTAAAAGTTTAAAAACAGAGTTGATATTACTTACCTTGAGTGTGAACAGGCTGATTCGGCCTGGCAGTTTATAAAACAGCCCCTCTCCTCCTCTTGAATTGGAATGTAGCATGGCATTGAGACACGCAAGAGGGGATGTCCCGCTGTAAAAACATACAAGGATAGATGAGTGTTATAGAAATCTATATGCCTGCTTACTCAAAGATCCAATACCCTCCAACTCATTCTTAAATCAAGAAGCAGCAGAGCAAGATATACAGCAGAAAAGAGCCCATGATGACAAGTCCACTTTGAAAGTAATACAGGGCAATGAATGAAATCCCCATCAATCACACCCTGGTAGGACATGGTATGTGATTCCCTTGTTCCACACCCGGCACCTCCTTAGTGCCTTGTGACAATATCAACCAAGTTCTCAAAGAGATTTAGAAAAAGTACACAATGTTCAAATTCAGGGAGTTTTAAAAATACATATTACGCAATATTTTTATTAAATTTTAAAAATTAAATTTTATATTAATTAAAAAACAAAACTGTGTTTCCTAGCCTCTGTATTTTGTCCTATATATATAATGCTCAGAAACTGCCACAAAACATTATCAACACAAAGACCACAGAATCAATGGTGCTGTCCCAAGAAAACAAGCACACCTTTTCATCCCCAGTTAAATATTTGCTAATAAGCACACAAAAAAGAATATTTCATTTGCTTTTTCTCTGTTGGGAAAGGAAGAGAATGGGTTTTATTCTACATCTAGCCAGGAGCAATCACTTAAATTTCAACTTAAAAAAAAAAAAAAAAATTCAGTCAAGTGGATCTGGTACCCAATAATGAAAAAAAGATGGCTCATTAGGATAGTTCACACTCCCTGCTGCAGCAGTTGGTTGCAAAACAGTAACTCAGTGAATTAAAGGCCATCTACTGAAACTTTAAAATAGAACAGCTGTCAAAAACACAGACAAACGTCCATTATTAATATTAACGGAGATTGGCACTAGCATGTTAGTGCTAGGATTCACCTGTGCACCTTCTCGTCCCTCTCCCCAGTATGTTAAAAATACATAAATATCTTAAGTAAAGCCTCTTAAGATCTTTCAGAACCAAAAGCCTTAATTTATGCAGTGTTAAAAATAAATTCTGAGTCTAAAAAAGCCATTAAAAAAAAAAAAACAACCCTATTACTTATTCTGCTTTGGAACACACTGGATGCTAAAAAAAATTTTCACCAAGAACCAATCTCTACAGAATCTTTGTGCAGAATCTGGAGTATCAAGTGGGTGTGCTAACATCTCTGCTACAAGGGGGGACAGCATGCTGGCAGAGTCCTTCAGCAGAACAGTGTAACTCCTACACACTATACCTCTGTCTACAAATTACAGAACTGCTCGCTCACTCATCATGAGCCATCATGACTGCTTCATTAATTCCTATAAGAGCAAGAAGCAGAAACAAGTTAAAATTCTCAATTTCATCTGTCCCAAAGGGACTAATTTACCTTCTATAGGTATAGTGGTCCAACAGCAGTGCAGACAGCAGCATGATGGGAAATAGCCCATAAAAACAAAAATAAAGCACAATTATAACACTACACAGTGCATAGGTACTATTTAAATGAGTGTGATCTACACAATCCTGATCTTCCCTCCCCACGAACCGTCAGCTTAAGACTATTTAAACTGATAACTGGAAAGTGAGGATCTTTTAACCCTAAAAGGCCAATTTCAAGCAGCTAAAGCTTAACCAGCAAAAGGATGTGCTATTTGTTCTGAGTCCCAAGAAGGAGACTGCGTTGTGCTCTCCTCTTTCATTTACATTAAAGAAGAGGGAAGCTGGGGTGAGAGTGAAGAGAGAAGAATCAAACACAACCACTGATTTTCATGCCTGCAATTCCTTTTGTCTCTAACTTGTTGCTTCTCTAGGAAAACTACATCATAGGAGAATAAAATCAAGGTCATGTTGAACTTTAGTATATTCCTATGATGAATGGCTAGAATCAGCAGGGAGGAAAAAAAGCCAGTGGTGTTATGGTGATAAAACCACCCTTCTCTTGATCCTAAAACAAAGAACTTCAGGGATATAGAAAGAAGTGAAGTTTTAAACAAGACAGAGTCTATCAGAGTCTGCCCCTTCTCTCCTAAAATGTGCAAGAGAGTACAAAAGAAAACGCGTGGATTCTGTACACAAAGAACACACTCCATGTCAAGATTTAAGGCAGAGCAAGAATAGGGCAAGCCACTGCATCTCTAATGAAAACAAATGGATGTTCACCCACTCCCACCTGCCACTCAGAGGACACACAACCTGGGAGAAGGGTTCTGTACCACAACAAACCCAGGACGGGCAGGGGAGTGCGGTGGGGGGGGGGGGGTGGAGAGACGAAGAGACACAGAGAGAGAAGGCATATTACACACTTAATCATGTCACTAAGCATCTACAGATAGGCCTATGCCCTATGAAACCCTTTTGAACAATGAGAACAATACAAACCTCATTTCCTTTAGTCCTTCTGCCTCTATGACCTGCAGAATCTGTTTTGGTGTCATTGGGGCATCCGAGTAGTTTTCTAGTACCTGAAGAAATATAAATGTTCCGATTTTAGTGCACAATTTCCATTGATACCCATCAGTCCATATCCTGAGCTACAGTTCTGCTGTGAGGCACCACGGCTGTCAATTTCGTTTTTCCAGGGTTAACACTGCTTCAGAAACCAAATTACGTATCTATCTAAGATGCTGCTAAAAGTGACTGAAATTAGCGTTAAATACTCTAACTCTTAATTCTAAAAACACCCATCCTCTTAGCACACGTGCTATGATATGGGGGTCGGGCCTTAGCCACACTGGTTACCGCTTAACTTCATATTGTTCACATGACTAAAGCACAGAATACACAGAGCTACAAAATAATGACAAGACAGAAATGCACTCCGACTTAGAAGTCTGATTAGTACCCACATTTTTAAGTGATGGTTTCGCCACTGTGTTGTGAAATTTTGGTGTTAACTGCCGCATTACCTTTTTTCCATTTGGCAACATGAGGCTCTGATTCTGTATGACTGGTGCATGCAAAGCAACGAGAAACAGAACGTTCCACTCGTGTTAGCATCGCCTCCAACAAAGTCACGGCAGCAGCTTCCCAGCGAGCAACTGCAGCTCTCTCACGGGACGGAGCGGAGATGTTTTAGAAATGCTATCCTTCTCAGGGAGGAGGAAAGCTGTCAGTATCTCTGCACTGTCTCTACATCAGCTGCTGAGGCTACTCCACACAACATCTTGCAGTCCCTTAACTGTAACAACTAACTGAAGCGCTGCTTTGTCACAAAGAAAATGTGAGGTTAAGTATGACAAGCACTGCTGCTAAAGGGTTTCCTGGTGGAAGAACACGAGCCCTCAGCACTAAAGGAAGTCAAGCTTTGGAGAAGCTTGAAATCAAGCCCCTATTTACCATGGTCCCATTGTTAGCCTCTCTCAATTCTACATTCTCTTCAAGTAGTATTATCACCTCTCAACTTCAACTATAGCTTCAACTACTACCTATAGTCTGCTAACTCCAAATATCCACCTCTAGCCTCCCCAGCTTCTGACTCAAATATTCACTTCTGGACCCACATTCCCTCCCCATCATCTGTCGTAATTCTTCTAACCAGCAACTCCAATACTTTGCCCCTATTCCTCCAGCACCTAATGCAGAAACCTAGCCAGCACCCCTCACTCTCTCACCTGTCCCCCAGTTCCTTTCCTCACCCAACACACAGCCCCTTGGCTAATATCCCTGCAACCAGCCCTGCTTTCTTCAAATCGATCCTTTCTCCACCACCATCCTTCACTCCACAAATACATGAAATACTTCCCCGTGCCAGGAACAATTCTAGAATTCAACGGTAAACAAGACCAAATCGCTGCTCTTGTAGAACTTACCTGCTACAGCCTGAGGTCAACCCAACAAAATAAATCTGCCCTCGTCACTTTCCCCGCTTTGAAATTCTTCAACAGCAATCTAATCACATACAGCAAAGGCCAAAGCTTCCGAAGAAGAACTCACCAGCTCACTGGAAAAGCACAGGCTTTAGAACCAGATGGACCTGGATTTAAATGCTAGCCCTCAGAACTTGGCCGAGTTACCTACCCAACCTGAGCGTCCGTGGCCTGACTTATGATGGAAGGATATTGCTGTCTTCTCGTAAGAGTTGTTTTACGAATTACCGGCCATGGAAGTGCGTGCCTCTGGCGCCCAGAATAAATATGTGCTCACGGGCCTGGCACACAAGGCCCTTGGAATCTGGTCTCTGCCTGTCTCTCTACCTGAATGCCAAACTGATACCCCACAACTTCACATTCCAATAACTATGGGTAGTTCTTCTACCCAATTCCCACACTCTCCACCCTGCCTGTGCACAAGCGTGCACACACAAACACACACACACCACCAGCTCCTTCTCGCCAGCTCCTAACATCCTCCGTGAGGGGCCTAACTTCTACTCACTCTTCAAGATTCAGTTTGAAAAGCACCTTCCTCCAGGAAGCCTTCTCTGTCCTCTCTCAGGCAGAGTTAAATGTCTCTTTTCAGTGTCCTTGTAGTCCACAACACATGTAATTTACCTTCCAAAGTAGGACACTTGTGAGTGCAAGGAGGAACCAGTGATAATGATGCCTGGACAGTAAGCCTGAACCAGGATATCTGTTTCTCATACATACATCTATGACGGCACTTATCATGCATGTAGTAAAATTCTATTCATGGGTCTAGACCTTCCATTCCCAGAAGACCATAAGTTCCTCAAGAGCAAAACTTATCCATCTTTGTATTCTAAGAACCTGAGTGCCAAGTTAAACAGTGCTGACTTGAACAAACCCACAACAAACCGTTAGAAGCTACTAATATTCACTGCCACAGACAGCACTTCCCTCTAAATGAGAGCTGAGCTAGCGAATTTTTGTACGGTAATTTTTTTAAGCAGCAGCATGACTCTGAAAAATTAGTTACCAATTATTTAAACAGCAGTCGGGAAGAGCCTGAGAATCTAACAGAATCTACAGCCTGAGAATCTAACTTCTCTAAAAGGAAGTTACATCAAAAGATACAAAGTATTCACTTTTATTATAATTGTATATGCCTCCAGCTTTTAGTGTAAGAACAATTCAGCAGTGTTCTATTTCTAGTCCTTGTCTTTCTAGCACACTTAAAAAAAAAAAAGTATCTCTTCTCCTACTTCAAAGAGAAAAAAAAATGTTTGATGTAAGAATGGTCAGTCCTCAATCAAAGTGAAAGATAAAGCGGACAATGAAGAATTTCTCAAAGCCAGGGAGAATCCATTTAAGGACATTCAATTTAACGGGAAATCCCCTTGGCAATTTCTCCCAAACAAATCGTTCCTAACAAGGAGTAGGATTTATACCATCCAACCCTCTAAAGTCTACCTCTTATATCTAGGAAAGACAATACTACAAAATGTTTGAAAGAAGAGTATCTACTCCTCGACAACATAATTAACATCTGCAAAAGCCAATCTCCTAGGATACACTACATGACTGAAATTCTCCAGAAGTCTCTTCTTTCCTACCAAAGTAGGTTTTTAGAATTCCCAGTATCACTCTAGCCACCAATCTAAGCAAGGTCAGGAGCAATATGAAACCACCCCAAAGCAAGTGCATCTGATTGCCAGGGCAAGCACTCCAAATTCACCTGTCTGAAGAGTAGATTTAATCGCCCGCCCTCCCCTTCCGGCTTTCTCTAGTCCAGCTGCTCTGTCCAGCGTAATCTCTCTCAAGCTCCCCAGCGCTTGGGTGTTGCAGCAGTTTTCTCTAAATGGGGAGAGGACTCTAAAAAGTTGCCTCTCACCCACCAAATGGTCTTGTCCAAAGGGACAGAAAAGTCTAATAAAAAACAATAAAACATATGCACAATTACAAGCCACGTTTCCACAAGTTGTCTACGAAGTCATTCCTGTTCCTATTATTTTTTAATGAAGAGCCATAAAACAAAGAGAGAAATAACTTACTCAGATAATCTGGCATGAAGTTTAGCCAGTGACAAAACAACACTAACAACCTGGATACTGGAGTTCAGATCACAATAAGTTCAAGAAGCTAAAGAGGCCGAACAGAACAGTGGACACTGAATTCCCAAAGTCTCTCGACTTGGAAGAGCCAACAGAGCTTTGAGACAAACTTTAGAATTCTGTTAGAACATAAATTACACGGGATTTAAAGGCACTTTCACCTACCTCTAACAAGTAAAACTCTAGCACGCAAATTTCCTTTTGGTGCCCAGAGTCATAAACACCTGCATACCAGGAGTTTAGAGAATTTCAATGAACACCAAAGACTCAGCTTGAGGAGAAGGAAAGCAAGCACATTCTTTGGCTCTCCCCTCCTCTCCTTCAGGCCTAAATTTGTTTCCAGGTGTGGCAACACTGGAGAAATCCTAAAATTTCCAAGAGATCTCAAAGTTAGCCAAAGCTTCCAATTTTGATTGAGTCAAAAAATATTCAGAACTTCAAAATCTTCAAATTTCACATGCCAAACTAAAACAAGTGAACTGAAGCATGAAACTTGAGCACACAAACACTTGCTATTTCTGTTCATTGGGCAACAAGTGCCTGGGAAGACAATCAGGAACACCAGGGAACACTCTCTAGTAAACCAAACAGTTCTTGTAAGTCAATAACTGAATTCTACATGCTCCAAGAAAGAAAAGGTGTACCATGGAGCTGTAAAGACCCCAAACACAACAGTCATCTCTTTGCGCAACACCTGTGAGGAAGGAACCTCACTTCCCAATAAAGTAAAAGATCAGAAAGTAAATCTTCATTCATCGTTAAAAGTGAATTACAGCAATTACATATAAACTACAAGGTGTCAAGAGACAAGTACGCTATCAGCACTATAACCCGACTCTGTACATAGCTCTTGAGAAAGTGACATCTCTGGGAGAAGTTACTATTGTCATCTGCCAAGATTTTATAAGAACATGTCTCCCAGTGTCTTAGCTTTGTGGGTGCAAATCCAAAAGGAAGGTATTTCGCTTACAAGTCCTCTGACGCTATGAAAGCAAAACACACAACCCTCCTCCTAAGGCAGCTTCAACACTCAAATTACTCCCTCCTTTGCTAAGTCCTCAGTGAGCAGAATCTTCACAGATACTTGGGTCTTTGTCCAACACTTCATGTAAAACACGCACCAGGACACTAAGAAGAGGAGGACACACACATACATCCTTTGCAAAGTAGAGTCAGTTCTCTGCAGAGTGCCTATCTCCAGTATAGCTTATGAAGTAAAACGCTCTAGTCAGCGTTTCTCAAAGTGTGGTCCCGGGCCACCTGCATTACACTCAACATGGCAAGCTGGTTAAAATGAAGACACTGAGGCTCCCTACTCAAGTATGAATTTCAGACTCAGAAGATCTTAACTAGGACTTTAGGACTAGCATTCTTAAGAACCTCCCAGGTGTCCCCAACAATACACTAAAGTTTGAGAACCACTGCTCAGGGTTCCACCTGGGAGTAAGCACTTCCTTCCCTCCACACACCTGGTTTAGATTGGCAAAGCTCAAAATGTCACTCGCGTCCTTAAAATCGGGGGTGTTTTCCGACCCCTGGAGTCAAACACACACCCCATGGCCCACCAGGAAGCGAGGGAGGAGCTTCCGACCCTTCCCGGAAACCTAACTCCCCCGAGTGCATAAACGAAGCTTCCCCAGACCCCCAGACGCTGCCAAATAGTGGGGGAGGGGAGGCTGGGGCCCCGCCGCCCAGAGGGGGAGGAGCCGGCCTGCCAGCTCGCCCCTCCGCAGGAATTTAGGGGGTGGGGGAGCTGCAGAAAAAGGCGCCACATCCGACCGGCGGGGAACCTCTCCCCCACCCAACGCCTGGGGGGTGGGGGAAGCTGCCCCGTTCCCAGAGAAATGGTGGCCCCGCCCCCTCCTGCAGTGGGCAGGGCCTCGCCCCTCCCCCTACCCGCGGAGGGG
Organism: Lontra canadensis; assembly: GCF_010015895.1. NCBI lineage: Eukaryota > Metazoa > Chordata > Mammalia > Carnivora > Mustelidae > Lontra > Lontra canadensis. The sequence continues at coordinate 3,147,262 of NW_022631010.1, forward strand.
GCTCTGCTAGCCCACCCCCCCGCGTCCCCCACTGAGCCCCCTCGGCGGCCCGCCTCACCAGGCGCGCGGCCTCGGCCCACGTGCGCTCCTTCTTCCTCTTCTGTTTGTCCTTCATTCTCCTCCTCCCCGGCGGCGGTGGCGGCTCCACGCGGGACCTCCGGGCGGGGCGGGTGGCGGCGACGCGGGGCTGGGGCAGCGGTGGCGGCGGGGGCGGCGGGGGGCGCGTGGCGGCGGCAGCGGCGACGCGCGAGGACTCGGGTGCGGCCGGGGAGAGGGGGCGGGCTCCCGGGGACCGGCTGGCGCGAGACCCGGCGCGAGGGCGGCGGTGGGGGAGGGGTGGCGGCGGCTCCACGCGCCCGCGCTGCGTCAGTCGCCCACGGCGGCGGCGGCGGCGGCAGCGGCGGCAGCCCCGCGATCGCTAAGGAATGCGGCGGCTCCGCATAACCACGGGGTCAGAGGTCACGGCTCCAGCCTCCGCTTTCCCGCTTTGCTGAGGCACCGAGACAGGACTGGCGGTGGGGCAGGAAGGCGAGACGCGGCTTTCCCTTCGGCGCCCGGGTGTGTGCGTGTCCGCCGTGGGTGTGTGTGTGTGAGTGTGTGTGAAGAGTGAGGAGGGGGAGTGTGGGGTTTTTTTTTTTTTTTGAACAAAAACAAACCGAAAGGGCGGCTGGGAATCGTAGTCCCGGCTGCTTCTCTGGCCTCCCCCGCTCCGGAAGAATATGGCTGCATGAAACGCTTGGACCACACTTCCCGGCGTACCTCGCGGCTCTTTTCCGCCCTCCCCTACCTTCCTCCCCCTCACACAGAGCTCGGTAAAGACGACGGACGGGCAATAGTTCGGGGAAGAGACTGGGCGGAGTCTCGCGATGTGCGGGAACTGGCTGGGAGCCTGAGGCATTCTGGGAGGCGATGCTGGGAAGGGGCGGTGGCTGGACTCCCCAGCCATACTTAACCCTTTCGGAGCTTCTCGCATCCCGGCAGCTGGGCGGTTTAGGGTGGAGATAGAGAACTGGTGGTAGTTCGACTCCCAGTGCTCGCTTTGTGCCTTTCCCCGCCTAAACGGTTCTCACCGACACTTCATAGAGATGACAAGGGACAGGACTTTCCCTTTTGGTCCTGCCCTAAATGACTCACCGCTGAATAATAATGAGACAATGAGACACTCATACCAGTAAAACGGTTATTCCACGTTTGATGGACCTAAACAGTTCCCCATTTCCTCCTGTGCTTTCATGCTGCTAATACCACTATATGTTTGCAGAAGTTGCTCCCACAGCCTAGAGCATTCTTAACCATTTGGCAAACTTCGTGATAATGAGGCGTAAAGAACTTGGACTTTCTCGGACCATACTGACCAGAATGCAATTGAGGCCTTTTTAGAGGTGGTACCCTGAAGAAAACACAGGCCGTGGAGTCAAGTAGACCTATGCTGGAATCCTGGCTAAGTCACCCCCTGGGTACCTAAAACTAGGGGCTCAACTTCTCTGAGCCTCAATTTTTTTTTTTTTGAGATTTTATTTATTTGACAGAGATCACAAGTAGGCAGAGAGGCAGGCAGAGAGAGAGGAAGCAGGCTCCCTGCTGAGCAGAGATTTCCCCATGTGGGGCTCTATCCTAGGACCCTGGGATCATGACCTGAGCAGAAGGCAGAGGCCTTAACCCACTGAGCCACCCAGGTGCCCTGAGCCTCAATTTTTAAAATCTACATTAGTCTAATACTTCACAGCACTATTAGGATTAAAATTAACATAAAACACTTGGCAGACTGGAAGAGGATGTGAAGCAGGACCTTGACATTAGGTCCATATAATGTGGCTCCTGGTATAGAACAAGTGTTTAATAATTAGTATAAGCTGAGAGACAATGGTTGCAGAGTATGAAACCTTGAGCCCCTCTGAGCCTTGGTTGCAGAGTATGAAATGAAATGAAGTTTAGAGTACTGAACACATAGGTTCTCTGTACTTATTTGTCCAGAAACATCCTTAAAATCAGTTTTAAGCTGGATTAATAAGCAGCTCTTCGAAATTAGAAAGACAGAATCAAAGGCCACGTTTGAAAGGTTTCCCTGGTGAGGAAAGAACCTTCTCCCTGATGTTAGCACGTGGAAGGGCCAGGGTTAGAGAAGACCCCTACTGTGCTGCCTAGTCCTAACACCATAGAAGCCAGTGCTCCTGCTTTGATGCTCATCACACAGATGTCCACGCCCAGTAAATAAAATATTGCAAAGTGAATAGACTGTAGAAAGTTAAAAAAATAAAATCTTTCTCCCTTTCTTCACCCCAAGGAGGAGGAAAGGAATAATAACCCCCTACCATCACCACCACAAAATTGTTTCACCTGATTTTTTTTGTTTTGCAAAAGTTGTTTTTTTAATCTACAGCTGACACAGTTACCTTTGACAAGTCATTTGACTTGTTTCAACTGTTTTCTTCTTGAGTAGTTTCACCCTTCTCTGACCTCCAAGGAGTAATTAGAAAAGATTCACTCTTTACATGTTTAGGGGTGCCTGGGTGGCTCAGTGGGTTGAGCCTCTGCTTTTGGCTCAGGTCATGATCTCAGGGTCCTGGGATCGAGCCCCGCATTGGGCTCTCTGCTTGGTGGGGAACCTGCTTCCCCCTCTCTCTTCCTGCCTCTCTCTACTTGTGATCTCTGTCAAATAAATAATTTTTTTTAAATTACATGTTTAGTACAGGCCCTGAGGGCAGAATAATGTCCTCTCCAACACACACCACCCAAACCATCTATGCCCTGGTCCCTGAAACCTGTGACTATGCTACATTCCATTGGGAAATTGACTTTGAAGCTAGAATCAAAGGCTATAAAACAGCATGATTATCCTGGATGATGTAGGTGAGCCCTGTATAATCACATGGGCCCTTAAAAGCAGAAGAACACAGACGAGATGTTTTGGACAGATGCAGAAGAATCAGATTTGAAGCTTGAGAGGACCTCAACCCAGTGTTACTGGCTTTGCAGGGGGCCAGTAGCCAGGCAATGTAGGCAGCCTCTTGAAGCCAGTAACTCAAAGCCCTGCCAGCCAGTAACATGACCTCAGTTTAGAACCTCATGAAACAGGACTCTCAACCTGAATGAGCTTGCAATCAGGGTAGTCCCCCACCCCCACAACTCCTGCCAAGTCTGCAGAAGAATGCAATCCTGCCAACACCTTGATTTTAGTCTTATCAGAAAACCAACTGAACCATAATATATATAGACTTCTGGCCCACAGAAAGTGTAAGATATAAATGGATTTTGTTTTAAGCCACTAAATCTGTGGCAACTTCTTACAGTGGCAAAAAAGTTAAAATAAAATTTAAAAAAGCTAATACACTGATAATGTCTTTAATTCTTTCAGACAATAGTGACTGGCTCTCTCACAGTTGGGTCAAACCGTGGGGGAATCCAGATGTGACTATTTCAAGGTCCCTGCCCTTACAGAATCAAACAGAAACTACTGACATCATAGGTAAAGTGTGAAAAGAGTATGTTCGGAGGACTGTACAAAATATGTTGAGAAATTGATTTTAGTCATTAAACCTTAAAGAGCTGTGATTTTATTTTTTTATACAAATAACATTTTACTACATAGGAATGTTCCTGAGAGAACAAAGATCACAGGAAGCCCCAAAATGAACTATTTTCATTATGTGATTTTTTTTTAAGTGAATGAGACTCAAATTTATTCTGTTGTCAGAAGCACCAAAACATAAACCTATACTTTTGTGTGTGTGTGTGTGTTGTTTTTAATCACAGTGCTTTGATTACAAATTACCTTTGAAATCAACACAGGTGCCGCAGGACCGTCTAAGATAAACAGGTCTGTATTCAACCCTGCTCTGTTTGGGGATGAGTCACTGTTTTCAAACTGAACAGTTATGAGCAGCACACACATTCAGGAATTTGAATAACACACCGCTAGCAGACCCAGGAATTCCCAATACGACAAAAACACCTCTTGAACCTCACTGTGAGCTAATGGATTGCCAGGGGCTTTTGACCTCAGCAGTCCTGAGTCTGAATCTTCTTGCTGTTCATTCTCCAGCTAACTGGCCTTGGTCAAGTTCTGAAACCTCTCTGACTCAATGCCATCATTTGGACAACATGATACATAAACTCAAAGTGTAGAACTGGGATTAAGTAGGATCTTTGTGAAGTGCCTAGCACACAGTAGACTCACTAAATGCCAGCTCTCTTTGCCTCCGAGAAGGTTCAGTGTGAAGCAGAAAAAATGCCTCATTTTTATACTTCGGCGAACTAAGCTCCAGAATAGAGTTTGCTGCTCTAATGAAGGTTCTCTTCCAATAATTCTGTCTCCATTTTCAAGTGAAGTTGAGGTTCAGAGGCAAATTTCCTCCTCCGGGTTCCAGATGATTACATGATATCACATTTACTAAACTTCCAGAACAGCAGATGATTGAAAGATGTGTATCTTTCCTGTCCCTCCCACATTTCATTTCCTTGTATGATTTTTGGTGTAATGTCTGTGCTCATGTTAGCATCTTGGGTTCATCTTCACACACGCCCAACATCTGGCACAGTCTTGGCACACGGCAGGCACTCACTCTGTTGAATGAATGAACTTACTCAATAATTACTTTATTGGACAAAATCCCTGAGGATTTATTTCCCACTGAAGAGCCTGAAATAGTTATCTGGAACATGCCCAAGCAGAATTGGGAAAGACTGAGGCAAGATTTCACCCAAACATATCTATGCAAATTGTAAAGATGCTCAAGAATAAAGACTTCCTGACCTCCCTGTTGTCTTTGGGCACAGAATTGGCCCCCATGATGGGGAGCCCTAACTCAGCTTACCTGCCATTCTCTATCATTTAAGTCCATTCCTTTTTTTCAGTCTCCCATGAGACTAAAAAAGGTGTTTAAATGTCATTTACCCCACCAAAATGTTAATAATGATTATGTCTGGGTTGTAAGACTGAGGTCAGTTTTTGTTTTTTCTTTTTTTCCTACAAAGTATTACATTTTTTTTAATTGAAAAAATATATTTTTCATTTAACCACAAAACAGAGCATTTAGATTATGGTGGCAGATGTAATGTTTTTCACTTCTTTATACCTGTCTGTATTTTCCAGATCTTCTAGAATGAGTATGTGCTATTCATATGAGTATGTTGAAAAATTAAAATTTTAATGCTCAGCAGTGTGAGACCATCTTTAATAATAATTCTTCCTTTCATTTTACTTAAGAAGATTTGTGGGACCCCCTAAAAATGGCCTCAAAGGATGACCTGAACTAGTTTTTACCAAAATTGTGGAAAATATCATCCCCCTGCAGATGGAGATTTCAAGACCTCACTGAGGAGCCCATCCCCATTTTTAATCTCTCTTAATGCCAGAGAGATGTACTCCTTCCTACCATAAATCTTTCTGGTCTTAATTTAAGCCATTTCACCTTGCTCTGCAAAGAAGGAAAAGAAACCTTAAAGGGCATTTTAACATCAAAATTCTAAAAGTGGTAGTGCTAATGTGATGACTGATAGATTGATATTATTTCTTCCTTTTCAGTGTTTTATAATGAAAACAGCTTATACCCTGCCACCGATTGGCTTTTCTTCCTCCCCTTCTTTAAGGATCACCAGTGTCTGTGTGTGAAGTTAAAGGCTCAGATAAATGGCTTTCACAGACTTAGCTGTATCACAACTGCCATGTGAGGAAGAGTAAGTAAAATGGCAGGGCCAGTAGAACAAAGGAGCTTTCCCAAGATCCCACAGTTAGTTGTGCTGCCGTCAAGACTTAGACTCAAATTCCTCATTCCAACCTCCTAAGGCACTGGTAGCCAGTCTCCAAAATGGCCCCCGGTGATTCCCAATCCTGATTATTCACATTCTTTTTAGCTCCCCTTGGAAGAGGGCTGAACTGTGGACCCAAAAGAATATTTTGGAAATAACTGTGGGGGGCTTCTGGTGCTAGGTCATCAAAGACATGGCAGCTTCGACTTTGTTCTCTGGAGGAAGCCAGCCACTGTGTCATGAGGACACGTAAGCAGCCCCAGGGACAAGGCGGTAGCCCCAGACAAGCTTTCAAATGACTTCAGCCCTTGCCAACATCCTTACAGCAACCTCATGAGAGATCCAGAGCCCAAATCACCCAAATACAGTACTTCTGGATTCCTGACCCACAGAAACTATATGAAGTAATAAATATTTACTATTTTAAGGCACGATATTTTGAGGTAATCTGTTACACAGCAGTAGGTAACTACCACAGACATAGTACCTTCCTTTTGAGTGGCTCTTACATTTTGTGAAGTCTACTAAAAAGCATAGGACCCCTTTTCCAGATAAATTTTACCCAGACCCAACAACACAGGGCCTGACACAGAGTAGGGGGCTCTTAGATCGCCGAATGGATTTAGTCAAGCGGGACTGGGTGCTAAGGCAGGTCCACAGTGGAGGAGGAGTAAGAGAGCGGTGCAGAGTCATCCTGGATGCCTCCCTGACTAGTTCTTCAGCAAGGCTTTCCATGCTGCCCTATACTCCTTGAGTCTTTCATGGTCCCACAGTACCCAATGCTGCCTTCAAACTATCATGAGGGAAAATAGAATTCACTATTAACATTGATGATGATGTCTTCAGTGTCTGCTTCTGAATTAGACTGCCAGCCAGATGAGGTCAGGTACCGTAGGCCTGATTATTGCCCTGTGCTGTGTCCCAGAAGAGAGGCTCCTCTAACCCAGAAAACAGTAAATACGGCATGGAGCACCTTTCATTGCCGCTGATAAGCTTCTACAGGGATATAAACTCTGTGCTGAGCCCTGGGGACTAACAGCACCGTTCTGCATTACATAGCTTGGATTACAAGCAATGGCAAAACAATGCGGTAGGAGCCCTGGTGATAGGAGCCAGGGGTGGGGCGGAATAGGGGTGCTCCTTGGAGCTGAAGGAAGAGGATGCCCCCAAAGCAGACACCGTATAGGGGAGAAATTGTTTCCTAACTCAACATTTACAGTTACTTAGGGTGCAAAATAAACATTGAGAAATGAGTAACTAGATACAGAGAACAATTGGTGGCTGCCAGAGGCAGGGTTGAGAGGTAGACATAATGGGTAAAGGTGACAAACCCAGTTATAGAGACATGGGGACACAGTGTACAGCATGGCGACTACATTTAACAATACTCTGCTGTATATTTGAAAGTTGCTAAGTTAAAAAGTTTAAAAATTCTCATCCCAAGAACAAAACAGATCTGTACCTGTGTGGTAATGGAGGCCGACTAGACTCATTGTCATTGTCTCTCAATGTGTACAAATACCAAGTCATTGTGTTGCATTCTTGAAATGAATACAATGTTATGTGTCAGTTCTATCTCAATTTTGAAAAATGAATAACTTTCTTATGGACCAATAATAATTCCATTTGAACAGAACGGTGGATAAAAGATCCCATTCACAAGAACAGTAACAACAACAAAAAAACTTCAACCATTTGGAAATAAAGTTAACAGAAATTGTGCACATCTCATATGGAGAAAGCTACAAACTTTACAAAGGAGCATGAAGTCTGAACTGGGAAAGATCACAGCTGGCCTTAGACTGGAAGACCCTGTAACATGTGGATATCAATTATCCCCAAATTAGCCTATCAAGTAAATGTCACCCCAGTCAAGATCCTAGTGGTCCTAAAATTCAACGGGAAAGACAGATGCATTATTTTCATAACAAAAGGATCTAACATTTACTGACCATTTATCACGTCCCAGACCCTATCCCATGAACTTGCTATGCCTCATTTCAGCTCATCTTCACAAAAATACCATAAGGTAGGTACCATTACTATCAACATTATACAGATGAGGAAGGAGAGGTTCAGAGGGAAGGAAATAACTTGCCCAAGATCACACAGCTAGTGAGCAGCTGACCTGGAATTAAAGCTCAGGGCTGGCTGAATGAACCAGAGCTCCATGAATTTAACCACTTCACCCTACTGACCCCCAAAAGTTTGAAGATTAGTGAGTTGGGACTTGTTCTACCAGATATTAAAATGTATTAGGTAGCTATGCCAACTGAAACAGTGCAATTTTGACAAAAGAAAAAAAGCAGACCAATTAAATGGAACAGGGTACGGAAATAGAACCAAGTGTATAAGGAACTGTAGCATATGATAAAGGTAACATTTCAAATTGATGGAGAGAAGCTGGATGGCAATAAGCAGCATAGGACCACTGGGTAGCCATTTGGAGGAAAAAATCCACCTCAATCAAAGATTTATATGTCGTGAAAAAAACAAAGCATTGGAAGGAAAAAAAAAGTGAATATTTTTATAATCCTGGAACTGGAGGTATTTCTAAACATGCTATACAAATTAAAAAAAGATCCATCAAGTGAAATCGATATATTTGACTAAATACAATTAAAAGTGCATCCGTAACAAGGATAAAGGCAAACACACAAGGTTAAAGGTTAAAGGGAAACAATGAAGTAGGGGAAATATTTTTCACATATACAGCAAAGAGTTAAGATTCCTAATAAGCAGAATTCTTAAAAGTCAATAGAAGCACCTCAATAGGAGAATAGTCAAATAACAATGGCCTAAGTAGGCAATTAACAAAAAAAGAAAGATGAATGAAGTAAATACTTGAACAGATTGTCAATCTCATTAGTAATCTTGGAATCACAGGACTGTAACACCATTTTTCTTTTTTTTTAAGATATATTTATTTACCTTAGAGAGAGAAAGAGGGGAGGGGGAGGGGCAGAGGGCAAGGGAGAGAGAGAATCTCAAGCAGACACCCCGCTGAGCGTGGATCCTGCCTCGGGGCTCAATCCCATGACCTCGAGGTCATGACCCGAGCAGAAACCAAGAGTCAGATGCTCAACAGACTGAGCCACCCTGGATACCATTTTTCAATAGACCAGAATGACAAAGTTAAAAAGCCTGGCAGAATCTAGTGCTGGGAAGGAAGGGTATGGGAAGACAAGAACGATTTCTGCACTGTTGGTGGGAGTGCAAATTCACACATTTTACAAGGCAGTTTAGCAGTGTGTGAACAGATTATAATGGGAAAAGCCTTTGATCTAGTAATCTCACTTACAGAGATTTATCCCAGAGAGGAAATTCAACAGGTGAATCTATCCATAAGCACAATGATCTACATACAAGTTTGCTTAATACGACATTGTATAAAATAGTAAAAATCTGGAAGTGCCTTCAGTGACTATCAATGACGTTAAGTAAATTCTGGTATTCCGTAAAATAGATTACCAGGCAGCCATTAAAAATGGTATGTCTATGTTTATGAACTGGACATATGTCCAGAACATGTTACAGAGTAAAAACCCGACAGGTCTGAACTATGAACCCATGTATATTATGAAAATCAAACTAGAAGTTTGTATAAGGAGTTATCTAAAAGATTGGCCATCAGCTAGCTACGGTTAATGGAATTTCCAGTGATTTGTCATTACTCCTTTAAATGTTTCTATACTATTTAAATTTGTTGTCATCAGAATATATGATTCTTGCGGTGCCTGGGTGGCTCAGTGGGTTAAGCCTCTGCCTTTGGCTCAGATCATGATCTCAGGGTCCTGGGATCGAGCCCTGCGTCAGACTCTCTGCTCAGTAGGGAGCCTGCTTCCCCCCAAGCCTGCACTCCACCCTTCGACTCTCTGCCTACTTGTGATCTCTGCCTGTCAAATAAATAAATTAAGTATTAAAAAAAAAAAAGAATATGTGATTCTTATAATCAGACTAGACTATTCAATAAAACTCACTGCATTTGATTTAAAAATAGCACTTAAGTGAACAACGAGCATAGAGCCTAGAAACGTTTCATTGTCACATTTATTCCTTACCTCAACCTGACCAGGAAGGTATTATTTAATAATTTTACAGGAAAGAAGACAACTCAGGACTCAGAAAGGTTAAGCACACTGTGCCGGACATTATCAGGATGTGAATTCGGTTCTGGTTGACAGACAGAGCTCTCTCAGGAATGCCTGCCCGGTTACTGACAACTAACATTGCTATCCAATAGTATGGGCCTCTTATTATATGCCTAGAGAGTGCCAGGCATTCGATGGACTCCCAAAGCAACAGGGCTGGTAGTAACCCTCTCACCAAGGCTCAGTAGCTTGCCGCGGGTAGTAAGCGCTAACCCAGGGTTATCCAGCTCCAAAACCTCCCTGCTCCGTTTGCCACATTTCTCGCTGATGGAGTAGCATATGGTTTTCACCTTGAGACATTATTTGCACTGAGGTCTCTGCTCCTCCATATGTCTTTCCCTCTCCATCTTTTTTTTTTTTTTTTTTTGTTAAAGATTTTATTCATTTATTTGACAGGGAGAGATCACAAGTAGGGAGAGAGGGGGGGGGGGGGGTGCGGTCTGGGGAGCAGGCTCCCCGCTGAGCAGAGAGCCCGACATGGGGCTCGATCCCAGGACCCTGAGATCATGACCCGAGCCGAAGGCAGAGGCCCAACCCACCGAGCCACCCAGGTGCCCCTTTCCCTCTCCATCTTGTAGATCTTCGATTTGATTGTCCTTAAATACAGATTATTACTCCTTTGACCATAATGCAAAGGTTTACTTTTGCCGCGTAGTATTTAAGCAAGAATGCTGTGACGTTCCCACCGGCGAAGTAAAACCAAGGCTGCCTTGCTCCTCCCCAGTCTGGCTCTCCTCTGCTTGGCCTCTGGGCTCCCTCCATCTGCCCTCCTGACCACTCCCTGACTACCTGACAGCCAAAAGTGGCAGTCACTAAATGCTGGCTGAAAAGAAGAAAGGAGAAAGCTCTGTACCCTAAGAGACAAGGATTTCAAGCAGGCAGTTGGAGGGGGGCCTTGGGGGCTGAATGAAATGTGACTGAGCAGAGAGGGGGTAAAGCTTCAATGAAGGCAACGTGTTCACATCTGCCACCTGTACCCGTACCTCTGTGCTGCGCTGCCTGGCTTTACAAAGCGCTGTCACATCGTGACTGTCATCGCCACCATTTACGGAGTGCTTGCCAGGGGCCAGGCACCAGGCGGTTTACAGAGACTCTAACTTCTCTGTGTAGATTTCACTTATTTTGATGATTATTATCCTTATGATTATTCTTTGCCTTCGGTCTCTCTCCAACTAGTTCCATAAAGCTCTAGGAGGGCAAGGTTTTCTCTGTTGTGTTCACAGCAGTGCCTGGCATATTGGTGGCTCAGGAGGTCACGGAGTCCTCCCCAGAGCCCTGTGAAGTAGGGAGCGCGGGCGGCTCGGTCAGCTGGGTGGCCCGACTCTTGGTTTCTTGGTGTTCAGCTCAGGTCACAATCTCAGGGTCCTGGGATTGAGCCCATGCGCAGCAGGAAGTCTGCTTCTTCTCCCTTTGCCCCTCTCCCTGCTTGTGCGCATGTGTGCTCTCTCTCTCTTTCAAATAAATCTTTTTTAAAAATGCCTTTTACCTTCACTTTACAGATGAGCAACATGAGGCTTAGATGCAACAAGTGACTTTTGTAAAGGTACAGATCCAACAACAGGACTACACTAAAAATAGATCCACGGCCTCTCTCTCCATTTGGAAACTAGTTGCTATGACTCCTTTCTGACAGTGGAGGAGTCTGAGGCCCTTAGGGAGGTTAAAAAACATCGCCATAATCACAAAGCTAGTAAATGGTGAGTTCTGGATTCACAATTCAGCAGTGTGGGTCCAGTGCCTACGCTGTTCTCCACTGCCCGTGCTGCCTCGGTAAGGTGATGGACCAAGAGCCAGCATCGGAGAGGGCCGGCATCTCCAAAGCACTTACCAAGGTCAAGGCTGGGCTGCTTGGCCCATCAGGCATGCCCTCGTGTATCCCTCTTCATCTTCTCTTTTAAACCTCGCCATTGCCCTGTGAAGCTGTACATGAGCAAACCGGGGTTCTGAGACCCAACAAAAGCCAGACCTGGACAGAGAATCGATCAGTGGCAGCCTGACCCTCTGCAGTTGGGAGCGAAGGTGCCGTGGCTGCATTTGGTGCACCAGGGGGACAGAGATGTTTTCAAAATTAATGGTGGTGATGGTTGTACAGCTCCCTGTGAATACACTCCAGACCCGTGACTGATACACTTTCAGTGGGTGAACGGTGTGGGAAGTGAGTTATATCTTAATCAAGCCTTTTATTTTGAAAGTGGGGAGGACACGGAGGAGGAAGTAGCAGTGGTGGAATTTCCACTGGCTTCAGATCAAACACCCGGGAACCACTGGTACCACCGCGGCCTTTTCTATGTCTCTCGCTTCGTGCATCCACTTACCAGAAATCAACACACACCCGGAGGCGCCTACTTCTCCTCTCCTCTCCCAGCACCTGGGGCAGGTCATGGCCCCTCACCCCAACTATTGCACCCCTTCAAGCACCCCTCGTCTTGTCCCCTTGCTCGCTACCTCTCTTCTCCACGAAGCTGCCAGCGAGATCTGCTTAAAGCATTCCTGTCAGATTTCCCTCTTTTGCTTAAAAGCCTCCAATGGTCTAAAGATAAAATTGACTTACAATTCAGAGCTGGCCCCTGGCCACCTTTCCAAACTCACTGCCCACCAGCCACTCTCACCTCCTTGCTTTCCCCAAACACACTCCCACCTCTGGGCCTCTGCACCGTGGTCTTTTCCCTGGAATACTCTTCCTCTGGGTACCAGATCCCCACATGCTTGCTCCCTAATTTCACTCAGGGCTCTGCTCAAATGTCACATAGCATATCACCGTTGCAGAGAAGCCTTCCCTAACTTCCTGATCTAACCCAGCTCCCACCTCCCCCTGCTTGGCAGTCTCGTTAGACCTGCCTTGTTTTCCTTCAGAGCATTTCTGACCATGCAACATAACACATAACTTCTTTTTTGTTTGTTTGAAGTAAACTCTACCCCCAATATGGGGCTCAAACTCACCACCCCAAGACGAAGACATCCTCTACTGACTAAGCCAGCCAGGTGCCCCAACACACACTTCGTTAACCATCTGTCCCCACCCCTAGAATGTGACATTCCTGGGCACAGGAGTTCATCCTGGAACACTAGGACTAGAACAATTGGATAGAACATAGTAGATAATCAAAAAATGAATACATTAATCGAATTCCAAAGTTCTGGCTTCTCTCGCTGCCCCTCAGATAATCCAGCAAAGAGACTGATCGCTGCGTTTAACACGCTCCTTACACAAATCTGTGACCCCCTCTGCATCCCATCAGAGGTACCACTGATAACCTGGACTTGGACTTATCTGTGAATGGCCAAGTCATTCCCTACCAGACTGGGAGCTCTGGAAGGGCAAGTTCCCAAGCTGTAGCCCATGACACCTAGTGCAGACTTGAACAGCATACTTAAATCCTCTGTTGGCTGGATAAAGAAGGGTAATTTCAAAACCAGGAGCAATTTAATTTTTCTCTTCCCAAAGGCAGCAAAGGGACCACCTTCCAGACCACTGCACTGAAAAATGCCTCAGCCCCATTCTCAGGAAACTAAGACCTTGAAGTCAAGTTCAAGTGCTTCTTGGAATTCCTTGGGTAGCGAGCTGTGCCGGGGAAAGCTCCCTGCAGAATGGAATTTGCCAGCCAAGCCCAGAAAAACCTGCATGAAACAGCAGGCAAACTTAAAGCAGCACTTAGTGAAATTGCTTTCTGTTATCTCAGAGGAAATAATAGCATATGAGGCTGGCTTAAGGAGAAAATGCTCAAGTGTAAATAGAGGTTTTTCACACACACACACACACACACACACACACACACACACACAGCCTTCAAGGACTCTCTATCTTCAGGCTGTGCCACAAAGTCAAGACCCTTCCCAAGCCCAGTCATTCTCACTCCCATCACTCTCCAGTTCCCCAACCACCAGAACTCCCCAGGAGCTCCTTCATGTTGCCCTTTGTCCCGTATGCTCCTCCCTCCTTCCCAGATGGGTAAAACCCTACCCATTTTCACAGAGCACAGCTCAAATGCTGTCTCCTTGGCAAAGCCTTGCTTCACCTCTCCTTCCTGGAGTGGCACATCTCTCCTTCCTCTGCTAGAAAACACTGTTCTCAACTGTAGGTGTCTGCACGCCTCCAACTCATATAAGTGTCAAACTTGGAGAAAACTATAGGACATGCCCTCAGGGAATTTACTGTCTGGCAGGGGAGAGGAAAGCAAAAAACAAACAAACAAAAAACAAACAAAAACAAAAAACATAACCCATCATCATAAGTTGGGAAAGGGGCTAAGAGGGAAACAAGATGAGAGGTACCATACAGTCAGGTGGAGATGGGGAGAAACCAGGATGGATGCTTGGGGAAGGCTTCTTTGAAGAGGTGACATTAAACTGGTACCTGATGGATGAGTAGGAGGTAGCCCACCAAAGAGTGCTGAGAAGTTTCCAGAAAGAGGACACAGGACATGTGAAGGTGCCAAGGCATGAAAGCAGTTGGCACAACCAAGGAACCAAAAGGAGAGCTGTGTGGCTCCAGCCTCGAAGGGCTGGGAGAGCATATGAGGGGAGGAGGCAGGCATTCTTACAGGTCCTAATTGCTCTGGACTGTGTCCTCGAAGGGCCTGAGAACATTCTACTCCTCCCCATCTCCACTGCAGAGCAAGACACCTGGTGCAAAATAGGATTCAACAAGTACCTGAGGGCTATACTGCCCTCAGAGATGCCTCTCTCTTTGCCCATTCCCCCACTCCAAAAAAGCAAGTCCCCAGTTGGCTCACCCAACTGAAGCACCCGGCGATGGTTAACCACAATTCTGGTGATGGAAACAGAGGTCACAACAGGAGCAGCTGCAAGAGCTACAGTTACGTCCTTGACGAATGCTACTGATGACCCAGGTGACAGATGTAACTACCACATGATCCTTGGAGACCAGATTCTCAGGGTAAACTTCAATCAGATGGCAAGTCTAGTGCAATAGGGCTTGCCAAAATCACATGCCCCAAGACTTAAGCCATTAGCATGAAGTTCAAAATACAGTTTCCAAGGCCAACTGTTGTTATTCACAACACCCTGACAACCAAATATTTTTTTTCCTTCCATGCAACAACCAAATCTTTGATTCTGCAGACACCAAGAATTCTGACCCTACCTGGAGCACAGATTCCACAAGTTAAGGGCTGAGCCCCACAAAATTTCCCCACTTCCGATGCCAGCTCAAAGTTCAAGGCTGACACTTGTATTTCCAGCCAACTATAAACTAGCTGTACCTCAGGAGTTCCTATGACCCATGCCCCAAGTTTGATCGTTGCTAGAACAGCTCACAGAACTCAGGAGACTGTTAGTTACTATTACGAATTTATTATAAAGGATGCAACTCGGGAACAGTCAAATGGAAGAGATGCACAGTGCAAAGATGGGGGGAGGGGTGTGGAGCTCCATGCTGCCTTCCGATGTGACACCCCCCCCAGCATCTCACTGTGTTCACCAACCTGGAAGCTCTTGGAACCCTGTCATTTAGGGGCTTTTATGGAGGCTTTGCTACCCAGGCACAATGGATTAAATTATTGCCTATTGGTGATTAACCCAATCCAGCTCCTCCCCCCTCCCAGGGTGTCAGCAGGTGGGGCTGAAAGTTCCAACTCTCTAGTCACAAGACTGGTTCCTCCGGCAACTAGCTCCTATTCGGAAGCTATCTAGGGACCCACCTCGAGTCACTTTATTATCGTAGATTCAGGCAGGGTTGAGAGGGGTTTGTTAGGAATACAAAAAAATCCTCCCATCTCCTCTGTCACTCAAGAAATTCCAAGGGCTGTAGAAGCTCTTCAGGGACAAAGACCAAATATATATTTCTTGCTGAATCACACAAGGCTTGTATGGTCTTTAAATTTTTACTTATTTATTTTTAGAAGAACCACCGAGCAGATGAAGAAGACAACTTGGTGAGTCACAGGAATTTCCAGGTTGCTCAGCTGCTCTGTCGTATACCTCCCTTATGAATGAGCCCCTGTCCCATCCAGAATTCTGTCACTTTCAAGAACACACTCATAATTCTTCAAATCACGTTTTGAACTCTTGCTTTCTGGCTAATGGATTTTGAATTATCCTAAATTAATAATTACTTAGGCTAAGCCAAGCTATGCTTTTTAACTTTTTTGGGGGGGGTGGAAAGGGGGTTATGGGAACATTACACATAGTTTGAGGGCAACCTACGAAGAAACACAATTAAAACTCCTTTGCCTAAGTCACATAGGATGCTATCTGTTCTATGCTCTTTAAATTTGTTTTGGTTTGTTTTAAGTCCTATGCTGTAATTTTTTCCCTAATATTTCTCCATGCCTCCCTGTAGTGAGGGTAAAAAGGACTGGAGATGCCTTCCTATGAAATTCTGCGTCAAGACCTTCACAGACTCCCTCCCCTTCTCTACCCAGCTAACCTCTCATACTTGTTTATTTACTTTTTAAAGATTTTACTTATTTATTTGAGAGAGAGCGCAAGCACAAGAGCGGGGTGAGGGTCAGGGGGAGGTGCAGACTCCCCACTGAGCAGGGAGCCCAACAGGGGGCTCAATGGGGGGACAGGATCTCCCTGTCTCTTTGTGTCAAATAAATAAATAAATAAATAATCTTTAAAAAGTATATTTTATTTGCAAGAGAGAGAGAGAGTCTGAGCAAGGAGAGGGGCAGAGGGAGCAGCAGACCACCACTGAGCAGGGAGCCATCTCAGGACCCCAGGATCACAATCTGAGCCAAAGGCAGACACTTAACCAACCAAACCACCCAGATGCCCCCCCTTTTTCTTGTTTTTTGTCTTTTTTAAAGTGTGCTCTACATCCAGAATGCTGCTTGAACTCACAACCCTGAGATCAAGAGTCGCATGCTCTACCGACTAAGACAGCCAGCGCCCCCAAATCTCTCATTCTTTAGGTCTTACTGTAAATGCCATTTCTTCAGAAAGCCCTTCCTTTACTTACCCACCCAATCCCGATTAGGACCCTCTTAGTCTCCTATAATATGCTATAATAACATTTCATGGGATCTGTCATAATTTGTAATGGTACACTTGTGTGCACTCTGTTAACATTTATCCTGCCTCCCTCCTCATTTAAGGACAAGCTGTGTGGACAGAGACCAAGACAGAGTGGCTCACATCTGTGTACCCTGTGCCCGGAACAATGTGGCACATAGTAGGTACTTCACATACACTTGTTAAGCAGTTAGCAGCTTTTCTGGAAAGGCCTAGAATTTTCTAAACATGGTGTGACCAGTCATATCTTCTAGTTTCTTGGGATACAAACTATTCCTAGTGTCTTCTGAACACAGAACCAGGTCACAGCAATAACCACATTTTTAAATGGTTGCTATGGTCCACACACTTGTGCGCTGTTGGTTTAACTACATTATTAATCTTCACAATGGCCCCGTGAGGTGGGGATTACTGTCCTATTTTATAGACAAGGACACCAAGCTTCAGAGAGGTAAACTGAATTCCTCACAGTCACATAATAGAAAGCAAACAGAATCAGAACTCAAACCCAGCTCAGAGTCCAGGGTCTGTGCCCCTTCTTCTCAAGCCCCCGGGGGGACAGTCCAAAAGCCCTGGGCGTATGGGAGACCACGAGAGCAGCATGCGGCCCATTTCTGGTTATTTCCTTTTTTACCCGATGGTAAGTAACATCATATATTTTTGTGTTAAAAAAGGGACACATTTTAAAGTATAATGTGAAATGAACTTAAAAAAAATTTTGAACCCAAAACAACAGAAGTTCAAAGAAATGCCACGCCTGATGCCCAGGCCTACCTGTGGAAAACCTCTGTGGAAAAACATGAGAAGCACTTATTTGTCGCTCTTTCTTCATTTTATGTCCCTTTACCTTGTTGCTATCTTTTTTTTTTTTTTTTTTAATGCCAGCCTTCCAACTCAGTCTTCATTTTCTATTCCCACCCTCCTTTCCCTGGAAGTTTAAATGTTTAAAGAGAGTGGCAGTGTGTCAGCCATGAGCATGTCATTTTCAAAAGCATTAGTCATTTATAATTTATAATTTATAAATTATATAAGGACACCTTTTTGTAGGTACAATAAATCTGATTGATTTTTATTACACATCTTAGTTTAGAATCACTTTTACATTCCTAGACAAAGAGATGATACAAATAAATATCAACTGTAAAACTTAGAGCCCCAAGTATTGGCATATTCTTTGTCTAAAGGTAGCCAAAGAGAAGGTCAAGATCAACAGTAACTCCAAAAAGCCATAAAGCCCGCTGCCCCTTGCCTGCCCCAGGATCACTCCCTTCATAAACAACCTCAAAAGCATTTCATTCAAGAAAACAAGGGCGGGGAGAGAGGGGGCAGATTGCCAAATAGTACTGGACAAAACCATGTGCAGTAGACAACAGCCAGGCCCACTGTCCTTATCCAGTTCCCTCTGAGCATTTTGATTATGGCTTTTAGGGCTTATTAATAGCCCCATTTTCATCCACTGATGGTGCTGAGATGGCCCAAGGTGTTGTTTGCGATGAGCCTGGACCATACGGAAATGTGAGGCAGAACTGATATCCCATGTTAGCGGGGAGTCGACGCTTCTCAAGAACTTGGCAACAATTCTACATTCAGTAAGGGAGGACTTACAAGAGTCAGACAGGAAAAGCAGAGAGTGGCCCGGGCCTGAACTGCAGAACTCTCTGACGCCCTTGGTCATGGAGGTGCGGGTGGTACAATTCAAGCAGCATGCAGGCATTTGACGGGGAACAATCCAATATTAGGTCAGAGTCTTAAGAAAGTGCTTCATGCCTATGATTTGTGTCCTTGGGTTCTGAATCCAGGGATCTGGGAGACATGTGACTTTCAAACAGGAAGCCAGATACATTCTTACTGATCAGAGCAAAAACGGGCTTGATGAGGGTCACACACAGTCTCAAACTCCTTCTCCCAGATGATCTTCTTAGATCCTGTTCAGACTTGCTTCCAGACTTCACTAGCTGCTCTTGCATGAAGACCCTCAGACGGCTTGGAACATTCTAGCATGACTAGACATGAAAACCAGGTCGGTCCTCCATGTGTTTGGCTCAATTCAGAGCCCAAAGCAGCAGCTTTCTGGTAGCAGTGAGACATGTTCCTGTATGCTCTACTCAAATATTTATCGGATCCATTTTGAGAGAAGAAAAGCACCAGAGACTGCTCGGGGAGGGACAGCTCCACCTCCTCACAGCTGTTCTACCTGGGCTCACAGACTGCCAGACGAACACAGCTATGCATAAGGCAAGCTTGTTTTAATAATCCTGCCTGCCCGCTTGGCTTTCTTCCTTCGCCCTCTTAGAAAAGTTCCACGGTCACTCAACCACCCTTGCTCAGAACAGCCACCTCAAGACATCGGTATTAAGGTACAGTGTTATCTTCAGTGTTCAGTTCTCAGATGTGCTAGGTGAATATTTTCAGCCTATGGGATTCAGACTAGCTTTGAGGGAATGTGGTGCAAGAGACGGGTGTAGCTGGCAGATAAGCATCTCAGACTATCCACCTCATCATTTGGTTCCCACTCAAACAGGTAAATTCTTAATAAATAAGAAGCAGGGTCTGATCCCAAGGAAGATGAGGAAAGGCTCCATTATGCTCTGGGAATTGCTGCAAAGGGCCCCAGTTTCAGAAAGAACAGTAACTAAAAAGGAGATAAGGGGCCAGATGCCAGATCTCCATTTGTAGAATGCTAAGACATTGCACTTGGTACCTCCTCTTTCCCACGGGTTCTGATCCAGAAATGTGCCCTGGGAACTCAGCAGCTGAGTTAAAATATAACTCAAGGCCCACCTGAGTCGCCATCTTCCTGGGGCACCGTGCCAGCAGGGTGCACCAGGGTGGCAGACCTGGGGACTCCTATTGTGCCCTCAGGCTTGGCTCGTGGACTCAGACACTCACATGGGAGCACTTTCCGCCTGGATTCGTCTTTCAGTGGGCCTTCAATACAGACAAAGGCAATAACTGCACATTAGTGTATTTCTAAAACTGGGCAAGTCCTTGGTCTCTCTCTTACAGACACACATGGACACACTCGGAGAACACAGGCACCACTGTGCTTGCACACGCACGCATACTTCTGAGCTTCTCTTGGGGGGAAAATGAGTAATATTCACCTAAGGACCAACATAAAATGAAGCTTTGAATTTCAATAATAAGAAGAACTAAAACTTAAAAACCAAACTAGTCTATGTCAACGGGAATTTCTAACTCTCTTCTCTGAGCCTACTCAGTTGCACGGCCACTCCGGGCCACCACCTTCGGCTCTGCTGGCAGCGAGCCGCTCTTCTGGCCTCAGGTGAGGGTCCTGCAGAAGGCCGGCAGGACGGCTTCGTTCCCATCCATTCTATCATCCTCTCCCACCGCCTGGAGTCCCACATCTCTGTGTCTGCACTGCCTCATCACCCTTTTGCAGACAGGGAACAAAACAGGGAATTCCAAAAGTGCCACTGTACGTCTCATTCTCCCAGCTCTTGTCCGGTCAGAGAAAGCAGACCCAACCTTCCTCTTCCCGTAAAACAGGCCCATGGCTGAGCAGCTGTGCGGGCAGAGGATGGGCTGAGGCAGGGATGCTCAGAGGATGTGTGCAAGGGGAAAGATGGTGACAAATGAAGAGTAAAGTGACACAGTGTATGGACATGGCATCAGCTTACAGATTTACGTCTTAGACAAGGATGGTCATAGTTTTAAGGTTTTGAAGAAGCTGTTTCCCTAAAACTCTCCAAGGAGGCAAAGGGAATGTTGTTTCTATTGCTTCCAACATGCTTGGGAAACATTTCCTCATTCAGCAGATCCCAAAGGCCCATCAAGCCTATCGGGGGCTTGGATCCAAATGAGAATTCTCATTCTACCTACAGGAACAAGCACCTATTCAAGTTCTAGGGCTTTTACTTCTCAATCTCACTGTCATTTCATCCTGAGGCTCCAAAGACTTGGTCCTGCTCAGGTGACTCCTGATTCTGCCCTGTTGTTCAACAAGAAAGGAGCCCAACACAAAGAACAGGCTAGAAAAGGAGAGGGGAGTGGGAGGGAGGGTGGGGGAAGGGAGAGGAGAACCTAGGAGAAGGCAAGGGAGAAGGGAAGCAAGGTCACTGGTCATTCCCTTGCTTTCCACTTTGACTATCACACTTTACCTTACCCATGCATTTCTGAGATGCTAATTAAAGGATATTTCCCAGAGTCGCTGTGTGCCAGGTGAGTGCCGGCACGTTTCAACCAGATTACGATGGTTAGTCTGCAAAGAGGCCATCGCTTCTCCCCAGGGGCACAGTTCTGAGTTTGGGCTTGAAGTCCTCTCTGCAGGTTTTTCTCGTCTCTTCTCTCAGAAGGCAAATGCTATTTACACCCTGGGAGAGGAGGAACTGGCTTTACTTGGGAACCAGTCCTCGAGACTGTGGATAAAGCTGAGATGCAGGGGTTCCTGAGGAAGAGGAGGAGGATCCCGACTTCCTTCCACTTTTAGGCCTGCAAAAGTCAAGCACATGTTTACATGTCATGTCCTGTCTCTGTCCCTGACACAGATCAGACTCCTTTCTCACCAAGTAGCCTTAGCCTTTCCTCAATGGCCTGAACGCCAGTACACTCTCCACTGTAAAACCACCAGACCGGCACAGCCTGACCCTCTGTGCATGGCCAACATGACCGGCCAACCGAGGCGTGACACCTCAGGGAAAGGGACCTGCTTCTTGGCAACTGTTCTTCCATTTACATCAGATCTTGATTGTCTTTTCCGGTAAAAAATACTGTTTGCAGGTAGAATTTCTTCCATTTTTGGTTTTCACCCATTTGTTGTCCTTAAGCCTCTAGTCCAAAATTTAATAAGACAGAACTTCTAATTTAGCACTAAATTAAGTACTTGGTTATTTCACGGGTCATTTAAATGAGGTAAATTCAGCAGTGAGGCTCAGAGTCTGGGCTGTGGATTCAGACACACCTAGGTTTGAACTCTGGATCTGTACTTACTTCCTTGAACTTGGCTACTTTCTCAAATTCTCTAAGACTCAAGTCTTCTTATTTTATAGATTTTATAAATGGGATTAATGATAACATTTATCTCGTAAGTTTTTGCAGAAAACAGTAAGATCATTCTGTCAAAGGACTTACAACCGCCTAGTACCTGGCGGGGACCAAAGAACTGTCCCCTAGTTCACGGGAACACACGTTCCTTAGCCATTCTGGTGTTCATGATACTTGACTGGGCCATAAGTATTTGTGGAATAAATGAACAAACCCAGGAGTAATATTGCAGCATTTTCTGGTGTGTCTGTAAAGCATTCCATGATAAACCTCTACCTTTGTTTGTCCTTGTTTGAGCATGTTCTGTTTAACCGCAGGTCATCAAAAGCCACTCACCTGGCCTTGGACTTCTTATTTGTCGTGCTTTCAAAGGACGATGCATCCACCTGTATCTCATCTTCGTCCTGCAGGGCTGCATCCAGCGCAGCCTGGACTTTGGGAGCGATGGCGGGGCCCTCGTAGTCTCTGGTGGTTCGGCTGGGCATGTCCAGCTCTAATAGCACGATGTTCTCTGCCTGCAGAAGCACAGCCATAACCAGTGAGGCTGGCCTCCAATCAGACACAGAGCCTAAAAGCAATCTCGCCCCCCTCCAAAAGATAGAACGGCACATGTTTTGCTACTGGGAGCCTACCGAGAGCCTGTAATGACACAGATTTATAACTTTTTTCCTGGTGAGGACACAGATGTTTTTATCTTCTTCTCTGGGCTTTCCTCTATTTCCTTAAAAAAATGTTTTTTTAAACAATGAACATATTATACCCTAAGGGGAATAAGCAGGGAAAAATAATAAGTAGAACCCATTTACTGCAGATAATGTGAAAATACAAAAAGGTATAAAGAAGAAGAGGGTTATCACTGATAACCTCACCACCCACAGTGGCTCTGATGAACCTTTTGGTTGCTATGGGAAGGAGGCAGGCAGGGAGTACATTTATGGAAGGTGTGTGGCAGTGTGTGTCTTGTAACCACATTTTATCTTTTATCATACCCTGCCCTGCCTCATAACTGGCCTTGTAGCTGGATTCCTTCACCTGACAGCCTGTAGCGGGCCTTTCCCTGGGTCCTATATGCTGAAATGAGTGTGTAGAGGGAAGAACACCCCACGGTACACATCTCGTCCTTCAGCTCCTCCTACCCAGTAGAGTTCAAGCCCCAGAACTCCAGAGGGGGCAGGAGGGTCAATGCGGGGAGAAGGTGGGGAGATGGAGTGGCTCCATCAATCAATTTTATATACTGAGACATTGCTTAAATTTTCTCTTAATGGAGTGTGTCCATTGCTAAAAACATCTGAAAGCCGCTGCTTTAAATTCTACCTTTGTATCAGGTTAGCCCCTTGGAAACCCACACATTCTGATTTGAAGGCTTTGAAATCATGTTCTAGCTTTGAGACCTGAAATAATGGGCAAGAGATGCACCCTCTGAAACTGCTAGGAAAATGCTTCTGAGGACACAGATACATTATTCACCTTCCACTACAGAAAACCCCACCTAATGTAGCTTTTTTGCTTTTGTTTCCTTTATTTTAAATAACTCAGCAACAGGAAGAACAGCACCTGAGCAACTAATTAATCCCAATCTGTTTTGCTCTGGTGGCCAAGGGAGACTCAAAAACAATTTAAAATTTTCAAGATACAGGCTTGTATCTTGATATCAATGATACAGGCTCCCTGCTGATATAAAATACAGATAAGCAAAAAGAAGGCAAATTAAATTGAGTACACGTCCATGAACCAGAGATAACCAGTCCTTGTATTTAATTCATACATAAACTTTCAGTACCAGTTGTTTTATAACTTAACAATACATTGTGTCTCCTGGTCCATCCACTTACCAGCTACCTATTAAGCCATGGGACCTGCAGCAGAGAGGAGGTGGGAGCGTTCAATTAGAGAAAGCCATCAAGCGCTGAGTACATGCCCGGCATACAGCAAGTGCTTATGCGTAGCAGTTCGTACATTGGGATTATTGCAAAATATGTTTGGGTCATTTAAACAGTCCTCAATTATGTCACTTGAAATAACTACCTGACTGACCCACATCCCGTTAAACAGAAGTACTGAAGGTTCTATAACCCATCTCCATCTCCCATCATTGCACATCTGCATTCCCTCCAGCCTTCGCACGGAGCCATTTTCAGGCTTCGCGGTGATGATGTTTCTTGGCCATTACTGACAGTATGTTTGTACTCTCCTCCTTCTGTAGGCTAATTTTCTAAATCTCATTCTACTTTGCCTTCTTATTCATAATTATTTGTTCTTTTTATTTTTTCTTTACTTAGTATGTTTATTATCAATTATAATTAGGTTAATATAAATGTCCTCAGGAACCTCTGGAATCAGGACACATACTCTGTGACTTTGCAGAATGGTGCCTGAAGCTTTACATATACCTAAACTCCTTGAAAAGAGATAGGAGAGAAACACAAGGACAATCTTCTTACCCTATATCGGGCCTCTGGACGAATCATCATGGACATTCTTGCGTGTTGGCTCAACGGTCTCTTATACCCCACAGCTGAGACTGGCCGCTTCATCATCTGCTGATTCCTGGAAATGGACTGCAGTGGTTAAAGCCCTGGCTGGAGTGTGTTCCACAGTCCCAGGACAGTCCTGTGGAACCAGCCCTCAGAAGACACTGAGCCTATCTAAATAGAACTGAACCTAGTAACTCCCGGGACTAAGGGCTACCACGTGAATGGGGCAGGAACTGCTTATATTTTCTGAGTCACGTTCTGATTCAAATGTGGACATCATGCATCTCTTAAGCTGGAAGGGATTGGTGTAATCACCCAGTTCTTAGATGGCAGGCGCAAGACATAGCTGTCAGTGTTCCCCACCCCCACATCCTTGGCAAACCGTTTTCCACTATTCTAGCAAGACCCAGAAGTAGACTGGAAGTCAACGTTGCATCAGACGGCCATACAATATGACGCCTACCCAGGTACTGCCCCCTTTGGCCTAGCATGCTTCCCATGACAGCTGAGGAAGCGCAAATGCAGGAACTTGGGAAAGGACATGAATTCACTGTGATAGTCCCCCAATTCCTAACAGCACCATCCTACCATACCCCTTGGGCCAAATCCAGCTTATCCATATTTTCTCCCTCTTCCCCACCTTAAAATGAATAGTGACTTACTCCAGTCTGGTTATAGGATGTAATTTCCAATGATCTTCCTCTTCGTCAAAGAAGGATCTATTCATAATTTTACTTTTTTCTTCCAGAGGGATGAAGTTTTCTATAATAAGATGCCTGTAAGAGCACACAATCATGAATGAACAAAGGTGGACAAAGAAGACAGCTAGAGTACTGGCTATCCTACATGTGGGAGTCATTGGATAAGAGTCAAGCCACTCCACAAGTACTTCCTGGGCAGGCCCTGCAGGCTGGACATTGGGCAGAGAGCTGGGGTACAGACAGGAATGACGCTTCGTCCCTGCCTGAGACAGAGAGGTAATGGTGTGGCCCTCTTAGATATGACAGGTGCTGACAGTGGGCTGCCCCAAGACTCTAGAGAGGTCACTTCTGCCCAAGGAGGAACAGCTTGAGGAGGAGAATGGAAGAAAAGTGGCCATGCCCGGCCTATCCCAGAGTGCACACTCACTAACTGAAGTGTCTCTTAGGGGGCCATTGGTACCCCCCAACCTAGCGCGTTAATTTCCAAAATGCTGAAAAGAGATTAGAAGTGAAATGGTCTTCTTCCAATCCCATGGATTGTTGGCCAAGCTAGAAAACTTCCCACACTAGTCGCCAGGACAAAAGACAAGACTGAGTGGATTTCAGTCCCCTTAGACTACTGAGAATAAAGGACCATTCCCGAGAAGAGTCTCAGCCTGAGAAGTGCTAAGGAACACAGCGAACAATGAAACTGGAACCCACTGGGTTGTGTCTCTCCATGGTGACAGCTGTCCCACACCTCTGCATTCATGCTTTCAAAACCTCAGGACAGAACAATGCCAAAGGGGTGTTAAAGTGGGAAAGACACACAACAGACACCAGTGACGTGTAGGGTACAGACTGTGAGAAAGAGGCTGACTCACTGTTCATTCAAAAAATATAAATAAGAGCTAAAGCCATGAAAATGGCTTCCCTAGGGGAAAAATATTTCAGAGAGATGAAATTTTCTACTTATTTTATTTGAAACATTTAAGAAATTATTTTTATGACATATATTTGCTTTTTTCTGATTTTAAAAGTCCTATTTATACAACAGAAAATGTGAAAAATACAACTACATACAGTTTCACTATCCAGAGATAGCTATTATTAATATTTTGGCATATTTTGTTCTTTTTTTTTTTTTTTTTTCCTAGGTGTACATACCTAGAAAGAGGATACATTTAATTATAAAAGCTCCTTCCAAATTTAAAACTTGGTCATTAAAAGAATCCCTCTGAAGAGTTCTTTGAAGAAAAGTTCTAGCTAGAGGTACCTGGCTGGCTCAGTCTGCAGAGTATGTGACTCTTGATCTCAGGGTTATGAGTTCAAGCCCCACATTGGGTGTAGAAATTACTTTTAAAAAAAAGAAAAGAAAAGAAGGGGCGCATGGGTGGCTCAGTTGTTAAATCCTCTGCCTTCAGCTCAGGTCATGATCCCAGGGTCCTGGGATTGAGCCAGCATCGGGCTCCCTGCTCAGCAGGAAGCCCGCTTCTCCCTCTCCCACTTGCCCTGCTTGTGTTCCTTCTCTCACTGTGTCTGTCTCTGTCAAATAGAATCTTAAAAAAAAAAAAAAAAAAGCAAAATTTCAGCAAATATTGTGGAAGGACTGATAGAGAAAAACAGTATTATGTAACCCCTAATGAAATAATAATTTCAGACAAATTATTGTTGGTTGAAACTGTTAACTCAGTGGTTCTTAAGCCAGGCTGCACGTTAATACCACTTACAGAGTTCTGAAAAATAGCTTGGCCAGACCTCATGGTTCTCAAAGTGTGTTCACAGAACCAACAGGAGCAACTGGAATCTTCTAGAAATGCAATTCTCTAGAAATGCAAATTCTCAGGCTCCATGCCTGATGAACTGAATCAGACTCTCTGGGTTTGGGACCCAGTAATCTACACTTAACAAACCCTTCAGATGATCTGGTGCCTGCTAAAGTTGAAGGACCAATTAAGTCAAAATCTTTGGGGTGGGGCCTTTTTAAAATTCCTCCTATGATTTCAGTGAGCAGCCAAGGTTGAGAACCAGTGCTTTGGAACTAGCTTTCAATTAAACCTTTCAGTTAAATCCAGACTGTGAGACACTTCAAGTGGCTGACCTCGCTTTTCAATAAGTCAACTGCAAAAAAAGTTTTTAAAAGGAAAAGGGACTGCTCCAGATTAAAATAAGCTGAAGAGAAATAATAACTAAATGCAATATGTGGCCTTCATATAGATATTAATATGAACAAACCCATAAAATCCGAATATGAGCAAGGTATGAGATAATAGTAAGAAACAACACTAATTTTGTTAGGTGGAAAGATATCGTTGTGTATACAAAAATCAATTGTGATTCTATACACTAGCAATAAATATTCTGAAAATAAAACTAAGAAAAGCAATTCCATATACAATTGCAAAAAACCACTTAGGTATATATTTAACAAAAGAAGTGCAAAGACTTGTCTATTGAAAACTACAAAACATTCTTGACAAAAATTAGAGAAGATCTAAAAAAATAAAGAGACATCCCATCCCATGTTCATGGATCAAAACACTTAACTGTTGAGATGACAGTACTCTCCAATTGGATCTATAGATCCAACACAGTCCCCAACAAAATCCCAGCTGGCTTTTTCACAGAAATTGACAAGCTGACCTTAAAATGTATATGGAAATGCAAGAAACTCCAAACAGCCAAAAACCATCTTGAAAAAGAACAAAATTGGAGGACTCATACTTCCTCATTTCAAAACTTATTACACAGCTATAGTAGTCAAGACAGCGTGGTATTGGCATAAAGACAAACAGATCAATGGAACAATACTGAGAGTTCAGAAATAAGCCCTTCCATTTATAATTGACAAGGGTGCAAAGACAATGAGAGAAGACCCTTTCAACAAATGGTGCTGGGACAACTGGATATCCACATGCAAGAGAATGCACTTGGAACTGTGCTTCAGACTATATACAAAAGTTAACTCAAAATGGATCACAGACCTAAATGTAAGACCTCAAACTGTAAGACTCTAAGATAGCCTAAGAGAACTGAAAACAGAAGTCCAGAATAAAACTTGTACACAGGGGCGCCTGAGTGGCTCAGTTGTTAAGTGTCTGCCTTTGGCTCAGGTCATGATCCCAGGGTCCTGGGATTGAGCCCCACATCGGGTTCCCTACTTAGTGCGAAGCCTACTTCTCCCTTTCCCACTCTCCCTGCTTATGTTTCCTCTCTCGTTGTGTCTCTCTCAGTCAAACAAACAAATAAAATTTTAAAAAATAAAATAAAATAAAATTTGTACACAAATGTTCATAGCAGTATTATTCATAATAGCTAAGAGAAATAACCCAAAGGTCCATCAACCGATGAATGGATACATAAAATGTGGTATAGTCATACAATACAATATTATTCAACCACAAAAAAAGAATGAAATATTGGGGCACCTGGGTGGCTCAGTGGGTTAAGCCTCTGCCTTCAGCTCAGGTCATGATCCCAGGGTCCTGGGATCGGGCCTTGCATCTGGCTCTCTGCTCAGCAGGGAGCCTGCTTCCCCATCTCTCTCTGCCTGCCTACTTGTAATCTCTCTCTGTCAAATAAAAAAAAAATCTTAAAAAAAAAAGAATGAAATATTGATATGTGCTACAACATGTATGACCCTTGAAAACACTATATTATACTAAGTGAAAAAAGTCACCCACCAGTGGCCACATTATTCCATTATAAATTGATACACAATATCCAGACCAGGAAGATTTAGATACAATACCAAAAATTTAAGCAACAAAAGAAACTATAGATAAATTGGACTACTTCAGAATTAAAATCTTTTGTGCTGCAAACAAAATACCATAAAGAAAGTGAAAAGACAACCCACAGAATTTGAGAAAATATCTGCAAATCATATGTCTGATAAGAGACTTGTCTCCAGAATATACAAAGAACTCTTACAACTCAATAATAAAAAGACCCAATAAATTACCCAATTTTTAAATGGGAAGAGGATTTGAACAGACATTTCTCCAAAGGAGATATGCAAAAGGTCAAAGAGCACATGAAAAGACATTCCATCATGAGTCATTAGAGAAATGCAAAGCAAAACCACAATGAGATACTACTTCACACCCATTAAGAAGGCTATAATAAAAGGACAGACAGTTACAAGTGTCAACAGGGCGTGGAAAAATTGGTGGTGGAAATGTAAAATGATCCAGTCATTCTGGAAAACAGTTTGGCAATTCCTCCAAAACTTAAATACCGAGTTACCATATGACCTAAGCAATTCCACTCCTAGGTATATATATCCCAGAGAAATGAAAACACATCCATTTAAAAACTTGTACATGAAGGTTCACAGAAACATTATTGATAATAACCAAAGACTGGAAACAACCTAAATGTCCATCAAATGATAAATGAATTGAATATATGGTATACCTGTAAAACCCAGTATCATTCAGCCATAAAAAAGAATGAAGTCCTTACATGTTACAACATGGAGAATCCTTGGAAGCGTCATGTTAATCGAAAGAAACCAGTCACAGAAGGCCACATGTTATACGATTCCATTTATATGAAATGTCCAGAATAGACAAATTTATAGAGACAGAAAGTAGATTAGTAGGTACTTAGGGCTGAAAGCGGGGGCGGGTAATACGGAATGACTGCTAACTGGTACAGGGTTTCTTTGAGGGGGGCGGGGAGACACAAAAAATGTTCTAAAATCAGATTGTGGTAGAGGTGCCTGGGTGGCTCGTTGGTTAAGTGTCTACCTTCAGCTCAGGTCATGATGCCAGGGTCCTGAGATCAAGTCCTGCACTGAGCTCCTTGTTAAGAAGGGAGCCTGCTTCTCCCTCCCTCTGCCTGCCACTCCCCCGTGCTTGTGCCCTTGTGTTCTCTTTTTGTCAAATAAATAAATAAAATCTTTAAAAAATAAAAAAATAAAAATAAAAATAAAAAAATCAGATTTTGGTGATGGCTTTACAACTTTATAAATATGTTTTCTTTGTTTGTTTTTTTAAAGATTTTCATTTATTTATTTGGCAGAGAGAGATCACAAGTAGGCAGAGAGGCAGGCAGAGAGAGAGGAGGAAATAGGCTCCCTGCTGAGCAGTGAGCCCTATGCTGGCCTCCATCCCAGGACCCTGGGATCATGACCTGAGCTGAAGGCAGAGGCTTAACCCACTGAGGCACCCAGACGCCCCTAAATACATGTTTTTAAAACTGACTTGTATATTTATTTGTTTACCTATTTATTTAATTTATGGGGCAGGGAGGGGCAAAGGAAGAAAGAATCTTAAGCAGGCTCTGTGCCCAGTGGGGAGCCTGACATGGGACACAAGTTCACAACCCAAAGATCATGACCTGAGCTAAAAGCAGGAGCTGGATGTTTAACCAACTGAGCCACCCAGGTGCCCACTGACTTGTATACTAATTTAAATAGGTGAATTGTATGGTCCGTAAATTACATCTCAGTAAAGCATTTTTTATTTACTTTTTCTTAAAGATTTTTTGTTTGTTTATTTGACAGAGAAAGAAAGCGTGCAAGAGAGGGAACACAAGCAGGGGTAGTGGGAGAGGGAGAAGCAGGCTTCCCACAGGGCAGGGAGCCCGATGCAGGGCTTGAACCCAGGTCCTTGGGATCATGACCTGAGCCGAAAGCAGACACTTAATGACTGAGCCACCCAGGTGCCCCAGTAAAGCATTTTTTGAAACAGCATTATAATCATGTATGTAAGTCTGTAGGAATAAGATTACATGAGGTTAACATTACATGAGATTTTAGAATATTTCTATGAAAGATAAATGACAAAAGGTAGTTTATCAATGAATCTGGGTTGGGGGACATTTGGATGTTCATTATACCACTCAGAAAATTGTAGTTAAGAAAGATTCCCTTTTATCAATAGAGGCTGGAGCCTTTAAAAACTTCCAACAGGTAGGGTGGAAGGAAATTCATAGATCTGGTGAAGTCATTTGCGTTAACAGATGGGATCCAGAGACAGAAAGTGATTTTCTCAGAATAAACAAAAAACAGACAAGGTGGGGAGAAGTAGGCAGGGGCCCTGCCTTTAGATTCACGTTTCTTATTCAACAAACTACCTGGGAAGTGGCTGAGGGTGCTATGAAAGGTCCAGAACTTACTTGAGTTTCAGCTCCCTTGTGAGCTCGTTCTGAGTCTGTTCCAGCTCCTGACGCTCCTTGATGTGCTCTTCTTGGAGGTCATGGATCTCTGCCTTCACCGCCTGAAGCTTGGAGAAGAGCTGGAACCGAGGGGAAAGGCAGGTGAGGAGGGGAGCCCTCCAGACAACAGAGCTCTTCCCTTCCTCCAAGTCTCAAGACACTTCTGCCTGGCCTCGTTCCTTTATACCTTCTTGAGTTTTTTGGTCTTGATGTCCACCTCTTGCTGCAATGAGCTGTACGTCTCTTTCAGTTCCAAGGTCTCCTCATCTCTGCTTTCCATCTGTTGCTGGATTTCTCTTTCTCGACGTTTCTGGGCAACATCACAAAATTCATCAGCTTGCCTACAGACTATGTCTAAACAAGAATACAGGGCTGGGTGCTCCAGATCGGAGTCTCCCACTGGGAAGGGGCTGAACACCCCATTTTCATTCCCTCTGAAGAATCTAATAAAAGAGATATTTACTCTGTAGCATTGGTGTGCCTTGTCCCACGCCCTTCTCCTCAAAAGGGAATGAAAAGTTACCTGCTCTGCAATTTCCTGCCGTTTCTGCTCCAGGATTTTCTGTTGTTCATTTGTATGATCTACTATATTTTTTCCTCCAACAAGCAGCTTACTCTCCATGGCCTGAGTGAGAAAAGAGTAGAATCCATCTTGTGAATGATCTCCCTCAGAACATATCTCCTCAGAGGGAAGCCTGTAAAACATCATGAGCTCAGGACTGAGCCAAACGGGTGAACTCTGGGGGGAAGACAGATTGTGCACAGCAGTGTCCTTACCATCACCAAGGTAGGGCTGAGGTGGCTCCACTGGGGCTTTACCTCAGAAACACTAAAGATACAGCTCCCCCAGGACTATTGGAATTTCAGCTTTCTTAAAAAAATTTTGGGGAGTTTTGTATGTACAAAGTGTTGACCCTATTTAAAACATATTGAGTCCCTCCTATGTGCTGGGTACTAGAGAGGCAACAGAATATGAATCACAAGGCTGAAGACTCCACTGAGGGCTACGGATAAGCAAGCAGGCTCTCGTGCTATGCAGGCAGACACGAGCATGAGGAAAAGACAGAGCAGGGGCCCCTGGGTGGCTCAGTCGTTAAGTGTCTGCCTTCGACTCAGGTCATGGCGCCAGGGTCCTGGGATCGAGCCTCACGTTGGGCTCCCTGCTCAGTGGGGAGTCTGCTTCTCCCTCTCCCACTCTCCCTGCTTGAGTTCCCTCTCGCTGCGTCTCTCTCGGTCAAATAAATAAGTAAAATCTTCAAAAAAGCAAAGAAAAGACAGAGTGATAATAGGAGAGGCATACAGGAGGGAGAGAACTCGGGCTTTTGGAGGGAATCAAGGAAAGCTTCCTGTCTCAAGAGTGCTGAAGTAAAAACAGGAATTAGCTAAGGAAAAAAAAAATTGATGTAGCGGTGCTTGGCTGGCTCAATCGGTTAAGCATTCAACTCATGATGTCGGCTCAGGTCATGATCTCAGGGTCGTGAGACTGAGCCCTCCATCGGGCTCAGTGCTGAGCGTGGAATCTACTTGAGATTCTCTCTCTCCTTCCTCTCTGCTCCTCCCCCTGCTTGCACAAGCCCCGCCCCCCAATAAATAAATAAATAAATAAATAAATAAAATCTTCAGGAAAGAAGAAAAAACATGGTGTGTGAGAGGGTAGGGTAGGAAGTGATGATACACAAAGTTGGTAAAGCAATCAGGGCTCAGTTCAAAAACATCAAAGCCCTGTTAAGGGAAACTAAAGTTGATTTGAGACCCGCAGGAATCACACTGACCATTCTTTGAGCCTAAGGGTACACAGATTTGTGTTTTACACAGCCAGTTTGGGTTTTTAGAAACATTCTTCCCTCACCACAGGAAGGATGACTGGAAAAGGACAGGCCAGGTGGAGGGAGACCAGTCAGGAGGCTGTTTTGAGGATCCAGGCCTGGGCTAGGGCAGTAATGGTGGGAGAGCGCAAAGTGGATGGGTCCAAGAGAGCCAATCAGATGATGCAGGATTCAGAGGCCTGGGGACTGACTGGGCCATAAGGGAGAGGGAAGGACAGCTCGCAGGGATAACTCCGAGGGGTCTGGCTTGACTGAGGAAAGGCAGGCAGAAACAGGTTCTGGGTGGCCATGGCCATCTCTGGAAATGTCCAGTGGGCAGAGACTACCAGGATCGAAAATTAGGAGACAGCTCTGGGCTCGCTATGCAGACGGGTCACCTTGAGCAAATATTTAGATGGTGGGTAAAGCCATGGGAACAGTTTGTACCCAAAAAGCAGAGAAACCAAAACCTCCATGACCTTGTCTTTTTTTTTTTTTAATTATTTATTTATTTGTCAGATGGAGATCACAAGTAGGCACACAGGAAGGCAGAGAGAGAGAGGAGGAAGCAGGCTCCCTGCTGAGCAGAGAGCCGGATGCGGGACTCGATCCCAGGACCCTGGGATCATGACCTGAGCCGAAGGCAGAGGCCTTAACCCACTGAGCCACCCAGGCGCCCCGATGACCTTGCTTTTAAGAAACTTACAAACATCTTTCAGGGAACCCCTAGGCCCATTTCTTCTTCTCTCAAGATGAAGTGGTTGTACTAGATTACTAACCCTCCCCCACACACATTTCTTCTAGCCCTATAATACTTTTTTTTTTTTTAAGATTTTATTTATTTATTTGACAGAGATCACAAGTAGGCAGAGAGGCAGGCAGAGAGAGAGAGAGGCAGAAGCAGGCTCCCTGCTGAGCAGAAGGCCCGATGCGGGGCTCAATCCCAGGACCCTGGGATCATGACCTGAGCCGAAGGCAGAGGCTTTAACCCACTGAGCCAGCCAGGCGCCCCTAGCTCTGCAATACTTTTGTCCTATGATTTTATAGCATCCCGAGATTTAGAGAGACAGAAGTAATATCATTCTCCAATAAAAAAAAGTCTAAGTGACTATGAGGTAATATTGAGTCTTGCCAGACCTGGCCTCTGAGAATTGCCCAAATAACCCAGGTTTAGAGAGTCTAGGTGTTCCTGGGCTCGAATAACAGATGTGATCCTAAAAACCAGCGTGCACATCAAACATGGACACTCCCTGTTACATGTCAAGTGCAGGAATGAGGATGGATGAAGTGGCGTCTGACGTTGAATCCCAGACTAAGCCCCTCCCTGGAACAAAGTGACCCCCTAACTGTGTTGTTTTGGACTCCATTTTCACATCGGGTCTTGAAAGCTCTGGAAAGGGCCACAGATGAAGCCACAGATAAAGCCACAGCTTCATACAGTGGGGGCAGGGGAGGTGAGAAAAAAGAGATCACTGGTCATTTTAAAATTAATAAACAAGGATACATCTGAGAGGCGAAGTCAGAGTTTTCATAAATTCATTAAGAAAGAACCAGACACCTCAGAGCCGTTCTGGCTTATGGGCAGGCAGCGGTCATCCTCAGATTTCCAGGGCTGGCTCTGTCCCCTCCTCTGCCAGTAAAGGTCAGTGGAAGCCCAGAGTCTGGGCGCCTGATGGAATGGTACACTGGCACCAGAAAGAAAAGACACAGGAGTCTCCACGCTCTAGAATGCTAGTCAGCCACTAACTCACAGGGCTTGGAGTCAGTTGAGGGAAGGGGCTGACTACAAGGGAGCATTTGGGGGGCGAGGGAACTGTTCTGTATCTTCTATGGTTGGGGGCACTGCATATTAAAACCGCAAAGGGGGGGCACCCATGTGGCGCAGTCAAGTAAGCTCAAGACCTGAGCTTACCTGACTGATCTCAGCTCAGGTCTTGATCTCAGGACTGTGAGTTCAAGCCCCAAGTTGGGCTAAACCAACAAACAAAAAACCCCACAATGAGATACCATTTTATAGAGAATTAAAGCAGATAGTCATACATGGATAGAACTAGAGGGTATTATGCTAAGCAAAATAAATCAGTCAGAGAAAGACAATTATCATACAATCTCTCTGATATGAGGAATTTGAGAGGCAGGGCAGAGGAGGTAGGGAGGGAAAAAATGAAACAAGATGGGATCAGGAGGAAGATAAACCATAAGAGACTCTTAATCTGACGAAACAAACTGAGGGTTGTTGAGGGGTGGGAGAGGAGGGATAGGGTGGCTGGGTGATGGACACTAAGGAGGGTATGTGTTATGATGAGTGCTGTGAAGTGTGTAAGCCTGATGATTCACAGACCTGTACCCCTGGGGCAAATAATACATTATATGTCAATAAGGAAAAAAAAGCAGATAGTCATAAACGCTGGTAAGGACGAGGAGCAACCAGAGTTCATACTGTGTTGGTAGAAGCTTCGCTTCACATGGCCACCACTGAGACAACTTTTGATTATCTAGCAAAATTACAGCTGTACAAACCCGAGGACCTAATGGTGCCAGGTAAGAAATTCTTGCTCATGTGTGTTCTCCCAGAACCAAGTACAAAAACATTCATAGCAAAAAATGGAAACAACCCACTATCAGGAGAATGGAATACCACATGCTTCTCAGAGCAGTAATAATGAATGAATCACAGCTACAAGTGTCAATCTGGACAAATCTCACTACGTAAGGTTGGGCAAGTAAAAGCAAACTGTAGGAGTGGGATTTCATTTATATAAAGGTACAAAACTGTGTGGAACTCTCTTTTTTTTAGAGACACATACCTATATGAGAAAACCATAAAGAAAAGTCAGGAAACACCAAATTCGAAACAAGGGCTAGCTCTGGGGGAGAGGGACACAAAGCTTGTGAAGATAGGGATTCAGTTCTGTCACACAGGCTGTGGGGCCCCTGGGTGTCAGTTTTATTGCTGCTTTTTATACCTTGCACATATGTAATAATTATTCTTCCTATGAGTTCAACATAAACTTGAAGAAATGGTTTTTACTTCCCTTCAACAAATGTTTACTAGACACTGGATCCCACCGAGCTGTTAGGAATGTAAAACTGAAAGGGATGTCATCTGTCATACCATTTTTGGATAAAATGGAAAGCCCTGAGAGAACAGAGGGGCTGAGGAAGGCTGTGGTACCTTGATTTTGGCGCCCAGCATCTCGGCCGCGTCCTTCTCCCGCCGCAGGTCCTCCATCTTCTTCTCCTTCTCCTTCAGCAACCTCATCTTCTCCTCTGCAACCAAGCTGTGGTCCTCTACAATGGCCCGCTTCTCAATCTCCAGTTTTTCTTGCTGTTCCCGCCAGTAATCATCCTTATCATCCCCTTCCTCCTCACCCTCTTCTCCCTCCTCCTCCTCCTCCTCCCCGCCCCCACCACTGCCACCACCTTCCCTCCGCTTCTCCCGCCTCTTCCTCCTGCCAATGGACCGTTTTTCCAGCTGGGCCTTGAGCCGAGCAATTTCTTCCTGGAATTCTCGAAGGAGGGCATCTTTAGGGTCCTCGTTGACCCTTGGCTTGTTCTTAATGTTTTTGGCACGGTTGGCATATCTGAGAGTGGTCAGAGTCTCTTCTAC
The DNA here is from genome assembly GCF_010015895.1 of Lontra canadensis. Taxonomy (NCBI): domain Eukaryota; kingdom Metazoa; phylum Chordata; class Mammalia; order Carnivora; family Mustelidae; genus Lontra; species Lontra canadensis. The sequence goes on from NW_022631010.1 coordinate 3,183,877, forward strand.
ATTGTACGAGGCAGGTCCCACGTTGGCTACCATCACAGTTTTAGCATTGCCACCGAGAGAATCTTGGAGGAGCCTGGTCAGCTTTGAGTCCCGATACGGAATGTGAGTGCTTTTGCCGTCCACTAGGGCAGAGATGACGTTACCTAAGGCTGAAAGGGACAGGTTGATCTTGGTGGCCTCCTTCAGTCTTTCTCCTTGTGCGCCGGTCTTGGCTTGCCGTTCGCTGCCAGCAAGATCCACAAGGTTCAGTTTTCCTACGCGGATATGGTTTTCTCCATCAAGGCCCACCTCACTGCACTCAATGGTGATTACAAAAATCGCATGAGAGCGTGAGCTGTGCTCGTTCATGTTGGTGGCGCCGACAGAGCGGTTCTGGTTCCCCACATTCATCACGTGCTCGATTTCCTTCACGCTCTTGGTGACAAAGGAAGAGAGGTCTTTCACGTACACGCCAGTGTCAGGCCTCTCTTTGAGCTCGAGCCTTCTGGTCTGATCCTTTGAGAGCAGATCTCGGATCTCCTCCTGGTAGATCTCCAAGTAAGAAGCCCTGACCAGGTACTGTTGATTCTGGGATCGAGAGATATGGGTGAAGATGTGGTCAAACGAGTTAGGGATGACCCCTCTTTTCTCAGGGTCGCCACGGACTCCTTCCATCGTGTAGGTTTTCCCAGTCCCAGTTTGTCCATAGGCGAAAATCGTCCCATTGAAACCCTGCAAGACAGAGTCCACGAGCGGTCGGAATGTCTCATCGTAGAGTTCAAACTGCTTGGCATTCCAGTCATAGACTGCATCAAAGGTGAAGGTCTTGGGCATTTCATGGGCCATGCCTTTGGGGTTCTTCACTGACACCTGCCCCAGCTTCACGTCCACATCCACCACCTTATCATATGAGGCGGCCTTTTCCTTGCCGTTCATGGGCCGACAGCGAACCACCACCCTGACGGACTCTGAGCTTTTTAACTTGGACATGATGGTCTCTGACAGGGTCAACCTTGAGGGCTATGAATCCAAAACGTCTCAGGATGCTAAGGTCCTAGAAAAAAAGCAAAATTAAGTGAGGACAGTATAGTTGTCACTGAGGGCTGGTCAAGAGCACCCAGCCCACCCACGTCACCTTCCTCTGGCTACCCTTCTGATGGCTACGGAAAGGACTACAATGCACGCTGCATTTCTTCACGGGTTCTTAACAAGCTTCAGTAGGAAAAGTACACACTTTAGTCCACCAGCTGTGTGAATGGGCCTGTCTTCCCCTTGACTGATACTTTATCTTATACTCCAGGTTGCAGCAGCTAGAAACCTTTTAGAAGCCTGGATAATCTTCTGTCCTGTTGAACTACTAAAACCTCTGTGGAGAGCAATTTGAAACTATCTATCGATACCTTTAGACGTAGCAGTTGTATTTCTAAGAATTTATCCCACAGATACAAGGATATTCCTTGTGGTAGCAACAGACTGTGGGCCACCCCAGCTCCCATCAAGAGAGGGCTGCCTGAATACATACATATGTAATAACATATATACAGTGGAATCCTGTGCAGTAACTGAAAAGAATGTGCTAATCTAAATGTAACCCTAAACTGAGATGCACTGCTAAGTGGAAAGAGTAGATGAGGAGCCGTGTGCACAGTACAGTTAACACGGGGTATAAGCAGGTGGATACGTGCATGCACGTTTATGTGTGATATGCAAAACAATATTCTTAGAAGCATGCATATCAAAGTGGGAGCAGCGGCAGCCTCAGTAAGGGAACTGTGGGCCTAGAGGACTCTCAGGTCGAGAGAGAGAGAAAAAAAACTTCACTTTATGCTCTGTTTGTACTGTTTGAATTTCCTACCTTGTGCCAATAATACTCTTCCATTCTAAAATCATAAACTATGGCTTATGCAAAATGTACGCAAATAAATGAGGATGTGGTGTAATACATTATAGAAAGCACTTATTCAACCAAAAAATTGAAGACAACATGAATGCAAATAAAAAAATAGGTGTTAAAAACTTTTTTTTTTTAAAGTAGGGGCGACTGAGTAGCGGGTTGGTTAAGCTCCTGACTCTTGGTTTCTGCTCAGGTCGTGACCTCAGGGTCATGAGATCAAGCCTTGAGTGGGGCTCTGTGCTCAGCACGGAGTCTGCTTGAGACTCTCCTCTCCCTCTGCCTCTCCCTGCCTCTAAAATAAACAAATAATTCTTTTTTTTTAATGTTTACTTATTTATTTGTTTGACAGGGATCACAAGCAGGCAGAGAGGCAGGCAGAGAGAGAGAGAGGAAGAAGCAGGCTCCCTGCTGAGCAGAGAGCCCAGTGCAGGGCTTGATCCCAGGACCCTGGGATCATGACCAGAGCCAAAGGCAGAAGCTTTAACCCACTGAGCCACACAGGCGTCCCAACAAATAAATCTTTAAAAAAAAAATTTTTAAGTAGGTGCACCTGGGTGGCTCAGATGTTTAAGCGTCTGCTTTCGGCTCAGGTCATGATCTCGGGATCCTGAGATCGAGTCCCATATCGGATTCCTTGCTCAGCGGGGAACCGGCTTCTCCCTCTCCCTCTGCTGCCTCCCCTGCTTGTGCGTTCTCTCTCTCTCTGTCCCATAAATAAATAAAATCTTTAAACCAAAGTAAAAAAAAAGTAAAACCAAAAACGAGAACTTCATTTAGTGCCAGAAAACTCAGGGAACGGAAGAAAGGATGACTAAATGGGTCCTTTGGGAAAGGGTAGGAAGCAAGCAGATCAGAGTGAAGAGATACATACAAGGATCCCAAATTCCTAAAAACCTCAGTGTGGGGTGTCTTTTGGTTTTTGTTTTAAGTAGGTGATTTTCCTGCCTCTTGATTCAGTGACCTCTTTAATGACAGGTCCTTTTCCCTTACATGTTCTCTAGCCACCCAGGTCCCTGCCCACAAGGCAAGTATTATTAGATTTTTAATCTTCCTGAGCTAGTCTATGCATAGCAAGCAAATACGTATTAGTACATACCTACCCGCTCCTTCTTAACACAAGTGTAGAATGTTATACACAGTAATAACAGTGTCCTGCACCTTGCTTTTCCTCACTAAACCATGTTCCCTCAATAAATATACAGCTAACTTATTCTTTGTAGCAGCAGCAAAATATCCCACTGCCTGGAAGCATCAATTTACTTAACCACAATCCTAGCACTTAAGCTGTTTCTGATATTTTACTGTGAAAAAAACTAGGCCCACATCCTTTCACATGTGGGAAAGTGTATCTGTAAGATAAATTTCTAGCTGGCTCACAGGATATATGCATTTGTGATTTCAACAGACACTTAGGATAGCGCGAACAATTTCTTTTTAGTTGTGAGGGTGACCTATTCCCTGCTAACAAAGGAGTGTGAGAATGTGAGGCAGTGATGGGCCAGTCTGTGGCTTATGTGCTGTACGTTAATAAATATAGAGTTAATATGTTCTCCCATTAAGCTTTTATCAAAAATTGGCTGCTGCTAAGCACATGGAAACATGAAAAGTTATTTTTTGCACTTTCTAGTCATTACATGTAATCAAATAATGTCTAGAATGTCTAGATGTCTAGACTGAAGAGCTAGAAGACCTCTAATCCTCTTGGAACCCATTTTCTATAAAATTGGTAAGACAGGGATAATTCTCCTTCTTTATGGATGATTTTAAGGCTAAGGGGTACTTACAAAGGTGGAAGTACGTTATGAACTAACATAAAGCTGTATTAAAATAAACCGATACAGATTCATCCAAAACCCTCATCAAAGGGTCATTCCAGAGATTACTGGTGAGCCCTAACTTTTAATCTCTTGTTCAGTTTGTAGTCATCACCCTAAAAAAAAAAATCAGATTAAACTGAGATCCAAACATCTAATCAATATTCCATTAGTAGTGACACTCTCGGGGTAACTGGGTGGCTTAGTCAGTGAAGCATCCACCTTTGGCTCAGGTCATGATCCCACTGTCCTGGGATCGAGCCTCACATCAGGCTCCCTGCTCAGCTGCTTCTGCCTCTACTGCTCCCCCTACTTGTGCTTGCTCATTCTTTCTCTCTCTCAGATACATAAATAAAATCTTAAAAAAAAAAAAAAGTGAAGCTCAAGCCATTTAAGGAAAACCATGTAAAAGTCCCTCATTCTTCACCTGTTATGTGCTATCACCATTTTGAGAAGAAAGAACTGGATGTTAGAATGGCCAGTCTGCTTACTACATCTCCCTTTCTCTTCCAGGGCAATGGCCCCCAAGCTACCTCTGCAGCTATGACCCGAGCCTGTCTCTACCTCCATGTCAGCAGAGACCTGCAAAAGCTGTGCAGGTGCCAAGTTCAAACCCCAGCCCCCTGAGCCTTCACTGGGGAGGCCTTTGCTGCAGCACATGGGATGGTTTACACAAGGTCCTAGACTCAGAGTAAGAAATGGTAGGGGTGGGGGTGAGGAGGTGACAGGCTGGCTCAGCCAGTGGAGCCTGCAACTCTCTTGATCTCTGGGTTGTGAGTTCGAGTCCCACATTGGGTGATTACTTAAATAAATAAAACTTAAAAAAAAAAAAAGGTGGGGGGGTGGTAAGTGGCAAATGCATCAGTGGAGAGATCAATTTTTCTGCATTGCATATTCCTAAAGAGGCAGAGCTGCCCAGTTCTTACCTACCAGAACAACGTGGCCCCAAGTCTGTTTAAAAAAAAAAAAAAAAAAAAAAAAAGCCTGCAGCAGGGTGACCTTCATGTTCAGCTGCTTCTGTTAGAGCACGGTCTATTTTTTGAGCTCTCCGAAATGATAAAAACAAAGGTATGATAATGACCTACAATCATGTTTAAAATGTTTTAAAAAGAAGAATTCCCAAAGCCTGCATCCCCTTAATTAAATCTCAACTCAGAACACAGAACACCATTTCTTTTCAGAACCCACTGAGCTCGACTGAACTAGTCATGTATTATTGACGTAGAACTTTGGGAAGATGGGCTAATTTAATTTCCTGCCACCAGGGCTTAAAAACTTGCTGTGGGTCCTCCTCAAAGGAGAGGGTTTTCTTGGAAGGATGCCCTGACACTCTTTCTTTACTTTATTACCTTCCTTATTCTCCTTCTAGCCGGTCTAATTACAGTGATAAATCTTTAAAGGAACTCACAGCATTGCCAGGAAAGAAGCAACCACAGGTCAGCAGCTCGTCACCTTCATCCTGAAGACATTTTCTGTTAGAACTTGTTATTCCAACATGAACAACCACAGTCTGAATGAAACCCCATGAAAAACTGCGTCTCTCCCCAACTTCACCTCTTTTGTCCACTGAGGAAGTCAGTTTCACATTGCTCATGGCAATAACCTCTTCCAGATGGCTCTCGCCCTTACAGTTAGATTAACCACCCTCACCTTTGCTAGTTGTCAAGAGTCTTACCTCAAATTCTAGAACTAGATGTGGGTTAGAATCTCACTATTGGCTTCCTACAGAGATTCTAGGACAGAGGTCACAAACCGGTCACATTCTACCTGAAGCATTTTACTCGGACCATTTTATTTGTTAAAAAAGAAAAAAAAAAGCCTCAGCAATTCCACTACTATGTATGTGTATGTCCTAGTGAAAAACCTTTTGCACATGTACACAAGGAAACATGGACAAGGATGCTTCCTGCAGCATGTTGAAATAGAAAAATGGGAAACAACCTGGATATCTATTTTCAGGGGAACTGAAAAATAACATGTGGTGTAATCATATCATAGACACTATACTATTCAGTAGGTAAAAGGAATGCATTAGAGTAAGGGTCAGCAAACTATAGCCCATGGGCCAAACCGAGCCGACAACCTGTCTTTTGTAAATAAAATCTTATTGGAACACAGCCATAACCCTTTGTTTACATATTATCTATGGCTGCATTAGCTATGAAATGGCAGGGCTATGTAGCTGTAACAGAGACAGGCTGGCTCACAAAACCTAAAATATTTACTGCCTGATCTTTTCCAGAAAGAGTCTGCCAACCCCAAATTAGACTTATATAAATTTACATGGAAAAATAAACAGGCTGAGTGAAAAAACAAGTGCAGAGCGATAATTATGATTAAAAATTTACAAAACAATATGGTGTTCATGGAATTGCATTTATGTATATGTAAGTAGTAAAAAAATGCTGTACCCCTGAAGCAAATAATACATTATATGTTAATTTAAAAAAAAGATATACAATAATTTATGATAGCAGCTGCCCAAATTGGGCAGGGTGAGAAGTGGAGAATGGGATTAAAAATGGGAAGGATATTTCAATTTTATCTATAATAGTTTATCATTTCTCTTAAAAAAAAAATATAGGGAGGGGCCCTGGACTGGCTCAGTTGGTGGAGTGAGTGACTCTTGATTTCAAGGGTTATGAATTAAAGCCCTGTGTTGGAAGTTAAGTATACTTAAACAAAACAAAATGGGAAACGAGGCTTGAAGAAAATAAGAGAAAATGTTAACAGCTGTAAATCCTGATTGTTTCTCATATTATTCTCTGAATGTTTAAAATTTTCTCAAAAATGTTTTCTCAAAAAAACACAAAAAACAAAAAAACCCAAACCCTACCAATTTCACATTTTAAAAAAACCAGGTCTTCTGCTTCTCTTGAAGAATGGGAATATCTGACAGCCCCTGGCCCATGCGCTAACTGCAGCAACGGGAGCTGAGAAACAGCTGCCTCTTTGGAGGACCTGAGCTCTCCAATCCTCCCCAATCCTGTTCCCGATGTCTCACTCCCAGCATGCTTTGCTCATTTGTACTTCCTGCCTGGCTCCTATAGGCATCTCTGCCTATAACCAAATTCATGTTCACATGATCTGACTAGAAAGGCCTGCCATGCTAGCCCATCTTTTTATTTTTTATTTTTAAAAATTATTTTTAAAGATTTTATTTATTTATTTGACAGAGAGAGAGAGAGAGATCACAAGCAGGCAGAGAGGCAGGCAGAGAGAAAGGGGAAAGCAGGCTTCCCGCTGAGCAGAGAGCCCCATGCGGGGCTTGACCCCGGGACCCCGAGACCACGACTCAAGCAGAAGGCAGAGGCCCAACCCTCTGAGCCACCCAGGCGCCCCAGCCTATCTTTATAAATGACACTTACCAAGGTCCTGTAATGACATGGAAAATGTTTATCATAAATGAAAAAGCAGTTTACAAAACTGAATGCATGCAATCACAATTCTATAAAAATAAGACACATCACAAGATCAACAGTGGTCCACTTTAGGTGATGGAACTAGAGGTGATTTTCCCTGCTTCTTCAACACTCCTGTGTTTTCCAAATGTTCTTTAATGAGTATGCGGTATCTTCAAATGGGAAAAAAATAAAGGCCCAGCAATTTACTGGCAACAGGCCTGCAAGTGCACACTAATGCATCTTTAATCAATGCATTCCAACGCAGTGTCCTTTAAGAACAGACCAGGCAACCACCTGCCAACTGCCTCGCCAGGAGTTCAAGGACTCAGAGTATCTGGAAGGCAGCTGAAGTCATGTGGGCCATCCAAAAAACCACTGCAACTCTCAGGCAAGAAGATAAAGCAACTCCCTATTAAGCAGCCCAAAACAACTCCCTGTGCAAGTTTCTCCCAGGGGAAGTGGCTGCTTCTACTCTGTATCCACCTCATCAACATCAACACCACTCTCTCACAGCTGCTGCTAAGTGTTTTGAAGTACGAGGGCTCCTTGTTTGCAATCCCTGAACCACCCCAAGAGAGCAAGTCCAATTCTGGGCCCCTGGCTCCCATAATGGCCAGTGATCACTATAGGAATTACACAATTTTCAAAGCAGGATTATTCAGCGCCTGTTGAAAAAGAACTTCACTGCCCTGCAGAACTTTTACAAGCACACTGGATTTGTGTTGAGGGAACACTTCTATAACTGCTTATACATGCATAAAATATATTTGAAGGGATATTCATGAGCCAGAAAACAACACTGGTTGCCTGTAGGGAAAAAGCTGTATGGTGAGGGCCAAGAGTAGGAGAGAGACTTTGTATGTCTATCTTTCCATCTCTTGAGTTTGGTTTCTTTTTTAAGATTTTATTTATTTATTTGACAGAGAGAGAGCACAAGTAGGCAGAGAGGCAGGCAGAGAGAGAGAGGGAAACAGGCTCCCCACTGAGCAGAGATCCCGATGTAGGTAGGGCTCGATCCCAGGACCCTGAGATCATGACCTGAGCCGAAAGCAGAGGCTTGAGCCACTAAACCACCCAGGTGCCCCAGATCTCTTGAGTTTTAAATTGTAGGGGTATATTATGTGGTCAGAAAAATAAAATTATGGGAAAAAGAAGATGGATAAAGTTGGGGAAGTTAATTAGTAAACTAATATCCAGGTCTTAAAACTCATTCTTTTCTTCTTTTCACTGGCCACCATGGACATAAGGTAATAAAATGTTTTGGGACGCCTGGCTGGCTCAGTCAGTGGAGCGTGCGACTCTTGATCTGAGTCGTGAGTCTGAGTTCCATGCTGGGTGTAGAGATTACTTATAAAAATAAATAAATATTTTTTTTAAAAAAAGAAAAAAAATGTTTCAATTGATGAAAAAGGGCCCTAGGAGTAAAAGTACTTATCTCAACTTTCTGGAGAAGGGTCATAAAGCCCTTCCATGGGGTCTACGGCAATGGCAACTTTGATATTCTAATATCATTACAGTCTGTCATGTAGCCTCGGTCCTAAAGGCATTTAGAGCAAAGATGGCAAAATACCAGACTAATAAAATATAGTCTGTTGTTATTACAGGCAATGTTTATAGCCAGATAGTTGTGCAAACTGTCTAAAAACTTTTTAAACTGTCCCTTATAGTACATATGAGAGCCACAGCTTCTCAAACTGGCAAAGACTATTTGAGAAGAGTTGGAGTAATCAATACCTTCAGTCAATCAATCAATCGATTGAAATGTAATACTCAGAATGTTATAATCCCTTGAAACAGCAACTCCATTTCTTGGAAGTATTTTAAGGACATCATTTGAGGACATTAGTAGTGGAATATATGTGCAAGATGTACATACATGTTTATAATTATTACAGTACTTTCTCTGACCACCTAAATATTCATTAGTAAAGGACTGGCTATGACACACCTCTACAATGGGAAGTTATGCAGTCATCAAATTGGCAATTACACCTCTAGGTATTTAGTTATAGGAAGGCGTTCATGACATTTTGCTGATGCAGGCTACCGAACAGAAGAGGTATTATGATGTGATTTATGTTTACATGCGTACATGCACATGTTCAGAGAAAGATCTCAGGGAAATGGTATAAAGTCATGGTTAAAAGCATGAGCTTTGGGGCGCCTGGGTGGCTCAGTGGGTTAAGCCGCTGCCTTCGGCTCAGGTCATGATCTCGGAGTCCTGGGATCGAGCCCCACATCAGGCTCTCTGCTCAGCAGGGAGCCTGCTTCCTCCTCTCTCTCTGCCTGCCTCTCTGCCTGCTTGTGATCTCTCTGTCAAATAAATAAATAAAATCTTTAAAAAAAAAAAAAAAGCATGAGCTTTTGTGTTCAACAAGACAGAGTTTGAATTTCTGCACTGCCACATAGCTACAAAATCTTGAGAGTTACAGAAGTCATAGTTTCTTACATAAAATGCAGTTAATAACACCTACCTTAAAGAAATGTTCTATGGATTACATAAACTAATAAATGCTCAATGCTTAGCCTAGTGCAAGATGTGTAATGAACGCTCAGGGAATGCAAGCAACACTGATCTCAGGGGTGAGCTTGCAAGCGATTTTTTTTTCTTGCTTTCTTTGGCGTTTTTGATAGGTACATATATTTCGTTTCTTATAATCAAGTGGGAAAACTGCAATAAAGCTATTTTTTTCTTTGGGGGAAGAAAGTTTAGCACCTTGATTTCTGGTTAAGTGTCTTAGGAAGACAGGCTACTTATCTGGAAAAAAATACCTACAAAGGTCACATAAAAGAAACATGAACAAATAAATTCTTGTCCTAAGTTCAAATTGGCGCCAGGCATGCCCTATCATTTGATAACCCAAACAGGCAAACAAAGAAAGCATTTATCTAGGGGGAAAAAGAGGGAAAGAAATCCCCCCCTTTTTTATCCAGTTGTGAAACACTCACAAAATACATTAAAAATATATTCAAATCTAGGGGTGCCTGGGTGGATCAGTGGGTTAAGCCTCTGCCTTCGGCTCAGGTCATAGTCTCAGGGTCCTGGGATCGAGCCCCACATCGGGCTCTCTGCTCGGCGGGGAGCCTGCTTCCCCCCTCTCTCTGCCTGCCTCTCTGCCTACTTGTGATCTCTCTGTGTCAAATAAATAAACAAAATCTTTAAATATATATTTATATATATATCTATATTTATAAATATATAAATATAGATTTGAATATATATTGAATATATTTGAATATATATATTTGGATATATTTGAATATATATATGTATATATATATTCAAATCTAGAGGATACTCCCCATTAGAATCAGTGTGGGTCTGGGGTTTTGTTATATTCAATAGTCACAACTCATAGTTTGTCAAGAGTTTAATGTAGGGACACTTGGGTGGTTCAGCTGGTTAAGCATTTACCTTCGGCTTAGGTCATGATCCTAGGGTCCTGGGATCAAGTCCCACATCTGGCTCCTTGCTCAGAAGGGAGTGCTTCTCCCTCTATCTGCTGCTCCCCCTTCTTGAGCGCTCTCTCTCTTTGACAAATAAATAAATAAAATCTTAAAAAAAAAAAGATTAAAAAAAGAGTTTAATGTATATTCCTCTTTTAATACTCAAAATCACCTTAGGAGGCATAGAGGTATTAGCCTTGTTTTTAAAAAAAGGATGGGAGATTCAGAGAAATTAATCTCCTCAAGGCAATTAAGTGGAACGGTCAAAATTCAAAACTAGGCTTATCTTATTAAAGACCTACATATGAACTTGCTCTGAACACATACACATATGCATATGTACATTTGTGTATCAATATATGCATAGATTACAACAATTCAAGTCATACAGGTAAGTATACAGTAAACCAGTAATCTACCCCCTACCACTTGGAGAGATACTCAATGCATATGCAAAGGATTAATATATCTATATTGCTCTCCCACCTTTCTTTTTTTTTTAAACTCAGTCATATGTATACTATTTATATTCTCCATTTTACTTTATAGATCAATGAGGTAATTTCTGCACCACCTCCCCCTTTAAACAGCTGCCCAGATGTCATGGTGTGGTTGCTTTATAACGTTTTTGATGGGGCACCTGACTGGCTGAGCCAGTAGAGCAACTCTTGATCTCAGGGTCATGAGTTCCAGCCCCACAGTGGGTGTAGAGTTTACACCAAAAAATAAAATAAAATAAATTTATAATATATTTGATTATTCAACTCCTGAGGGATCTTCTCATGGTTTCTGGTCTTTTGCTACTGCACACAATGCTGCAGGAATATCCTGAGCATACACCTTTAACTACAGGTAGGAGTAAGGAGCAGGATCCTTTCCCAGAGGTGGAAAAGCTACACACGTTCCTCTCTTGACAGAGGGTGCCATCTTACCCCAGTAACAATCCCCCTGCTGTCTTACTAATTCCCCTACTACCAGTGCACCCTGTTGCCCACACCAGCCCAACATACAGAACTTAACACTCTCAACCACCACGAGACTATAAAGCCAGATGAGCCCTCCTGCCAGGAACTTCTTATTGGATGTACTAATCCAGGAAAGGAATAAAGTTGTTTCCCTGCTAAAAATGTACACTCTGTTGATGTAAGACACTTATATCAACCAAATATAACATCTGGCTCTTGACTGGGGCACTTTTTGGATTTTGATTCATACAAGTCAACTGTTACAAAATGTATGAGACCATCAGGGATATCTGAACTGGATATTAGATGATGTTAAAGAATTATTATGGGGCACCTGGGTGGCTCAGTGGGTTAAAGCCTCTGTCTTCAGCTCAGGTCATGATCCCAGGGTCCTGGGATAGAGCCCCACGTCGGGCTCTCTGCTCATCGGGGAGCCTGCTTCCTCCTCTCTCTCTGCCTGCTTCTCTGCCTACTTGTGATCTCCGTCTCTCAAATAAATAAATAAAATCTTTAAAAAAAAAGATTATTACCTTTTTTAAGGTGTGAAAATGTGTTCTTTAAAGAAAGTTCTTCCTTTTAGGCATACACACAAAAGCGTTTTCAGATAAAGTTATGTGTTGTCTGGGATCACAATAAACCAGGGTAGGGCGAGGTGGATGGGAGGTTATCGGTAGAACAGAAGTGCCATGTGCTGATAACTGCTGGAGGTGGGTAATGGGTTCATGTCTCATTATACTATTTTATTTTTATGTATCCTTAGAATTTTCCAAAATGAAAAAAAAAAATGCCTTCTGATCAATGCTTTTCTTTTCTTTTTTTCTACTTTTAAGAAATTTATAACTGTGGGGGTACCTGCCTGGCTCAGTCAGTTAAGCATCTACCTTCAGCTCAGGTCATGATCCCAGGGTCCTGGGATGGACCCTGGATCAGAGTCCCCCACTCAGTGGGAGGTCTGCTTCTTCCTCTCCCTCTGCCTGCTGCTCCTCCTGCTTGTGTGTTCTCTGTCAAATAAACAAATAAAATCTTTAGGGGAGCTTGTGTGGCTCAGTGGGTTAAGCCTCTGCCTTTGGCTCAGGTCATAGTCTCGGGGTCCTGGGATTGAGCCCTGCATGGGGCTCTCTGCTCAGCAGAGAGCCAGCTTCCCTCTCTCCCTCTGCCTCCCTCTCTACCTACTTGTGATCTCTCTCTCTGTGTCAAATAAATAAAATCTTTATAAATAAATAAAATCTTTAAAAAAAGAAATTTTTAATTGTAGTAAAAAAAACCCCCACACTTACATAAAATGTACCCTCTTAACCATTTTTAAGTGTACAGTTCAGTAGGTGTCAATTACATCCACATTGTTTTGTAACAGATCTCTAGAACTTTTTCATCTTGCCAAACTGAAACTCTATACCTGTTAAACAAAAACTCCCTGTTTCCCCCTCTCCCCAGCCCCTGGAAACTACCACTGCACCTCCATGTTGTATCATGTGACAAGATCACCTTGTTTTTGGAAGGCTAAATGATATCCTATTGTACATATATGCCACATTTTTTTAATCCACTAATCTGTCCATGGCCATCTGGACTACTTCCACCTCCTGGGTATTCTGAATAATGCTGTAGTGAACACGGGTATGCTCAATGACTTTTCATTTTTTTTTTAAATGTTTTTATTTGAGAGAGAGAGAGTGCAGTGCACAAGCAGGGGGAGGGGCAAAAGGAGAGGGAGAGAGCAAATCTCAAGCAGACCAGGACCCTGAGATCATGACCTCAGCTGAAATCAAGAGTCGGATGCTTAACTGATGGAACCACCCAGAAGCCCCTCAATGACGTCTCATTTTAATCAGACTGCCTTCCAGCTGGGCAGAGAGCCGCAGCAAAATCTACACTTAGAAGAGGGAAGTGGCCTGGAATACGGAGGGAGAGATCCTGGCACATCAGAGATTAAAACCCAGGCCCACTGTCCCAGCTCTGGGGCTCTGCATGAGTTCCCTCAGCACTCCCAGCCTATCTGCTGTCTGTAAAATGGGAAGACCACCAACGCCAGGGGGGCTGTGTGAGGATCCGAGGAAACAAGCATTACAGGGCCTGACCTGCAGGAGGGGCTTCCGCCCCCACCCAATTTAGAGCAGAAAAGTCCTGAGATGGGGAGTGGGGAGTAACCTGGCACACCAAGTTAATAAGTGGCAAAATACCCAGAAACCAGGTCTACCTGGCTCCAAAGTTCATGGCCTTTTTTCCATACCAGCCGGAGATATCAGTCATCAGGTTGTCTCTTCACATTTTTTTTTTTTTACCATTTCCAGGCACCACCTGTATTATTATTTACTCAAGGTTTTTCTTTAAATCTACTTTTTTTTTTAAATCTTTCTTTTAACCCAAATTTATTCTTAAAAGAAACTTTGTATCACTAACATGCTAGAAAATCAGTATCACATGCTGTAAGTAGAAGGTAACTATGAAAATAAATACAAGGACACATAACAATGTTACTCAGTTCTAGCCAGCACTTTAGCTTCCCTAAGGACTGAGGTCTGATCTCTCTGGGTTGGAAAGCCAGCTTAGCAAGTGTTAAGAAACAGGAGCCAAACAAATACTCTTCTAGACACAGGAGAATAACCAAATGAGCTTAAAATGGAATAATGCTCGGTGCACCTGGGTGGGTGCCGTTGGTTAGGCTCTGACTCTTGGTTCCGCCTCAGGTCATGATCTCGGGGTCCTGACACTGTGCCCTGCTTGGGCTCCATGCTTTATGCTGAGTGTGGAGTCTGCTTAGAGTCTCTCTCTCTCCCTTTCCCCCTGGCTCTCCCTCTCCCCAAATAAATAAACCTCTCTCTTTTTAAATTTTTTTAAAAGATTTTTATTTATTTATTTGACAGACAGAGATCACAAGTAGGCAGAGAGGCAGGCAGAGAGACAGGTAGAAGCAGGCTCCCTGCTGAGCAGAAAGCCCGATGTGGGGCTCCATCCCAGGACCCTGGGATCATGACCTGAACTGAAGGCAGAGGCTTTAACTCACTGAGCCACCCAGCTGCCCCAAATCTCTCTTTTTAAAAAGATTTTATTTATTTATTTGAGAGACAGAAAGTGAGTGACAGAGAGAGAGTACAAGCTGGAGGGGGCACATAGGGAGAGGGAGAAGCAGGCTCCCCCCTGAGCAGAGAGCCCAATGTGGGACTCAATCCCAGGACCCCGGGACCATGACCCAACTGAAGGCAGACACTTAACCAACTGAGCCACCCAGGCATCCTTCAAATAAATAAATCTTAAAAAAAAAAAAAAATAGGAATACTCATCATGCCATTCAATGTAATTTAGGATGTTGTATTTGAGTGCCACCAAAAATCTTCTCTTGTCCCACTCTGGTTTAACTCTACAGAATCTAACCCCCTCTAGATTCCCAAAATCAGAATCCCATTTTATCAAAATTTCTGGTGATCTGTGTGTACATTAATGTTGGAGAAGCTCTGCCTACATGTGCCACCTCTAGAGTAAACAGTTTCCAAAGTCGATGAAGCAGAATATCCTATAAATTATAGGATTTATTTCAGTAATGTGACGATGGAAATCCTTTTTTTTAAAAACCTCTCCAAAAATCCTCCAGTACTGTCATGGCTCACTGTCCAGGTCTGCAACAATATGCGTGCTCTCCCAGCTCACACAGTGCCCACACCTGACAATGTATGTACAGCATTTCTGGTTAGTCACCAACCAACCAACAGCCTGTTCAGGGAATGGAGGGTTAAAATAGAACCACCTTCTGGGTCTTACACATTGGAAATTTTGTATCAAAAAGAAAAGTAATTAAGGACAAACAGCAAAGAAAGCTAAGAAAAATTATTAAAAGATCCTTATGGAATGTGAATTATATTTCAATAAAGCTGGGGTTTTAAAAAATTATTTTAGAAGCACCTAATAAAATTTTAAGAAGGAAAATGAACACTTCTCCTTTAGAACTTTTTCAAGTTCTAACTTTCCTCAAAGTATTTATTTAGAATTGTTCTCTTATGCGGCTAAGAGAGAAGCAGAGATGTCCATTAAAGCACTATATGTGATTATAAAAAGTTGGAAACAAACGCCCAGTGCTAGGGAGAGTTTACTATAAACATGGAAACATGGTTATGAAGTGTTAAATGAACATTTCCAAGTGGAAAATGAAAGGTCCACTTTGAGTACATTTATCTGAAAGTGTATTTGTAAATAGACAAGTGTGCTGAAATTGACATAGGATATCATTTTCACTGGTAATCCCTCCCCACCAAATTGTAATAATGTCTGTTTTTGCAACTTTATTTAGACACTGCCTTATTCAAAACACTATTGAAGGAGGCTACCCTTATAATTAAAAAATTTTAACAATTAAATCAGCTAGTTAAGGAAATTGTCAGAAATGCAGACAATGGTGTATGCAAAGATAATCATCAAGATGTTCTCTGTAGCATTATTTATAATATTCAATATTGAAAGTAGCCTAAAAGACAATAATAGGGGAAACAAGTAACAATGGTACATCCCAGAGAAAAAAATATATTTAGGATATATTTGCCTTTGGATAGTAAAATGTTACAGTGATTAGTTCTGGGTGGTAGGATTTATTTATTTTTTTATTTATTTATTTATTTATTTATTTATTTTTTTTTTAAGATTTTATTTATTCATTTGACAGAGAGAGAGAGCACAAGCAGGCAGGGAGGCAGGCAGAGAGGCAGGCAGAGAGAGAGGAGGAAGCAGCCCTCCGCTAAGCAGAGAGCCCGATGCGGGGCTCGATCCCAGGATCCTGGGATCATGACCCGAGCCGAAGGCAGAGGCTTTAACCCACTGAGCCACCCAGGCGCCCCTGGGTGGTAGGATTTAAAGTGAATCTTTGAAAGCCTTTTTTTTTTTTTTTTTAAAGATTTTATTTTTACATGATCTCCCCACCCAACATGGGGCTCAAACTCACAACCCTGAGATTAAGAGTCGCATGCTCCACCACCTGAGCCAGCCAGGGGCCCCCAAAGTGAATCTTATTTAATCTTTTCAGGACTTTCCTCATTTTTCCTCAGCACAAATTCATTATTTTTATAATGAGGAAGAAAAATTATATTTAAAAAATGCTGCAAAATAATTAATTAAAAATGCTGGCAAGCGCGCCTGGGTGGCTCAGTTGGTTGAGCGACTGCCTTCAGCTCGGGTTATGATCCTGGAGTCCGGGGGTGGAGTCTGAGTCAGGCTCCCTGCTCAGCAGGGAGTCTGCTTTTTTTTTTTTTTTAAGATTTTATTTATTTATTTCTCAGAGAGAGTGAGCACAGGCAGACAGAGTGGCAAGCAGAGGCAGAGGGAGAAGCAGGCTCCCTGCTGAGCAGGGAGCCCAGTGTGGGACTCGATCCAAGGATCGCTGGGATCATGACCTGAGCTGAAGGCAGCCGCTTAACCAACTGAGCCACCCAGGTGTCCCGGGAGTCTGCTTTTCCCGGTGACCTCTCTCCTCTCATGCTTTCTCTCTCTCTCTCTCATAAATAAATAATAAAAATTAAAAAATAAATAAAATAAAATGCTGGCAACTGAAGAAATAAGGAAGGAAAAACATGATGTATTTCTTAGGCTAGAATCTGATTTGTTACTGCAGATCTTGCAAAACCAATAACTAAGCGCTATCTTCTTGCAGTTACTGTAAGTAACCTGAACGGATACTTCATCTCACCTGAATGGAATCTTTTGTGATTTACTAGCTAGGTTTTTTTTGCTTAGGTTATTGAAATGTGTTACCAAGTAATGACTACTGCAATCCACTCTACTGCTGGAGACTGTGCTAGAAGCTTTTAGTTTCTATTTACTTTATTCCCACACGGAAGCCCCAAAGAAAGCAGTTCCTAGAACCACTGCTGAAGGTGATCTGAAGGACCCCAGAGTAGGTAAGAGCAGGTCGTGTCTCTACTCCCAATAATCACTACAGTTTCTAGTTCCCTTGGACCGGCTTCCATTTATACACTGTGTTCAGAGATGACAAAATGCAAATGCTGCAAATACCCTGCCAAAAAACTTTTTAAAAATAAAACCACACCCACCACAATTATCACTGGGTGCTCTCTAATGCAAACTCTGATTTAAATAAATCAGCATACTAAAGATAGATCTGCCCGTGTGAAGAACTCAATGCCTGCCGTGTGACAAAGTGTGGAGACACAATGTGTCACCATGACTAACTGAGCCTTAAACATGAGCATCCCGAGCTGCAGTGCAGATGTGTGACGCTAATAAGATGAGCTGATTGCAATCAATGATCTCTGGCTGCCAAGAAATCAGGTCTAAAAGCCCCACCCTGGAAGGTCTGGGTGAAAGCCCAGCATGAAGTCACCAAGGAAGAAGAAAATACCACTCAGCTCCTCGCTCAGTCTTCCAGGCAGGGCTGGAAGAGCCTTAGAAGGCTGTCCCACGTCCTTATTTTGTGTATATAGAACCTGAAGGCCAGAGAGGTTGAGTTACTTGCCCCAGGTCACACAGCAAGTGGCAGAATCACTACTAAAATTCTTGCCCCAACTCCTCAGATCCTACCTCCTTTTCACACCAGAATTTCCCATGATGGCATACCTTGACCAAGAAATCTCTCTAAGACTCTGGGGAGATCAGGAGATATTGAAAGGAAAATAATGAGCCCATGGGGCAGAGAGGGAAAACTGAGGCACCACAAAATTGAAGCCTTCGCAGTCAGTCAGAGGGTAGTACAGGACTTGGGCTGCCCTCTTCTCACCCATACAGATGTTATCACCACTATCAAGACAGTGTAGGGCCAAATGACTCAGTACAAGCAGTACAAGCTCACAGTTCCCACTGGCGTCAGCTGTTTTGGCCTTGAGTGTTGGACTGCTAAGAAGTGTCAGAGGTGGCTTATCTTATAAATTGGAAATCTGTTTACTGACTATCGGTCAAGTGATTGACATCCAGGTCAGTTAATATAGCTCAAGAGTTTTTCCCCTGATTTCCTCGAACACTCTTTGAAGTCACTTTTTTTTTTTAAATGAATAGGGTTGGTTTTTTTTTTTTAAGATTTTATTTATTTGTTTGACAGAGACACAGTGAGAGAGGGAACAGAAGCAGGGGCAGAGGGAGAGGGAGAAGCAGGCTTCCCACTGAGCAGGGAGCCCCACGTGGGGCTCAATCCCAGGGCCCTGGGATCATGACCCGAGCCAAAGGCAGACGCCACTGAGCCACCCAGGTGCCCCTGAAGTCACTTTTTCATCAGCATTTGACATTGGTTACCCACGAAGAGAAGAGAAGGGCTCCAGACAAGACAGCAAGGATATACTGTCCCCCTGAAAGATGAATGAACTCAGTGGTAGAAGAACGGACTTGGACTCAGAAGATCTGGGGAAGTTATTTCACTTTTGTATGCCTCTACTTTCCTCTTCTGGAAAGTGAGATTCATATCAGTACCCATGTTCAGGGCTGCCTTGAGGACTGAAAGAGACAACCTGTGTCAAGCACTTATGACAGTGCTTGGCTGGATAAGTGCTGGCTAGTCCTATTACTTTTATTATCATTATCATGGGCAAGACCTAGTTTTGCCACTTATATTATTATCAGTGCACCTGAAACTCTTAACTCATGCAGGACACACTGGGGGTCTTGGTAAAATATAGCCTGGTGAATTATCTAAGATGGTCCAGATTTCTAACAAGCTTCCAGGGGACATGGGTACTTCGGTCACGCAAAACACAATCTGAGCAGCAAGGATCTACCTAACCCAGCACCTAACAGGTGCCTAACACTGACAAAAACAAATGACCTCTTAGCATCTCAGCGCCTCGTCTATAAACTGAGGGTAGATCATATTCCACGTGATCTCCACTGACGGGCATTAGTAAGTAAGAATGCACAGGAAAGAGCATTCTGAACTGCTCTACAAGTGGAGGTGATGGAATTATCAGTCTTACTATTCCCAGCGTGGAACTTAGAACATTGTAAAGCCTAACTTTACAAGAGCAATTATTAACATGTATGAAAAAAGGGCTTGAATTCTCTTGCTCAGAAGAGATCCTCCATTCAAGGATCCTCTAGGAATTCTGGCAGGACACAACAGCTTTTCAAGGGATCCCCAAATCAAAAGCTCTGAAACTTTAGAAATGTCATTTGATGGCCAAGGAAAGAACCACTTTGGCAGGGAAACTGTGGCCATGTGAGGCATGACGGTGAGCTTCTCCAGCGATTCCATTCTCTCTCCCCGAGCTGGCCGGCCTCCTTCCAGCCTTCATCAGCCAAGATCTCGAGTCAGGACAGCAATGGCAACAGCATGAGACAGATGGGCACTGCCCTGGCAAAGCCCACGCCTGCCACTCCACAAACTGGCCAAGAGCCAGCGTGCAAGAAGAGCAGGGCTTGCGGGTGTCCAAAGTGGGGGCTTCCGTGAGACGCATCTGGCTGTCCTCCTGCAGCATGAGCTGGGCTCTCCTCCCCTAGGACTAGAAGGTATGATGTTTATGCCTTCTGCCCCTCCAGCAGGTTCAGCGCAAGCCATCGCTCATTCTTCCTCACAGGGCACCTTACCAAAAGTTCTTTCATCATTTTACAGGCAGATGGCACCACCAACATCTACCTAACTGCTCAGGCCAAAAACCCAGCAGTCATCCTGGATTCCTTCGGCTCTTCTCGCAACCACCATCCTGCGGCTCCTGCCCCCAAAACACCTCCCCGATTCACACTCCTGTACCCATCTCCAGTGCTACCCCTCTAGCAGGCCACCATCACCTCTCTACTGGCCTCCTCACTATCCTTCTGGCTGCCACGCTTATCCCCCTTAAAATTCATTGGCCACAAAGAGGTCAAAGTGATTTAAAAACAGGGGCGACTGGGTGGTTTAGTCAATTAAGTGTCTACCATAGGCTAAGGTCATGATCTCAGGGTCCTAGGATAGAGTCACATAGGGCTCCCTGCTTAACAGGGAGTCTGCTTCTCTCTTTGCCCCTCCCTCCTGCTCGTGTTCTCTTTCAAATAAATAAAAACCTTAAAAAAAAGACTACTGTCACTCCCCTTCTTAAAGCCTTCAATGGCTTCCCATGCTTTTAAAATCAAATCATAATCACTTACTCTAGCCTATAAGCCCTGTAAGACCTGAGGCCTCTCCTCAGCCCACCTCTCCACTCTCCTCCTCTCACCTCCAGCTCACCTGCTGCAGCTGCTCTGAGCCTTTTTTCAGTTCCCAGAACTTACCAAACTTGTTCTCTCAGAGGCTTTACCCTAGCTGTTCCTTCTACCACATTTCCAAATGGCTGGTCCCCTTCTGGCAGCAAATCTCAGCAAAAGTGTCACCACCTTAGGGGCACCCAGGTGGTTCAGTCACTTAAGCATCCGACTCTTGATTTGGGCTCAGGTCATGATCTTGCATTCTGGGATCAAGGCTCATATCAGGCTCCCTGCTCAGTGGGGAGTCGGCTTGGGAATTCTCTCTCCCTCTGCCGCTCCCCACTATACGTGAGTGTGCAGGTGCGCTCTCTCTCACTAAATTAAATAAATGGACTAAAAAAATTGATTAAAAAAAAAGTCACCACCTTACAGAGAGGCCTTCTCTGACCATCTAATTAAAGTAGCAGTGTCAAGGGGCCCCTGGGTGGCTCCGTCGTTAAGCGTCTGCCTTCAGCTCTGATCATGATCCCAGGGTCCTCGGATCGAGCCCCGCACTGGGCTCCCTGCTCAGCCGCAAGCCCACTTCTCCCTCTCCCACTCGCCCTGCTTGTGTTCCCTCTCTTGCTATTTCTCTCTGTCAAGTAAATAAATAAAATCTTTTAAAAATAAATAAAGTAGCAGCGTCCCAATCCCCATAAGAAGCTACTGTTTCTGACATCACTGTTTAGGGGTTTTCACAGTTCTTATTTCTATCCAAATTACCTTGTTCATTTATTGGTTTATTTCTCCATTGCTGCCACTGGAATGGAAACTGCATGGAAGCAAAGACCCTCATCTACCTCTGAACCGTCATATCTCCAGGCTGCAACAGGGGCCGGACACATATGAGGTGATCAGCAAATGCGGCATGAGTAAAACTGAGGCAGGATAGGGCAAGAGCACTGAACTTGGAGCTAGAAGACCCAATTCCCAGGTGAAACGGGACACTTACTACCAGCATGGTTTCTCTCATCTTACGTCCCTTGACTGCAAAATGGGGATCTTACATCTTCACCTTACCTTCCTTATAGGGCTACTAATAATACCAAATGAGTGAAGGCACACTTAAACACTTTTGTAAACCAGTAGGCACCATACAGAGAGCATTGTATTATCAACCAGCACAAGAGAAGGTTCTTTCTCAGGGACCCAGGCACCCAACAGAAGCCTAGGGACACAAAAGAAGACATGTGGACCAGCAGCTTTACTCTGCAGTAGCAGCAAACACAAGATAGGAATTCATTTAAAGAAGCCAGATCATAGGGCGCCCGGGTAGCTCAGTCATTAAGCGTCTGCCTTTGGCTCAGATCATGATCCCAGGGTCCTGCGATCGCCCTGCATCTGGCTCCCTGCTCAGTGGGAAGCCTGCTTCTCCCTTTCCCTCTCCTGCTCCCTCTGCTGTGTTCCCTCATTTGCTCTCTTTGTCAAATAAATAAATAAAATCTTAAAAAGAAAAAAAAAAAAGAAGTCAGATTATTTCCAAAGCCAGTGATATGCAAACTAAGTTCTGGGGCCCTTGAAGTATAGGGCATTGGGACCCATTTCCACATCCTCTGTTGTGCTCGGCACCGAGGGGTTTAGTACACATTTACTGAAATGGGAGCTGGGCTACCACCTGACATCCTACCATCAGCTTTCATCTTTCTTCTCAACCCATTCTGGCATGGGGTTGCAGGTTCCTGGAGCCACCCTGTAATAACACTAACATTTACATTATACTGTGACAGCCACTGTTTCAAGCTTGCAGTGATCTTCTGAGGTTGACAAACCTGGTGCTGTGAGCACATACTTTATTCACTCACCAACTGTAAATAGAATATAGAGTATAGGTGCTATGTTAAGCCCAAATAATAATGGCTAACAAATATCAAACATGCCAGGCACTTTACGTGTATTAAGCTTAAATGAATCCTCACAACAGCCATACACGGTGGATGCTATTATTATCCCCATTTTACAGATGAGGAAGGCGCAGCACAGAGATGAAGTCTGTTGATCAGTGGCATGCAGCCTGGAGACGGCAGAGCCAAGCTTTGAACCCAGACACCAGATTCCATGTTGTTAAACTACTAGCTTGCCATCAGAATTGCACAACAGAGGGCCCTTCAGATGTCATCTAGCCCTCCTCTTTCATTTTAAAGAGGAGGGGACTGAGGGATAGAGAAGCCCCCTTTTAAACATGCCAGCTCTTTTTTGAGGTCCACACTTTGGATGGTATCTATTAAATGAAGCTTTATATAAGATCTTATTTCCTTGCCACTGGGGGGAAAAAAGGCTCTAGCCATAGCAGTTAGAAAAACAGAGAATACCTGGTGGCTTTGTAACAGCTGTTGTTGAGAAAGCAGAGACATCAGGATACAGGGGAGAAAATAGGAGATTTACCTGGAAATGGGTCCAGCTCCACCACTTTATAAAGATAAGATTCTTAGGCAAGTCATTCACTTTTCTGAGCCTCAGTCTCCTCGTCTATGAAATGGGGATAACATCACACCTACCTGGCCAAGTCTACGTGAAGATTAAATGAGATAATGTACCTGAGAAGTGCTTCTTAATTATACACTTACAAATAGCGATTAAACTTTAAGCACCTTCCAAGAGACATTAAAAAAAAAAAAAAAAAAAAAGGACACACCCTTTTGCTCCAGAAGGGTCAACAAAGCCCAAGTATTTGAAAATAAGACCATAAGCTCAGTCATCTACAAGAACTTGAACTCTCGGTCTCCACCACCAGGGCTACTTGCGCAGGGCCGCTTCACCTCCCATGCTCCAACCAGCATGGAGAAGGAAAACTGGGGGCAGTGGGATGTCAAAAGCGGAGGAATACACATAGGAGCCGGTGCTCTGCACACCTAAATCCCACCCGTCTCAAAGTCATCTCCAGGAAGCCTCGCCCAAACCTCCCCACATGCCTGCTAATAAGCTTGCAGGACACTTACTATGCACCAAACTACCTAACATACCCTGTTTCACGGGCTTCCCTCCGTGGTTCATTAACTCATTTTACAGATACAGAAAAGGCGGCTCAGAGATTAACTTGCCCAAGACAAGGCCACACAATTACTAAATGGAGATGCAGTCTCCTACTCAGACACTCTCGACTTGAAACCGGACTCTTGGTCCTCATGTCGGGGTGCCCTAAGAATTCTCCCTCTCCCCATTCAGGACATTTTCAACGTACACAACTCATCATCTTAACCACTCTGAGCAGCAAGTGTTCGGAGATCCCTGAACGGCTGACCGAAGCCTGACAGGAGAAGGGACTTGCCCAAGGTCACACAGTGAGCCGGGGCAGCGGCGAGGTTCAGACCCCAGGCTCTCGCTCCCCCGCCTCTCTCCAGAGCTGGGTCCCTGACCACGGCCGCAGACCCCGCGGGGTGGACCCCGACCCCTCGCGGCCGGGTCTGAGGGTCGGGCCGCACCTCCGCCCGAAGGAGAAGGGGCGAGGCCGCCCAGACCGCCGGAGGATGCCCGGGAGGCAGGGCAGAGGATGCTCCCGCTCGCGAAGCAGCAGAGCCAGGCGGCGGCTGCGGCTGCGGCGCGGGCCCCCGGGCAGAAGGCGGGCTTCGGGCATGATGGGCCTGCCCCGCTGCAGCCCGGGACCCTCCCGGACTCA
Source organism: Lontra canadensis (assembly GCF_010015895.1). Lineage (NCBI taxonomy): Eukaryota > Metazoa > Chordata > Mammalia > Carnivora > Mustelidae > Lontra > Lontra canadensis. The sequence continues at coordinate 3,208,116 of NW_022631010.1, forward strand.
CCTGCGGCTCTAGCCGACAGCTGGCGGCGGCGGCGGCGGCGGCGGCGGCGGGGGCGGCGGCAAACCCCGGGCTCAGCCATTCCCCGCTGCCCCGGATGGGGAGAGAAGGCAGCCGCTCACTTCCTTAGCAACCCGGCTCAGCGACCCACTTCCTTAGCAACCGGTGTCAATTTCAATAACTTTATTGGAACACGAGCGGCGAACAGGGAAACCCGCGGAGCGGAGCCAGGCGGGGCAGGGTACTGGCGCTTAGTAGGTTCCCAACGTGCCTGGGTCCTTTCACCCACCCAAGAGGTGTGAGGCGAGCGCGTCGTGGAATGCCTCCATCTGCCAGACTATCGTGCCTCAGTTTCCCCATCTGTAAAATGGAACTCACTGCCTTGGTCGCGCCACAGGATTTCAGCCGCCATTTGACCTTTCCGAAAGCGCTTTCACATTCATTATCTGACTTAAGTCCTGAACTGCTACTGAGACTGCTCTCATTTAGAGTCATTCAGTCACTCAAGCCGAAAACATTTAGGGATTATTCCTGCCTTTTCCCTCTCCTTCACCCCCTCATCCACTCAGCCACCATATCTCTTAATCTATCTCTCAGATATCTCTCCCGTCGGTCCACCTTTCTCCATCTTCAGTGCCACCGTACCAAGCCAGGCCGCTCTCCCCTCACCTCTAGATTGGCTGAAATATCTGCTTCTGTTCATGTCCAGCCCTGCCCTGCCAAGCCATTTTACCCTAAGGCTGCCAGAGGGATCATTTCAAAAGGTAAAAGAAAGCATGTCACGGTCCTGGCTTAACATCCTTTTGACGGAAACTCACTGCTCCTAGAATCAAATCCAAAACCCCTATTGCTTCCACAAAATTGCTATAAATCTGTTCCAGCCACGTTGGTCTGAAAGGCCAGTCTAACCACCACCCCCTCAAGAAGAATCCATATGCTGGGGGGCCCCGGGTGGCTCCCAGGGTTAAGCCTCTCACACTTGATCTCAGCTCAAGTCTTGATCTCAGGCTGATGAGTTCAAGCCTGGTGTTCAGCTCCATGCTAGGTTTGAAGCCTACTTATTAAAAATAAAATCCATATGCCATTCCCCACCAAACAGAAAGCTCCATAGGAGCAGAGTCTGTTTACTACTATAGCTGCCATGCCTAAAACCTTGCCTAGTCGATAGTAGGTGCTCAATAAATACATGTTAAGTATTACATAAATGAATACCTGAGATGCTCTTCCTTACCCCACACTCTACTTCTGCTTACTCTAGCAGATATTGCTACTTGCTCCCCAGAGCTTTTTTCCTTGCTCCTGAACACACAAGCGGACGACATTTCTCAACCTTCCTTGCAGTTAAGACCAATTTCTGGCCAATTGAGTATGATATGCACATTCTCAGACTTGTGATCTCTGTCAAATAAATAAATAAAACCTTAAAAAAAATAAATAAAGTGAAGAACTCCATTGAACACCTGAAACTAACGTAACATTGCACATTAACTAATTGGAATTAAAATAAAAACTTAAAAAAAAAAAAAAAGGGAAGGACTCCAAGGCCTGAGGAGATCAATGAGACATCTCTTAAAGGACAGCTGGCCAGAAGCCAGCCAACCCCTACCATTTAAGATGGACAAGAAAATAATTTTTTTAAAGATTTTATTTATTTATTTGACAAGTAGGCAGAGAGGTGGGCAGAGAGAGAAGGGGAAGCAGGCTCCCTGCTGAGCAGAGAGCCCGATGCGGGGCTCGATCCCAGGACTCTGAGATCATGACCTGAGCCAAAGGCAGAGCCTTAACCCACTGAGCCACCCAGGCACCCGAAATAAATAAAATCTTAAACAACAAAAAGAAACATACTGTTTTCTACTGAATCAAATAATATGTTTATGTTTATGTTTCCTTTCTTCCACATCTTTTGGTATTTTCTGAGGTTAGTAATTGCCTTGTTTTTTTTTTCTTTTTCATTACTTTTCTTTGTAGCTATTGTTAGTTTAGTTGTTTGTTTGTTGTTGTTGTTGTTGTTGTTGTTTTGTATAGTGTCAATAAATCAGGCAAATATTTAGCAGTGGATTTTCCAGATGCTTAGACACAACAAATAGTCCATGAGTTTTGTTTTTTCTCTTGAAGACCTTGGCTCCAATCTGGACTGGTGCTCACCAAACCTAATGCACAACTGTCATACTTGCTCTTTCCTGTGTCTGTCTCCTGGATTGGATTTCCTGTTCCTTGGACCCAGCGTCTTCCAGTTTTTGGATTTACTCTTCATTTCTGTGTAGCGCATTTTTCAGTAGATTCCTGAGAAAAGGTGCATGGAAGCAAATATGTTTAGTCTCACACATGATTAACAGTTTAGCAGGGTATAGAAATCTAGGTTGAAAATTACTTTCTCTTGGAATTTTCAAGGTATTGCCCTATTTTCTTTTTGGTATCTATATTTAAGACCTCTAACCCTGTTCTGAATCCTGTTCCTTTGTAGAAGACTAATTATTTTTTTAGTCTTTGGAAGTTTTTAGGCTGTTCTTTTTATCTATAATGTTATGATATGTGATGATGATTCTCCTCAGTGAGTTTTTTCCCTCGTTGTGTTAGCTGAGTCCTTTCAATCTGGAGACTTGTATCTCTTTGTTCTGGGAAATTTTCTTATATTATTTCTTTGATGATTTTCTCCTCTCTATTTTTTCCCCCTCTGTTCTCTCTTTCTGGAACTTCTCTTGGTCAGTTGTATCTCATGGAATGAGCTCTTAATTTTCTCATTGTTTTTTCTTATTTTCCCTCTTTTTGGCTTTTTTTTCCCCTACTGTCTGGGAGATTTCCTCCACTTTAGCATTCAACCTCTCAGTGGAAGGATTCTGGACTCACCTTTCAGTCATCAATATTCCCTTCTGCAGACTCTAGGTCCTAACTTCCTCCCTCTGTAAAGTCAGTTACTTCTTGCCCTCTGTCTCTATCTGCTAAAAGCTTTCTGAAATTTCTGGACCACTAATGTCTCCCTCCTGTACCATTAGCATCGTAGGGTGATACATTTTTTTAAAATTCCTTATTGTCATATAAGTGGAGTTCATGTAAATGTCATCAATCCACTGTATTTAATAGGGTGTCTGTTTTGCTTCATAATTAAAAAAAAAGGTGGATGAAAGGGGATGAATAGGTATTTCCTAGAAAAAGAACAGAAAACATGGCTTTTAAACATATGAAAACATGCTTCTGCTCACTCATATTAAAGCAAATGAAAATTTAAACAACCATATGATTTCCCCCCCCACTTAATCAGAAAGAAAAAAAACCTTTGATAACGCACTCTTGATGTGTTGATGAGAGTCTGGTATTGGTTGTGTCCTCAGCAAGTTGTATGACTCTGTTTGAAGGAACAGGATTTGTAGTAGTAATAGTAGTACTAAAATGTAGAGGGACTAACTCATCTGGTTTGCACAGGACTTCCCTTGTTTTAGCACCAAAAGTCTCATGTTCCAAGAAATCCCTCAGTCTGGGCAAACTGGGGTGGTTAGTTATCTACTGCAGGGATATCATTTTTTTTTAAGATATTACTGTTATGTTTCTTTTCCTTTTCAGATTGTGACCCCCTTTCCATCCAACCTGGACTGGAAGGCATTTATTGCTCAGGGAAGAGTTGTTTCAGAAGAAAAATAGGGAAAGAACTTTCTGAGTCCCCGGATTCCTGGAGGGAGACTCAGAATGAAAGAAATTTTGACAAGTCAGAGTAGAGATTTGCTAAGTTTGAGAGAAGCAGGGGGACCTGGGTGGCTCAGTTGGTTAAGCATCTGCCTTTGGCTCAGAAAATAATCTTATGGTCCTGGGATGGAGCCCCACTGAACAGCGAGCCTTCTCCCTCTCCTGCTGTCTGCCACTTCCCCTGCTTGTTCTCTCTTTCTCTCTCTCTGTCAAACAAATAAGTAAAATCTTAATGTTAAGAATGCAACAAGGAGGGGCGCCTGGGTGGCTAACTGGGTTAAGCCTCTGCCTTCAGCTCAGGTCGTGATCTCAGGGTCATGGGATGGAGCCCCGCATTGGGCTCTCTGCTCAGTGGGGAGCCTGCTTTCCCCCCTCCCCCCGCCGCCTGTTGCTCTGCCTACTTGTGATCTCTCTCACTCTGTCAAATAAATAAATAAAATCTTAAAAAAAAAAAAAGAATGCAACAAGGAGAATGAGGCCAATGGGATGAGGACAAAGGGTCCTGATACAGAAAGATCATGTGGACCAGAAAAGAGACCCCTCCCTGTCAGACGGAGCAAACTCCAGCCTAGAAATGATCTGATCTAATTCCAGTGAGCACTATTCATCATAAGCAATAGAAACCAATTCTGACTGAAGGCTGCAGAAATGGGATTCATTAAAAGGGTAATGGGAAGTTCAAAATCAGGAATTTTCTAGAAGCAGCCAGGAATGAGAGAGGCCATTGGCCAGACTGGTGAGGACACTGGATGCCCAGCTGTCACCACAGATATCTGGCCATGGGCGCTGTCTCAATACCACTCTTACTCACCCTCCCCGTAAGGATTCTCCACAGTCTCAGCTTCTTTGTAACCCAAGCTCTGATTGGTTGAGCTTTGATCATGTATCTATCTCCAAACTGCAGTAGAAACTGTAAAAGCAAACATTTGGGGCTTCTTCTATGGTGGCAGGAAGACTCTACCTTCATTTACAAAGTGAGAATTCCCAAACACTGGGAAGAGTTCTGTTGCTAGGCAGGAGCAAGGTAGCTCATTACAACCAGACATCCCCTTGTCAAGGAGTTCCATCAGTCCTCCCCCTCACTGTCACTCAGTGAGGACAACTCACCCCAGTGGCAGGCATGACACCCAGAGACCACCCAGCCAGAGCAAACCTCACCACGCCATGAGATCTTGCTCAGTCCTCATCTGTCTTATCCTGTGAGGACATCCCATTTTCATGGCTGGAGGCATCTCAAATGCTCTGTGACAGTGGAGGGCACTGGACAGTTAGGGACTTGGGGGCAGGAGGAGAGTGAAGAAAGGGATCTGCTGGTACCTAGCTCGGGTCGGACTGAATGGAGCCAGCTTGCAGTCTCCTACCAGACCAGGAGAAAGGCAAGTTCTAGCCTAGACACCCATGAACAGTTTTATTATGACCTCACCTAGAGAAAATAACTTCCGATGGGCTCCTCACAGGGTTGACAAATGACAGATGGTCTGACTCCTCTCGCAAGGGGAAAATCATCCAATTTGCTCTCTTCTCTCTGACATTCGAGAGCAGCACTGTCTAAAAGATCTTTCCACAGTGACAAAAATGATCTATGTCTGCAGTATCTAATATGGTAGCCACCAGCCATGTGTGGCTATCGACCACTTGTAATGTGGCTAGTACTCCTGAGCAACTGAACTGTAATTTACTCACTTTGAATTAACTTAAATTTAAATGGACAGTGCAGCTCTGGGCTATGGAAAATGACAAGCCTGGACTGTGGGGTCTGGATGGTCTTAGGTTTGAATCCCAGCTCCTCCTCTCGCCAGATAGCTGAGTGACCCAGTGCAAGTCATGTGAACTTACTGGGATTCAGCTTCCCATCTGCTATTAATGGTACCTCTTGCGCTTGTTGTGAGGATTGACTGAGATATGGTGTAGGACCGTGCCTGGCACTTAGTACGTGCTCCGTAAATGGTGGATCTTTTTCCTTCCTTGATTCGGTGAAGGGCCATACTGTCCTCCAGGGAAACGATCATTGCAAATGTAAGGAGTCCTGCTGGCAAAGAGAGCTTGATCTTTTCAGAAATTTAATACCATTTGGGGAAGAGGGTTGAAAGGGGATCCTGTAAAAAGACTACAAAGGTGAATGAAGTAAGTCAGACTGAAAAAGATAAATGCCCTATGGTCTCACTTATATGTGGAAACCAAAAATCAAAATCAAAAACAAACAATGACAAAAATCTGAGCTCATGGATACAGGGCACAGATGAGTAATTGCATTAGGTGGGGAGTAGAGTGTGGGCCACATGGTTGAAGGGGGACAAGAGGTACAAACTTCCAGTTATCCAATGACTAAGTCCTGGGTAGGTAATAGTCACAACAGTGACTATAGTTAATGCTTTCTATAAAAGAGAAAGAAGTGATCTTAAAAGTTCTCATTATAAGAAAGTTTTTAAATTGTGTGTGGTGATGGATGCTAACTGGATTTATTGTGGTGATCATTTTGCAACATATATAAATATCAAATTATTCCGTTGTACACCTGTAACTAATATAATATTATGTCAGTTATATCTCAAATTTAAAAAAAAAAAAAAAAAAGAAAGACCGTAAAGGGAATGATTTATTAGAACACAAGGAGGTGGCATCCCAGAGCCCCTTTCAGGAAGAAACAAGATGCCAGGCTTGGACCGAGGCCAAGCACCTGAGACAACCTGGATGGTTCTCACTTGGCTGAGTGCCCAGGTTCAGTGTGGATGAGGCTCTGGGACCTGAGGGAGGCTCTACCGGCTGAGAATCAAGCTAACGCCTTCTAAATTCACTAAGCTAATGCCTTCTAAATTCAGCTCTTTGATGTTTTCTGAAGAAAACCAGATGGGAGTTGGCTGCTAATTGCTTCCTCCTCAGGCACTTATCTGTCTCTATGACCTCAAGCAAGTTAGTTCACCTTTCTGGATCTCATTCCACTATTTGCCCCCTGGAGGGCTACTGTGAGAACTTAACCCAGAGAATGGGTGGGACATTGCTCTCCCAGCTATCAGGCACCATAAATCATGGGGGATGAAGAAAAAACAATAACTAACATCTCAGAGCCCGAAGGAGGTCATAGATGCCTGTGGCTGAACTAGGACCAGAATCAAGGTCCCAGGACTGGGTTTTGTCTTTCTTACTTGTATCCTCTGGGCATAGCACAGTGCGTGGCACATAGCAACACACAGCAGACTATTAAAAAACATATATTGGGGCATCTGGGTTGCTCAGTGGGTTAAGCCTCTGCCTTCTGCTCAGGTCATGATCCCAGGGTCCTGGGATCGAGCCCTGCATTTGGGCTCTCTTCTCAGCAGGGAGTCTGCTTCCCCCTCTCTCTCTCTGCCTGCCTCTCTGTCTACTTGTGATCTCTGTCAAATAAATAAATAAATATTTTTTTAAATGGGTAGGGGCCCCTGGGTGGCTCAGTGGGTTAAAGCCTCTGCCTTTGGCTCAGGTCATGATCCCAGGGTCCTAGGATCGAGCCCCGCATCAGGCTCTCTGCTCAGTGGGGAGCCTGTTTCCTCCTCTCTCTCTGCCTGCCTCTCTGCCTACTTGTGATCTCTGTCTGTCAAATAAATAAATAAAATCTTTTAAAAAAATGGGCAAAGGACTTGAACAGACATTTCTCCAAAGAAGATCTACAAATGGTGAATATACACATGAAAAGAAGCTCAGCACTACTAATCATTAGGGGAAATGCAGATCCAACGATGAGATCCTATCTCACCCATTAGGGTGGCTATTTCCAGAAAACAGAAAATGACAAGAGTTGGTCAGAATGCCCAGAAAGTGGAACCCTCATGCACTGTTTGTGGGAATGTAAAACGGTGGAATCACTGCGCAGAATGGTATGGTGTTTCCTCAAAATACTAAAAATAGAGTTACCATATGATCCAGAAATTCGAATCCTGGATATATGCCCCAAAGGACTGAAAGCAGGGTCCCAAAGAGGTATTTGTATACCCATGTTCATAGCAGCATTATTCACAATAGCAAAAAGGTAGAATCAACCCAAGTGTCCATTGGATGGATAAACAAAATGTGGTATAGACATGCAATGGAATATTACACAGCTTTAAAAAGGAAGGAAATTGGGGTGCCTGGGTGCTGAGTCAGTTAAGCATCTGCCTTTGGCTCAGGTCACAATCCCAGGTTCTGGGATCGAACCCTGTGCCGGGCTCGCTTGCTCTCTCTGTCAAATAAATAAGTAAGATCTTAAAAAATAAATAAATAAATAAATAAATATTAAAGGGAAGACGATTAGGGGTATGAGCCTGGCTCAGTCAGTAAATCATGCAACCCTTGATCTCAGGGTTGTGAGTTCAAGCCCCAGGGTGGGCATAAAGCTTTAAAATAAGTAATAAAATAAAATAAAATAGAAGGAAATTCTGACAGAAGGAAATTCATGCTATCACATGAATGAATCTCAAGGACATGATGTTAAGTGAGGTAAGCCAGACATAAAAAGGTAACTACTGGTAACCCAAGTATAGGAGGTTCTTCAAGTAGTTAAAATACAGAGACAGACTGCAGAGCAGTGGTTGCCAAGGGCTGTGGGGAGGGTTTATGGGGAGTTGTTGTTCACTAGGTAGATAAACTGTGGCACATCCAGATAATGGAATATTACTCAGCACTTAAAAACAAATGAGCTACTATGCCATGAAAAAACACAAAGGAAACTTACTAGTAAGTGAAGAAAGCAAACTGTACTATATGATTCCAACTCTGACATTCTGGAAAAGGCAAAGCCACAGAGATGGTGAAACATCAGTGGTTGGTTAGGCGTCTGCCTTCGGCTCGGGTCATGACCCCAGGGTCCTGGGATCGAGGCAGCATCAGGCTCCCTGTTCAGCAGGAGGCCTCCTTCTCCCTCTCCCGCTCCCCCTTGCTTGTGATCCCTCTCTCGCTGTGTCTCTTTCTGTCGAATAAATAAAATCTGAACAAACAAACAACAGCTCCGCGGTTACCAGGAGTTGGGTACAGGAAGGAAGGAATAGGCAGAGCGCAGAGGATTTTCAGGGCAGTGGGACATCTCGGTATGATACCGTAATGATGGATACACGTCATTACACATGTGTCCAAATCCATAGAATGTACAATACCAGGAGTCAACCTGACTGTAAACTTGGATAGTCTCTGGGTGATAAGATGTGTCAACGGAGGTTCATCAGTTACAACAAAGGTACAGCTCTGGGGATGTTGATAACAAGGAAGGCCACACATATGGGGACAGACAAGGAGTGTGTGTGCGCAGTCTCTCTCTGTACCTCCCCCTCAGTTTGGTTGTGAACCTAAAACTGCTCTAAAAGAATAAAGTCTCGGGCGCCTGGGTGGCTCAGTGGTTTAAGCCGCTGCCTTCGGCTCAGGTCATGATCCCAGGGTCCTGGGATCGAGTCCCGCATCGGGCTCTCTGCTCAGTGGGGAGCCTGCTTCTCCCCCCCGCCCGCCGTCTGTCTCTCTGCCTACTTGTGATCTCTCTCTGTCAAATAAATAAATAAAGTCCTTTTAAAAAATTAAAAATGAAAGAATAAAGTCTCTAAAAAAAAAGAGCCTAAGTAGGTATTGTGATCATAATGCAATCTGTCATTAGCGAACCCACCATCCTGGTGCTGGTGATTACAGTTCCTGGGACGGCCATCACCTGGAAGGTCCTGAAGATCCATCAGGACACTATTATTTCCCTTTCCTTCCCCTGAGCAGCAGGGCCATCTCCGGCACGACTCACAACCAGGCCCAGTCTCTGCATAAAGCTGGCATCTGATACAGGGTAGCTGACCACCCATCGGGAAATATTTACTTAAACAACCGTGGGGTGGGCACGAGTAATTGTAGGAATTACAAGGCACCTGAAGGTGGCTAAGATGCGGAGTTTGCATGAGCTAGGGCTCTGGAAGCACAGGGAGTCTTGGATGTACCAGTTCTGTGTGGTGTTGGGCAAGTCACTTTCCCTCTCTGAGCTTTGGTTTCTTCCTCCATGACCCGGAAGGGACGCCTGCCAGATGACCTCACAGAATTCCTACAGGAGAGTGGATAGTGAAGTGCTGTAGTAAAATGCTTCATTACTTAATGGCCAGATGGGAGGAGCATGGTGGTTATTTTAAAGGGCAATTAAAGATACCGTATGAGAACTGAGGGACGAAGCATAAGAGAGAATCACCAGGTGTGGAGCCAGGCGGATCTGGGTTTGGATCTTAGCTCCGTCATTGATGCTGTGGGGTCTTGGGCAAGACACTGAATGTCTCAATGTCTCACAGCCAGTGAGTATCAGCCCCAAGGAGCACAGTGTGGCATCAAAGTTTATGAGCTGCTCTAGACCCATCTCTGCCATTTATTAGCTGTATGTGATCTTTTGGCTTCTCCCAAAGAGCATCACAAGGAAAGAAATTCAAAGGCACATTTTTGATCAGTAGGAAAGTGGGATTAGGGATGAAATGAGAAAGAGCAGATGGGATGGGGGGACAGATAATCCACAGATACAAGGTGGAGGCCTATGGCAAGGAGAGAAAGGGGAAGGGCACTGGGAGAGCTGAAAGTTCCAGAAAGGATATTTATGGAGCACTTACAATGAATCAAGTACGTCAGTCCTCACAGTTCCCGAGTATGAAGGCACTATTACATCCCCATCCTACAGATGGGCAAACTGATCCCAGAGCCCACCCTCTCCCCTCTGCACACAGCCAGGTGTTCCAGTGCAGGCCCCTCACTCTCTCATGTCCTCTGCAGATAATGGGTATGTCTCTAGGGCGCACACACACACACAAACATTCTATTCCCCCTTTCCCCAGAGGCTCCCAGACTTGTGGACAGGAGACACAAACCCTACTCTGATTTGAGGTAAGGCCCGTGGAAGCACATTCAGTGACTGGCAATCCATGACAATTCTCAGTTATCCCTGTCCCACCCCTGCAGACCTGACCCACCCACACCTCTCCCAGGACTCCTCACCTCCCGGAGGGACAGGCCCAAGCTCCTCCTGCTGTTGTGGACCCACCTCACTGTTGGCCGTGTTTCTCTTTTCTCTCTGGCCTGGCTCCACGAGCTCACAGAGTTCTCTGTGCCTTTGCTCTGGGGGTTTTCCCTGCCTGGAATGCCCTCTCCCCCAGATCCCCTCATATACACACACACGCACACGCACACACACGCACACACACAGGCACGGCACATCTCTGTCCCTATCCATTCATCACCTCCACCTGGATATAGGAATATGCTGCATGTTCCAGCACCTAAGAGGAAAATGTGAACAATTAAACAATTAAAATAATTAAATCAGGGGCGCCTGGTTGGCTCAGTGGGTTAAAGCCTCTGCCTTCGGCTCAGGTCATGATCCCAGAGTCCTAGGATCGAGCCCTGTGTCGGGCTCTCTGCTCGGCGGGGAGCCTGCTTCTCCCTCTCTCTCTGCCTGCCTCTCTGCCTACTTTTGATATCTGTCTGCCAAATAAATAAATAAATAACTTAAAAAAATAAAATAATTAAATCACAATTAAATTAAATTTAAACAGTTATATTAAAATTAAAACAAAGTCCCCTAAACTTTGGAATGTACCTCAGAAACCCTTATCGAAAATCACCTTCATAGGCAGACTTGGGATCAGTGGACGGGAACCCAGACAGTCCCTCACAGTGTGTTTATTTCTTGCATTATTTAGCACTGTGTATTTATTTATAAATATTTTCCTTTGCTTTGCTTTGCTTTGCTTTCCTTTCCTTTCCTTTCCTTTCCTTTCCTTTCCTTTCCTGTCCTGCCCTGCCCTTTCCTCCCCTTCCCTTCCCCTTCCCTTCTTCTCCTTTTCTTTCCTTGCTCTTTTCTTTTTCCTTCCTTCCTTCCTTCCTCCCTCCATTCCTCCCTTCCTCCCTCCCTTCCTTCCTGTTTGCTCACAGCACTGCATTTATTGGGCACTTCCTATCTGCCAGACGCTGCGGTAAGGACTTTACAATCTTTCTTATCATGTATCTATCTCCTTAAGAGGCAGGACCTATTATTATCCCCATTTTACAGATGACAACTGAGGCTGAAGTGATTACCAAATGAGTAAGGGACAGAGCCACAGTCAAAGTCTGTTCTAACTCAACTTCAGAGCCCACAACTTTGGCCTTTTCTGGACTCACTAAATGGTGGACCATAGGTAGCATCGGCCTGCAGTTGTGTTTCATTTGGCCTACTGCTTTATAAAGAATTAATTGCCAATATTTAAAAACCATATTTTCCATATACATTGGGATATCCAACTTCTCTTGAAATACCCGAGGACTTGGCCATACTGGACCTGGATTTCCATGTGGCAATCGTTAGCTGGAGGGAGTTACAGTTGCCCCAGATACAACCAATGTGTGTATTCCACTTGGTCATATGCTCCCCTGCCTCCCATAGACCCACCTTATTTATTTTTATTGCCTGTCTGGCTCCTGGAAGCATTTCAGTTTGTGTATGACTCCTGGGTTCACACCTTCTAATAGCTGGGTTTGCCTTGAGAATATCATGAGCTCCCCATCACCAGAGGTGTGCAAACTGAGAGTAGCTGGCTAGTCGGTAGGTGTGTTGAAAAGGGATTTCAAGGTCCAGCTGGGGAACTGGGTCACATAACATACAGTCCCTTCTATCCCTGCAGTGCCAAATATTTACCTAAGACTTTGCAGCATATATTGTTAAAAACCAACTTCCCCTCTGGTCTCAACTTACTGTTTCAACTTTCCCTTCACCTTGGTTTCTGATCTATTTCTATATTTTGATCATATGATTATGCTGTATGAATTCTCATAAGCTTCCTCAAATCCTTTTTGGAACAAGGCATGGGGAACAGATAAATCTATAATAAATATTTACATAAAGGGCTTGGTTCCATGAACAGAAAAGAAACAACAACAAAAAGAATTGTAAGTTGTATAACCTGTACAGCTTGTAAGTTGTAGGAGTCATAACTGTCAAGTTATCTCAGTTTCTCTGAAATTCTTGAGCTCAAGGACTTAAAGAACAGAAGGACCTAAAAGTCTGGATGTGATAGTTAACTAGTTTGTGCTTAGGTCCTCCCAGGAAAGGGAGCCTCAGGAAAGGCAGCCTCCTAAAGTTTTATTTCCCACTCTTTACCTGAAGTAGATTTTAAAATTATAAACCTCGGCGAGGGGTTTCTGGGGGCTCAGGTGGTTAAGTGTCCAATTCTTGATATTGGCTCAGGACATAATCTCAGGATTGTAGAACCAAGCCCCACATCAGGCTCTCCACTCAGTGGGGAGTCTGCCTGGGATTCTCTCCCTCTGCCCCTCTCCTTGCTTCCATGTGTGGGCTCTCTCTCTCTCTCAAATAAATAAACAAATCTTTAAAATTATAAAACTAACCGTGGGGGTGCCTGGGTGGCTCAGTCGGTTGAGTGTCTGCCTTCCGCTCAGGTCATGATCTCAGGGTCCTGGGATCGAGCCCCACATGGGGCTCCCTGCTCAGTGGGGAACCTTCTTCTCCCTCTGACCCTCCCCCTGCTTATGCTCTCTCTTTCTCAAATAAATAAGATATTTAAAAAAATTTTTTTAAACCTTAAAAAAATAACAAAACTAACTACAGCAGGGTTTTTTTTTTTTCCTCACTGCATATTTATTGACAATCCTCCTGTTGAGAGAGGGAATCTATGTCCTCTTTCCTCAATCATGAGTGGGCTTGTGGCTGATTTAACCAGTAGAGTATGGCAGAAGTTATGCTATGTGACTTCTGAGACTGGGGCATAAAAGACACATAGCTTAGTCTGGTTCTCTTGGAATATCTTTTCTCTAGATGTTTCCTTTCTCTTTCTTTCTCTTAGGAGCACAGTTTCCATTCTGTGAGGAATCTGTGCCACACTGAGAGCATCTGTGGGTATTCTGAACAGTGGCCCTACCTGAGCTCAGGGGCCACAAATGACGTCACTCACCTCCCACTGTCATAGTCACCTTTGGAGCAGAAACAAACCAGTTCCGCTGTGCCTTATCCAGATTTCCAACTCATAGGATCTGTGAGCAGAATACAAGGATTGTTGTTTTATAGCACTAGGTTTGGGGTGGTTTGCTCTCCTGCAACAGAAAACTGGAACAGTCACCCAGTTATCCAAACCATAAAGAAAAATATGTATAAAAGTGGTAAGTTCCATTTTGTGACGTTTCATTTCATGCCACTCCCCAGAGGTAACACTGTTAGATCCTTCCAGATCTTTTTCTATACATTTATATATATATATGTATAATAGAAATATATAGGTTTTGTGTTTCTTTTTTCTTTAAGTAAGATTATATAAAAAGACAATTTGCTTTTTTTCTCAATAACGATCTCTCAGTGATCTCTTTAAATTTGCAAAAGAACTTGAATGGGTAGTGATCCATTCACATGCTGCAGTAGTCAGCTTCCAAGGTCACCCTCAATGACCTCCCCCACCCCACTATATGCAAATCCTTGTATAGTCCCACTATATGCAAATCCTTGTATTGTCCTCTCCCATACTGAACTGCAACGTCTTGCATGACCAGTAGAACAGGGCAGAAATGTTGGTGTGCTCTTCTAAGATTAGGTTCTAAAAGGCACTGCAGCTTTGTCCCAGTCTCTTGCTCTCTCTTTTTTGTTCTGGGGAAAACAGCTGCTGTATCATGAGCAGGTCTGTGGAGAGGTCCACATGGGGAATAACTGAACCTTCTTGTCAACAGCCATGTGCATGAGCCATCCCAGCCCCAGGCAAGCCTTCCGATGAGTGCAACTCCAGCCGAAAACTTGGTTCAACTTCATGAAAGACCCTGAGCCAGAACCACCCAGCAAAGCTGATTCCAGATTCCTGACTCTCAGAAACTACATGAAGTAATAAATGTTCATCATTTTAAGCTACGGAATTTAGTCAATTACTTAGTAAATTGCAACAGTATAGTAATTGCAATAATATATAACTATATGTGGTTCAAGTTTCCAAAAAAAAATTTTTTTTAAGATTTTATTTATTTATTTGACAGACCGAGATCACAAGTAATCAGAGAGGCAGGCAGAGAGAGAGAGAGAGAAGGAAGCAGGCTCCCCGCTGAGCAGAGAGCCTGACGTGGGGCTCGATCCCAGGACCCTGGGATCAGGGCTGGAGCTGAAGGCAGAGGCTTTAACCCACTGAGCCATCCGTGCGCCCCGAGTTTCCAAAAAATATTAAAAAAAGATGTAGTAAATCTCTTTGTCACTCTGACCTCTAAACTCTCACCTGGTCCACCATCCTCTCCCCCACCCCTATTTAACTTGGAGTAAGGCCTTGGGAAATGTTAGATTTATTATCTTGGGTATGGAAGAGGGCATGCCTTTGGTCCCTCTCACAGATCGTCTGACCCAAGAAAGGCTGTAGTAGTGTGGCGTTCCCTTTTACCTGCTATAAAACTGTGCCCTTCTTTCTCCACAGGAACTGAGCCATCGGCCTTTGCAGCCTAGATGCCATTTTTCCCTGCCAAGGCCTGACACCCACATGCATCCCCACATCCTGTCTCAGGTCTGGGGGTGGGGGCTTCCTTTCTGTGCACACTAGTGGAAAACATTACCTGGCCTTTTTCTTCAACCCATAGAAATCAGAAACCAACCACTCACCTCCCAGCCTGTAGTCCCAGCCTATTCTCCAGACTTCTCTCACATGGTACTCCCCCTTCGCCCTGCCTCAGTCCTAAAGCCTTCACCCCAGACTTCCGATCTGCTCTGAAACTCCCTTAAGACATCGCTCATGCTAATCCCTCTGTCTTGCATGCTCCACCGCACCCCCCGCCCTTCTGAAAACAACTGCCAATCTTTAAGACTCAAACCAGGGGTCATCTCTATGAATCTTCCCCTATCAATCCCACAGGTCTCCCTGCTTTCAACCTAGACCTGTCGGTCCACTATGTGCTTGACAGCCAGAGAGACTGATGTGATGAAACTGGGATCATGCTCCCAGTTCCAGTAAGATGGATGGACAGTCTCTGTCCTACCTCTGCTGCTGAAGGTAGCTCCAAATTCTGGACAGAAGGCATGGAGCAGTTAAGTCAGGCCTCGGAAAGTCAACAGTAGCAGGCAGACAAGGGAAGAAGTACCACCAATCTGGCAGTAAGTTTACACTTGTTGTTTCCTCTGATATTCCCTGGGCTGTGTCAGTGCAGCCTTGAACCTAGGACTGGGTATGGGCACATGGGCAGAGCGTGTCAGGAGATACTCTTTAGTTCTGGCTCCAGAAACAGGAATGAAGAATGAGGTCTCCCAACCTTCAGAGACAGTGAAGAAGATCCCCATTTCTTTTCCTCATTTTCTTTTATCCTAGCCCCCAGGCCTCCCAGGTGGTGGAGGTAGTGGCAGGTGCCGACAGGAACCTGAAACTATGAGGAAGAAGAGCCTTCCACTCTAACTGAATGGTTAGATGGTCCCAAGATGGCGGGATGAGCCCATACTGCTTTGGCTCCAGATGTGGGTGTAGCTGTGGGAAATATGCATCAGAGTCTGGTAGATGAAGCCTCAGGGAACCACAAAGTCACAGGGACTTGGCAAGGAGAAAGGAGTTTGGGAAAGTGACCCCACAAAGTTATTTATGGATTTCTGGGCTCACCCCCTAGGTGCGTAGGTAGATCTAGCCTAAACAGCTCACCACAGACTCTGAGAGACTGAATCACAAACTAGGCCATTGCCTGAATTGTGGCCAATGAGTGGCACTCCCAAGGGGCAGATGCAAGTGGCATCACACAGGGTTTGAAAAGAGGACTGACACTGAAACCACAACCCAGAGAAGGCAGGCAGAGATTGCAGCTTGAACCCACTTTGCCAATTACCTGCAAAGACAAAAATATCAATATTCTTTACAGGATTTAAATGTGACCCAGAGCTCATAACATAATATTAAAAATGTCCAGGGCAAATTACTTCCAGTATAAAGAAGTAGGAAAATTTCAGCTTGCTCAAGAAAAGACAGTGAAAAGATGCAAACAACAAGATGCTGGAATGATCTGAAAAAGCCCTTAAAGGAACCACTGCAAAAATCCTCTGGGGAGAGGATGGGGAGTCAGTGCTCGATGGGGATGGAGTTTCAATTTGGAAAGAAGAAAAAAGGCTGGAGGTGGATGGTGGTGATGGTATGCAACAGCATGAATGCATTTATGGTCATTGGACTGTATACTTAAAATAATGAAAATGGTAAATTTTAAGGGGGACCTGGCTGGCTCAGTCAGTAGAGCATGTGACTCTTGATCTCAGGGTCATGAGTTCAAGCCCTAAGTTGGGCCTGGAGACTACTTAAAACAAAACAAAACAAAACAAAAACAAAGCTCCAAGAAATAAGGATGAGGACTCTGAGCTTTCTTCAGTTTTTTAGTAAATAGAAGATATATATTGAAATTTCCATGGGGGGGCACCTGGGTGGCTCAGTCGGTTGGGCGGCTGCCTTTGGCTTAGGTCACTATCTCAGGGTCCTGGGATGAGCCCTGCATCGGGCTCCCTGCTTGGCAGGGAGCCTGCTTCTCCCTCTCCCTCTGCTTGTCACTCTGCCTGCTTGTGCTCTCTATCTCTCTGTCAAATAAATGAATAAAATCTTTTCAAAAAATTTCCATTTTTTATCTGTATATATACCAGCTATGTATTTGAAATACAATAACCAAAATTTAAAAGCTCACTGGAAGGACTAAACAGCAGAATGGAGATGTCACAAGAAAGAAAGAATCTACAAACTCCAAGCTAGGTCAAGTAGAAACTGCCGAATCTGAACAACAGAGGGAAAAAAGGTTGGGAAAAAAATAAATAAATAAACAGGGTCTACGGGATCTGTGGCACAAAATCCAAAGGTCTAACACACCTATCATCAGAGAAGCAGAAGGACAGGAGAAAGGGGCCAGCGCACGAATGCTTTGAACAGCTCTGTTCACCCTCTCTCTCAGTTTGGAAATGACCCCTCCAGTGAGTAAATCAATAAACAGAGTGTGGTACATCCATCCAATGGAACGCAGCTCAGCAATAAAAAGGAATGAACTGTTGACACTCTACAACTGAAATAAGTCTCAATGGCATCATTCAGAGTAAAGGAAGACGTTTCAAAAGGTGACATACTATATGATTCCATCTAGGTGACCTTCTCCAAAGGACAAAACTATAGCGACAGATCAGCGGTTAACACAGGTTAGGGGTGGGGACAGTGTGTCACTACAATGGGAAACACAAGGGTTTTTTGAGCGGAGATGGAACTGTTCTGTTTCCTGTTTGTGGTGGTGGTTACGCAAATGTACATGTGTTAACATTCGTAGACCTAAGTACCAAAAAAAAAAAAAAAAGAAGTGAATTTTTACTCTACGTTAATTGAAATAACAAAAAACTTGTGGTAGAGACACCTGGGTGGCTCAGTTGGTTAAGTGTCTACCTTCAGCTCGGGTCATGGTCCCAGGGTCCTGGGATGGAGCCCCACTTCGGGCTCCCTGCTCAGCTGAGAGTCTGCTTCTCCCTCTTGCTCTGCCCTCCCTCTGCTTATGCTCTCTTTCTCTCTCTCAAATAATAAAATCTTAAAAAACCAAACCTGTGGTAGTCAGACTCCAAGATGGCCCACAGTGATCCTCACCTCCTCATATGTCTGCCGTTGTGTGGACCCCTATCATATGGAAGAGGGCTGGCCTGTGTGACCAATAAACGCGACAGAAGTGACAGGTATGACTGAAGAGGCCAGATCATAAAAGCCACTGCAGCTTCTGTCTTGGTCTCTTGAATCACTCACTCTGGGGGATGCCAGCCCATGTTGTGAGGACACCCAGACCATCCTGTGAAGACAAGCTAAGGCACCTTACCAACAAATTCCACTGCCAGGAACATATCCTGCTGGTATATTTGCCCATGTGGGAAATGGTGCCTGTTGATGACAGTTTTGTTCCTGATGGCCAAAACATCAAACTTAAATATCTCAGAATAGGCTAACTGCATTATGGTCCATCATTCACGTTGTGAAATATTAGGAAGAGGATAAAAAGAATGAAAAAGAGCTGCATATCTGATATTGAAAAAACTCGTAAGTGTGTCATATGAGAAAAGCAAAAACCAGAGAGTATGATTTTGTGGGTTCTTTTTTTTTTTTTTAAAGGATATACATATGGATGTATTTCTAGAGATAGCATGAAAAATTTCTGGAAGGCATTCAGCGTTTGCCTCTGGGGAACGTTCTGGGCTAGAGCAGGCACTTATTTTTCATTCTACAGGTATATTCTTTTGTACTTTTTCACTTTTGAATAGCCTATACAGCCAGAGCTCTGCCTTTCGGCATTGTCCTCAAAGGGCACCGTGGGGACCCCTTCAGTGAGCCCTGAAAAGCCCCTCCTTCCACCAGCACCTATTGACTTGCCTTTGACCCAGAGACAAGCCCTGATTAAAATCTATCAAACACTAGGCTTCAGAACCTCCTCTGTCTCCCCAGGAGAAAACCCACACCTTTCAGTTTGTCATTTTAGGCCCTTCACACACGGCTCAAACCTTCCTGTGCTTCTTCATCTCCCGTCTCCGCTTCCCTGGATCCCCGCACGGCACTGCTCATGCTCCCCACAAATTCAGCTCTCTTTCTGGTTTTCACTTTATAGTCTTTCCTCTAGGTTATTTTAAACCCACAGTTACATCAACCACCCCAACGCCCAGCTCTGCTGGTGCCACTCCCCTTGCATCACCAGGTCCCTGATGCTCCCAGCAGTACAAGCTCTTCACTCTGGCCTTTGAGCACCACCTGCCATGTTCCAACCTCAAGAATTCTCCACACTCTTCCCCCAGTCCAACTAAACTAGACAAACTGTGAGCTCCTCTTTGTACCTTTGCTCATATGGTTTCCTCCATCCAGAATCCCCTTTCCTCTTTCGCATGTGCACCTCTTGGTAACACATCCATCATGCAACTCAACTCTAACCTTCTCGTGAATCTTGCACCAGGTCAGAAGTCATCCCAGCTTCTCAGACCACTTTCTCTGCATTTCCTTCATTCAACCCATACACAATGAGCACTCTTCAAAGCTGCATACCAGGTCAGATGCTGGTGTAGGGAGATACATACATCAAGCATGGTCCCTGCTCTTGGGGAAGCTCCGGTCTAGCTGGGGAAACCAAGAAGCAAATGTCCTCACATAAGTAACCTCAGATAAGGCAGCACAGCTCAGGGGTTAAGGACCCCAGCTCTTATCTCCTACTTCCAAGGTTCAAGTCCTAACTCTGCCACTCATAAACTGTGTGACCTTGAGCTAGTTGCTTCACCTCTCTGTGCCTCAGTGCCCTTATCTGTCCAATGGAGATAATAGGAGGACCAGCTTCACAGGGTTATTTGGTGAACTAGATGGTTTAGCTTATATAAAGTGCTTAAACTCAGGCTGGCAAGTGGTAAATGACACATATTGGTTATGACCACAATTTCCAGGTATTATGGCAGCTCAGGAGAGGAAAATTTCTTAGAGTAAGATCTCGAAACACTAATGAGTATGATATAAGCAGAGAGAAAGCCTCGGCAACGGTGTGGAGACGCGAAGGGCAGGTGGAGTATGAACGCACAGTAGAGTTTCTCTCTTACAGTAATTTCAGTACCTGCTTCTCCTGCCTTGACAGCCCCGTGGGGCTTGTTCTGAGGGCCTAGCAGAGAAACGAGGCTGAGTGAGGTCTCCCAGATTTCATCTTCTCAATCCCTGCCACATCCTTTACTTAATGTATTTCTCTAAAGTGACTTGCTTTTTGTAAACTAAATACATTTCTTAGAAGGAAACCGTAAACCACATCTGTAAATGAAAAAAATTTAAAAACGCAAATACAAAAGCATTTCCAGCATCAATATAATGAAAGCAAAACAGTGTCACTAAATTCAAGCTAACTAATGTCTTACTCTGAGGTCTGCTCTCTGTTACCAGGACAGATTATTAGCAAATGGTGGAGAAATTAATGACATGCCCGTGACGAACTGAGACTTTCTCTTTGGCATTGTTAGCAGGGCTGAGAAAACAAAAAGATAATTCTCTCTTTTTGCTAGTGCCCTGTACCTCTGAAAACACCGCACACATTGTTAAAAAGGGAAATATCCCCTCCTCCCAAGACAATCCATGTGAAATTTTTTAGAGAGGCAGATTTTCAGAGAGGGATGGGCCTCTTCCCAGGCTCCTCCTCTGCACCCCCCCCCACGCCCCGCACGGTGGGCATTGTTCCCCACTTCTGCTGAGTCACTGTACTTGGGGAAGGAGGCAGTTTCTAGGGAATGCCTTTTGTTCCTGTCCATACTGCTATTTACCTGGTTGGGCTTGGTGTCCTGAGCTGATGATCAATAAAGGATTAGACTTAAAAACAAACCAAACCTGCTTGTCCTTAAATAATGGTATTTCAAGGTAAACATATCAACCCTGAAATAAACCAGGTTTCAAGTTATAATTTGAATTAATTCTGACAACATAATCCAGAGTGCAGGATTTGCCTTCAGGCTATGCTTCCCCGCCCCCCCCCCCACCCTGTCAACTCCACTAATGAAACAGAGAAAATTGAAGAGGAAGAGGGATCTTTATTTCAGGCCAGGGAAATCTTACTATTCTCTAAGCTTTTTTGAAGTGATCAGAACACAGAAATGAGAGCTCACCTCTTCCATCCTCCATCTCTTCTCTCCTTTCTTCCTTTTTCTTTCCTCCCTTCTTCTCCCCTCCGTTGCATGTTTCTTTTTTTTTTTTTTTTTTAAGATTTTATTTATTTATTTGACAGAAAGAGAGAGATCTCAAGGCAGAGGTAGGCAGAGAGAGAGGGGGGAAGCAGGACCCCCGCCAAGCAGAGAGCCTGATGAGGGGCTCGATCCCAGGACTCTGAGATCATGACCTCAGTGGAAGGCAGAGGCTTTAACCCACTGAGCCACCCAGGCGCCCCCGTTGCATGTTTCTGAAGGATCTATGATTTATCAGGATAGCGTTTCCCAGCTTTGGTTCCATTGAATACCAGCTTCTCTAATTCTGCCTAATACATAACCTACCTCTACTGGTAGTTACTTCATTTTTTAAAAACGTAATTCCCATTGTTTTACTTATATACAATCGGTCCCATCCTAAAACAGTGAAACCCGTTAAACCAAATTCTGCCTAGTTCTACATTTCCCCCAACACACAATTAAGAGGGAAAAAAATGTTACAAACCAAACTGAACACTACCAGGTACCTAAAGCTCCCTTCTAACTAGAGTTGGTAGAAACTTCAAGGCTTGCCCAGGAGGGGCATGCAGAGAAGGCCCTCTAAGAATGCTTGCTGGCTCATCACAGTGCCTAATCCCACATCCTTCCATGGTGTTGCTCCAACTTTAGCTCCTGGAGAGATTGTTAAAATATTCCCAGGGTCTCTGACTCACCAGGTCTGGGGTGGGGCCTGGGAGTCTGCCTTTCTAATAAGCTGCCCCAGGTAACGCTGATGCTGCTGGTCTGAGTAGGTCTACTCCTACTGCTCCAAGATAAGTAGGTCTTGGGCCACTGGGCATCAAAATCACTTATAGGTGCTTCTTAAGATGCAGATACCTGGGGGGTGCCTTGGGGGCTCAGCTGGTTAAGGGCCTGACTTTTGATTTCCACTCAGGTGATGATCTCAGGGTCGTGAGATTGAACCCCATGTCAGGCTCTGGGGTTCCCATGGAGTCTGCTTGTCCCTCCCTCTTCTCCTCCTGCTTGCGTTCTCTCTCTAATAAATAAAATCTTAAAAAAAAAAAAAAAAGATGCAGATACCTGGGCACTACATACAAAACATTCTGATTCTTCAGGAGGCGGTTCCCTGGAATCTGCCTTGTCAACCAGCTCTCCAAGGAACCTCTGGAGACCACCTCTGAGAAAACTTGGAGGGAGGTGGCCCACCTTCAAAGTCTGCAGATCAGGGACAACTCCATCACTTTGCTTGGGCCCCAAACCTTAGCACACTGTGTTTCCCTGTTTCCCTCCTAGCCTCCACTCAGTGGGTCAGCAAATTCTACTGGCTCATCTTTCAAAACATATCCAGATTCTCTTTAAAAGACTCTAGCACATGGACTTGGGGATGGAATGGTAAATGAAACAAGATTGGTAAAGTTTTGAGGATCGTTCAACCCAGGAATTCATTTCATTACTCACAATTTTTATGTAGATTTGAGTTCTTCCATAATAATATTTTATCTGTAAGTCTTTGATGATCTAAAATCCATTTCTAGGAATTTATCTTAATTAACATTTTAGATACAGAAAAAAGAAGTGCAAATAAAAGTATTGCTCAAATAATAATAGAGGAAAAATTGGGAACATACTAAGTTCTCCTAATGGGACAATAAACTGTGGGACACTCATCATTGGAATCTTGTCATTAAAAACATTTATTCAGGCCATGTACCAACACGGAAAATGTGATATACTATTAAGTAAAAAATAAGACATTAAATTGTTTCTGCTGCATGATTAAAACTATACAAAGACTCCTACATTTAAAAAAGATTGTAATTTAATAGGGTGCCTGGCAGGCTCAGTCAGAACATCTGACTCTTCATTTTGGGGCTGTAAATTTGAGCCCCACGTTGGGTGTAGAGATTACTTAAAAATAAAATCTTAAAAAAATAAAAAAGTTTGAACTTTAAAAATAATTTTATATATCCAGAATCAGCCCACTTTCTACTATCTTCAACGCAATGACCTTCGTGTGAGCCCCACGATCTGGTCTGCATCCTTGCTTCTACCCCTCCCATCTTTTTACCATGTGGCAACTGAGGGGGGGGGTGTCCTTCAAACTATAAGAAGATCATGACCCTTTTCCATTCAGAATCCTGCAAAGGCTTCCCATTTCTCCAAATACATCTTGACTTTATCACTGCCCTCCAAGATATAGGACCTTGCCTGCTCTGATCTACTGCTCTGTTCCCTGCCTTGCTCTGACTGCTCCAACCACATTGGCTTCCTTGCCATGCTTCACTAACTCACTCACTCTAGCCTCAGGACCTTTGCACCTGCTGTTTTCTCTGCCTGGAATGTGCTGCCTCCAGGTACCTGAATGAGTGATCCCCTCCTTCCTCCTGCTGGCTCTTCAGAGAGGCCTAACGTGAACTCCTCATCCAAACCAGCACTGCTCCCTCTCTCAACTCCCTCATACTCTTTATTTTTCTCCATAGTAGTTACTTGGTACCCTCCCTGATACTTTTGTTCATTGTGTCCTATACTTAATACAATGCAAATCCCTTGAGAACAAAGGCGTTCTGTCTGATTCTCTGCTGAATCCTTGTACCTAGCACAGTGCCTCACATAGCAGGTCATTTGAATGAAAGAACGGTGGACTAAATAACTACTCAGAAGAACTGTAAGCTTCATGTGGGCTTTCTTTCCTGGGGCTATCTCTCCTTCCCCAAAACCTCCTGGCAGTGACAAACCCATAGATAGCAGGAGCCCAGTGAGAACTAAAGTGGCTGACGGTTCTCCCACCAGAGGCCTACACACACACACACACACACACACACACACACACACACGCACACACACCTGTGTAAAGTGCATCCTGTGACGTGGTGGCCATAGGGTGTGTAGCTAACGGTCATGGCTTTGGAAGGGCTGATGCCGGCATAACACCACCAGCTATGTAGCCTTGAGAAAATGATGAGAATTTTCTGAGTGTTAGTTTTTCCTTGTGCAGAAGGAGAAGGATAGTAACAGCTTCTACTCCCGAGGGCTGGAGTCTGGACTCAATTTCCATAAAGCATTTAACAAGCACAGTCCCTGGCACAGAGTAGGTGTGCGACAAGAGACCCTCAAATTAATCACCAGTCATATAATGTGCCTTTGGCTCTTTCCAGTTTATAAAGTGCTCTTATGCCTGCTTTATCTGATGGGAGCCTTTCAACAACCTGTCGGTTTTATCACCATTTTTATAGGTGAGGCACCTGGATCAAAGTGCTCGCCTATGGACACAACTGAATCTGACTACAACCCCGGACCCTCTTGTCCAGAAATACACCTGTTATCACTGCCAGTGCTAACCAAAGTGGTCTGGACAGCCCACTAGAGCCCCCAGACTCTAAACTGTGTGCCTAGTGTGAGCCTGTGATGGGCAAATAAATTCAGCAAACAAAATCAGCCAGTGAGCCAGACCTTCCCAACAACCCCACGGAGGCGGGGGTGCATAGGCTGCCGCACCTCTAAATGAAGCCTGCAAACAAGTCTGGACAGACAAGCCATCTCTAAGAGTCCACCCAGGATTTAGAACACAAAAACACAAAAGCCCTTTCTCTAGTTTCTCCGTTTCCAGTTGGGCAGCAGCTCTGAGGAGCAAATGCCACCTTTAGTGTTTGAGATCCTTGTTGCTCTGCCACCTCTAGCCTACTCTGCCTTGACAGAGACAGTGTTTCTTCCCAAAGGGAACCCGAGGGGGAGGCCCTGCATGGACCTCTGGGCCTGGCTCACATCAGTTTCCTCCACCTTTCTAGGCCCCTTTCTAGGACTGAAGGCCAAGGGAAGTCACGTGGTGAGGAAGAGACCAGCAGGTGTTAGGCGTGAATTTTAGAACCACAAGGCCAAAACACCACACAGTCTTGGGAGTCATAGATTATCACAACTCCGGCACCTGAGAAACAGAGAAACTCACAACTTAATACCTTAAGCCTCATGGGGTTGGCAGAGATTCCCCTGGATGGGAAGGGGCAGACTGGGAATCTGATGGCTTCTGGGTCAGGGGCATCTCCCGCCTGGTCAGAGGCTTAGCCAACAGGCCCTGGTGAGAATACAGCCTGAGGGCTCCAGCCCCAGGAGGGAGGCTCAATGGACAGGTCTTGGATAGCAACTTAATGGCAAAATTCTACAACCAGGCCCTGTGGAAGACAGATAAAAGGGGAGAGGCAGGCTTCAGAAGGATGCTGCCAGGCCATCCAGCCAGGCCAACCAGCCCTGGCCCCTGGGTGCTCCAAGATCTCGATGGAGCCAGGTTTGTGGCAGGCACCAATCACTAGGAGACTCTGACAGCAACACCATGATGGTCTGGCTCGATGGCACTTGCTCCTTGCTTGGAACATGGTGTGTGAGCAGCACTGTGTCTGCACAGCACTGCACAGCAGCCTGATCGATAACTTCCATTTGCATAGTGTTCACAATGGAGATGCGCGCTCATGCCCCAAACCCTGGAAATGGCCTCGGAAGATGGGTTGACAATGGCTCTGGCCAAGCAGTAGGGGTGGCTCTGGCCTGGTCTAAGGGCTACTTTGGGTCATTTGGAAAAAGGATCAATACAACCACTCCACCCCTGGCTTCATACTCATTCAAGGTCACTTTAGGTATCTACGTTAATGAACTTCACTGATTTTTAAAAATGAGGGAGAGTTCTTGGGTAATCATGATCTCATATTAAAACTATAAAAATCTCTGTTGCTCTCTCTATAAAAAAATCACTGAAGAGATTAGCCCCCCCAGGCTGTTCAGAGCAGGGCAGACCAAAAGACAGAGGTTGGACTGCTTTGCCAGTGTGCGAAATTCCCAGGAGAAACAGCAGGAGGCACACGGGGAGTAGAGATGCTCTGGCTCCAGAAACCTGAAAGCCCTGTGCCCTGGGAGATGGAGTCCTCCTCCAGAAGTCCTGGGTGCTTTTCTGTCTCTGGCAGGAGAGCAGAAGAGCTTGTACTCTTGGGAATCAGTGCTGGGAGCACTGCTGGCTGTGAGGCCTGGCAAGCGGGACCAGCTCAGACTGGTTATGTCCTCCAGCCAGGATCAGAACTCATCCCGCAGCTGAGGGGGCTTGTCCATGCCGAAGAAAGAGGATGGCTTCCCCTGGAGGTCCCGTTCCCGCTTCACAAAGGCAGTGAAGGAGGAGACACAGTTGCCAATAAAGTGGTCAGCTTGGCCAAGGATGTACAGGTCGATCTGGGCCACTTCAGGCTTCAGGCTTACCACTTTTACCTGCAGGAGGAAGGGCAGAAGTTTTTCACCAGGGAGCTGACCAGTTCGGCCAAGGCCTGCAGCCATACCCTCCCTCAGCTTTCTTCCCCTGAGTGGAAAGGACACACACAAAAAGTGGGGCAGAGAGGATTGAGACCTGGGGTCGGGCATTCTGGCAGCAGTATTGTCCAGCAGCTAGGAAGAGGCAGAGGGAGAGGGAGAAGCACATGGGGATCGCTGAGTCAAAGAAAGACATGAACTCATGACCTGAGCCAAAGGCAGATGCTCAAACCACTGAGCCATCCAGGAGGCCTCTTAAATGGTGCCCTACTGCTCTTCACATGAAGATGACAAATCTTGAATGGGGCCTACAAAGCCCTGTTCAAGTCACCTCTCCACCTCTTATTCTCACCACTACCCACCAGGCTCCCTCCTGCCTCAGGACCTTTGCATGTACTCTCCCTCTGTTTGGAGTGCTCATCTTTTTGTCTGGTTAATTCTTACTTAACCCTCACTCTGCAGCCCCAGTCTCACCTCTGTGGACCCTGATCTAGGGCAGAGTCCTATGCTCTACATTCTCCCAGAACCACCTTCCTTTACTTTGGAGCACACATCTCAGTTTGTAGTTTCTACTCTGATTAAGATCCGTCTCCTGCATCTGATGGGGTTAGGGGTGTGGCAGTCTTCTGGTCACTGCTGGCTGGGACCAGCCTGAATAAACATCCACTGACTGGACAAGTGAATGAGTGAGCCTCTGCCCCTACGTGAGCTCCTGGACCTCTCATGCAGCATATATTAGAGTTCTGTGCAAAGTCTCTTTTCCTGAGTCTAGACTGGGAGCTGTACAGGGCAAGACCACATCTTACTTATCAGTATCTCCAGCTTGGCAGGGCCCCAGCTTAAATGAGGAGCAACGATAGGCTCTGAGCCCATGAAGAAAGGGGCTGAGGAGTGGGGAAAGGCAAGAACGTGGCACAGGAAAAGGAAAGAGAAAATGGTAAGAGGCTCAAGGTGTAACAAATATATCAACTCTAAAAACTCACAAAAAAAACTCCCTGGGACTCTCCAAATGCTTCAACTTAGTACAGAGGTGGGGGTGTGGGCAGAGCTGGGGCTGAAAGTGCTTTGCTGTCACACAGAGATTTCTGATGTAACAAAAATCATCATCTTGCTATGTGGATGGTAGCAAAGAAATAATACTAGTTTAATCACGGCCAAAATCCCCGAGCAATTCCACCTACTCTCTGAAACTTACCCGCTCTGTGTCATGCCCACTATAATTAGCTCTGAGACCTCTTGGGTAAATTCTATCCCTTCTCGGGAGTTTGGTTTCCTCAACTAGATTATGCAGGGGTTGGGTTGGAGGAGCCCCGAGGGCTCCCGGCTCTGAGGGTCTTCTACAGAGTGGGTGGGAGGGAGGCCAGCCGGGATGCTCGGCGTCAGCACCTTCTCTCCAAGTCAGGGCTTCCAGCCTGTGTCTGGGGTAAAGGGAGAACAGGGCCCCTCACATAAAGCCATGGGTTCTCACTGCTAGAAAACAACCCTTTTACGGTCTGTGCAAGCATTTAGGGCTTTCATTCACCCATGAAATCTTACTGAATGCTTACCATTAATTCAGTCATTTCATTGACACATACTTACTTATTACCTACCCTCCACTGATACGGTACCAAACACATCCACTCGTTATTCACACACTGAATATATACTATTTGCCACTTCCTTGAGCACTTACTAAGCACAAAGAGCCTTCCCTTTATTCGTCAGTCACTGACTCCTACTATCAGTAACCACTAACATTATTGAGGACTTGCTTTGTCCTGAAACTGTTTTAGTTTCTTCATATCTGATCTTCACAACCGCCCAGTGAGAGAGGACTGCTCTCAGTCCCACTTTACAGAAAAGGGAACAGAAGCACAGAGAGGTAAAGTAACTTGCACAAGATGGCACAGTGAGTAGCGCCCATGTTCTCCGGCTCCCGAGTCCAGGCCCTTAATCTCTCTGCTACGCTGGATTTCTCCCGAGGGCCCACTCTTTACGTGCTTATTCGAGTTGCTGAGCATCTACCATGGTAGGCGCGGTCCTAGACATTGGTGTAGGCAAGGCCCCCAGGTGCTGAGGAACAGACAGTGAGTGAGTCTTGGACTCTGCCTTTAAGGAGCCACAGCTCTTGGGAAGAAGGCCGTGTTTCTGGCCTCACACAGACTCGACAATGCCTCCAGAGCAGATGTGATAAAATCCTGTGATGGTTCTAGAAGGGACATACTGGCTACAAGAGTACAGGGAAATCTGGAGAGAAGGTGCCAAGTTGTTTGGGCCGGGGTTTGAAGGAAGGATAGGAACCAGAGCAGAGGCGGACATCTAAGTCGGGAGGACATGAAGCATGTAGAGGGAGTGGTGGGACCACCCTGGAGCTTTCTTCAATTCCCTTCCCCTTACACCCCCATTGGGGCCATACACACCTTCTCTTTAAAGAGCTCTTGGATCTCGGGCATGTAACTCTCGGAATCCGTGGCGATGTAGACCGACTGGGCATTCAGCGTGTCCACCCAGAGCTTCACAGCCCGTCTGATTTCCTTCAGGTCAGGGAAGCACATGGTCACGGTGAGAGGGGCAGCCGTGCTGCGGCTGTAGCCCACGCACTGTGGGGAGGCCATGAAATGCGAGCCCGCAGTCCCATCCTTCAGCATGGCGCAGGCATTCTTCTGCAGGGTTGCAGGGGGACAGGGTTAAAAACGGCAGCGGGGCCGGGACCCCAGAAGCAAGAGCCACTGAGTGGCTATACAGAAGATCAGAAGGCTATACAGAAGATCAACTATGTTTTTAAAAAAAGTATTGAGGGAAGAGGGAAATACATCAAGACAGTAACAGTGGCTGTCTCTGTGTAGTGGCATACCGGCTTTCTACAAAATATTTTTTTCTTCATCTTACTGTATTATCTGGGACCTCCAGTAGAGTTCTGAACCGCGGTGGTGATAATAGGCAGCCTTATCTGATTTCTGACTTCAGTGGGAACACTTCTGATAGTTCCAATGAAGTGCATGTTTGCTGTGGGTTTTGGAGAGATAGGCTTTATCAGGTTAAGGTGGGTCCCCTCCATTCCCAGTTGGTTAAGAGGTTGCCCTTTTTTTTTTTTTTTTTATCATGAATGAGTGTTTATCAAATGCTTTCTTGGCCTCTACTGAGATGATTATACGATTTTTCCTCTTTGGGTGCTAGTATAGTGAATTTCGTTGCATTCCAGTTATGAAGTTTACTTGTATCATATGCTCTTTAATATGTTACCGGAATTTACTTGCATCTGTGCATCTATGTTTGTGAGAAAGAGCTCTACTCTTCTGAACTGACCTTATCCATGTTTGGTTTAGTGTTCTGCTAGCTTTATTAAAAACAGCACCTTATATCTTTTTATGTTCTTAGCATGTATACATGGAAAACTGTTTCTTAAAGGTTTAGCTGAGACCACTCATGAGATAGTCTGGGCCCAGATATACTGAGCCTCGCTCCTTTTCTTTATGGAAGGAGGGCAGGGAGGGAGTCAAGTGCATAAACGTGTGACTACAGTTGACCCTTGAACAACACAGGGCCTAGGGGCTACCATCCCCTACCCCGTGCAGTCAAAACCCTGTGTATAATTTTTGACTTCCCCCAAACTTAGCTACTAACAGCCTACTGTAGACCAAAAAGCCTTACTGATAACATAAAGAGTTGATAAACACATATTTTATATATTACATGTATCACATACTGTATTTTTACAATAAAGAAATCTAGAAACAAGAGAAAGTTACTAAGAAAGTCATAAGGAAAAGAAAACCCACGTACAGCACCTCCTGTAAAACCTCATCGGCATGTTCAGGGGCCCACGCCATCTAAACCCATGTTGTTCAAGGGTCAACCATACCTCCTCGATTGACTCTGAGTGGATTTTGATCTAATTTCTATCCTTTGCAGTATTTTTCAAGTCTTCAACGATGAGCATTTCTAACATACACACATACATACATCTTCTTATGTAAATTAAGGAGACTGTCTACAGTTCTGTTATTTTTACACAAAAGATAATCTGATGAGGTTTCTGCACATTTAAGCAGCCTCCAAATTTGGAGGATGACATCTTCAGTTCTTGGGGGCCCCACCCAATCTCCAGAGCCTGTTTTTCAACAAAGAGTCTACTGGCTAAACACTGAGCTGGACCACAGGACTCCTGGGCTGTGGGTCTCTCTCTGGCTGGCTGCCTGACTTGAAGACTAGCCTGATATTTATTTATCCATCTGCAAAATAAGGACAAAAATGGCAATTGTTAAAATGAGGGCTGGCAAGCAAGCACTTTGGAGCCGCATTTCTGATGTGTCTAAGGCGGGATCGTGGAACATAGCCCTGTGGACTTGGCTAAGTGAGACCTCTCTGCCCTGGCTGGGACTCGATACAGTGGGTTCAGGGTTCAACACCCACAGGCATGGGCCCTAATCAGGGACACGTCCAAACCAGCCCTGAGAGGAAGGGAGAAATTACCCAGTCAGAGCCAATGCGCAGATGAATGCCCACGTAGGGTCGGATGAGGTGGGTGCGGATGTGGGCCTCTCCCGTCCTCACCATCTCATCTGACCACACCATGTATTTCTGGAGTGGCCTGTGCTCCTCCAGGACAGGGAACTGGGCCGGGGCCCCTGGCAGGGCCAGCACTGGATGTTCCTTTGCAGAAAATCTAGGCATGAGACGGAATGAGGGGAAGTTAGACAGAGGACACACAGACAGCCTGGCCGCCGCCCCCACAGGACAAAGGATGGTGTTGCACCATGCCCCACAGACCCTGCAGAGGGGCCCCTCTAACGTGCAAGAAGCACGAGAGGCTGAGAAACCCCAACAGGCTGATAAGGAACCATGGCAGCGACAACAGGCACCATATACAATACTGTCCCGCCGCACGGAATTTACAACCCTCTTTGCTTGCTTAACAATTAAAAATTTACAGTAGAGCATTCCAACCTTTTGTATGTCATGCTGGTTTCCAGTCTGTGGTGTGGTAATTCACTCCGGGGTGGGGTGTCTGGACCGCGCCTCTGCCCTTTTACCCACATGGCGGGACCGGGACATGCCACAGCTTCCAGAGGGCCGTGGACAGATCACGCTCACAGGGAAGGTGTACGCACTGGGTGAGGCCATTCACTCAACATTTAACATATATTGGTTGACTGCCTACTGTGTGCTGGGGCCCAGGTGAGAACAAGACAGGCATGGTCGCTGTTCTCATGAAAAGCATCTGCCATCTGCGGACGCCCCTGTCGTACCCTCCCGAAGGCTCTCCTTCCCCCTTGCACACTATGCACTTTGCAATTATCTTCTCCTGTCTTTTCTGTAGGACACAGTCTTCTGAAAGCAGAGCCTCTATGAGCCTAGGACAGTGTCTGGCAGATGTCAGAGCTCAGTGAATATTTGCTGAGCGAATGAGTGAGGAGAGAGCCCATGCTCCCTCTTCAGCTAAATCCAGAGTCTGTCCTAGCAACACGAAACATCCTGATGGTTCCATCAACTCGAACGCACTTTCAAGCTCCAGATCTCTGTATGCTTCTTGCCTTGACCTGGACTGCCTTCCCTCTGTCTGGGAAATTGTGAAATCAGGGGCGCCTGGGTGTCTCAGTGGGTTAAGCCACTGCCTTCGGCTAGGGTCATGATCTCAGGGTCCTGGGATCGAGTCCTGCGTCGGGCTCTCTGCTCGGCGGGGAGCCTGCTTCCCTCTCTCCCTCTCTGCCTGCCTGTCTACTTGTGATCTCCCTTTGTCAAATAAATAAATAAAATCTTTAAAAAAAAAATTGTGAAATCAGCACAGCCACTCTGGAAAACGGTTTGGCAGTTTCTTGTAAAACCAGAATGCAGTTACCATATGCCCCGGCAATTGTCCTCTTGGACATTTATCCCAAACCAATGAAAACCCATATTCACACATGAACCAGGAGACGAACGTTCGTTCATAGCAGCTTTGCTCATGATAGCTCCAAAATGGAAACAGCTCTAACGTCCAAGAAGTGACTAGCTAACCAAACCATGGCGCATCCCCGCATGGAATGTGACACGGGAGTAGCAAGGAACAAACCACTGAGACAGGTGACAATGTGGGATGGCCCTCAAGGGAGCTATGCAGAGAGAGAGAGAGGCCAAGCCCTCAATCTTACATACTGTGTGATTGCGTTTATGTAACATTTCTGAAATGACATAATGGAGAAGAGGACAGAAGTGGAGAAGAGGTTAGTGGTTATCAGGGGGGTGTGTGCCTGTGGTGTGTGCACACGCATCGTTAAGGACATGGGTGTAGTCACATCTTGGTCACAGAGAATCCTCGTGAAGTTAGAACTGTTTGGGTATTTTGACTGTCGTGATTACACAAGCCTACATGTGCGTAAAATTGAACAGAACTACACACACACGCACGCGCACATGCAGAAGTGAGTACAAATAAAACTAGGACAATCTGAATACGATGGATGGATTGTATCAGTGTCAACATTCTGGTTGTGATGCTGTACTACAGTTTTGCAAAATGCCAGCAGTGGGCAAAACTGGGTAAAGGGTATCTGGGAATCTCTTTGCTTCCTTTCTTTCCTTCTTTCTTTTTCCCTTCCTTTCTTCTTTCCTTCCTTCCTTTTCTTTCTTTCTTTTTTTTTTGTCTTTGTATTATTTCTTACAACATGTGAATCTACAATTACCTCAATAAAAATTTCAATGAAAAGCTGTTAAATATCTCAAAGCATACAGAAAAATACAATAACTTTACAACCCACATACCTATGACGCAAATTAGCAGATATTAATGCTTTGCTGGGTCTCAGATTTTTTAAAAAAGAGACACTGAAATAAAAGGTCTATCTTGTCATCTTTCCCTCCTTTACTTCCTCCTCCCAGAAGATACGGTGGCTTTATACATGACTACACTTTTACTATTTATACAAAAAGGTATTATTCTGTGTGCTTTTCACACACTGTAATGGCACAGGCCCAGGCTACCGAGCCAGACGGCCTTGTGCTCGTGTTGACTATGGCACCTGCTAACTTGGACAGGTGACGTGCCCATTCTGTGTGGCAGTTCCCTTATCTGTATAGCAGAGCTAATAATAGCTCCTGACTCGCAGGACTCTTGAGAAGATTATACGGATTAATCAGGCAAAGACTTTAGAACAGTACTCGGCACAGAGAAAGCTCTTAAGAAATTCTATCACTATCACCATCATTGTCCCACTGCACGAAACCCACTCCAAGTCTTTAGAAATTCAACTTCATGCTTTACAGACTTGGACACGTTGACCATGTTAGCTTCTAAGTTTCCCATTTTGCACGAGTAAGCACAGCAGTGCTGCAGTGGGCATGCCCCTTTCTTCACACCCAGCCTAAACCCTCATTCTACAGACACCTCCCAACCCTCCAAGACCAGCTGCCACTCCCAAGCCCCGGCTCCTACGGGAGGGCTCCCTGTCCCACTTCTCCTTTGCTGCCTTCTGCCCACCGATGCGCTCCACAGCCATCTCCCCTGCTCCACCATCAGCGCACAAGGGTAGGAGCCTGGGCCGTTCCACTCACCACAGTTCACACACACACTGGTCCAGGGCTTGTGTCAAGGAAGCAACAAGCAAGTGCTCGCTGACATCCTGGCTCTGCATGACACTCGTTTCATTACAATAATCTTATATGTACACGTATGGGAATCACGTATCGAGCCTTATTACGTGACCGGCAACGTTCTGCTTGCTTTACGTGTGTGAACGCATTTGGTTCTCACAGGAGCCCGGTGAGGTAAGCACTATTGTT
The DNA here is from genome assembly GCF_010015895.1 of Lontra canadensis. NCBI lineage: Eukaryota > Metazoa > Chordata > Mammalia > Carnivora > Mustelidae > Lontra > Lontra canadensis. The sequence continues at coordinate 3,242,402 of NW_022631010.1, forward strand.
ATTCTCCTTTCACAGATGAGGAAACGGAGGCACAGAAAGGTCATGCAACCAGGAATTGGTGGAGCTGGGATTTGAAACCAGGCAGTATGCTCTGGAACCTGGTGTTCTTAACTATGTCCCTCACTCCCAACTCCCCCACCGCCATCAGTGAGACCCTCAAAAGCAGAGTCTGCACTCTCTGTTTCTGATCTGTAGCCCCAGCACAGGCCTCAACACACAGTGGGTACAATCAATACTTTTAGAATGAATGGTTGAGGGAATGAGCAGCATTCATGGGTCTTACCAGAAACACCAGGCCAGGTTGTCAGGGGTCAGCAGAAGAAGCAGCGCATATGAGCTGAACACCTACCACTGGGCCCTCAGCCAAACTCCTTTCCGATGTCACCTCAGAAGATTTTTAAAGGAGAAAGCCAGAGTTTGTGATCTCCCGGGTGGTGCAACCGCTAGGACAAATCGGGAACTGTGCGCTCTCTGACCTCTTGGAGAGAACCTGCAGTTAACCCGTGGTGAATTCTAGATTCGGAATGTCCATCCCCTCTCCCTATATCCGGATCAGTACGTGGCTGCCCCACTGGGACATCAGCTCAGACCTGATGAGCATCAGGAGGTCCAGACCGATGTGTTTATGTACTCCCAATGAGAGAGGAGAGGGCTGGCTGTTTGGAAAGAAAGGGAGTACTAAGGGTGTTGTTTGGAAAGAAAGCCTCAGCAGTTCCATCCGCCCCTGAGCACCCTAGGTCAGGCCCTTAGCCTGGTCAATGTCCAGTTGAAAAAGGCATGTACCCTTGCTGCTGGGTGCAGTGAACCTCTGGGGTTCTTCCCCTCCACCCCTCAACTACTGAGATGCCTCTGCCCAGCTGAGGTTTCTCTATACACAGCATCTGCTCATGCGCCCAGAGCACACATGTGGGGCAGTGCGTGAACACCACACTGAGTGCAAAGGATGCAGGGACATGAAGGAGGCAGGCCCTTGTCTCAATGTCCCTGTCAGGAAGGACTACCTTTCTCTCCCACTCTTTGCAGGAATGGCTCCTCAAACTTCGGGTCTCAGTCTGGTCCCAGCCCTGCCAATTACATGTCACTTGTTTATGGCCTCTGAGGAAGGCTGCAGCCTGGGAGCTCCGTAACGATAAGGGCTGGCGGTGGAGCAGGGGAGATGGCTGTGGAGCGCATCAGTGGGCAGAAAGCAGCAAAGGAGAAGTGGGACAGGGAGCCCTCCCGTAGGAGCCGAGGCCTGAGAGTGGCAGCTGGCCTTGGAGGGCTGAGAAGTGTCTGTAGAACGAGGTGTTAGGGCTGGGTGTGAAGAAAGGGGCGTGCCCGCTGCAGCGCTGCTGTGCTTACTCGTGCAAAATGGAGAACTTTGAAGGAAGCGAACACGGTCAACGTGTCCAAGTCTGTAAAGCATGAAGTTGAATTTCTAAAGACTTGCAGTGGGTTTCATGCAGTAGGACAATGATGATGGCAATAGTCAGGATTTCCTAAGAGCTCCACCTAACTTCATGCCACGAGAATGGTTCAGCATGACGACCCATGGCCTTTCAACATTTGATGTGTGATCAGTATCTACTGAATTAAACCTCTGCCAGGGTATTCACAGACTCAGAAGCAGCAGAGCTAGAAGTATTCTTAGAAGTCACCTAAGTGGGGAAGAAATGCCTCTTTATCCCCTTCTCCTGGAATTAGCTGGACACATGGCAGCCCCCAAAGAAAGAGATTTCTATGTACCTCTTGCAGTTAAGGTATGGCGACCATGTGTCTAGGAACTAGCCAACGAGATGCAAGAGGGTTATATGGGACTTCTAGAAAGGTTCCTTAAAAAGGGGAGGCTGTGCCCCCCTTCTGCCCTTTTTTCCTTCTAGCTGACTGGGGCAAGGTTATAATGGCTAAAGTTTCATCAGTCCTATGAGAGGACACTGAAGATAAAAGCTGGTACTGGGACGGCTGGGCAGGGCAGGGATCCTGAGCCCTGACCACACAACAGAGCTGCCATCCAGGAGCGGGTTGCAGACCCAGTACTTCTCCTCTTTAAGAAAACAATACATTTCTATCTTCTTAATCTGCTACTATTTGGGGGTTTTCTGTAACATGTAGCTTAAAGTAAGCTGGTATACCTAGACCTGTGGCCATCCAAACATTTTGTTGACATACAAGAGGATTACTGGTTAAAGGTGGTGGGAAGGAACCTGAGCCCCTCCAAGCTGGCCCTGCGTTGCCAGCCTCATGGCACTAGAGGCCCTTGTCAAGAACTGAGGAACAGTACAGAAACCACAGACCTTGGTCACCCTCTTCATTTTAGAGATGGAACGCTGGCCAGAGAAGGGAAGCAATATACCTCGTCCCACAGTGAGCCAGGGAAGAGCCTGGCCCTTTCCAATGCCACTCTCCCTATGCCCATACCCCTGCCCCCAGAGGACACCTTTCTACAACAAGCGAGTGTCCACTATTTTAGAAAATGTTTAGAATATATACGATCTCCACCTCCCTCCTACAAAGCACTCAGGTTGCTTATCAGGGCCTACAGGGCCTACAGAGCCCCGTGTGGTCTGACCCCTGCCACTTCTCCAAGCTCCACACCTGTGTAAAAGATTAATTCTTCAAATCTCCCCTTGTTAGATGGGCTCTATGTTCCCTCCCAACTGTATGAAGCAGAAGTGACTCTGTCCCAGTCACCAGGCCCAGGTTCTAGGGGCCAGCAGTGTCTACTTCCCATCTCTGGAAACATTCATTCCCTGGTTGTACCCTCTCAGAACTTGGCTGATATGATGCTGTCAGAAGTCCAAGCCACATGGAGAGGCCGAGTGTACTCACATCAACCAACTGCCCTAGCTGAGCTCCCCGAGGACAGCCAGCATTACCGGCTAGCCATGAGCGAGCTCTCTTGGACATGCAGCCCAGCTGGGCTTCCGGACTCCAGCCTCCGCTGACAGCTGACTGCGACCACATCAGACCAAAAGCAAGAAGTGCCCAGCTAACCCAAGTGTCCATCAACAGATGAATAGCTAAACAAAATGTGGTCTGTGCACATAATGAACTATTCAGCCTCAGAAGGACTAAAATTTTGATACACAGCACAATGCAGATAAGACCGGAAGACAGTATGCTAAGTGAAATAAGCCAGATACAGAAAGACGAATATCATATCCCTCCACTTATATGAGACCTAGAATAGGCAGAGACAGAAATCAGAGACAGAAAAGTTGAATAGAGGGATGGAGCGGGGGGTGTGGGAGAACGGGGAGAAGCTGTTTAATGGGTAAAAACCTTCTGTCTGGAGTGATGAAAACGTTCTGGAGATGGAAGGTGGTGACTGCTGCACACAACATGGCACAGTCCTTAATGGGACCGAATGTACGCTTAAAACAGTGGTCACAAAATCACACACACACACCCCGGTAACCACTTTTTGAAATCTTGTGTTTATGTTTAGAACTGATCCTGCCAGCAGTATTTTCTAATCTGGTAAATATGATATTAATTCCTCCTCAGAAGAGACAGTTAAGTAATACTCGATCACAAACCAAACCCAGTAGTTTCACATTAAGCTAATCTGTACAGGTGTACAGGTGTGTATAAAAGTATGTGGAGGATCGAAGTACATACACCAAGCTGCTAAGAGTGTTTTTTGAAGGGGGGGAAAGGATTACGAGTAAATGTAATCCTTTTTTTTTTTTTTAAAGATTTATTTATCTGAGAGAGAGTGAGAGAGAGCATGAGAGAGGAGAGGGTCAAAGGGAGAAGCAGACTCCCCATGGAGCCGGGAGCCCCGTTGCGGGACTCAATCCCAGGACCCTGGGACCATAACCTGAGCTGAAGGCAGTCACCCAACCAACTGAGCCACCCAGGAGCCCCTGTAATTCTCTTCTTTATTAAAAATTTAAAAATCTCCCACCAAATCTGTGGTGGGTTCTAAAGGGTATTTATACCAAGAAAGGAGATGCTTAACATGGATGGAAACTGCACAGTTGGGATTCGGAAAGAAGAGGGAGAACCAAAACCCGGAAGGACTGCCTCACTGAGCACCACCAACCTAGGCAACTCGGAAATAACTGCCTGCTGCTGGGGAACTACTCCCAAACTGGCTTATTATGCAGTAACAGACGATGGAACGGTCCCCACTCTCCTCCTCGCTCACTCTACACCAGCCACACTGGCCTTCTGTCGGCCCCTCCATCACACCAAGCCTGTTCCAGAGCCTCTGTGCTCCATGTCCCCTCCAGGAAGAACTACCCTTCCCTCCAGTTTTTCCCACGGATGGCTCCTTCTCTTCAGGTCTCCCATGGACTGAATGTTTGTGTCCCACCCCTGCCTCAGCCCTCCGATTCATAGTTGAGGTCCCAATCCCCAAAGTGATGATATTAGGAGGTAGGGCATTTGGGAGGCAATAAAGTTTAGTTGAAATCATAAGGGTAGAGCCCCCATGATGAGATTAGTGCTTTGTAAGTGAGCCTACTCTCTCTCCAACATGTGAGGGCACAGCATAAAGGCAGCAAGCAAAAACCACCAGAATCCAACCATGGTGGCACCCTGATCTCGGACTTCCCAGCCTCCAGATGCACAAGAAATAAGCGTGTTGTTTGAGCCTTCAGGCTGTGCTATTTTGTTATAGCAGCCGGAGCTGACCAAGACAAGGTCTCAACCCTCCAGTCACACATCACCTGTTTACGTCCTTCATGGCAGGCACCACAGCTTCTGAAAACAAGGAGGTGATCAAACGGAAATGCCCCTCTGAGATCAGCCATGAGGGACGAGTAGAACCCACCTTGACTGAGTATCCTCAGTAGCTCCCGAATTAGTTCAGGAATCCCAAAGGGGAATTGGCAGCTGTTACTGGCACAGCTACTCCAAGGTGATTAAGAATGGGTGCTCCTGGGGCGCCTGGGTGGCTCAGTGGGTTAAAGCCTCTGCCTTCGGCTCAGGTCATGATCCCAGGGTCCTGGGGTCAAGCCCTGCATCAGCTCTCTGCTCAGCAGGGAGCCTGTTTCCCTTCCTCTCTCTCTGCCTGCCTCTCTGCCTACTTGTGATCGCTGTTAAATAAATAAATAAATAAATAAATAAAATAAAATCTTCAAAAAAAAAAAAAAAAAGAATGGGTGCTCCAGAATCAGACTGCCTGGGTTCAAATCCTAGCTTTGCCACTTCAAGCTGTGTGACCTTGGGCAAGAGACTTCACTCCTCTTTGTTCAATTTCCCTACGTGTAAAGCACAGACAATAGTAACTCCTGTCGCACAGACTGGTGGAAGGATCCAGTGAGTTATCACCTTAGAAGACTTACGTAGTGAAATGAAAGCTTAGAACGGTGTTTGGTACACAGTAGGCACTAAATAAACAGCAGCTTTATTACACATTAAAGAGTTACATTTGGCCTGCAGATGCCCTCTCAATAGCTGGATGACCCTGGGCAAGTTATCTTATCTCACTGAACTGTTTCCTCACCTGCCAAATGGAAATCAATCATAAGACCCACTTCATGGAGTTTCTCAAAGTTCCTCTTTATATGAAATAAAGCATGTGAATAATCATATTAACAGCTAATATTCGTTGGCCCCCTACTATGAACCATGTACTCTATCCCCTAGGAGGCAGATGCCACAGGGCTCCTTCCAGTCAACCATGAGGGGATTCAGGCCAGACAGCTGGAGAGGCTGTTCAGGGTCTCCTGAGTGAGAGGGACAGGGCTGAGTCCGAGCCCAGGTCTGTCTGATCCTAAGCAAAGACTCCTTTCTCTACCTCAGTCTACCCTTGGTCTATAGAATGCCAAGCCTATGACCACGTATGAATTCCTACGTTCCTCACAGCCCTGAACCCAAGTCTGACTTTTAAGCCCACGTTCGTTCTTGCCAGGCTATAGCATCAAGGAGAAAGCACTCTGTTCGTTAGCATCATTATAACTAGCCTGTGGCTCCCTGAAGGCTGAAGCTGGATCTTCCTCATTTTTATGTATCACCTCTGGCCTTTGAGCACTATGTCTCATATGTGACAGACGCCCTATAAATATTTCACAGCCTGTGCCTGTGCCCTGCTAACCTATTTTTTTTAATAGGGCTTACTGGAGTGCAATTAATAAAGCACATCCAATTATTATCAGGATGACATCACTTCTCAGTCTGTACCCAAAGTGGCTTTTCTCAAGAAGCTGCTTCCAATTTTCACCTTGTGAAGAGGAAGGTAACAGGGGAGTGATTCTCACGCCCAGAGGAGGAAATCGACACCCGTGTGACTGCACCATATTCTTTTTATGACATCCTTTATCGGCTGATAAACTCTTGCTCAACCTTGTGGCAGATCAACGTCTAACCGTGTCAGGCGTTGAGATGGGAAAAGATCACACAGGATCCCAAGTTCAACAGACAGAATGGCTGTACCTTTGTTCTCAAACATCAGGGTGTGGCGCAGGGGGAGAGTGGTGCAGGGAGAAGGCCAGGAGGGTGCTGCCTTTTTAGGGGCCCCGTGCCCCTCCCCTAAACCCAGCAACATTGTCCCCTCCAAGTACCTTTGGATCCACTGGTCTTTGTAGGAGGCACTGAAGGAAATGCCAGAAAAAAGCTCAGACTTGTTGAAACTCACATGAAACTGATCCCAAAATGGGCCAAAGGGATTTCCTTCCTGCAGAAAGAGAGAGATCAAAGACTTACTGAGAAGGAGGGAAAGCCTTCTCGGGATAAGGCCAAGGAATTGTGGGTGGGGGAACCCTGGTCGACTAGACTTCGGTTGAAACACCTCATAGGATGGCCCAATAGGAATGTCACTTTATAAATCCTGAGCTGGGGACTGAGGAGAGCAGTTCAGCCTCCAGTTGGTTTCCTTCAAATGTTCCTCACAGTGCCTAAAGGAGTCTCTTCTACTGACATGCCACATTCCACTGACCCTGCAGCACTGGTCGGGGTAGAGGAAGGAGTGTATCTTGAATTTGGGCTTTAGATCTTGGACTAGACCTTTAGAGACTTTCAGGACCAGCTAACACAATGCCCTTATTTTCAAAATGGAAACCAGGCCCCAGACAGGCTAAGACCCTTGTCCAAGGTCACACAGCAAGTGAGGACAGTGTCGTGGCTACAAGCCAAGCCTCCGTTCTCAAATTTCATGGCTCTTTCAACTATCCTCCCTAGACTTCAGTGTAAGCACTGAAAGACACACTGGGGATTGTCTTATTCCCAAAATGGCAGAAAATTACAAATTTCTCCTGATAAAACATGACTGTTTCTTATTTACCTGCTGAAAGGCGGGAAAGTATACAAGTTAAGAGGGTGGATAATGGATCCAAATTACCTAGGGTTGAATCCAAGCTTATTTGCTATGTGACCTTGGGCAAAATATTGAAACTCTATGTTGCGCTCAGTGTCCTCTCTATAAAATGGGGATATTAATGGTACTTCCCTCATGGAACAGTTTGAAGATTAAGTGGGTTAATATGTGTAAAGCTCTTAGCATAGCACCCGGCATGTAGTAAGTCCCATAGAAGTATTAGTTATCATTTGGGACGCCTGGGTGTCTCAGTGGGTTAAGCGTGCGACTCTTGATTTTGGCTCAGGTCATGATCTCATGATTGTGAGACTGAGCCCCAAGCTGGGCTCTGTGCTAGGCATGGAGGCTGCTTAAGATTCCCTCTCCCTTCCCTCTCCCTCTGCCCATCCCCCCACTTTCTCTCCCAGTCTGGGGAAAAAAAAAAAAAGTATTAGTTATTATTACTCCTGTGGCATTTTACAGTTTATAAGCACTTTTGTAGCTGGCCCTTGTGATATTTATGAATGAGATGGAGCAGGGATTGTTGTCTTTATTTCGCAGGTAGAAATAAAGGCTCAGTGGAATCGAGATCCTCTGCGCCAACTGACACTGATGACGAATGTCAGAAATGGGACTTAAATCTCCATCTTTCTACTCCAAGCCCTTCTAGTGCCCTTCCCCACATAGTGCTGCCACAGTGTCTCAGGGGCCTAGAGGGCATAGGACAGGCAGAGAAGGTCCCCCAGACCTACCTTCATGGGGCATGTCTTCTTATCGGGGCTTCTCTGGGCTGCCACCTCGAAGCAGTATGCCACCCGCCTCTCAGGGGGCCAGTGAGTGGGTGCCAGCTTCTCCATGAAGTCCTCCAGGCTGATAATGCGATGGTAAGCCTGGAGGGGCTCCAGCTTGAAGTACTTCTGGTAGGCCACATGGAGCTACAAGAAAAGGTGCAAAAGTAGAGGCATCTCCTCAGTATCCTAGTGACTCTTTTAAAGACATTCGTTAAAACCATATACTCCAAGACCTAGAGAGCTCAGACTATAAGCCAATGGAAAAACTTCTGGAAAAGGACACCAAAGCTAGAAGAGAAAAAAAGCCTGGGAGAGATGATCTGCAAACTAACGAAGCAATAGTTGACATCTTTTATGTTCAAAAACGCTTGCTGATCTAATGAAAAAAAGACAAACAATGTAAGGGAAAACCTGAGCAAAGGACAGAAGTGAACAACTCAGCAAAGAAAACCCATATAGCCAATACATTAAAAAGATGTACAAACTCACTAGTAATTAGAAAAATGCAAGTCACCATTAAAATAACACTTCTCACTTATTAGACCAGCAAAGATTTAAAAGCTTAACTTTAATTGTTAGAAAGGAAGTAGGGAAACAGGCTGCTACATATGGCTGGTAGTTGAAATGAACATTCTGGAACAATTACTTTGGAATGTGATCTTGCAGCATCTACCAAGAATTTAAAATGTTCCTTCTACCTCTGTGTATTTTCCCTGCAGAAGCTCTTCCACTTTGAGCTGGGAGATGGGTACAGGTATGCTCAATGCCACAGCAGAAGTGCAAGAAAGACCTCAAAAGAAGTCACACTGAAGACATTAAGTTCACAACAAGGGCTGCCTCTGGGGCTGGGAGGAGAGGGTGGGACTAGCCTTGGGAGCCATGTGAGACTTTAGCTTTTCACAACTTCATCTATAATATTTTATTTCTTTTATTAAAAAAAAAAAAAGAAAGATGAAGAAAAGAAGAAAAAATGTTAAATGATGATCACATCTAGTGGGTACATGGACGGTGATTGTATTACTACAGTTTTCTGGATTTAAAAAAAAAGTTCTTAGGGCACCATAGAATAGGGGTGCCTGGCTGGCTCAGTGGGTTAAGCGGTTGCCTTTGGCTCAGGTCATGATCCCAGGGTCCTGGGATCAAGTCCCACATTGGGCTCCTTGCTCAGAGGGAAGGTGGCTTCTCTCTTTGCCTCTGCCTGCCTCTCTCCTGCTTGTGCTCTCTCTCTCTCTCCCTCTCTGACAAATAAATAAATAAAATCTTAAATAAATAAATACCATGGAATAAAAATTCAGACTTTATCCTATAGGTCAGGGTTCCCAAGCATATTCCACTAGTTCATGTAGATAAAGAGTTCTGCAATGCAAAGGTTCTGGAGTTAAACAGACCTGGGAAATGCTGTGTTACGCTGACTTTTTTTTTTTTTTCTTTTTACGCTGATTTCTTTACTACAGGACTTCTCCATATGCTAATGTGTATTCTGAATCACCAATTTTGGAGGATGGGAAATTGAGACTATAATTTCCCAAACTGATTTAACCATTGCCCCCACTCCTTCATGAGCCATTGGCATTTTAACAAACAGAATTTGGGAAATCTAACTATTAGCAACAAGGTCTTGCTGAGGGATTTTATTAATTTTTTTTTAAAGATTTTATTTATTTATGAGAGAGAGAGAGAGAGAGAGCGAGCACAGGCAGACAGAATGGCAGGCAGAGGCAGAGGGAGAAGCAGGCTCCCTGCAGAGCAAGGAGCCCGATGTGGGACTCGATCCCAGGATGCTGGGATCATGACCTGAGCCGAAGGCAGCTGCTTAACCAACTGAGCCACCCAGGCGTCCCGGATTTTATTAATTTTTTTTAAAGATTTTATTTATTTATTTGACAGAGACAGAGATCACAAGTAGGCAGAGAGGCAGGCAGAGAGAGAGGGGGAAGCAGGCTCCCCGCCAAGCAGAGAGCCCGACGTGGGGCTCGATCCCAGGACCCGGAGACCATGACCTGAGTTGAAGGCAGAGGCGCCACGCAGGCGCCCCTATTTTTTTAAAGATTTATTTATTTACTTTTTAGGAAGAGAAAGAGAGAACATGAGCAGAAGAGGCAGAGGGAGAGGGAGGACCTCAAGCAGACTCCAAGTTGAGCACAGAGCCTTATACAGGACTTAATCTCATGACTTTGAGATCACAACCTGAGCTGAAAGCAAGAGTCAGATGCTTAACCAACTGCACCCCCAAGTACCTCTTGCTGAAGGATTTTAAACAGAAATAATAAGAGATCTGACTTTTAGAAAGATCACTCAGGTGGAAGAGGAGAGAACAAATGGATGGTAAGCTTAGGGGAGGAAGAGGACTAAGGAGGCTACTGCAATGGTCCTTTTATTTGTTCAAGTACTCACTTAACGTGTATTTTTGAGCATTAAGTCCAAGTGAAGACGGAGGGCATGGACAGCTTAGGAGAGGTAAAGGAACGTGGAGTAGAGAGTAAAAGGATTACTTCTTTCAATTAGGATGACTTCTAGGTTTCTGGCTTGGTATCCAGGTGAATGGAGGTAACATAAATTAAGGCTGGAAATATAGGCAGTGACACAGGTTTGAGAGGGAAAGATGCCAAGTTCAGTTCTGTCTTTGTGAATCTGAGGTATCTCTGGGACATCCAAGTAGACTCAAGGGCTTAGGAATTAGAAACACAGGCTTATGATCAGAGGAGGGTCTGGGTCACAGATAAGATTGGGAGGTATGCAGAGAACAGTGAAAGCCACAAGACTCAACAGAAATTTACAGCAAAGCAAATAATGGTAATAATAGCAACTAATATTTATTGAGTGCTGACTTAGTGCCAGGTGCTGTACTCATCACATTTCATGGAGTTGCTCATCTAATTCTAAGAGGTAGGACCATAAACGATCTCCAGTTTACTGACGAAGAAACCCAGGCAGACAGGCTCTAGACAACTCATCTGAGGTCACATAGCTAATAAGCAAATGGAACGAGGAGACACACAAACATTTATTTTTTATTTTTATTTATTTATTTATTATGAGAGAGAGAGAGAGCGAGAGCGCGCTCAAGTGAGTGCGCATATCCGGAGTGGGTGGGGTGTAGCAGGAGGGGCAAAAGGAGAGGGAGAGAGAGAAATTTTTTTAAAATTTTATTTATTTATTTGACAGAGAGAGAGTGTGCACAAGCAGGGGGAGCAACAGGCAGAGGAAAGGGAGAAGCAGGCTCCCTGATGAGCAAGGAGCCCGTCACAGGTTTCAGTCTCAGGAGCCTGGGATCATGACCTGAGTCGAAGGCAGATGTTTAACCAGCTGAGACACCCAGGAGCCCTGAGAGAGAGAATCTTAAGCAGACTCCACGCCTAGCATAGAGCCCAACTTGGGGCTCAATCTCACAACCATGAGATCATGATCTTACCTGAAATCAAAAGTTGGACACTTAATTGACTGAGCCACCCAGGCGCCTCAAGGCACACCCATATTTAAACAGTGGGTGGAGAGAGAGAAGCCCTAGTTCCAGCACAAAGAAGAAAATGCTGAGTGGTGAGGGCTAAAGCAGAAAAAGGCTATGTCTTAGAAGACAGGAGAGTAGGGATGAGAGGCTCACAGGCCCAGGTACCACTGGGAGGATAGCTGTAAAACTAAAAAATGACCTATAGATTTGGCAATTCTGAGGTCCCTGGTGGCCTCTGTGAGAACAGTCCCAGTGGGGAAGGGGAGCCTAATGGGATAGGTTGAGAAACCCATACAAAGCAAGAAATAGAGACTCAGAAAGATTCTTGGCTGAAAAGGCAAGGCGAGAGAAAGAAAACAAGGCAGAAGGAGACAAAAAGTGTCTAAACTATAATAGTGAGTGCAAAAAATCAGCACATTGGGGCGCCTGGGTGGCTCAGTGGGTTAAAGCCTCTGCCTTCGGCTCAGGTCATGATCCCAGGGTCCTGGGATCGAGCCCCACATCGGGCTCTCTCCTCTGCAGGGAGCCTGCTTCCTCCTCTCTCTCTCTCTCTCTGCCTACTTGTGATCTCTGTCTGTCAAATAAATAAATAAAATCTTAAAAAAAAAAAGTAGTTTTTTAAAGTTTATTAAAAATTTTAAAGTCAGCACATTAGTTTAGTTCCTACTGCCAGGCCCCTGGGGATACAGTGTGAACAAAGACAGACATGGGATCACAGAGGGTCAGTGGAAGATAAAAAGAAAAAGCAAAAAATTAGAGGATGTTGAGTATCACCATGATGGTGGGTACTCCAGAGTGAAACAGCTCTGGAGCCAGACTGCCTGGGCTTGTGGCCTTGAACACAGTATTAACTAACCTATGCCTCAGTTTCTCCTTCAAACTGACAATAGCACCCATCACCCTTTGACTAACAGGATGAACAGAGGGTGGGCCCAACCAGGGGTGGAAATAGACCTTTAGGTTCAGATCACAGGTTCTGGAGTCAGACAGACATGGGCTTGAGTTCCAGCTCTACTATTCACAAGCTGTGTGACTTTGAGCAAGTTACCTAACCTCTTGAAACCCATTTCCTCATAGGAATGTGATGATGGAGAAAAGAGCTCGTTCTCCTGCGGTGCTCATAACAGTGCCTGGCACACAGAAAGCACTGGATAAGTTAGCCAGTTAGCCAGGGAAGAGAGTTCGGGGTGATTGGGGAAGGTTCAGAGGAGCAGGAGGTAAAGGCCAGAGAAGGACTTGGGGTCAAGAGGAAGCAGGATTGGGGTAGGATGGATAAGGGCAAAGGCCAGTGGGAGGTACTCACATTGGTGAAGGGAGGCCTGTGATGCTGGTACTCAATCCAAGGGGGTACAGCCAAGGTGCGGTTCAACAGCTTTGCAAAAGCCAGGGAGCCCAAGAAGTGATCAGCCTGGTTCCCGAAGCGCCCTGGATGGTATATGGTGGTTGAGGTAAGGCCTAGGGCATTGAGGGCATGGGGCATGCAGTATTTGGAAAGGTTGCAGGGCCGGGGGGGCAGGGGGGCAGGACACCAAGGAGAACCAGGAGAGCTGGCAGGATAGGATCAAGTCTGGACTGATCCTACTGCGTCTGACACTCAAGGCCCCTACCCTACTGCCTCAGCTGTTCCAGGTTCCTTGCCATTTCCCACCTCCCATCCTGACCCCGTGCCTTTGCTCTTGTTGTTCTCTCATACAGGGGTGCCCTTCCACCTCTATCTCCACTCATCTGCGCATGAAGGGGCAACTCCAATGCCTCATTCACCAGAATCACTTCGCCACCCCCCTGCTATACTCAATCCCCTTCTCTGCTTTCCACCTTGGATTGGAGCTATTTATAGTTCACTTTTTCTCAAATGTCCTTTCCCACTTCCTGGCCTTTGTACTGGCTCTTACTTCAGCCTGTGAATACCTCAGGAACAAGAACCCTGTCTGATTATTTTTGTTATCCCCAGCATGACATCCCTTCATTCATTCCACAAATACTGAGAAGCCACAATGTGCCAGGGTCTCTGCTTGGTGCTGGAATATAGGATTCAGCAAAAGGATAAGGTCTCTCCCTTAAAGGCACTCACAGTCCAGCTAGAGAGACAAGTATATAGTGGTACACAAGTATATAATGGTAAATTCTGATAATTTCAAGGAAGAACTGAAAAAAGGTCGGTGATAGAGAACGGTAAGGTGGAGATTGGTGTTGAGGTCAGCAAAGCCCTTTCTGGTGACATTTAAGCTGAGACCTGAGAATGAGAAGGAGTTGACCTGGCAGGAGTGAAGAGGAAGAAAGTGTTTCAGTCAGAGGGAATAGCAGGTTTCAGGGCCTGAGAATGTATGAGGAATAGAGAGGGAATGAGAGTGGCTGCTGCTGGGGGATCTGGGGAGGAGGGAGTGGTGGTAATGACGGGCAGAGGGCCAAATCAGCAGGGTCTGGAGTCTGAGGGTTTTAAGAAGGAATGACTTTTACAATGACGATCCATCATCCCATCTGAATTGCAGCTTTTAGATTCTCCCTTACTCTTTTCTATTTTATTTTCCCATAGTGTTCATCCTCTTCTAAGACATTATGTATAATTACTTATGTTTTATCTTTTATTGTCTGTATCTTTTGCCCATTGTATCTTCCATTGTCTGTCTTTCCCAGCTAAAAATGAAGGTTCTACAAGGGCATGGTATTTTCTGTCTTACCACTGCCGTATTCCCAGAAAAGAAAACAGGGCTGGGCACAGAGCAGGGGTCCTATAAATATTTGCTGACCGATGAAAGAATCGTCCAGAGCCAAGGCTCAGTCAGTGACATTAAGTCCTGTCCCACTAACTCCATTTACTGAACTCTAGGCTGGCTTAGACCTTGCACAAGACACATAACCTCTCTTGGCCTCGGTTTCCTCATCTGCCAATGGAAGGTTGGACACAGAGGCCCCTCAGGGCCGTTGCAACGGAGGCAGAGAGGCAAGGAGCAGGCCATGCCCCGCGCTGCGGTTCTCTCCTGGACATGTCAAGATATCTGTGGGTGCCTCAGAAGAGGGCGTTCTCCTCTCTGGGCCTCAGTTTCCCCATTTGAGAAGAGGGCTCGGGAGGCCTTACCCATGCATGGGCAGTAGAGCAGGTAACCGGCCGGGTCCCAGGAGCCTGCGGGCAGCCCCGGGAGCGGCAGAATCAGCAGCAGGAGAGACACGCGCACCAGCAGGGGCGACGATGCCCACGCGGCGGCGCCCATGATGGCTCCGGAGCCCGAGCGCGCCGCGATGCGGAGGCGGGGAGAGGAGGAGGGGCGCGAGCGTCCGCCCCGCTCCCGGCGGTCCCCACGCGCCGCCCGCGCGCCGCCCCGGCCGCTCTAGCCGGCAGGCAGGCGGGACCATAGAGAGCCCGCGGCACCGCCCCCTCCACGGCCCGAGCGCCCGCTCGCGCGGCTCCCACAATGCACCGCACAATGGCCCGACCGCCGCCACTACCGGGGCCTGAACGGGCCTGGCGGAGCCCGAGCGCGGCCCGGCCCGCAGCGCGGGGCCCCGAGCGCGGTGAGTGCCGGCGAGGGCCCCGGGGGACGGCGGGGAGCGGGGCGGGAGGCCGTCTCGCTGTGCCCGCGCGCCCGGCACCCGGCGCGGCGGCGCCTCTCATCTCGGGCCCCACGGCGCGGTCGCCCACACCCCCGACCGGGGGCCCCCTTCACGCCAGTTCGGGCCCCGATAGGCCCCATGGTGACGAAATCTCTCCGCGGATCCGATACCTGGGTCGGGGGACCGGAAGAAACCCCACTGGTCCCCTTCCTACCGAGACCTGGAGACTCAGCCCTGAGGGTCCCCTACTCTTGACCCCCAGGTTCCCTGGAGACCCAGATAACGCGCTGCTGACCTTACGAGGGACCCGGGTCTGGGGGACGCAGATAAGCTGCACCTGCTCCCTCCCCTCGGACACGCCTACCCGGACCCACATAACCCCCTTTCCTGCTCCAAATACTCCGCTTTTTACTCTCTGTTTCGTTTTCCAGAACCACACAACCCATTTTGAGGCTTCCGTCAAATACCCGGTTCTGGAGAACCCCAGTAAGCTCCATCTATAATTCCCTCCTCAGTGACCATACCCCCAAACCTTAGATATCTATCTGGTTACCCTTTTGAGACTTTGGAAGTTCAGAGAATTCACTTCTATTTTCAACTCCTGGAATCCTCCAGCCCTTATAGTCCCCCATCTCTTTTGGGGGTGGGGGGAGGTGGTCCCTTAGAGAATAAGTTAACTTGCTAATGATTCTTTATCATACTTTCCCTTCCTTCCCATCCCTGAGACCTCCTCCAGACTTCTCCCTGAATTTCTGTCCCTTCTCTGGCAGGCATCCACTCCTGTCTCTCCCAGCTCCAGGGGAGTTGAACTTCTGCTCCCTACACAGTGGAGTGGTCTAAGAAGCTGCCCAAGGAGCCTGGTTATTCCCTATAAATCCAGTCCCAGGCTCTGGCCCCAGCTGGTGGGGGAAAGGCACCTGTAACGTGGAAGATAAGGGGACAACTGGTGTGGGGGAGTTGTTGGTGCTTTCACCTCCAAGAGTAGCCTGTCTTCTGGCTTGTGTGTTTTTCCACCTGTTAGTTTAGGACTGTGATAGAGACTGGCCTTGGATTTCTAACCCTGCCCCTCACGGTGAGGCCACTCCATTGTCGGGGAGTCCTTGGGGGTGTCTAGCCAGGTTTCCTGGTAATGAAAATGGGGTTATAGTGAGTTTCAGCCATTTGCTCAAGGCCTCCTCAGGAGGGAGAGGCAGCGGGAAGGGAGGAAAGAGTGAATCAAAGGGACTGCAAAGAGGGCCCATCTATAGTGACAGAAGAACTAGCAGCCCGAGAGTAAATCCAACCCCTGTTAATCCTGTTTGATGTCTCTTGGAATGATGCAAGTCATTGAGACTCTCCGGCCTCCCTGTAATTTAATTCTCCCACCACTCTGGAGTGTGTGTGAGGGAGGGAGTGAGAGGGGCGGCTCTTCCCCATTCCTCCCTTTCCTTCTCACTGTTTTCCAGCCAGTCCGTGTGTCATTTGGATTGGTTTCTGGTGCTCAGGTCAAGACCTGGTTTTTTTGTGTGTGTGTGGTTTTTTTTTTTTTTTCTCTCAGTCTATTTATAATTTCCCAGTTGCTATTTTGGGTTCTGCTAAAGGGAAGATTCTGTCCACCCTAAGGAACGTTCCAGGGTGTGTTCCCGGGTGTGTTTCCTCCTCTGCGGGTGTTGAATTGAGTTCTTCAGATCCCCAAGTAGCTCTTGGGCTGGAGGGATAAAAGCTATTTTAGGGTAGTCACTGAAGTGGAGCTGTTAATCCTCTATGGGTCTCTCTAGTTAAGAACACTTAGAGGTTAACCCTTCTCTTGCTGCGGGGGTGGGGGAGGCTTCTCCACGGTTTTGGGAGGGTTGTGAGAATTTCCTGCCACAGCAGAAGGTGGGATAGGAACGTGCAACTCAATACAAAGGCAAAGATAATAGTTGCCTTTTGTTGGGTACTTACAGCACGCCAAGCACTACGCTGTGCCCTTTGCATACCTGACTAAAATAATCCTCACAACAAGCCTGTGAGGTAAGTATTTTTAGCTTTACAGATGAGGAAACAGGCTAATAATGGAGAAAGAACGCAGTTTCTATAGAGATGATGTAACACCATAAAAACTATCGTTTCGTCAGAGGGCAGCAGGCATCATGGCACACAGCAGGACAGACAGACTAGGGAGCAGTTTGTCTCCTTGCAGCTTCCAGAGAAGGCCTTCGAGTTTTCGGAAAGCATTTGTGTTTGGGGTACAGAGCCTTAGTACTAGAAGAGATTCCTGAGGTGAGAGAACTGTGGCCCAGGATGTGGTGGTGGAGGAGGGGAGCGCTGCGGGGGCTGGTTAGAGGGGATGTGCTGCGGGTTGACTATGAGGGAAAAGGGGAAGGCTGCATTCTGGGGAGATGTTGTGAAGGGAAGGAAACTCACTCAGAGGCCTGAGAAGTAACATTAAAAGGGGAAAAAAAGAAGTACTACTCGGGCCCTGTGCGGAAAAGAGGCA
The DNA here is from genome assembly GCF_010015895.1 of Lontra canadensis. Taxonomy (NCBI): domain Eukaryota; kingdom Metazoa; phylum Chordata; class Mammalia; order Carnivora; family Mustelidae; genus Lontra; species Lontra canadensis. The sequence goes on from NW_022631010.1 coordinate 3,259,870, forward strand.
GACACAGTGTAGACCTCAGAGACAGCAGTGCATGTACTCACATACTTTAGATCAAACACTTCATCCTCCGTGAGACTACTACTATAGGTAAGGAGAATAAATCTTCAGTTTAGAAATTGAGGAAACGGAGATTCAGAGAAACAAAGTAACCTGCCCATGGTTTCATGGCCAGTGAGTGGCAGCTCTCCTGATAGTAAGTCCAAGGTTCTTTCCATGCTGCCTCCCTCTTCAGATCAGGCGCCAGAAGGAATCTTTGGATGAAAATATACTGAGTTATACCAGTAACTGGGAGGGATTGATTGTGTTTGTTTTATGGGAACAGGTTCCGTCAGCTTCTCTACAGTTGTTAAGGTTAGAGGGTGAGACCAGAAGAGCAGCTTTGAAAGAAGCAGAATTCTTTCAGTTTTGCCGAGGAAGAAGTCTGAAGGAGAGGGGCCCAGGAACTTTCCTGGAGGAGAGGAGTTTGCAGACAAAGGACAGAGGGAGAGAGACTAGATTCCCAAGAGGGTTCCTAAGGTAACAGCGGCAGCTTTGGTTATCCAGTAGGCTGTTGGTGACTATAGGTAAGGACTTCCAGTGTGCCTTTTTTTTTTTTTTAAAAGATTTTATTTATTTATTTGACAGACAGAGATCACAAGTAGGCAGAAAGGCAGGCATAGAGAGAGGAGGAAGCAGGCTCCCCGCCGAGCAGAGAGCCCGATGCGGGGCTCGATCTCAGGACCCTGGGATCATGACCTGAGCCGAAGGCAGAGGCTTTAACCCACTGAGCCACTCAGGCGCCCCTCCAATGTGCCTTTTTAAAGGGGTAGGGGGAATAGGATCAGGGTGTTGGCTGTTTCCTTTTAAAGTCATAGCCCCATTAAACCCAGATCAAGGCAAGCACATGGCTGCTTCCCTCCTTTGGTTCTGTCAGTACAACCTCGTGAGCTGTCCTTAGCCACCACCTGCCTCTTTCCTAGAAGCCCATTACTCATGCTTTCAGAAGCAGCGTACTAAACTGCTGTGTCTTGTTTGTGCTTGTTCAGGAGAACAGAAGAGGTGGACGTGTGGGAGGTGGGGGACGTCCTGTTCTTTTTCTGAGGTTGTGTGGAATTTCCAGGGTTAGGCTCCCCTCTCACACTGGCCAAAGTGATGCGATTTGCTTCCCTCTGGCTGCCATTCCCAACTTTCCAGGGGCTGAGGTGCATGATTTTGGGTAAGAAGGGGGAGCAGAATTTGACTTTGAGGGTAGGGGAAATTCCCCTCCAAACTAGATGTTTAAACTTGTGCTTGTTTTCTACCCAATTCCAAGGTGCGTAGTAATCACTGGTATTATAAACAGGTAATTCCACCCTTTAGAAGGAGGAAGGACTTAAACCATGAAAGGCAGACGTCAGAGGCCTTTGAGATTTATAGTGAAGCAGGCACATACACCACGATGACTTGAAGGCTCAAGTGGGACTAGTTTTTAGTACTGCCTACCCCTCCCCAGCACATGACTCATGCAAAATGCAGCCACCTTTGTGCCGATCTTTCTAGGCAAATCTCCACTCGTGATGGGGAAGTGTTTATCATATTATATTGCAGTGTTTCTTCAACAAGAGGAATGGTTCCTGAACAGGACGTAGCTCATGTTAATGATGAGCAAAGCTCTCTGGGGCATGAACCCGCTGATCCCATCATCTCGTTCATGGCCAGTCTGTTGGATGAATGGTCACTGTAAGCAGCAGGTGCTAATGAGCTGAGCAAGCATTCTGTGGCCCACAGCTGTTTGTGTGGTTGGAGCCTTCCCCAGATTCTCATGGACAATCCCCAGATACCCTCTTTGCTCCCTTTACATGGAAAAGCCTCATGACCAGATTTTTGGCATGACCGCTTCAAAAGGAATCCCCCTGTTGTAGCAAGTTGCTTTGCAGTTGGTAATCTGTGATGAGTTTGTGAGTGAATATGGGTCTGTTGTCCCCCTTTTGACAGTCCGTACAGTAACTCCCATCCTCTCTTCCTTTGAGTTCATGTCAGGAAAAAAGCACTGTCATCTTTGCTCCAGTTTTCCCCCTTCCCACACGCTTCCCCTCCCCCTGCCTCAGCAAGAGAAAGGATCAGACTTCACGATATTGGCTCCCCACTTTGGAAGGGCTGCGACCCCAATTTAAACCCGAACTTTCTAAGTTAGCCTTGCATCAGCTTGCATTCAGTGACTCATTCACCCACCTAAAAGTTGAGAGTCCTTTTCTAGATGCTAAGTGTGTGGAAATGAAAGAACTGTGATCTGACCCTTCAAACAATCAGTTTGGTGAGGAGTTGTAATGCAAGCATGCTACCTGCTCATAATGGAGAAATGCATGTGTGCTATAAGGGTCTGCCAGCAAGGGGGTGGGGGAGGTGGGGTGGGGGTCGCACTCAGCACCTGGGGTCTTGGACAGGCTTTGCTAAAGAAGCATGGCTTGGGACACCCAGAGAGGTGGTGGTGGGTAGGATGGGACCAGTACTAGTTTAGGGGAAATGTGGAGTCTGCTGTTCCCTCCTCCAGCAGAACCTCTCACTGATGCTCCGCTGAGAAACACATCTGGCTCTGGAGCTGACTTTCCAGGGTGTAAATTCCTAAGCAAAGCCTTCTTCCTTCCATGTTGCCTTTTGGGCATTTTATTGCTCTTTAGCACCTCCATGAGGGGGAGAATTGTGGAAAGTAGTGGGTGAGGGGGAGGTAGGGTAAAGAGGAGAAGGAGCTACTTATCTCTAAATTTAGTGGAAAGGATATAAAAGTGAAGTTGAAAGAGAATAGTTGGAGGTTAGGGCTTTTCTTGCCTCAGATTATCTTGCTTACTATTCGCCTAGATAGTACTACTAATAATAGTTACCATTAAGCACCTACTGGGTGCCCAGACTTCTCTTGAATGCTCTCTCTTCATTATTTCATTTAATCCTCAGACCATTCTTATGATTTAGGAGATCATTAAGCCCATTTTGTAAATGAGGAGATAGCTCAGGGAAGTAAGTAGGTGGCTGAAATTCACATGGCTCTGAGGTGGAGGGGCTGGGATTGGAACGGGATCTGACTCCCTCCAGAGCCCATGTTTTCATGGTATTGGGCTCCCTAACACCAGGTGTTCTGATGTTTCAGGTGAAGAGATTGTTTTCTGAAGGCTGCGTTGGAGGCTGTGACAGAGCAGAGAGCCCGTGTGGAGCTGATGGGGAGGCTTTCTGAATAACATGGCCCTTCGCCATTAGTCTTGCCATGACCACATTTTTCACCAGCGTCCCCCCCTGGATTCAAGATGCAAAGCAGGAGGAGGAAGTGGGCTGGAAACTAGTTCCCAGGCCTCGGGGCCGGGAGGTGGAGAGTCAAGTGAAGTGCCAATGTGAAATCTCGGGGACGCCCTTCACGAATGGGGAGAAGCTGAGGCCTCACAGCCTCCCCCATCCAGAGCAGAGACCGTATAGCTGCCCTCAGCTGCACTGTGGCAAGGCTTTTGCCTCCAAGTACAAGCTATATAGGTAGGTGACACTCCCGTACCTATTCCTTCTGTGGGGTTCCCAGAGGACAAAGCCAGGAAGACTCCACTGAGTATGAGGCTTTATCTGTGACAGAAGAGTAGAGGTTAATTGGCCCACAAGTGTACCCTGAACGCCAACCACTTGAAGTCACTCACTAAAAGCTAATACTGGTATTTGTAGGCAGACACTAGACTCTGATGGGGAAATACCAGCCAGTCATGAACAAACCAGATTGAACAGTTTTGGCAATACTACTTTCCCCACCTTTGTCAATTAGTGGTGAGAATCTTAGCCAGAAATTATGACTCAGTCTTAGAACTTTAGAAGGAAAAGGAGACCCTCTGGTCCAATCTGTAAATTTTAAAGTGGAGGCTCAGAGTGGGGAAGTAATTTACCCAGGGTCACATAGCTTCTTTGGTCCTGCAGTGCCTCTTCTGAGCCAGTCTGCTGCTCACATGATTCCTTCTGTCTCTGTAGACTCCATGGTGTCCTCCGGGTCAGCAGCTGATCTGAAACTTGTAAGCCCAAGAGCCCTATATAAAGTGACATGGAATGTGACAGTGCTGGTATAAAGCAGATACAGCAGAGCAGCCTGGCGGGGGTGGTGAGGCTGCTCAGATTTTATCCTTGCCTTTCCATCAGAAGAATAGGAAGATGCCCTTTACAAATGAGGCAGACTACCTGATGCACACCCCTTTGTCCATTCATCTAGCCAGCTATGATTTATTGAGCTCCTGCTATATGCCAGCCACAGCATTCAGTGCTGGGGACCGAGTAGTGAGCCAGACAGATGAGGGTGCTGGCCCTCGAGTTCACTATCTTAATAGTGGAGACAGACAGCAAACAAGTAAATTCATGAACAAGATCACCACAGAAAGCCTTAGTTCTTTGTCTGGAAAATAGTTGATAGGAAGGAACTGAAACAAGTAACGGGGTAGTGGGTGACCAGGATTGTCCTCATGACAGTTCTGTGGTCCTCAGGACAGAATCATGCTTTGATTCTGGGTGTTCCTATGTCTTAGGTGGACTCCAGTTGGGCTGTCCTCTTAGTACCATCTGGGTGTCCATGGGAGGCTGCAGGAAAGGTCCTGGTCTGGGGGGCAGGAGCCCAGACTCCAACTGTAGTCACTGTGTGAGCTTAGGTGAGTTACTAAACTTCTTAGGGCCTCAGTTTCCTCACTTGTAAAATGAAGGAAATGGACTGTGGATCACCCATCACCTCCCTCTCATACATTATCATGTCGGTTATGTCCCAGGAGGTTCACAGTAACTCTCAGGCATGGGACTCACACGTAGCATGAGTGTAATGGCTGTTTGATACCTTCCAGGTAGGAAGGATCACTGGGTGCTATAGTGGAGGCAGCGGTGGCGTACCTAAGTGAACTCAGGTTGCAAGAAGGACTGTGTTCAAATTCAGCCTCTGCTGCTTACTGACTGGTGGGTGGGGCTGTTCTATGCTTTGGCCTTTTGTGGAGAACGAGGTAAATGACAGTTCACACAGGGCCTGGTAAATGTGGGTCCTTGAAGTCTTGGTGAGTTGATTCTGAATGTCCTGTGGAGCTCAGGATTGTAACTCCTGGACTCTGAGCTGCTGTCCCTCCAGATGGGGGCAGGTAAACCAAGGGGGGCACTGAGGTGCTATACCATGGGAACACTTTTTAAAGTGTTGCTGGTTTATGTGGCAAACACTATTCTTTTTTTTTAATTTTATTTATTGATTTGACAGAGAGAGATCACAAGTAGACAGAAAGGCAGGCAGAGAGAGGAGAGAGAGGGAAGCAGGCTCCCCGCCGAGCAGAGAGCCCGATGCGGGACTCGATCCCAGGACCTTGAGATCATGACCTGAGCCGAAGGCAGTGGCTTAACCCACTGAGCCACCCAGGCGCCCCAATGTGGCAAACACTTTAAATGGTACAAATGGGCATTCAGTGAAAAATGAATTGTCCTCATGCTGGAAGCTACCAATTTCCTCCCCAGAGGTGTCCAGTGGGGTCCGTTTCTTGTGTATCCTTGCTGAGACATTGAAACATGTACTCCTTCCCTTTTTATTTTCACAAGGGATTGTATTACACACACAGTACTGAACTTCCTTTTTTGACTTAGCCCCTTATATTTTGGGATTGTTCTAGATCGAGAAGTTTAGATATAGTTCTTTTTTTTTTATTGTGCCACTTAAAATTTTTTAAATCTAATTTTTTGAAAAGAAAATACATCCACATAAAACAAATTCACAAGGTACCAAAAGGCATACAATGGAAATTCTCCATCATACGCATAAGCTTCTTATCTCTTCTCTGCATAGGCAGCCAGCGTTGTTAATTTCTTGTATATCCTTCCAGAAATATTTTTGAGTGTGTACAAACAAACATTTGTCTATTTTCTATTTCTTTCCTACGCATAGTACTATTCTGCATGCACCGTTCTGTCCCATTGCTTTTTACCACTTCATGTATCCGAAAAGCTTGTTCCCTGAGGGCATATAAAGCTACCCTGTTTTGTTTTTAAGTTGAGTCGTTTTATGAACTTACCATAATTTTTTCGCCAGTTCCCTATTGATGGACATTTAGATCGTTCCTGACTTTTTACTACTACTAACAGTGCTGCAAAGACTAGCAGTACATATGAGATTTTGCAGGTGGGCGAGGACAGCTATAGAATTTAGGTACTGATTGGCACAGGACCCCATTGCATTCCATCACATGGCTCAACCATAATTTTAGTATCTAGTTCCGTCAGTGGACGTCTCGGTTGTCTGGCCAGCCCTTGTGATCTCCCTTCTTTTTCTCCTCTATCCTCCATCCCTACCCCCAGGCACATGGCCACCCACTCAGCCCAGAAACCCCACCAGTGCATGTACTGTGATAAGATGTTTCACCGCAAGGACCATCTGCGGAACCACCTGCAGACCCATGACCCCAACAAAGAGGCCCTTCACTGTTCTGAGTGCGGTAAGAATTACAATACAAAGCTAGGCTACCGGCGCCACCTGGCTATGCATGCCGCCAGCAGCGGTGACCTCAGCTGTAAGGTGTGCCTGCAGACCTTTGAGAGTACCCAGGCCCTGCTGGAGCACCTGAAGGCTCACTCACGCCGAGTAGCAGGCGGTGCCAAGGAGAAGAAGCACCCCTGTGACCACTGTGACCGGCGGTTCTACACTCGCAAGGATGTGCGGCGGCACCTGGTGGTGCACACGGGCCGGAAGGACTTCCTGTGCCAGTACTGTGCCCAGCGGTTCGGCCGCAAGGACCACCTGACGCGTCACGTCAAGAAGAGCCACTCACAGGAGCTGCTCAAAATCAAGACAGAGCCAGTGGACATGTTAGGCCTACTCAGCTGCAGCTCCACGGTCAGTGTGAAGGAGGAGCTGAGCCCTGTGCTGTGCATGGCCTCTCGGGACGTGATGGGGGCCAAGGCCTTCCCTGGCGTGTTGCCTGTGGGCATGTATGGCGCCCACATCCCCACCATGCCCAGCCCGGGCGTGCCCCACTCCCTGGTGCACGGCACGCTGCCCGTGGGTATGAGCTACCCGCTGGAATCCTCGCCTATCTCTTCCCCAGCTCAGCTTCCTCCAAAATACCAGCTCGGATCTACCTCATACTTGCCTGACAAATTGCCCAAAGTGGAGGTGGATAGTTTTCTGGCGGAGCTTCCTGGAAGCCTCTCTCTCCCGTCCGCTGAGCCCCAGCCCGCCTCACCTCAGCCGGCGGCGGCGGCGGCGGCCCTCCTAGATGAGGCTCTGCTCGCCAGGAGCCCCGCCAGCCTCTCTGAGGCCCTCTGCGCCGCCAACGTGGACTTCTCCCACCTGCTGGGCTTTCTCCCCCTCAACCTCCCCCCGTGCAACCCGCCGGGGCCCGCGGGAGGCCTGGTCATGGGCTACTCCCAGGCCGAGGCGCAGCCCTTGCTCACCAGTTTGCAAGCGCAGCCTCAAGACTCCCCCGGAGCTGGGGGGCCGCTGAACTTTGGACCTCTGCACTCCTTGCCTCCGGTCTTCACATCTGGCCTGAGCACCACCACCCTGCCTCGTTTCCACCAGGCGTTCCAGTAGCCCCCAGGGAGGCCCTTGGTCCAGGCTTGGGCTCCGTCAGGGAGCCTCTGTGCCCACCCTGTCTGCCTCCCCCACGAAGGCAGCTGAGCTTTCAGAGCTGGGTTCAAAAAGAAAAAATTCCAGTATCTGTATGGAGCACTTGGTTTGCGGGTTCAAGGCTCCAGGATCAGTTCCAGGAGGAGCCCTGAGCCCCAGCCCCATGAAAAGATCTCATACCATAGAACTTCAGGTATTTTTATTTTTACTTTTTTGATCTGAATCGGGAGCCACACTCAGCCCTCTCCCCCTCCAAAACGTCAGAAGCGCTTTCTCTTCGGAGAAGGAGGCAGTCTCTTGCAGACAGAGGGTTTCACTTTGGATGACCTCGAGAGAAATAGCCCAAGAAGCCCGTCTCCTGGTCCCAACCTGCAGACCCCACAGCAGTTGGTCGGGCCCTGCTGCAGAGAAAGGGTCACTTGGCTCCATCACCTACTTCCAGCCAGTGGGCAGGAGAGAGGGCCTCTTCCTCCCACCGCCCCCGTCCCTCCTGTACCGACACCTCCACTTCCAGTCAGTGTTGTCCAGCAACGGCACCGTTTACACAGTCGTCTCAGACACACCATTCACCTCCCTTGCCAAGCTGTTAGCCTTAGAGTGATTGCAGTGAACATTGTTTACACGCCGTGAGTCCATTCCCACCAGTCCATTCCAGTTGGCACCAGCCGGAACCATTTGGTACCTGGTGTTAACTGGAGCCCTGTTTACAAGGCGGAGTCGGGTCTCGCTGACTTCTCTTCACTTGAGGTCACGTTTTTCCCCTGTGGGGAAATAAACTGACTTTGGACTGCTTCAGTCTCTGCCATCTTCCATGACTGTGTCTGTTCCTGCCTTCCTCGGCAGTGCCCGCGAGACAGGCAAGAAGACTGGAGCCGTTTTCTCACAGGTCTGCAGTTCTGTTTTTCTCCAAGTACATCATGACCCCACCCCCTCCCCTTGAACTGGAGAGGGGAGACCTGAAAGGCATGCCCGCTGCTTTTGCCCCACTCCCATTGCCCCCACTCCCCGACCCCTACCCCAGACATCATGAACTGTTATCATTAGTCTCGGAAGGAGGGACTCAGGTTCTAAGCTGGTATGGATAGCAAAGGAGAGGGTGTGAAGCCCTGATTTTGTCTCCTATTTATCCCTTTTCCAGGAAGTTGTGGAATTGTTGGAAGAAGAGTTTTCAGGAAGTTAGGGCTGGGCAGATAGTTGAGTCCTAACCTGTGGGTATGTCATTGGCTCCCATACTAACCTTTTCTCCACAGTGCCCCCCCCCCACTCCTTTGCAGTTACCGTGGACTTGGGGTCACTGTGCATAGGCCTCTCTGCTCTCCATCAAAGAAATTCCACCTTCTGCTTGTACCCCCACCACCACCACCTAGCCCCGATACTTAGCAGGGTTTCTTGCAACAGATGATCTGGCTTGTGGGGCTCCCTACCACAGACCGTGCAGCCCTTGCCCAGCTGGACCCCATCCCTGCTTCATTTCTCAGTTCTGGGTGGGCTTTGCTCTTCCCACTCACGGGAGGGAGGCAGCTCCAGGACCACTGATGTGGGACCCTCATGAGACACCTCCACTCTGATTCAGAAACACACTTCTACCTCTTTACTGTTAACTCCTACAAGTGCAGCCAGTAGTTCCTGGGCACCTCTCTCAGCCGTGCCTCATGCTGGCTTCTCCACGAGGGTTTCAGGACAAACTACCAAGGAACTGCCTCAGCCTCCTCCCAGTCCTCCTACTCTCCCTTTAGAAACCACTTTGCTTTATCATCAGGAACTGAGCAGGTCCAAGACCCAGGCTTCTGCTTCAGCCCAGGCCAGTACTCTTTGAGGTGAAAACCTTAAAATGTAGCTCCCTGGTCCTTAATTGGAAGCAATGCGGTGTGAATAAGCACGTTTTGATTTAGGCAGGGTAGCTTGGGATACCTTTTAAAAAAAAACAACAAACCAGATATAAAAATGTCTGGCAAGGTTAGAATCAGACTAGATGATTTGCTTCTAAAAATTAGTTTCAGTGAGTCCCAGGGACTAATTAAGGTTTATTTTTAAAAGCGTCCCCCTTGGTACGCAGCCACCTCCTGCATGCTGTGCATGTTACTGGGACTCGTATTACAGAAAATGGCACGTGAGGGTCCAAGCAGGACTCGGTGCTGCCATTCTTCTTATTGTCTCTGGTCCTCATCACTAGACCCAGCAGCCCTTTACCTGCTCCCGGCCACCTTCCCTGCATCCCTCGTTCATAGAGGCAGGTGGGCCTCTGGCCACAGAATAGACAGTCTCAGGCTTAGAGGAGTCCACTCTTCTTGCCTGTCCTTTCCTGTCCCTTCCTGGAATTCTCTGCCCCATTAGTGATGCTGGGAAACTCCTAGAACAGGCAGAGCGACTATTTAAAGCCTTGTAACTGGGGCCTTGCCCCGTCCCCCCTTTCCATCCTGCCCCTCTTTTCCTTCAGTGCCCTCACCACACACAAGGAATTTCTCTATCACTGTGAACTTTGCTGGTACAGAGGAACATCTGCCTTCACCTTTTTTTGGACCATAGTCACCCAGCCGTTTCTTAAACTTCCCTTCCCCAAATTTAAGGAGGAAAAAAAAAAAAAAAGCCTTATTGGCCTGGTTGTTGGAAGGATAAGAATAGCCTTATCCTGCACTCAGTACCAAACCCACTTCAGTACCTTTACTGAGGCCATGAGAGCCTAAGGGGTGTCTGCCCAGGACAGGAGCCATGGCATGTGGCAGAGACCAAACAGGGACCAGGTAAAAGGGGTGATGTCCCCTTTCCCTACCACCTCCTCCAACTTCTGTCAGCAATGAGTTGCCCTGGACGGGGCAGGCACCTCCCATCCTGTACATAGCTGGTCCAGGTTGAGTACATTTCTGGGGGCCAGGGATGACCTGCCCAGCTGTGTCAGCTCAAAGGTTCTGTGCGCATCTTAAAAGGGGAGAGGTGGGAAAAGGAGCACCAATGAGACCCCCCCACACACCTTTTACAAATGGCATTTAATGGAAATCCGGGAAGCAGGTGTGATTACTTTTTTGCTCGTAGATATTGTCCTAAGTTGAAATTCTTCCACTGCCCTAAACTTCCCCTAGTAGTCTGAATCCCTGCCCCCCCTTTCTTTTTGGTAGCTGTTTTACCCATTCCCTCTACCTACCCTCTTATCTAGGAGCTGTTTTTAAGCACGATTTTTTTTAACAGTTTATATTGTACAGGATCAATATTTTGCTTTTTAACAAGGATATTTATGTAATAAGAAACTTTGCCTTAGGCAGGTGTTGGCCAGAAAAGTCCAGATTCCTCTGGGACCCCACCCTGGCCTCTCCTGGAGCTCTGAACCTGCTGTGGAAGGAATTGGCTATGACCTTCACCACTGGAGAGAAGGGTGTGCGGCAAGGGAAGGGGTGTTCTGGTTCTAACAGGAGAGAGATTCACCGTGATAATCTAGTGCCTCTGTGGAGGGGTTTGGAAGAAGTATTCCAGCCCAGTTTCTTCAGATGCAAGCTCATTTCCGTAGCTGCCCCCTCCACCTCTGCCTGTTTGGCACTAGAACTCCTGAGACACACTTCCCGTTCGCCTCCCTCCCTCCCAGTGATCAAGGCTTTGGGGCCACTCTTTCGTAACGCCAGATTATTTAAAGAGAGAAAAATACAAGACAAAAACCTTCTAGCACTTTGTAAACACAGTGAATAACCTCTTGGAGTATTTTTGGCTTTATATAAAACAAGGTTTTTAATTGTAAAATATAAGTGCCATTAGAAAATGCACAGGGCGTATCTTTGTTAAAGTAGATTTTTCAATGTTTTACAGAATTACATTTTCAAAAAAGTTTTTATAATGAAGTTGTTTATTAAAAACTTCTGAATGATGTGTTTGGAAGTTGTGAACCTGTCTGATTGGGAAAGGGCTGGAGAGAGCCTGGGGAACTAGCAACTCCAAACATCTCTAGCCCCCAAGGGGATGGTGAGTGTAGGGCAGATGGAATGGGCCTTCACGTTAGCACCTATAGACTTTGAAATGAAAGATCGTAATGGGATGTCTTTGAGGCAAGTGGCATCACATTATCATTTAAACTTGGACGCAAGGGTCAGAAAAATCAGAGTGGCTTAATGAAATTTCATGTAACGAAAAATGCCAGATGTAGCACAGTTTTTAGAATTGGTTCAGCCACTCAAACGTGGCTGGCTTTAGCATTCCTGTCTCTCTCGACCCTATCTTCTGTAGAAATGACTTCGTCCTCAGGCTCTACAAAGTGGCTCCCTTTGTGTAGGAGTAGAACGCTGCCATGATTCCATCCCTGTCACTCTCACAGTGCTGACCAGGAAGAGCAAGAAATTACATTTCTTTCGTATGTTCACAAAAGCACCACTAGGCATCTCCTGTCTCACTGGCTTTGATAGGTCTCTGTGCCCTCCCCAAAACCAGCCGGCGACGACAAGGCTGAGTGAGACAGGAGGAGTGAACGGTTTCTCAAAGGAAATTGGGGTTACAGTTAGGATGGGGAATGAATGTTGGTTGTCCCAAGAAAAGACATGCCATCCACTGCCCAAAGTGCACAGCTGGCAAGTGACCTGACCTTGCTCACACCTGGGCCTGCCCATTGGGTGTAGACAAACTTGAGACAGTGACGTGGCTTCTGACTTTGATTCTTGGCCAGTCTCTTAACAAAGGTAGTTCTCACCACCCCGGGGCCCTGTAACTCGTACTGCGATCCTCCTATCCAGGGATAAAATTGAGCTTGCTTTTCCGTGGTCTGGGGCCAGTGTCCAGAACCACACAATGTAAGTCACCTCTGAGTCCAGCCCAAGAGTCCATGGGACAATAACAAGTGTTAACGTCTGTAACAGGCATTTTGTGTACAAAGGCACTGGGCTGGCCCTTCATCTCTTTGGCCTTGCATTTACTTCATAAACATTCACTGTCGACCACAATGCCTTCAGATCCCTAGCTGGGGCCCCAAGGGAACGCACCTTGCTCTCTAGGGAGTGTACACCCCATGGTGGGCCCAGGGGCTCAGAGCTATCTTATTCTTTGGGCAGGAGGAGGCTGAAGGCTCTCTGGAGGAGGTGGCAGTGACTTCCAGGAAGAGGGGCCATTAGATGTGCTGACCTGCATAGACCCCGAGTTTGGGAGGCAAGACCACGGAGTGCAGATGCATTTGCAGGCTCAGGGCTGCATGGCTGGTTCATCCAGGCTCATCCCGGCTCATCCCATCCAAGCACATTCCCTGCAATTTAGACTGGAGTTCACATAGGTGAAATGTCTGGTATAGAGCAAGCAGCAGCCAGGGTTGGGGCGCCTGGGTGGCTCAGTGGGTTAAGCCTCTGCCTTCAGCTCAGGTTATGATCTCAGGGTCCTGGGATGGAGCCCCGCATTGGGGGGGGGGTCTTTGCTCAGCAGGGAGCCTGCTTCTCCCCCCCCCCACTTGCCTCTCTGCCTACTTGTGATCTCTTTCTGTCAAATATAAACAAAATCTTAAAAAAGAAAAAAGAAGAATCCTGAGCCTAGGACAAGTAGAAACATCCACCTTGTGGTCCACAAGCCCAGGAGGCTACAGTTCCTACAAACAGGTGTCAGTTTACTCCAGGTTCACAGCACTTGAGACATTCCCTTGTCCAAGATCCTTGTACTCTTAAGTTTCTGCCTTTCTCCATATAAATATTTCCAGTACCTCCATGTGCCAATCAGTTACCATCATTTGCAGCCTGTTTGAGGCTGGTTCGCCTCTTCTGCATATGCTTGAATAGTTTGTCCTGTGCAAAGCTGCTAGTTTCCTACAGCTGCCCCCAAACCGCAGTTGAATGTGGGCTCCTCCCGGTGCCCACTGCCCGCTGCAGCCGGGTTGGGAAGAGGGGGCAGTTTGGAGGGAGAGTAATCACTTGGTGTGGTGGTTGTGATGGAAAGTTCTATCTGTCCGCGACCAGAGTTATGCCTGATTCTCAGGCTGCTCCTGGCTTGGTACACCCCTGCATTTCACCCCACTGGCACCTGCAGCGCCCTTCTAATCTGGGGCCAGTTCCGTCTGGCGCTCGCGGTTTCATCCCCACCAGGCAGCCCCCTGCCACTCCGCCAGGCTGGGGCACCCCTGCGAATCACACCCCGAAGTGGGGCGCGAGGGGCGGAGCGCGCCAGGAGGGGGAGACCGCGCGTCTCCACCTCGCGCCCCTCGCCCCTCTGGAGGGACCCACAGTGTCGCCTATGCACCCTGACCCCCGCCAGGCCAGAGGCTTCCGCAGGAGATCACAGCTGAGGGGACCGGGGCCCTGGAGCCGCCACGCGCCAGTCGCCCGACCTCGCCGGTGGGGCCCGCAAAGCCGCGGCACACGGGCGCCCCCCTCCCACCCCGGGACCGCCTCGCCTGCTCCGGGGCGCGGGGCAGCCGCCTGGCCTGGGCCGGGACTCCAGAGACCTGCGGAGCCCAGGGGCGTGGGTCGCGGGAGGGAGGCGGCGGGAAGGCCGAGGAAGTGACGACTGGGCAAGGCGCCATCTTCATGGAAGAGGCGGAGGGGTGGAGAAGCTGCAGCTCTCGGAGGAGGGGGAGGACTGGGGGAGCTGGGGGTGTGGGGGCGGGGGAGGAAGAGCTAGAGGTGGGATCCGCGGCGCAGCAGGGCCCGGGGCCCCTAAACCTGGATGACCCAGCCGTGCACCCACCGGAGGCCATCGAGTGGGAGCTGAGGTGCCCAGGCGGACAGGGCCTACCTGTGGCTGCCGCGCAGGTCTGGGCACATCCACCGTCTGCACCTGGCCCGCAGGAGTTTTGTCATCCAGAATATTCCTGGCTCCTGGGTCACCGCCCTTCTGAACCACTCGCAGCTGACAGCCATGATCATGAGTGGTGATGAAGACATGCTCTGCTACCTGATGCGTTTGGAGCTGAGGGAGCTCAGGCACACCAGGACCCAATGCTAGTTCAAGTTTCGCTTTTGGAACAACCCCTACTTCTGGAACAAGATGCTCATGGAGTATGAGAGCAGATCCTCAGGACTGTGGTATCAGTTCTGGTTTGCCAGGACACGCCGCAGTGTCTTCACCTGGTTCTGGCAGCACAGCCTCCCAGAAGCTGACAAGGTTGCCCAGATTATTAAAAAGAGGACCTGTGGCCCCAGCCCCTGCAGGACCACCTGCTGGGCGATAGGCCGCCCAGAGCCAGGAGAAGCCTGGCAAGGTGGCCCACAGAGGCCCCTCCTAGGCTCCACAGGTTCTGGTCTGGCTAAGTCCCTTGCTAGGACCTGGCCCCTACCTAAGATTCCCTTCTACCTGTGTTTAGGCCAGTGACATAACCCTGCTATCTGCTTGAGCTTTCAGGCTCCCTGGCCCCTCTGAACGTTCAGTGGACTCTGCTCCAAGGCTGTGGCCTCCATGCCCAAGCTCTTCTGTTTCCAAGTGGCCTTCAAGCATCACATAGCTGTTGCATGCTACAGTGTCTACCAAGGACCCAGTGCTAAGGATGGGCACTACCATCATCTTCGTGGTCCAGGTCTACCTCTGATGGTGGCCTTCCTTCCCACCCTTTTTTTTTTTTTTTTTTTTTTTTTAAAGTAAGCCGTCTTCCTTCCTGAGTTCTTCCAGGTCTGCCACCAACATTGTTGCCTGCTCCCAGGTCTGTAAGGGCCCCAACGACCACCTGGCAAGGCACAAGAAAGCCCCCAGCTCCCTAGCAGCTCTGGCACGCTGGCATATCTGGGCATGTGCTCCAGCCAGGGGCCATGATGGGGGTCCCTTCCAGAAGCCTATCTTCCTGAGCCCAGTCATGGGGATCACAAAGAATCCAGGCCCCAACCGGCACCCTCAGTCTCTGCCTGTTTTTAGGCTGCCGGGCTGCAGTTACCGGAGGGGAGTTTCCTCTTGTGGGGCCTGTCTACACCTGCCCAGATCTCACATCTTTTTCGTTTTCTTTAAAATGACAGCTCAGAACAAACAACTGAAGAAGCAAAGTTCTTAAAAACAGTTAAGCAGGCCGTCTTTTTTACTGAATCTTCCTCTTTTGGCTCTAGAGAAGGAGGGTTGCTCTGCACACTGCCGGAGGGCTCCCCCCACGCATCTTTGCCACCTCTTTCACATGCCCAGCCCCCTTTAGCAAGGGCACTCCCCCAGGGGCGGGGCTAGTTCTTTGTTCTGTTTTGTTTTGTTTTTTTAAGATTTTATTTATTTGAGAGAGAATGAGTGAGAGAGAGCATGAGAGAGGAGAAGGTCAGAGGGAGAAGCAGACTCCCCAAGGAGCTGGGAGCCCCATGCGGGACTCGATCCTGGAAGTCCGGGATCATGACCTGAGCCGAAGGCAGTCACTCAACCAACTGAGCCGTCCAGGGGCCCATGTGCTGTGTTCTTTTAGACCAACTCCTTTCTTTTCCTTCCACCAGGTCCAACCCCCACTGTGGGACTGTGTAGGTGGAGGAGTTCAGTTGCCTCCGCCGGTCCTCCTTCGGTAGGTAGGCCTTGTCTTTTGCTTCCCAGGACCTGGGGAGGCCTTGCCACGAAACATGGTGGCTGGTGCTCTCTGCAGGGGAATGCAATGGAAGCAGAGGCAGCTGGGAATTTTCCAGTGGCTGAGAGACTGTGGCGTGTAGGGAGCAGAGTTCCCTGGTTCTTCTGAACTTTCCTGATTCATTAAAATGTTTTTTAAATGAGAAGAATTACTAACCGACCACTGAAACTTGAGAGGGTCTCTTGGTCCTGGTGTGAAAGTGGAAAGTGAATGCTGTTTTTCATTTCACGGCTTTTAAGTAAGACCCTATGCATCTCCTCCCCCGTTTCTGCCCGGTGGAGACATTGAGCTGTCCAGGCCTGCTTACTGCTTTTAGTTGAGAACATTTACAAGAACGTCCATGTAATTTCTCCCTGCCGTGCCATTCGGAGACTTCAGTGGCCATTTGTGGTGGTGATCAGGTGGTTGTGGCCTGTTAATACAGCCCTGTGTGGTTCTATAGGACTTAAAACTAGGAGCTGTTAGCATGTTCTGTGAGGATAGCCTCCAGAAAGAAATCTGCTAAGGTCTGGATGACTCTGTGCCCTGGCCGCCACGATGTAGCGGGCATTGCTGGATCTCTGCTTCTAAACAGAGAAATATCCATGGGATGGCTTTGTCCAATCAGAAGAAGATTCATGGCACTACTGTCTCCTATCTGCATGGTTAAAAAAATAAAAACCTTTCAGTCTGGGGAAAAAAAGAAGTCGGATGATATTATTCCCCCATCCAGAACGTTCCATTGGCAGAAAAAAAAAAAAAAAAGTCCTAATTCTTTAACATGGCTGCCAAAGCCCAGCCCTGTCTGGCTCCTGCTGAACCCTCCCACTGATCTCCTCCTCACTCACCCCCAGTCGCCTCTCTCCTCCTAATGCAGCACATTTTGGCCTTAGGGGCTTTGCACTTTCTTTCTCTAGAATTTTCTTCCTACAGATACTCTCCTCTCTGGCCCCCTCCCCTCTTTCAGGCCTTAGTCAAATGCCACTTCTCCAGAGGCCATCCCCACCTTGCCCGTCTAAAGTCCTTCTTTACCCCGTTCTGTCTCTTCTCCCCGCCCCTTCAAGACTTCCTCCATATCACTGTAACTCTCTGAAATGGTCTTGTTTTCCTCTCTTCTCCTTCCTCCTCTGACGAGTCAGGAGAACAGCGACCTATCCGTTGGCTACTTGGCCATGTTATGCCTCAGAAATTACTTGTGCGAGTGAATGACTCTCCAGATGTGTCCATAATCTCCAGAGCATTATCCCAGGCCCCGACAGAACAAAGAACAAGGCATAGTTCCCACTGGAGACCTTCAGCTGGGCAGTGACGGGTCTCCGTGTGATTTGTTGCACAGCTGGAGCACATCTGGGAGTGAAAGGGACACTGCTAACAATGACACCGGCACAAGAAGCCTAACCGGTACAGAACCATCACCCCAAAGAGATGGGATCCAACTAAGTCCAGCTTGGCATACAGCTCACCCCAAATGTGTGTGATGGGGGATCGGAGGGTGGAGACTCCCCTGATGTTGGGATACGGGAGCTGGGCCTTGAGGAAAAGGCAGCTGTTTAGGTAAAATGCCCTTAGGGAATTCCTGAGGGAACAAAAGGCAGGACCAAAGGCACTGGGATAAAAGATGCCTGATGTGTTCAGGGCACAGCATGGACCCTGGATATGGCTGATTGGAAGAGGCGACGCTAGACGGGGAGGGTAAGGCCATTTTCTGGATATTCAAGCCAAGGCATTAGCCCATGGATAGTGGGGAGGGATATCAGATGTGGTTCAAAGGTAGGAGAGAGCTCACAGGGCAGCTGGCCGCAAGGGGAGGGGAGTGTCTGCAACTCTAGCTCTCTAGTAGACAGTTTGACCCCAGGCTGCAGCTCTTCCATGGGGAAGCCCTTCATGATTGCCCTTCCTTGTAACAATCTCTGCCACCTCCGAAGTACAGCCTAGAACCCAAATTTTGGATACTTCTGCCTGGCCGGGCTACCTCCTCTGGGTTTCTCTTTTGTGTTAAACACCTGTTTGTGATGCTCCCGAGGGAATCAGAGTGAGCCTCTAAACATCCCGGGGACCCTAGAAACTGGTGCCCCAAGTCATTTGCCTGCCCTGCACCTTGTGGTTGGCAGGTGCACTTAGGCTCCTGCAGGCCAGATTTGGGCCCTGTCACAGCCTGCACGTTCTTAGGCCCTGGACGATGGTGCTTACCAAAATGGGTATTGACTGGATCTTTCTGCTGCCTGGCCAGGGCCATGTTTCTTTCACTCTGTGACTTATCTCAGCAAGGGGCTGTGGCAGCCATGGGTCCCGGCCATCCATCTAGGGCAGGAGTCTCATCCTCAGAGCTCACTCCTGCTTGCTCACTCTTTCATGTCCTGAGTCACTCATTTGTTTACCCACATATTTTAGCAACCACTCCAGAATGGGAACCGGGGATACAAGATGACTGTTTTGATCTCTGCCCTCAGTAACCTCAAGAGCCCAATGATGAGGCGGAAAGCAGTGATACTAACCACTGACGTTTAGTGAGCACCTACTATGTGCCAGGGGCTTACATGGACACAGCAGCCAGAGTGGCTCTCTAGACCCGAGTCAGGTCATGTCCTTAGTTCTAAACCCTCCAAAGGCTCCATTACGTGGAAGAGGAAAAACTAACCCACTCCTCACAACCTGAAAAAGCTTCATGATCTGGCCTCTTGTCACGTCGCTAACTTCACCTTTTCTGGCTCCCCTTCTCCAGATCACTTTTCAGCGACACCGCCTCCTGCTGGTCTTCAATGCTGGCTCAGAACCTTGCCTGCTCTGTCCTCTGCCTGGAACCTTCTCCTTCAGATACAAGTATGCATTCCTTACGGTTTCTCAGCTCATCTGTTACAATTTCACCTCTTCAGGAAGCCTTCCCTGATTACCCCTTCTCAAAACTACCCTGTTGGGGTGCTGGGGTCACTCAGTCGGTTAAGTGTCTGACTCATGATTTCGACTCAGGTTTGTGATCTCAGGATCATGAGCTCCAGCCCCGCGTCAGGCTCCTTGCTCACAGCCGGCAGTCTGTGGGACATTCTTTCTCTCCTGTTGCCTCTGCCCCTTCCCTCACATTCACTCTTTCTCTCTCTCTCTCTAAAATAAATTGCCCTGTTGCTCTTCCTCCCTTTCTGTGGTGTGAATTTTGTTAGAGCACTTACAACCATCTGACATTACATTCTTACGTACCTGCCTTTTTCCCTACCCTTGTGGGGACTTCGTTCTAGTCACTGCTGAGTACCCCTCACCTAGCTAGCTCCGGGCATGCCTGGGGCTTCCGAAACTCATTGTGGAATCAGTGAGTACTTTATATGCTCCTGGTTTAGGACGCTCTTCCAGGTGGGCCAGGGGAAGATTATCTCTGGGACTCTAGGATCTCTAGGAACCCTGTGTGGCCAGCGTAGCCCTTCTCCAGGCAGTGTTGTGCCCATTTCTGGTCCCTCCTCCAGAGGGATGGCTGCCTGGCTTACACCTGCACGAGGGTGGAGGAAGGAGGTCAGAGCGAGGAGGGGCTTCCTGCTCCGGGGTGGAGAGCAACATGAGCCTCTGACCCCAGGGCGCTGCTTGCCTCTGCTCTCAGGACTCTGCCCTGTTCTGTTGGCCAGGAGAGGAACTTTGGACAAGTTTTTACAATCAGAAAAATCTGTCCCGAAACTAGAGCAATTAGCTGTTACCTGTAACCACCCTGATTAGAGTTTGGGGGACTTTGATTTTTTCCTCCAAGGACATGATTTCAGCACAGAAATTCAAGGAAGTCTTTGGTATCTGCTTGCCCTTGCTCAGCAGAACTGAACATTGACTTGGGCCGGTGAACTCTGAGGCCTCCGTCCCCCTGGCATCCCCCATCACTGCTGACTCAGGATCTCAAGGTCATGGGGCTGTGGTGGAGCAGGCACCCTCTGGAAGGCTGGTAGGCCTGCGTGCTCTTGATTCCCCACTTCGTGGCCTTGGGCATGGCTTCCTGCATTTCTCAGCCTGTTTCTCATCTAAAGGAGTAGTTAGAATTCCTTAGCAGGGGACCAATGTCCCTGCAAGGTGCCCTTCCTGCATTTACACCTCTAGCCCACCAGGTGGCTGGCTCAGCAACAATGCTTCCAGTTGCATCTAAGAGAAATTCTAACTTTAATTGACTTAAACTCTCGTTTTTTTCCTTACGTGAACATCCAGAGGTGAGAGGGGCTTGGGGGCAGTTTGATTCAGCAGCTCAATGATGTCTTCCAGGACTTAGACCTTCTTCTCTGATCTGCCATCCTTCCTGTTGTTCCATCCTCAGCTTGGTGCCAAGATGGTGGCACTAGCCCCAAGAGTCAGTTTAGGAAGTCGCAACTCCAGAGAAGGCCGATTGTGACTTCCCATGGCTCCCTTAAAATGGAGGAAACCTTTCAGAAACTAGACTTTCCAGATCGCGTATCTAGTTGGCCAGAACTAGGTAACATGTCCACTCTTGAATGAGTTGTATGCAGGGGCGGAGCACAAAGCCATGACTTGCTTGGAACAAGCATCATGGATGAAATGGATATCTGCCCACAATGTCCAGTAACATAACTGCCACAGAACAAAGTTCAAGAGTATTTGCAGGATTACAAAAATATCCAGTACCTATCAAGGTAAAAATCACAATGCCTGGCATCCAGTCAAAGATTGGCAGACCTATGAAGTGGCAGGCAACATGATCCAAATTGAGGAAAACAAGCCATCAAAACCAACCCACAACAGAAATAGATGTCAAAATGAACAGATTAAGGACATTAAGAGTTATAGTTATATTTTATGCCTTAAAAAAGTTAAATATACTCTCACACACACAGTCAAATGACCCTGAGATCAGGACCTGAGCCCAGATCAAGAGTTGGACACTTAACCAATGGAGCTGCCCAAGGGCTCCTAGGATTAAATGATTTTTGATAGAGCTGGGACAATCTTTTCAACAAATGGTGTTGGGGAAACTGGGTATCTACACACAAAAGAATAAAGTTGGACCCTGACCTTATACCATATGCAGAAGGTTGTATGGGGCCAAGTTTGTATGTGGAAGACAGTATGGAGGTTCTTCAGCCTCAATTGATATTCCAATGTCAATAATGATCAAAATAGATCACAGACTCAACTGTGAGACCTGAAACTATGGAGCTCTTAGAAGGAAACATAGGGGAAAAGCTTCATGACATTGGATTTGGAAATGATTTCTCAGATGTCACACCAAAAGCAGAGGTGACAAAACAAATAGATAAAATGGACTTCATTAAAATTGAATTTTGTGCATCAAAGAACATTATCAACACTAGGGACAGAGAACTCGGAGTATATGGGAGAAAATATTTTGAAAATCATGTATCTGATAAGGGATTAATATCCAGAATATATAAAGGACTTTTAAAACTAAACTAAAAGAATGGGCAAAGGACATGAATAGACATTTCTTCAAAGAAGACATACAAATGCCAATAAGCACATGAAAAGGTGTGCAATATCACTTACATTAGATAAATATAAATAAAAAACATGAGATATCACTTCACACCCACAAGGCTGGGTATTATTAAAAAAACAGAAAAGTAAGTGTTGGCGGGTATGTGGAGAAATTGTAATTTTCATAATGAGAATGTAAAATGGTGTGGCTGCTTGGAAAACAGTATTGTGGTTCCTCAAAAAATATTTAACATAGAATTACTACATGATCCAGCAATTCTGCTCCAAGTTATCCACCCCCAAAGAACTGGAAAGCAGGGACTTGAACAGATACTTATATACCAGTGTTCATAGCACCATTATCCACAACAGCCAAAGATGGAAGCAACCCAAGTGTCCACTGGTGGATAAAATGATTAAGTGTGGTATGTACATAAAACGGATTATTACTAAGCCTTAAAATGGAGTGAAATTCTGATATATGCTACAATGTAGATGAACCCTGAAAAGAAATAAGCCTGACACAAAGGGAGAGAGAGATTGTATGATTCCACTAAAGTAGTCAAATTCAGAGACAGAAATTAGAACAGTGGTTACCAGGGGCTGCCGTGGGAAGAGAATGAAGAGTCAGTGTTTAATGAGTACAGAGTTTCAGTTTGGGGAGATAAGAAAGTTCTGGAGATGGCTACTGGTGATGGTTGCACAACATTACGAATGTATTTAATGCCATTGAACTGTACATTTTAAAAAGGTTAAAATGGTAAATTATTGTATGTTATGCATATTTTACACAAAAAGTTAAATAGATATAAAAAAACACTTAAATCAAGTTTCTGAGATTAAAAAGGCAATGTATGAGATGAAGACCATACTGGACGGGAGTAATAGCAGAGCAGACATGAGAGATTAGTGAATTTAAAGACAAAGCAAAAGAAATTATCTAAAATGAAACAGAAAAAAGAATGAAAAAAACAAAAGAAGAGAAAAGAAAAGAGGCTTAATGGGTGGGCATCAGTGGTGAGACAACTTCAAGCAGCCTAACATATGGGCAATTAAAATTGCCAAAGGAAAGGAGAGAGATGGGGGACAGAAAAAAATATTCAAAGATACAAAAAGCCTAAAACTTTCTGAACTTACTGAAAATAAACATACAGTTCTGAGAAGCTCAATATACCTGTAAGCATAAGAAATATGAAGACTAGGGGCGCCTGGGTGGCTCAGTGGATTAAGCCGCTGCCTTGGGCTCAGGTCATGATCTCAGGGGCCTGGGATCGAGCCCCACATCGGGTTCTCTGCTCAGCAGGGAGCCTCTCTCTCTCTCCCCCTCTCTCTCCCCTTATCTCTCTGCCTGCTTGTGATCTCTCTGTCAAATAAATAAATAAAAATCTTAAAAAAAAAAAGAAATATGAAGACTAGACCAAGGCAATTGAACAGCTCAAAATCACTGACATCGAAAAAGCTGTCAGAGAAAAGAGACTTGTTGCATACATAGGGGACAAAGGTAAGGACATCAGATCTGTTGTCGGAAGCGATATGAGCAATAAAGGACAGTGGAGTAGCATCTGTAAAGTACTAGGGAATTGGGGGGAAACTTGTCAACCTAGAATTCTATGCCCCGCAAAAATACCTTTCAATAACAAAGATCAAATTGAGATGTTTTAGACATACGAAAGCTAAAAGAATTAATCATCAGCAAATCGTCACTATGAGCAATGTTGAAGGATGTCTTTCAGGCAGATGGAAAATTATACCAGACAGAAATCTGGATCTATACAACAGAATGAAGGCCACTGGAAATGGTACCTACCTGGGTACTTACCTAAGATTTTTAAAATTATTTTTCAAAAATTCTTTAAAGAAAACTGTTTAAATAAAAATAGCAACAGTATACTGTGGGATTTATAAAGTAAAAAGGAATGACAACCAGGGCTCATGGGTGGCTCAGTGGTTAGGTGTCTGCCTTCAGCTCAGGTCATGATTCTTCCGTCCTAGGATGGAGAACCACATTGGGTTCCCTGCTCAGTGGGAGCCTGTTTCTTCCTCTGCCTGTTGCTCCCCCTACTTGTGCTCTCTCTCTGCCAAGTAAATAAATAAAATCTTAAAATAACAAATAAGTAAATGACAGACAACCATAACATGCAGGCTGGGAAGGGAGAAATGGAATTATACTATCTTAAGGTTCTTATATGGTATGTAAAGTATATAAAAGTGGTATATTATACTATCTTAAGGTTCTTATATGGTATATAAAGTATATAATACCACTTGGAGGTAGACTGTGATAAATTAAGGAGATATATATATATATCCTAAAGTAATCATTAAAATATCAAAACAAGAAGGTATAGCCAATAAGCCAACGAAGATTAAAGTATAGTAGTTCCGGGGTGCCTGCTGGCTCAGTTGGTAGAACATGTGACCCTTGATCTTGGGGTCATGAGTTCAAGGCCCACACTGGGCATAAAGCTTACTTAAAAAAAAAAAATACAATAATCCCCCCCTTATCTGCAGGGGATATATTCCAAGACCCCCACTGGATATCTGAAACCACAGAGAATACTGAACCCTATATATACTATGTTTTTTCCTACATACACATACCCATGATAAAATTTAATTTAAAATTAGTCATAGTAAGAGATTTAATAATAAAAACTAATATACAGTAATAAAGTTATATCATTGCAGCCTCTCTTCCTCTCAAAAATATCTTATTGTATCATACTCACCTTTCTTGTGATAATGTAAAATGATAAAATGCCTACATGTCAAGATGAAGTGAGGTAAACAATGTAGGCATTGTGATGTATCATTAGGCTACCAGTGACCTTCTGATGATATGTCAGAAGGAGGATCATCTGCTTCCAGACCATGGTTGACTGCAGGTAACTGAAGCCATGGAAAGCAGAGCCACAAATAAGGGGGTACTACTATAATTGATTTGTCCAAAGGAAGGCAGAAAAAGAAGACAAAGGAAACAACAAGTGGGACAAATAGGAAACAACTGGCAAGACTATAGACTTAAACCAAGCCAAATCAACAATCACATGAAACGTAAATAATCTAAATACTCTATTTAAAAAGCAAAGATTACAAGGCTGGACAGAAAAGCAAGACCAAACTACATGCTGCCTATAAAAACCACTTTAGATATAAAATGCAAATGGGTTCAAAATAAAAGGATGGACCAACATACACATGAAAAGATGCTCAACATCATTCATCACCAGGGAGATGCAAAAGAAAACCACAATGAGTACCTTATACCTGTTGGGATGGCTAAAAGAAAAAACACAAGAAACAAGTGTGGGAGAGGATGTGGAAAAGTAGGAAGCCTGTGCACTGTTGTTAGGAATGCAAACTGGTGCAGCTGCTGTGGAAGACAGCATGGAGGTTCTTAAAAAAACTAAGAATAGAACCACTCTGTGGTCCAGTAATCCCACTACTGGGTGTTTCCTAAGGAATATCAAAATGCCAATTCAAAGGGATATATGCACACCTATATTTACTGCAACATTATTTCCAATAGCCAGATTATGGAAGCAACCTAAAAGTCCCATTGATGGATGAATGGATAAAGATGGTGGTATGTATATAATTATTATTATTCAGCCATAAAAAAGAATGAAATCTTAACATTTACAACAACATGGATAGATCTACAGAGTATAATGCTAAGCGAAATAAGCCAGTCAGAGAAAGACAAATACCATATGATTTCACTCATAGGTGGAATTTAAGAAACAAAGCAAATGAACAAAGGAAAGAAAGAGAGAGAGAGAGAGAGAAACCAGAAAACATACTTTTGTCTACAAAGAACAAATAGATGGTTACCAGAGGGGAAGTGGGTGAAGGGATGGGTGAAATAGGTGAAGGGGATTAAGAGTATATTTATCTTGATGAGCATGCAATAATATACAGAATTGTTATATGAATATAACACAATATTCCAACTGCATTGGAATATTTTTTATTTATATTTTTTATTTTATTTTATTGTTTATTTTTATTTTTTTAAAGATTTTATTTATTTATTTGACAGACAGAGATCACAAGCAGGCAGAGAGGCAGGCAGAGAGAGAGGAAGGGAAGCAGGCTCCCTGCTGAGCAGAGAGTCTGATGCAGGGCTTGAGATCATGATCTGAGCAGAATGCAGAGGCTTTAACCCACTGAGCCACCCAGGTGTCCCTCGAATATTTTTTAAAAATGTGTTTAAAAATAAGGTAAAAGGATGGAAAAAGATATACTGTGCTAACATAAGTCAAAAGAACTTTATACTAATACTAAATACTAAAAGCTATATTACTTATTACTAAATTGTATTACTTAATACAGTATTATTTAATACTGAAAGCTATACTAATATCAAAATAGACTTCAGAGTTAAGACTTTTAGGAATAAATTCATCCAGAGGACAACATGCACCTAACAGTTTCAAAATACATACAGCAAGAACAGAACTGCAAGGAGAAATTTGCAAATCTAAATTATAGTAAAAAATTTCAATACCCCTCTCACAATCATTGATAAAACAAGCACGGAGAAAATCAACAAAGGTACCATAGACTTGAACAACACTACCAACCAACTTGCCTTGATTGACATTTATAGGACACTCCACCCAAGAACAGCAGAATACACATCCTTTTCAAATGCACATAGACCAAAGAGACCATATTTTGGGGTATGAAACGAGTCTCAATAAATTCAAAATGTTCAAATCATACAAAGTCTCTGCCCATTATGGTTTCTGCCCACAACAGCATTAAGTTAGGAATCAGTAACAGAAAGATCCTTGAAAAAACAAACAAACAAACCAATATTTACAAACTAAATAACACACTGCTAAATAATGAATAAAAAAGGAATGAACAGAAATTTAAAAGTATCTTGAACTGAATGACAATGAAAGCATAACATATCAGAATTTCTGTAATGTCACTAAAGCAGTACTTAGGAAGAGATTTGTATCACTGAACACCTGTATTAGAGAAAAAATTTAAAAAGGCCTTAAATAAATGACTTCAGCTTCCACCTTAAGAAACTAGAATAGAGGGGTGCCTGGGTGGCTCAGCTGGTTGGGCAACTGCCTTCGGCTCAGGTCATGATCTTGGAGTCCTGGGATTGAGCTCCCCATCAGTATCTCTGCTCAGCGGGAAGTCTGCTTCTCCCTCTGACCCTCCCCTTTTTGTGCTCTCTCTCTCTCTCATTCTTTTCTCTCAAATAATTATTTATATATTTAAAAAAAAAGATAGAAACTAGAATAGAGCAACTTAAAGAGAGATGTCCACTCTCACCATTCAGCTCTGTATTAGAAGCTGTAGCCAGTGCAATAAAGCAAGAAAAAGAAACAGAAGGTATTCAGATAAAAAGGAAGAAGTAAAACTGTCTTTATTCACAGAAAACATGATAATTTATCTAGAAATCTGATGGAATCTAAAAAAAAAAAAAAAAAAAAAAAAGGCTACCAGAACTAGTAAATGAATTTATTAGCAAGGTTGTCAGGCTATAAAATATATATATAAACCTTGATTGTATTCAGTTGTATAACAAAAATCAGAAATAAAAAATATGACTTATGATAGCATCAAAAATATGAAGTACTTAGGAAAAAATCCAACAAAAAGATGTGAAAGACCAAAACACTGAAGACTACAAAATACAGCTGAGAGAAAATTAAAGGTAAATCAATGGAGTGGTGTATCTTGTTCATGGATCAATTCTTCCCAAATTGGTCTATAGATTTAACAGAATCCTGACTGAAATCCCAGCAGGTGTTTTTGTAGAAATGGACAAGATAATTTGAAAATTCATGTGGAAATCAAAGGGCCTAGAAACACTGAGAACAAAATTGGAGGGGTAAAAACACCTAATCCTAAGAATTATAAAGCTACAATAACAAAAAGTGTGGTACTGGAATAAAGATAGACAGATCAATGGAACAGAATGAAAATACCAGAAATAAATCCACAAATATACGGGCAACTGATTTTTGTTAAAGGCACAAAAAAAGAGAAAAGGTAACTGTTTCAATAAATGGTAAGAAAAATGAACTTGGATTGATACTTTGCATCACATACAAAAATTACCTAGTAATGGGTAATTACCTAGTAATGGTCCCTAGTATATACAAAAATTACCTAGTAATGGGACCATTACCTAGTAATGGTCCCTAGTAATGGGACCTAAACATAAAACCTTAAACTATTCATAAAACTATGAAATTCTAAAAAAAGAGAAAATCATTGTGACCTCGGGTTAGACAAAGATGTCTTAGATATGACACCAAAAACCAAATCCATAAAAGAACAAATTGATAAATTAAACTTATTCAAAATCAAAATTTTCTGTTCTTCAAAAGACACTGTTAAAATAATGAAAACAGGGGCACCTGGGTGGCTCAGTGGGTTAAAGCCTCTGCCTTCGGCTCAGGTCATGATTCTCAGGGTCCTGGGATCAAGCCCCACATCGGGCTCTCTGCTCAGCAGGGAGCCTGCTTCCTCCTCTCTTTGCCTGCCTCTCTGCCTACTTGTGATCTCTGTCTGTCAAATAAATAATTAAAATCTTAAAAAAAAAAAAAAAGAATGAAAACACAATCCACAAACCGGGACAAAAACTTTGCAAAGCATATAGTGATAAAGGACTTGTACGTAAAATATATAAAGAACTCTCAAAACTTAATTAAAAAACCCCCAAAACCCAAGCAACTCAATTAAAAAGAAAGGCCAAAGATTTGTACACTTCACCAAAAAAAAAAAAAAAACAGGAATAACAGATAAGAACAGGAAAAGATTCAGCATAATGTGTCACTAGGGATAGGTAAATATGTAAATTAAAATCACAACCTGATAGGGGGCGCCTGGCTGGCTCCGTCAGAAGAGCATGCGGCCCTTGCTTTTAGGGTCATGAGTTCTAGCGCCACATTGGGTGTAAAGATGACTTATATTATAACATATTTATATTTATGTACCTGATAGAACGGCCAAAATTAAGATTACCCACAGCAAGTGTTAGGATACGGAGCAACTGATCTCTCATCTACTGGGATGGGAATGTAAAGGGCTACAATCATCTTGGAGAAGGGCTTGGCGCTTTAGTTTACACACCCTACCATATGATCTAGCCATGCCACTGCTTCACTTAATCACAGCAACCTTATTTGTAATAGCCCCAAGCTAGAAATAACCCAAATGTCCATCAGTAGATGAGCAGATCAACAGATTATGGCATAACCATACCATAGAATGACACCTGGAAATAAAGAGGAATTACTGATGTACATAACACCATTGATGAATCTGAAAACACTTAAGCTGAATGGAAAAAGATGGGGGGGAAGCATACGGTATTTATGCAAAGCCCTAGGAAATCCAAACTAATCTACAGTTATAGAAGGTAGATGGGGAGTTTCTTGGGGATGGTTAGAGACTGGAGGGCGGAATTACAAAGGGCGTGAGGAGTCTTGGGCTGATGGGTAGGATCTCTATCCTGATTGTGATATTTCATGGCATATGTACCATGGTTCCAATTTAAGTATATACACAGATGTATAGTTTTTTTTTTTTTAAGATTTTTTTTTATTATTCATTTGACAGACAGAGATCACAAGTAGGCAGAAGAAGCAGGCAGAGAGAGAGCAAAGGAGGCAGGCTCTCTGCTGAGCAGAGAAGCCCGATCCCAGGACCCTGAGATCATGACCTGAGCCAAAGGCAGACGCTTTAAGCTACTGAGCCACCCAGGTGCCCCGATGTATAGTTCTTTTAAAAGGCAGGTGTGGTAGCGGTTGTTAGAACACATTTGGGAGTTTCAGCTGAATGATACTTCAGCACACCCCTGCCATGGGTCCTGCAGCAGGCTACCTCAAGCATGGACACCTCGGCTACATCCTCTGTAAAAGGGGGACTAATAACAGAACAAGCCTTAGAGGATCATATTCGGGAGTAAATGGGCCAACACGTGGAAAGTGGAACAGCCTGGAAGAGCACTGGAAGAATTCCATGAACGGCACCCTGCACCCTTCTCACTGCGGTTGAAGAAACAGAGGCGTGGAGTCGGAGGGGGTGGGGTTACAATAGGTAACTGCTGTTTTTGTTTGCTTGGCATCCCTTACTGTGGGAAATTGTTCTTGCCACACATTCCAAGGGATTTGGGTGGGGCTAAAACTCACAGTATCCAATATCCTTGGAGTATGTAGCCTATAAACAGAACTGTCCTGGATATAGTGACTGGTCCAAGATGTGCAAACAGTAATCCAAGCTGGGCCCATCAGAAACCTCTGGGATTTACCTCTATTAAATACACTGAAGTAGGGAAGGAGAGACCTTTTTCCTCTAGGCTTTCCAAGCTGGCTAGTGTAAGCCTAGAGTGATCTGTGACATGCCCTCACCACCTCCTCACAAGGAAGATTTTTGGCAATGGAGCAGAATGGGCCAGAGAAAAGCACAGTGGAGGGAGGGAGACTCCTAAGGCTACTCCTTAAGCCCCCAGATCTATCCAGATCTGAAACCAAACCACTTCTTTCCTTGATGACTAATGAACCAATCAAGTTCCCTTAGCACATAAGCCAGTGTGACCTGTTTCTATTTGAAGGACTCTTAGATGACAGAGAGCTGAAGTGAGTTGGCAGTAAAATATTGGAGCTGAGAATCTAAAAGCAGGTCTCACGGCTACCAAAGCTCACACGTGACGGCCTTTCCCACTTGTGGGAGCGGGGCAGATGCTTGTGATTCAGGAGACGGACTGGGCAGATGGGAGAGGTTCTGGCTGTGTACCACACAGGGGAACAACAAGGCGGAGCCCTAGAAAGCCTGATCGGAGAATGAGTTTTGAGGGAAACCCCTCGGCTCAACCTGTTTGGGGAAGTTGTCTCACCTCAGGCTCCTAACCCTTGCAAGAGATTCTGGAAACATGACAACAGGACAACGGCATATTTATTTACAATTGGACCAAAAAAAGGCATACAGGAATCTTTTAATTAAAAATAATAATGACGATGATTAAAAAAGTCAGAAAAGTTGATGATGTTTGAACCCTTGGTGAGGAGTCCATTTCCCTATTCCCCCCCCAAAAGAAATCTCTGAGGGAAAAAAATCCGAGATTTGAGTGAACAAAAGCCTGCGATATCGTTCTCTACTGTTTGGGTTCCCTTTTCTCCAACCCGATTCTTGGTGGACACCGCCTGGCAATACGGAGTCACTGAGAGCAAGGTTGAGAAGTTCACTGGTTTGATTGGTGGAGGGGGCGGGGGCTGCTGGGGGGAATCTGGAGTTGGGGTGCAGGGTGTTAAGGGGGTGGGGTATGTTCCTAGCTTAGCCAGCATCCTGAGCTTTGTCTTGTGGCGGGAGTATAGAAGGGGCCGAAGCAAGGATAATCCCAGGGTAGGTTTGGTCTTTGCAACTTCAGAACAAATGTCTGGGACATGCACAGGGTGGGCAGGGGGATGGGCGCCGACCAGAGGAGTCAGGCTTGCCACCTTAGCTCCCTTTCTAACTCGGCTCCTTGCCTATTCCTGGGAATTGGGGACAGAGCGACAGAACGGACCTTCCATCTCCCTTCCCATGAGCGGTTTTCTGGATGTCTCCCAAAGGAGGCAAGAATCCGATGGGAGGTGGAGGGGACGGGACTGGCTAGAGCTGGGTGTGAGCACTGAGGCTAGGGCATGTCAGGGAGAGAACACCTCTCCCCAGCCACCTAAAGGAGGG
This sequence comes from Lontra canadensis, assembly GCF_010015895.1. Lineage (NCBI taxonomy): Eukaryota > Metazoa > Chordata > Mammalia > Carnivora > Mustelidae > Lontra > Lontra canadensis. The sequence goes on from NW_022631010.1 coordinate 3,290,985, forward strand.
CACGTGGGGTCTCCCAGCCTTACTCTGCCCTGGAAAGGGGAGAGGAGAGGGCCCGCCACCAGCAAACTTTGCGAAGAGCAGCAACCCCCCTGAGGAAAGTACTGGGGAGCAATCCTGAGGGGTGAGGACCCTCATTCCAGACAGACACGTGGATGCTTGGCTTGACTCTGTGAATACTTGGCCCTGGACCCAGGGTTTCTTGGCACGAATAGTTCACTGCAAGTCTCTTCTCTGGTCCAGCCAACTCCCACTGCTCTGAGCAGGGGTGAGTCCTGCTGTCCTGGGGCACGTGGCCCCGAGCACTTCCAAGGGATTTTCCTTGGAGCAACCAAGACTTGGTCGACCTGGAGGCCTGGCTGGAAGCCCTGCCTTGGGCCACCCAGGGAGGGGGCTGGGGGAGAGAGAAGAGTGAGGGGCAGGGCTGGTAGAGGCTGGTTGGCACTGAGGATGCGTGTCCGGGCCAGAGCTGTGCTTTGTCGCGGCATCAATGGCGAGCACGGGCCGTGAGAGGCTCGGGAACCTCACCGAAGCCCCAGAAGGCCAGGCATTTCCTCTTCCAGTTAATCGTGGGGTGGCCAACAGCCTGAGGAACTGAGGTGGAGACAGTGACCAAAACCCAGTGTCTTGGTGATTTATCCATCCTGGATCCATGTGTTAAAAAAACTAAGGAGAAAACCCCCAACCAAAAAAATAAACCTGAATACACAGGTCTGAGAGTTCCTGCTGGAGGGAACTTTCTTAGCACTGAAGAAAAAAACCACCCACAAAAAACTCATCCCCCACAGAACTGGAATAAAATGATGAAGGAAAGTCCAAGATTTATCTACAGGCCCTCCCGCGCCCACGCAGCCCTGGGATCCAGGAACACCGTGCCAGGAGTTATATTCCAAACGAGCACGAGTTATTTTATTGGCGTGCCTGCAGTTCCCCACGCAGAGAGTGGCTTCCTGTCCATGGACGGAGGGGGCCTGGCCACGTCCACCCCATCAGTCTATCTTCACAGCAGCGTAGATCTTGCGGACAAACATGTAGGCTGCGTAGAAGCCGATGGTGCCCGTGAGAAGCCAGAAGGACAGGACCATGAGGGCCGTGTAGCCAAAGTACAGGAGAGAGGGGATGAACTCAACGATGTCCAGCTGGGGCACGAGTGGAGAGAGAAAGAGGTGGTGGTGGGGGGACACTTAGTGCCAGCCTACTGTGGCCACCAGGGGTGCCCCCGCCCCGACCTTCTCACTGATCTTTTGGCAAAACTAAAGCCTGGGAAGGGGAAGGGGCTCACTCCCAGTGGGCAGTGAGGGACTGCCAGAGCTCACGGCCACGGCAAGCCTTTGTCGGCACCCGGGCCCGCGCATCGCTTCCAGTGCTCGTGACCCCCATGGCAGATGGGGCACAGCGGGGTCCAACCACACCCACAGTTACCCAACTAGGAAGCAGAAGGACATGGGATTTCAAACTGGGGCTGGAGGGCCGGGGGAGGTCCAGGACCCAATTCCACTGACTCGGTCCATTTCTGCCCTGGTGGGGGGAGGAGGGTGCAGGACTCTTCCTGGAGACGGGCCTGGGAGCTCACTGGGAAATGGGGCGGGGGTGGGGGGGGACTCCAGGGGCCAGGGCCAGAAGGCCTTTGGCAGGAAGGGCCACAGCTGTGTCACTTCTTCACCCTCCACAATCCCCAGAACAGCACAGCGACATTCCTGGAAGGCTGGAGCGGCAGCCAGGGAGGGGAGGGAGGGGAGGGAGGAGAGAGAGGAGAGAGGCATCCAAGGCTCCCTGCTTAAGGAGCAGAGAGCCACCGTAAGGCAGCCTACAGTCCTCGCCTCCTGGGAACACTTCCATCACTTTTGTTAACAACTCCCAGGGGTTTCATCTGGGACCTCTGTCAAGGGTAGCGGCCTGGCAGGGACACCAGGACCTGCACTGTGCTGGTGTTTGCTGGGCTAACTGGAGCGAGGCTGGAACCGTGGTGTCAAGATGTGGTTGGCACACCAGGGCCCGAGTGGGGACTATGCCAGGGCTCGTGGACAGACACACGGTCACAAATGTCAGGAGCTCAGAGGAAATCAATAAAGACCTTCTCCCCAAGGTCAAATATCCTCAAGCCAGGAGATGAAGGCCATGTTTTCAGGCTCAACCCTCCCATTTCACAAGCTTTCTCAGGGCTGGAGAAGGGGTGAGGGAGGTAGGGAACAGGGCAGTGGTAAATCCAGTGGTGAAACTGGGAAAGGGACAAGGCAAACAGGCACGGCCAGAAAGGCCCTTAGAATTCCACAGGCCAAGGCTGTCATTTTACAGACAGGCTCTGGGACACGGGGTGGAGGTTTTTAGAACAGAGAGGAAAGACTGGGCACAGGGAGGAAGGACAGGAGGTCGTGATAGGACCCAGGGGGGCAATACCAGAGGCCATGTAGCTAGGCTTTCTTTGCTCAACACTATCTCCCGTCTTCCATCTTCCTGAGGTTTTGGGGTACCTACTCCCTGCTCTGCGGTCCTGTTGGGGCTGTCAGCTTTAATACAACACCTATGCTGGGTAGCTGATTAGAGTAGACCATCCCTTTGGACCTGAGTAACAGTGCGGGATGGCATGTAACCTGTTCTGAGCAGCTTCCCTGGGACTGATCACCTGACAGTAGAGGAAAGATGTTCTTTTAGCTCTAGAGCTGTGAGGTTGGAAAAAGACGACTCTAGGGCTGCCCCGGCATCTTTCCATTCTGAGGCAAGGTCCTGCATGCAGATTAAAGCCAAGAAAACACACATCCAACATCCTTTGAAATGCTGGATCTAAACATGCCTAAAGCTAGAATTCTGGCTTCTTCAACTTTCCAGGTATACCAGTCAATACATTCTCTTTTTGCTTAAGCCAGCTGACATTCAGTTTTAGTCGCTTTTTACTCAAGAGTTCTGATGAATATGGGCTATAGAGGAAGGAAATTAGATTTGTTCTGGATGATTCTAGGACTAAGACTATGGCCTAAAGATAGAAGTGACAGCGGGGCGGGTTTCACTGTGAATCAAGGAAGACCTCTATAATGACAGGAGCTAGCCAAAGAGCAGGAGCATGCCAGGAGGGGGTATCTCCTGTCACTGGATGTGCCAGAGCAGGGGTCAGCGAACTTCTTCTCAAAGGGCCAGATTATACAGAGTTCAGGTTTTGTCGGCCACGTGCCCTCTGTCACAACCATGCTACGCTGCCACCAACGTGTGAGAGCAGCCGCAGACAGTATGTAAATAAATGAGCATGGCTGCGTTCCAGACACACCTCATTTACAGAAACCGGCCCACCGGCACTCGGGCTCAAGTGTGCTGACTGCTGAGCTCCGCGATCCCTTGCGGGGATGGCTGGAGAACAGGGGCACAGTCAGCAAACCGGAAGCAGGGTTGGAGCACCACCTCGGGATGACCCACACTGTCCTTTCTAACCTGACCGTTTTGCGAGAGGGCATCCCAAGCTCCCACCAACTGGCCCGTGACTCTGGTTTGGAAACACAGCCTGGCCGCAAACAAAGGACCTCCTCTCTTTGGGTTCTGGAGACCCGAAGCACAGCGGGGGAGACCATCTTCAGTGGCACCCCTGGGAGGGAGGCGTCCACCACAGGGAGCCTATACTCCTCTCAGGGGCTCACGTGGCTTACATGTCATGCGTGAACCTACCACAATGAGCGTGGCGAGCAGGGAGTGCTGTATTCTTACTCACTCGGCTCTTGGGGGCAGCGAGCTCTGTGGGTATACCTGAGTTCCTAAAGGTGCTAAAGGTGCTTTCAGTACTTTTTGCTTCTATCTTTATGAACTCCTTCTCATCTACTTTCTTTGTTCTTTCATGTTATTGCTCTTTTTCCTAACCCGAGGTGAGTACGACATTTTCAGTCTCTCTCATTTCTTAGGAGTAGCAAGCACTGTAAGGTGAGAGATCTCCTTTAAGTTCTGCTTTGGCTCTATCTCATAGGTTTTGCTGCAGTATTCTCACTGTCCTTTATCCTAAGCCTTTTGTCCCTCAAATCACACAGAACATGGATCCTCTCTGTCCTAAAAAGATGCAGGCTCTAGAACAAAATGGCTTTGGTTCTCCCCACTCTTGGCACGAGAGACACTTGGGTTTTTCCCCAGCACCCTCCTCTCCCCCAGCCTGCCCTGAGAGGGCTGGGGGCCTCCTCACACAGGGCAGTACCTTGTTAACAAAATAAAAGATGGCATAGACAAGGACGTAGAACGCAGATCCCCCGGAGACTAGGAAATTCCTCCACCACCAGCGGTAATCCTGAAGAGGAAAAAAAGCAGAGTCATTTTCTCCAGGTGTAATCTCTTCCCGAAGGTTCATGGTCGCTTGAGGAGCTAAAGACCTTAGGCGAGAACAGTAATATTTGGGGTGATGGGAATGTTTTATATCTGGTCTGTGATCGTGGTTACACAACTGTATGCATTTCTAAAAACTCACTGGAGACTAAAAAGGATGAACTCTACTGTTCATAGATGAGATCTCGATTAAAAAAAAAAAGATCACCGAGGGCCACAGCAAAAGAACAACAACTAACGTTTCCTGAGCAAATGCTCACCATTCTAAGTGCTCTACGTGAATCAGCTCATTCACTCCTTGTAGTAGGCCCAGTCAGGCCCTATTGCTGCCCCGTCACATGATGAGGGATGGGAGGCACAGAGAGTAACGCAACTGCCCAACCACAGCTACTAACGGAGAAGCCAGGGTTTCAGCCCCAGCTGTCTGTCCCAGAGCCCGTATCAAGGGGCCCTGCCAAGAGCTAGTGCCCAGAGGGAGGGAAGGCCAGCCAATCTGCATCAGCTACTGGAGAAGCCACCACTGGAGTGGACTTTGTACTGACAATCTACCGTCCTTCTCTCATGTTGCTGTGACTACTGCACGTGACTATGCTGTGAGGTAGGGATCAACTCCAGTCTACAGCTGGATAAAGCGAGGCTTAGTGAACTGAAGTGATGTACTTGCCCAAGAGCTCATAGCCAGAGGAGGGAGGCCCACATGGGAAATCCAGGCAGCTTCAATGACCCATTCAATGCTAGCCCCAGCTCTCCTCACCCCCAACTCCTGGCCCCATTCCCCTCACCTCTGCACAGAGCTGGAAGTACACCATGACGATGCTGATTTGTGAACACGACACCACCAGGATGATGAAGACAAGGAACAGGAAGCCAAAAAGGTAATAGAATTGATTCTCCCAGATGGCCTGTGGACACATCACAGCTGGCCTTCAGCTTGGCCTGCCTTCATGCAGCATACACTGCCTGCTCTCAGAAAACCACCCCACAGTTATGACTACCATACCAGCTGCCACCAGGGCAGGGCACCATCATGATATCACTGGGGCCTCTTGGCCTGGCATGTGGCTCTGACGGGCCCTTTCTCTGGGTGAGCCAGGCTGTTTTTAGGGAGCGGCTGGGGCATGGGTGACCCTGCAATGGGTGGGCCCCAGCCTGAACTCAATAGCTTATGGAAAACAATGAATCCCACTCCAATCAAAATCTCACAGCGGCCACCACCAGGGCAGCCTCCTGCATGCTAGGTGAAGCGCTACATGCTTTACGTGCATCTCCAAATGTAAGCCTATGAAAGTGTGGCCATTTATGGGTGAGGAAGCCAAGGCTCAGAGAGGCTGGTGATTCCTTTGCTCAGCGTCGCACAGAGTAAGGTGGCCTCCTGGGGAAGGGGGGGCAGGCAGCCAACCCATCCTCTGACCCTTTCTTAGGCAGGGCTGGGTGGGGCAGGGCACTGAGCCAGGTCAGCAGGCATAGATGTCTTTGAGAAGCCCTTCTGCCAGCTTCCACCTTGGCACGGCTGGGCAGGGGTCAGCATCATCACGACAGCCACTGTTTAACAAGTACTGCCTGAATGCCAAGCATGTGCCTCTTCTGGAAATTCCCACTCCAGCCTCATGGTGATCTAGAGAATTAGAAATCATTCCCCCCCACTTTCCTGAGAGTTCTGAGTAGCAGACCAAGATGTGTGGGGACCTGGAACTCAAAGCAGAGGCCGCAGGATGAACAATGGTGGAGTCTGGCTGCAAGGCTACTGAAGCAGCTCCTACTTCCTACACCAGACCCCACACATGTGGCCTATCTCATTTTTCCTTCCAAGCCATTCTGAGAGGCGGGACTGTTAGTCCCATTTTGGGGTGATGAGTGGGGACCCCGAGAGGTGAAAGGGCCCTTCTGAAATCTCACGGGTGGTAAGAGGCAGAGCACATGAGCAGAGGGACAGGGATTAGGCTAATGCACGGGGAAGGGGAGGCTGTGTGTGCAGGGGCAGAGGAGGGTCCCCACCAACCCTGTGGGCTGACCCAGCCCTGGGGAGAAGCGGTACTCACGCTGAAGATGAAGAAAAGCTCGATGAACATGGCACCGAAGGGCAGGATCCCGGCCATGAGAATGCTGCAGCACAAGGGGAGGGTTAACACCGCCAGGAGACCCAGGCCACTGGGGGACCCGGGCTCCTCCCAGGTGGCCCGGAGGACGGTGCGCACACAGCTGTGGTGGTTCTAGCTCCCTGGCATGCTTTTGTACCATACAGCCTCCTGAGAGGGTGGCAAGGTGGGCACCATTCTCCCCATTTTATTGATGGGGAAACTGAGGTACAGAGAGGTAGGTTAATTTGCCTAGATCTGAGTGATGGTCTTAACCTGCCTCACCTGCATTTTTCCACCCCTTCCTTTCCTGTCCCGGTTCCTATGCCAACACCAAGTCTGGCTACAACTTGGTCCTCTTGAACCTGGAGTGAAGTTAAACTTTCATAAAGTCTACTAGAGCCTTCTGGAGCTGCTGAACATCAGTCACAACACCCCAGGGGGAGGGGACCCGTTCCATGTCCACCCAAGGAAATGGCTGAGGGTAGCATCAGCCTTGCCCCTGCCGGAGACTCACCCGACAAACCGGTTCATGTACCATCGCTGTTCAGGGATCTGCCGGGGAATCTGGTTGGTGCGCACAGGGTTGTCATATGGCTGCTTGCGGAAGCCGAAGTAGTAGCCCAGGTAGACAAGGGGCAGGGAGATCCCAAACCACATGCACAGCAGGGCCACCATGGTGGGGAAGGGCACCTGTGGGCACAGCGCCATGAGCCACCCCCCATAAAGCCCCGGCGTTGTGCAGGGGGGGAGGGACCCATTGGGTCCCAAAGAAGGAGGGCCACCATGGTGTCCTGCAGACACCCGCCCCTGCTTCAAGGCTCCTGGCCAGAACCTCCTGGGACTAAGTCAGCCCCGGGGAAAAGCAGAGGGCAGATGGAGGACCATTTGGGCTATGAAGTGAAGGAACCACAGCATCCCAGAGGAGCTTGTCAGCCAGGGAGGAAGTGGAGAAAGAACAAAGAAGGACCGAGAACATGAGGGGGAGATGAGGCCAGAATGAAGGAGAATTAGGTGGTATATAAACTGGAGACAAAAGGGCAAAAACACAAGTGTACAAATTGTATGTTCCCAGTTTTGTTAAAATAATACATAATAAATATACTATGAAGTGAAAAAAAAAGCAGGTTACAAAACTGTATATATAAGACTCCATTCTAAGGGGCGCCTGGGTGGCTCAGTGGGTTAAGCCTCTGCCTTCAGCTCGGGTCATGATCTCGGTCCTGGGATCGAGCCCTGCATCGGGCTCTCTGCTCCGCAGGGAGCCTGCTTCTCCGTCTCTCTCTGCCTACTTGTGATCTCTCTCTGTCAAATAAATAAATAAAATCTTAAAAAAAAAAAAAAAGACTCCATTTTAAGAGAACCATCCTAATATTTATATGTTTATGTGTCTACAGAGGGCTGTGGCCAGAAGTTAACAATACTTCCTCAGGGGGGAGGTAGGGGTTAGAACTGACTTTTCATTTGCTTCTTTTCCTGTTCATTTCAGTATTGTTTTTACAAGAATCCTGCAAACTGGAGGAAGCGAATTAATATGGGCAAAGTGTTCAGAACAGTACTTATTCAATGCAAGCACGATATAAATGTTTGCTATTTCATTATAAATTTAAAATTTCATCATTCTATTTTAAATATAGCTTAAAAGACTGCAAAAATATACTAACGATGTGGACACATCATTAAGATTACAGATTACATCAACTTCTCTGTACTTTCCAAAATTTCTCCGATGAGTATTTATCATGAGTGGTTGGTAACTGGGAAGAAAATGTTGAGAGAGAGAAGGAACAACAGGTAGAAAAGAGGAAGTGAGAGGAAGAGCATGACTGTCTTTTCTGAGGGCGACTTCCCAGACTGCTGCAAAGAAGCCTGTCCTCCTGTACCCCAGAAGACCTCTAACAAATGGGCACCTGCAGTGAGGGGAGTGGCTCTACCCACTAAGGCTCCAGGGCAAAGGCCTGCCCCATCTCCTCTGCAGCCCTGCCAGGGATTGAGGGAGCGGATGGAAAACCCATCTCCCCACCCCCCACCAAGCTCACAGTCCTACTCAGTGAGTCTTGGGCAGCTGCAGGCAATGACTGGGGCAGGCAGGATCCCTGCACTGAGGGCAGGACAACTTGTGGGGACTGGATCCAAGGGGCAGGGACAGGAGGAGGAAAGCCCTGTTTGGGATACTGACCTAATAAACTCACACCAGGCAGCTTTCCCTTGGCTCAGGCCAAGGGAGATTCCCCAGCTGGCCCCTGGACTGTGGAAATCTCCCTTTAGAGAAGTGAGCTTTGGCCAGCTCTCTGAAAAAGCCCACAAGAAGGCCAGGGCCGGGGCACGGGCAGCTGGATGGGCAGGGCGGGGGAAACCCCGGCGAGCCCTCAGGCCCTGGGGCTGGGAACAGAACTCCGGGGACTCAAAAAAGGGAAGAGAACAGCAGGAAGTGACCTCCCAGAGTGGGACCCAGCACAGCTGGTCCCCCCTTACTTACTGCTCCTGATGAGTGCTTTCCCCAGATGAAGCAATTCAAAACGAAGCAGATGCCAAAAACCACGCCGGGGTAGAGTGTTGCCGTCTGGAAGCAAGGGAGACCAGGCTGGGGTGCTGCCACCTGGTCCAGTGGGGCTCCCAGACTAGAGGCTCTCAACCCTCCTTGTCCTTCAGGATCCAGCTCCAGGGTAATTCCTTCCAGAAAGCATCCCCTGAACTGCCCATTCCTTGCCCTCATCCCATTCTGATTACGTACTGTTACCCGGCCAATGCCTGCTACCCCCAGAGACTGTGAGCTCCTTGGGAGGAGAGTGTTGTCGTCCCTACCCCCTTCCCATCCGCTGATGTACACCCAGCATTCAGAACACAGTAGCTGCTCAATAAACATTTGTTGAATGGGAATGAATAAATAAAGCTTTTACAAAACACGTATATGTGGATCCCGACACGAACTGCCTAGAGTGGTGGGTAAGCCTGAGCTGTCTTAGGGGTGGCGGGCGCTGGCCTCCACACACGTCAGCTCACCTAATCCTCACTATGGGCCAGATGGAAAGGATTATCAATATTTGCTTTCATTTATTTATTAAAAAAATTTTTTTAAAGATTTTATTTATTTGACAGAGATAGACACAGTGAGAGAGGAAACATAAGCAGGGGGAGTAGGAGAAGCAGGCTCCCCATTGAGCAGGGAGCCTGATGCAGGGCTGGATCCTGGGATACCAGGATCATGACCTGAGCCGAAGGCAGATGCTTAACAACTGAGCCAGCCAGAGGCCCCTCATTATTTCCTTTTAAAGAAGAGGACACTGGGGCCCCTGGGTGGTTCAGGCAGTTTAACGTCTGCCTTTGGCTCAGGTCATGATCCCAGGGTCCTGGGATGGAGCCTCACATCGGGCTCCTTGCTCAGCGGGGAGTCTGCTTCTCTGTCTCCCTTTGTGCTCTCGCTCTCTCTCAAGTAAATAAATAAAATCTTAAAAAAAAAAAAAAAAAAGAAAAAGAAAAAGAAGAGGACACTGAGGTCCAGCAGTGTTAAATACACACTCCAACTTCACAGTTAAGGAAGAATCAGGGGCTCAAACACAAGCAGTCTGAGCCCAGAGGCCAAGCCCCGACCCACTGAGCTATATTCCGTCCAGTCAATCTCTTCGGCTGCGGCCCAGGCACACAGAACCGAAGCCCCAGACCTACAGGAGCCTGTGTCTAGCAGGGTGTCCGTAGGCCCTCCTAGCAGGAGTTTCTAGACTGGACATTGTGCTGTCCACACAGCACAATGAGTGAGAACAGGAGAAGAGTTCCAGTGAGGCAGACAGAGCCACAGATGGAGACCCACCTCCATGGTACTACTTGTAGTCACGAGGCTCTGCCTAGGCTCCTCTGGGGTGCCAAGGAGGACACAGAAGTCAGAATGGGGGGAGGACGGGAGGCGGCTTCTAGAGGGTGATGCTAAGACGTAAAGGATGAGGTAAGGGGAGTGAGGGAGTGGTGTGTCCATACAGAGGGGAAGACAGAGGCCGGAGGAGAGACGAGCAGTGAGGGGTCCGCATCAATGCGGGCCACAGCAATGCCCAGAGCACAGGGAAGGGTCAGAATCTTGCAGGGACACCAGGGACGCCTAGGACAGTACAGGGTCTAGGAGAGAGGCAAAAATGCCCAAAACCTGGGCAAGAGTTCGAGAGCCAGAGCTGCAGCGGGGAGGAAATTCATGGAACATTTGGCAGGCAAACCCTCAACACCTGTCGTCTGAGAGGCGGCAGGCAGAAGGGAGTAGGAGGCAAGGAAGCAACCCAGCGGTCTGGCCTGGGGGTCCGGGTGAACGCTGCCACAACCAGAAGCAAGGAGCAGGTGTGGGGCAGAGAGGCGGGGTGTGGCACGGCACCTGCGGAGGGAGGTCCTGGGGTACCTGTGGGAGGCCTCCCAGGGAAGAGCTGTATAGGGTATTGCCTGGGTTCCACACCTCTGTAGATCCCCGGCTCTCATGTGCCTGAAGATGCCCGATGCATCAACAATTCAGGGCCTTTCTTTGCTTCTTCCAGAAAAGCCACCTTCGCAGCTCTTCTACAGTGAGGGGCTTTGTGCCAGGGGTGTGGCAGCCGGAGCTGAGACAGCCTGGGCTCCCCTGGGGCTTTCAACAGAGTGGGAATGGTTTCAGGACCATTCCTAAAGGGTCTTCCTCTTCTGGAAGACTTCTTCCAGTCTGACACAAGGGTTTCCCGGGGCTTTAGGGGCCTCCTTGTCTGGGACAGGGTCAGGGTCACGGCTCCCTGGGAGGTAGGGTCAAGTCCCAGGCTTCTGCCAGTTTCTGTGTTTTTTTCTGCTGCGAGAAACTCTCCTGACCACCAGGAGGACAGAGAAGGGCAGAAGCTGTCCTCCCTGGAGGAAATGGAGGCATCAAAGTCTGAAGACAGGATGAAAGCAACCTGGGCCTGGCTTCTTCTGCCTTGGGCAGGTAGTTCTCTCTACTCCACTGGGCAGGGTGTCCTCCCAGCAGCCCTGCTGATCAGTTTCTGGCTTTAAACTCTGACACCAAGGCTTGGTGTCAAATCCTGTTATTCCGAATCTCCTATTTCTTCTCTTATTTTAGCCATCAAACAACGTAGGCTAAAAATCACTGAAATTCAATCCCCTCTTCTTATGGATGCAGCAGCAAGGGCCCTCAGAGGTCCCAAGGTGCTTGTGGTGGGAATGCAGCATTCCCTCCCCTTGGGTGTGTGCCCCACCCCATCCTCTGGTCCTCTATACCTCTGATCCTAAACCCCACCACAGACCACCCACACTGCTGAGAAGCCCAGGAAGAAGCTTCTCAGCTCCACACCAACACTGGGAGGAGGTTAGGATGCTTACACAGAAGGCTCCTTTCTTCCACCGATGGCCTTTCAGAGTACGGTACAGCCGGCCAGCAGCAAATCCACCGAACACCCTGTGGGGGAATGGCAGGGAGCCACACCAGGGAGACTCGTTAGTTCGGGCAGGCTGCCTGGGCGAGCCCCGGAGTTCACTCAGACACACCTACCCCATGAACATGAAGAGGAAGCAGGCCGTGGTCATGAGAGCTCCCCGGCTGGAGGGTGACAGCATCCCAAGCATGGCCACGACTGTGGAGGGAGGGGGAGAAGAGAGACAGGGCGGCTGATGGCCAGGGTCCCAGGGCCCCGGCCCCCATCCCAGGCTGGTACTCAGGGCCCAGGGCAGATGAGGCTTGATGAGGTTCCCTCTTCCCTTGGCCTTTCTGACAGCATACTCCCTCGCTCTCTACAGGAGAAGATCGGTCTTAGCCGGGGTTCACAGGAGAGCAGCAGCTGCCAGGTGCTGGCTGGCCACATGTTCCCTGCAGCTTCCAGTCCACAGAGCACTTGCAACTGACCAGCACAGAGCTCAGACCACCACGGATGCCTGCTCACTGCATCTGCCTTCTCGGCCCTGCGGCGGGCGGGGGGTGCTGCTTATCCACTTCTCAAATGAGAAAACAGGTTCGCAGAGGTCAAGGGAGGTGTCCAAAGTCACAAAGCCCAGCGGCACGAGCCTGAGATAAAAACTTAGGCAGATGCACTGCTAAGAGATTAGATCTTAAATGTTCTCATCGCAAGAAAAAAAAGCATGTAACTATGTGCGGTAATGAATGTTAACTAAACTTACTGCTGTGATCATTTCACCATATATACACACAGCAAACTGTTGTACTGTACACCTTACATAGTGTTACGTGTCAATTAAAAAACAGTTTAAATGGTAAAAAAAATTTTTTTAGGCAGGCTGACTTCAGAACTGTCTATAATTACTATATATTAGGGTTTGGGGGGTTGTTTTCTGAGAAAAGACTTGGTGCTGACTTGTGTAAGTCACTTAAAGCCTGTAAGTCACTTAAACCTCACAGCACCGGCGAATGGCTTTGCTGAGAGTGGACGTGGTAGGCGACCCACAGTGCTGGAGCGCTCTGAGGCGCAGCCAACCACCAGAGCCTGGTGCTGAGAGGACCCGGCCCTCTTGCTGGCATAGACGACTCCATCTGGCCCAGTGGTGCACACCTGCCCCGTTCTCCAGGGGCGGGAGGCCCCCTCTTCTCTCAGACTCAGGCCTGTGCTCTCTGGTGACAGGACCCCACTGCTAGCCCCAACAGGCCCACTCACAGATGACGATGAGGATCATACAGAAGAGCTGAATGCCTGAGCCCAGGAGGGAGCTGAGGATCATGGGGTACTGGGGGGGCCTGAAGACATCTCCGTGTACCAGCTTCCACCCAGACTCTTCCATGGTGTCTTCCTGCAGCAAAGGGCCAGAAATGAGGCTGCTTCTTGGGGCCCAGAGGACGCAGCTCCTGCAGGGACCCACGCCCCTGGACTAGGGCTGAGGGTCCTTTGGGTGTCAGCCAGCCTCCACTCTGATCTGACAGTACACGACATGACGAAGTACTCCCCAGAGAAATGTCACATGGAAAAGGAGGGCACAAACATGAGGCTTGCAGCTACATAAAAGGCAAAACTCCTCTTCAAATTCCACAAGCCTTGTGCATGGAAAAAGAGCGTAAACATCAGCACACTGAAATGTTAACTGTGAGAGTTTTTTTGAGTGGTGAAATTTAAAAGCAATTTTTTTTTAACTGATTATAAAAGTAATATGTGCTCTTATGCAATAAAAAAGTAAAAATAAAGTTTTTTGGCACATGGTATGCTTCAAATGAATAAAAAATAATAAATGTTTACAGTAGGGGCGCCTGGGTGGCTCAGTCGTTAAGCATCTGCCTTTGGCTCGGGTCATGATCCCAGGGCTCGTAAGTAAACTCAAAATTAAAAAAAAAAAACACAGGAAAACATAGAAAAAATACAATTTATACTCCCAGCACTTAATGATATCATTGTTTTGACACATTTCTTTTAGCTCTTTATGTATGTGTGTGTATATATATATGCATATGTATATATAATTTTTAAACACAAAACTGGAACTAGACCCTATTTATTGCATACTTAGTTATTTTCAGGTGATGTTTGATCATAAGCATTTCCTCATTCCCAATAAGTAGTCTACAATTAGTATTTTAATGTCGGTACAACTTTCTATTGTATAACTGCACCATAACATAGCCGATCCATTTTTATGGAATATCAGGCTACATCAGTTTATTTAAATTATAAATAGAGCTATAAATAAATGTACCTAGACCAAGTCTTTGTGGTTCTGATAGTTTCCTTTGGAAAATTCTAAAAGAATGACTGAGTCAAAGCAAGTTAACTATTGTATAGTTCGTGCTATATATAGCCAAAACGTAACTTTTCAGGAAACTACAAATTTATACTTGCACGGGTGGCTTGGAAAAGTGCTTAGCTCACATCCACCTTGCTGCCAATGACTACTATATGAAAACACACTTGGACTGATCTGAAGGTCCAAAACTGTCTTCTCCTATTGTTTGAATCTGTTTTGGGGTGGGGGGGGTAGATAACCATTCCTGTGATAAAAATGTTTTTTCACATGTTTACTTGCCATTTCCTAGTCAGCAAATTTTTTGTTCATTCTTACATTAGAGATTTTGGAACATTTTAAAACCAGTTCTTTTAACTATTGCCTCTTTTTCAAGTTTGTCACACTTTCGTGTCTTATCTATATATTCTGACATGTGGAACAGCTTTTAGATTTTTTTTTTTAAGTAGGCCCAACACCCAACATAGGGCTTGAACTCATGACCCTGAGATTAAGACCTATGTGTTGGGGTGCCTGGGTGGCTCAGTGGGTTAAAGCCTCTGCCTTCGGCTCAGGTCATGATCCCAGAGCCCTGGGATCCAGCCCCACATCGGGCTCTCTGCTCGGTAGGGAGCCTGCTTCCTCCTCTCTCTGCCTGCCTCTCTGCCTACTTGTGATCTGTCTGTCAAATAAATAAATAAAATCTTAAAAAAAAAAAAAAAAAAAAAAAAGACCTATGTGTTGCACCAACTGAGCCAGCCAGGCGTCCCCAGTTTCAGATTTTTAACGTTATATTCATTAAGTTTTCTTTCTGTGACTTCTCCCATTGCTTTTATGCTTAGAAATTAGAATGCTTATCCCTATCATTTTGGGTCATTAAACATTTTTTCCTTTTCAAACTACTCTATGAAAAACACAAACACACACACCACCACCACCACCACCCCCACCCCTCGACCCTTGGTCTGCTAGGCCCAGAACACAACTGCTAGTCTGCCCTCCCTCTCTGAGTCCATCCCTCCCCAGCCAAGACCTCGTACAATGTCATCCTCCTTGTTATAGTTGGCGATGTCCTTCCGGAGGGTCCGAATGATGATCATGCTCAGGATGCCTGAAACGAACAGGGTTGGGAGGAAGAGGCCTGAGCACTGCCAATGGAGCCTCCTGGGCCTGGTGTTTCGCTAAGTGACGCTGGCACACCTGGCTTCCTCCGGTGGGCAGTGGGTAGGCAGCTGCCTCAGGCTGTCTGCTGAGCAGAGCTCCACCCCAGCTATTCAGACAAGGGTACATGGAGGGTCATTCCCCTGGCAGGGAAGGAAAGAGCCACTGGGATGGGTTTGGGCAGTCAGGAGACACTGCTTTTTATTCCAGGGAGAACAACACTTTAGCTGCTCCATGTCTTGGTCCTCCTGACCTCTGCGGCCTAACTGCCTCCCGGGCCGACCTCCCATGCCGCCCCTGCGTGCTTGCTACCTCTGTTATCAGTTCACAGCCTCTGTGGCCCTACTGGGACTGCCTCCTGTTCCCTTTGCCTGCGGTGCCCCACTCTGTCCTGCGCCCACTCCCACTTCAACTTACCCCAGGCATCTTCACCTTTCAACATCCCAAAAAGGTTCAGAGGCCCCCCACTTGTACCTCCACAGCACCCTGTTTCCTCTCCAGGTTAAGACAATGGGCTGTATGACCTCAAGCTAACTTGACCTTTTAGTCTTGGCTCATGGAACTTGAAGGACTGAAAGGTTTGGAAAGGACTTAATAACACAGCAGCTGCCACTCAGGAAATGTTTAATAAAGAGCAGCTAAAATCATCTTTGCTTCCCATATGATATTGAAATGTGGGTGTCACTCCACCTCTGCCTACTACCCTCCCCCTGGCTCACCGGCCAGCTTCTCACCAAGCCTGTCCCCCTGCACAGCCATGGCCTTTGCTGGACCCATCTTTCCCTGGGTCTCTGAATGCTGGCTCCTCTCAGTCCAGAGAGGTTTTTCCTCAAGCAGCCTTCACCCTTTCTCAAGAGCTGTGTATCTGGTCACCTTGTTTATCTGCCCCAAAGTACTTACCATTATCTGGACTCAACCACTTCTCTGCTCTTTTGTCTCTCCCAGCACCAGAACAGACTGTGAGGGGCCAGGCTTGCTCAACACCATATACCCAGCATGGGCCACAGTCCTTGCACAGAACGGGCAACAACGAAATCTCGTCCAATGACTCAATGAAGGTTGCATGGAGCGGTGTACCTCTCTTCCCCGAGGGAACTCTCCAGAAAGGAGACTAAACCTTGTTCCCCTCTGCATACCTGATGCCTAGCACAGAGCACTGATGTTTGTTTTTGACCTACACTTGGCCCCGAGAACACCCTAGAAGTCCCCCTTTAGTCCTGTGATGCACCTCAGGCCTTTATCCCTCACCCCCTTGTCCTCTCTACCTCCCATCTGCAGATCTCTCACCTGACAGGAAGAAGACCACCACGACAGAGTTAATGATAGAAAACCAGTGGATCTGCACGTCACTCATGGTCAGGTAAGTATCCCAGCGAGAGGCCCATTTGATGTCACTTTCCTGGAGGGGAGGGAGATAGAGTGGAAAAGCAGCGCTTTGAGTCAGACCTCTTGCTAGACACCTCTTGCCCAGACCAGAACCCTCCTCCCCTGCCACGGGCTCCAGCCCCCTCTCACCTCCCAGTGTACAGAGTAGGTGAAGTACAGCTGATTCTCCTTGCTGGGGTCGATTTCTTGGGGCGAGGAGCTGGTACCCTCAGGCAGGGTGCATGAACTCTTCTCATCTGCCTTGATGTCTGCGAGAGACAGAGACTCAGTCTGTTTCTGCGGGGACCAGGGCCACTGCCTGGGGCTGTTCTGGGGGGTGCCCTCAGACGCTGCCTGCTGCTGGGACCCAGGGTCTGAGGGAAGGCAACAGAGCTGTAAACTTCCTCCCCAGAGCCCTGACCTTCTTAAGAGCCTCTCGGGCTGCTGGGTATGGAAGAGGGGGTCTGAGTCCCTCACGTGATCTCTCTTTACTCAATTCAAGTGTTCATGTACTCACTCAATCAGCCCCACGGAACAGGAAAAACACCACTGACTCTTGCTATCACATTTACTCATTTGCCGGGTCCCCAGAGTCCCAGCACACCAGTAATTCAATCACTCAGATGCTTCTGTCTTCATTTACTCCTCCGTTCATCCCATTATCTGTCCAGCCACTCAACCAACCACCATGTAATAAGCACCTCTCTGCCCAGCACTCTGCTGGGGAGAAAATGGTGAGAAAAGGAGACAGAGCCTCTAAACTTGAGGAAATGGCTGAGGGAAGAGATGATGTCAAGAATATCATGCAATAAACATAAAGCTGTGCTCACGGCGCTCACCAGAAGCAGGACAGCACTCTGAAAGCACAAGATCTATGTCTTACATGAGATTGTTGGGGATGATTTTGTTTGAAAACTAGGTTCCATAGCTTAAAAAAAAAAAAAAAAAAGCCAGACACCTACCACCACTACCACAGCCCGGGGGTGAGCCAGGGCTGAGAGGTGAGAAGCCGGACCAGCCACTATTGGGTTCATGCGGCTGGGCTCTCAGACTCCTGCACAACTCTTGACCCTGGGCCAATTCTCGTCTCTGCAATCACTTACAGAGAGGAAGAGTAACACAGAAACCAGCTGTCTGACTGCTCTGTCTGCATCACTGCCCCTTGCTCTTCAACCTAAGGGAAGCTAGCTGGCTCTCCCAAGAGGCCCAGCCAAGTCCTAGTCGCTGTTTGTTCTTGGCCAAGTCACCAACCTCTCTGAGTCTCCGGTTCCCCATCTATAACCACCACACACTTCCAGGGGTAGCGAGAGAGGGTAAACAGGGAAGGTGCCAGGCCAGGACACAACAGCTGTCAGCTCTTTCCCTTGCTCCGCCTTCTCTCATGGGAATGTAGTGGCCCTACCTTGGCTGGGCCCATATGCCACACTGTGGCCTATCAGCCATCTGAGAATCAAGTGTGAGAAGACCCTGGGTATGGAAGCCCAGGCCCATCCAGCCCGGCCCCTCTGGTCATACCTCCCCACTCACCCTCCAGCCTGATGCTCTGGGGAATCACCTCGAAGCGGACGACGCGGTACGTGTGCTCCTGATCCTCTTCGAGGTCCTCCCGGTGGTAGTAAAGGATGAACGAGAGATGATTGTGCAGGTAAATCTACAACAGCAATGGAGAGAAGAAAATACCTAGTGGTCCAGAAACAACCAGAAAATCATCCCAGTATCAGGTCCCTCCCCTGGGTCCAGCAGGCCCAGCTGTTTCAAGCTGCCAAAAACACTGCTCTCACAGCACTCCCCACTCAGAAACCATCCAGGGGTCCCTGGGGCTAACTAGATTGAGAGTCTGGATCCCTTAGGCCTGGCGTTCACATCCTTCTGTCATGTTTTCAGACATCTAGCTCACCTGGTCGCCCCCAGCCCTTTCCTGCCCCGTGAACAGTTCCCACACTGCAGCTCCGTTCCCGGCACTCACTCCGGCTAGAATGCCAACCAACTCCACTCAAATCAAGCCTCCCTATTTTTTAAGACCCACCGCCTCCGTGACAACCCGAATGTGCAACGAGCTCTTCTGAGCTCTGCTGGCATTGATCGTCACGGCACTAGCACCATCAGTAATGGGACTTAAGATGCAGGGTCCCACATGGTCAGTTCTCTTCTGAATTGGGATCGGAAGCCCGCTGAGGTCAGGAGCTACGCCTCAAAAGAAATGGTTTTGTCCTTTACTCCCTTCATAGAAGGTTGAAGTTCAGTTTAGAAAATTAGAAAGACAGGAGAATCACTGTTATTATCATTGCCATTATTAGCATATTTCTCAGAGGCTGTGCCATAAAATAGTAGACACACCAATCATCTCCTTTACTCTGCGTAACTACCCCAAGGGGCAGCTATGGACACTGGTTGCTTTTTACAGATGAGGAATCAAAGGCTCAGAGAGGAAACAGGTAGGCTCAAGGTCTCTCAACAACTAGTAAGTGATGGAGGTGGGATCCAACAGCCAAGAAGCCAGCACGCTCTTGACCACTATCCTACCCAGCTCTCCTACATACTGTTCCAATTCCATCTGTTTTTTGTTTTAATCTTATAAATATGGAATCTGACCTTTTGAGGAGTTGTGCCTTCCATTTCCTGTGTAGCGTCTGCCAGAGCCTTGTCCAAAGCACGGACTCTCATAGCCCATGCCCAGGGGCACCAGGAGAAACCTGCCTTGGCCATCCCACCTTCTGTTATAAACCTAGAGCTAAATATGTCCCCCTTCCCTGTGGCCCCAAGGGCTCGTGACTTACCAGGTAAAACGCCCCCAGCCCTTCATGCTGAGACACTCTACCTTATTGACGTCTGTGAAGCCGAGTCGGTAGCCGTGTTCAAACTGCACATCTTTTTCCTTCTTCTTGTCATCACCATCGCGGTTGGAGTAGAGCTCCAGCCGGGTGGCCACAGGCAGGTTGTCGGCGATGCTGGAAACCCAAGGCCCCGCTCAGTCTCCCTGGACTGCCTCTCCCATCCGTGCCCAACCCACCCCAAGTCGGGGCTGGCAGGGAGCGCAGGACAACTTACAGGTGGACATAGTAGTCTTCTGTGATCCTCTCGGCCACAAGCCGGCTCTGCTCCACGGTCAGGGTCACTGGCTTGCTGGACTGGCTGCACAGAACCTCACACTTCTTTTCGCTGTTCATTAGCACCTGGAAAGGGGTGTTGACAATCCGGTCCCCTCTCAGCACCTCTCCTGCCATAAGAGAGACACATGGATCTCAGAGCTTCAGCCCTGAGCTTGCTGAGGTCACCAGGGCCGAGGAGACACTGCTGACTCGCAGGGCCTTTGGCAGTTCCCCAGCCTGGCACTCGGTGTTCTACCCTACCTGGAGAGAGCCGGCCCCTCCGCCTCCCACCTGGCCTCCCCACCCCCACTCTGATACTGCCACCAGACTCTCCAGGGCATATCAAATACACCTCTTGCGCCTCAGGCGCCCCTTCTTACCCATGTTCCTGGGAAGCTCCTCCTCACCCTTCGAGCCCCACTTCTGTTCCCTCCTCCGGGAAGCCCTTCCTGACCTCCTTGGGGCCCAGCCTGTCCCTCTCTCCCCTCATTTCCCTCTGTGTAGAGGCAGCGTCATACAACACTGAGGACTGGACCGGCTACCGAGCCCTGGCGCTGACACTTACTGTCTTGGTCTTGGTTAAGTTATATAACCTCAATGAGCCTCAATTCCCCTACCTGTAAAATGGGGATAATAACAGTAATCATCTCACAGGGTTCCAGTGAGAAAGCAAGTATGAGGCACACAGCAGGCTGGCAACAAATGCCATCTTTATTGTCAGCGTCACTCCTGCACCTTTTCACACGCTGCTGATGTGACTTTGCACCGGGTGCTGCCATATTAACCATCTGCTACCTCTGACTGGGAGCTCTTTTAAGGGCAGACAGTATTTCCCACTCATTTCTGTGTCTTCAGATCCCAGTTCGGCCAGGGAGGGAGGTGGGGTACTGCACACCCGCTGCGAGCCTACTGCCTCAGAGCAGGGGCTAGGCACCAGGTGCAGAGCAGCTCAGGGCTGCCCATGGCCAATGGCACTTCCTGAGCTATTCCAACAGTTGTACTGAGATGATGTGAAGCTGGGGAAAGCTGAAGACGGACCGCCGCCAACAGGCAGGACGAGCGCCTGCACATACACGGAGTCCAACACGGGTTTAGCAGCAGGGACCTGCCTGGATACGGCCCTATCTGCCCGGTCAGTCATTTTTTCATTCATTTCGTCATTCGTTCACTCATCCCCAGCATCTACCTGGTACTGCTTATGGGCTCGGCCCCGAAGATGCGATGTTAAACACACATACTCATGGAGCTTATGGTGTAGTGGGAAGACAGACTTGGTAAAATCATGACGTAACAAGAGGAACTTGCTCTAGACATGGGGAGCAGGTCTAGGAAAGCTTCCCTGAGGAAATGATGTTTGAAGTGAGCTCTAAAGGAAGAGGGGCACTGACTACGTAAAGAGACAGAAGGAGAACATTCTAGACAGAAGGAATAGTACGTGCAAAAGCTCCTGGGGGATGGGAGGCATGTGCTGAGCCGGAGAGGCCTGTGTGGTCACAGCGCAAAAAGCAAAGGGGGCAGGTGACTTAAGGTGAGCCTAAGAGACGAGCTGGAGTCAGACCTCAGGGCCTGTGGGCAGTGCTGGAAGTTTGATCTTTACCCAAAAGACCCTGAGGGCTTTCTAACAGGGATGGAGGAAGACATGACTTTATTCAGATGACAGAAAAATCACTTTGGCTGTTTTAAGAAGAAAACACAGAAGATGCAAGGGACTGGCTGGGGCGATGCCAGTCAGTCACGCATGTGAGCGAGGACGGTGGCCGGATGGGGCGGTGCTGAGTGTGGAAGCAAGCACGCAGATTCAGGAGCTACTGAGCGGGGGAATCGAGGGGGCCAGGTGCTGACGGATACAAAGGACAAGTGAGAAGCGGCGGGAGACTGAGGTTTCTACAACAGGGTGCTAGCTGGGAAAACAGAAAGAGGAGCAAATTTAGACGAAGGCCTTTTTTTGGTTTGGACATGTCAAGCAGGCAATTAGATACCCAAATTTCAGGCTCCCATGACAGGTCAGGCCTGTGGATGAAAGCTGTGAGTTGCTGGCGTACGAACGGTAGCGTACGAACAGGTACCACCCTGTGCATGGTAGCTGCTCTGGTGAGTGTGGACAAGGCACTTAGGAGAGGCACAGGGAGAGGAGGGGCCCCCCTTCCCCCATTACAGAAGCTGAGCCTAGAGAACCCAGGAACGGACTGGCCAGTGGAGAGCAAGGACGCCAGTAAGAATTATCTGCATAGTCTGCTGGGAAAACGATTCGGGTCACCATCTTCATTTCACAGAAGACGACCCTAGAAGCAGACAGGGACAGAGACTTGCCCATGATCAGACGAGGAGACTGTTGTAGCACTACGCTCTTGGACTCCTTCCTCCACACCATGCCCTACTGCCCATTTCTTTTGAGTCTACACGGAGCTCACTTGAGGAAAGGAAGAAAATACACAGAGAGGAACAAGGCTGGAGACCAAGTAAGCAGGTATCACATCTTGATATTTAGAAATTAAATTAACATCAAGAGAGAAGACAGGCTAGTCTGGAACAGCTCATCTCTAATATGCAAATGTTCCTTTTAACTTTTAACAGCTGAAGCAGATCACTGGCCAGGCTAAAGGAGCATCAGGTAGGAACGTGGACCCTCTAAGTGAGTTGGAGGCTGTGGCCCAGTACATCTGCCCCCAGACACTCCCACACACATCCCAGCACGTATCTCCATCAGCGCGATCACCACAAGCACAGCCCTCACACAGCCCAAATGAACCTTTCTGGAGAAGGCAGTCTGGACAACAGAAAGAATTCTGTCTTTAGAGTTAAAAAACACCTGAGTAATATGTTAATATGTCAATTTCTACCCTTACTGGCCATGTGATCTGTGGAGCAAGACTTTTAAACCCTCATCGCTGCCCCTCCCTCTACTATGAAACGGGAGCAATCATACTGGTGAGTGACTGGGGTGCGGAACTGTACCTCTTTTTGCCTCACTTCCCTTACCTGTGTTAAGGGGATAATAAGAGGAGCTATTTCATAGAGCTGTTGTGAGTATTAACGAAGTTAAAGCGCAGAAGTGCCTAGAACAGCGCCCAGTTCATGAGAGCCCTGTAAGTATTAATGGTGGTGATGATGGGAACAGAGAGTACAAGGCTTGCCATCTAACAGGTATGTAACCAAGGAATTTTCTCCTCCATTTGGGCAGGACACTAACATTGACTGAATCCTATTGTGTCAGACACTGGGCTAGAAGTGGGAGAGAGAGAGGAATATAAGGCATGATCTCTCGACTCTAAGAACCCACAGGCCATGAAGGCAGGCACTCCACAAAGACGGACAGAGATGTAATGCAGCAGAATAACTTTTGTACATAAAAGTTTCCATTTCTGTGAGGCAGAACATTCCCCAGCTTCATGGAGGATGCAGCAGAGGCTCAGAGGGTTTAAGGTCACTCAGTGTCACACGGAGGGGTGCCCAAATGCTGAGCACAGGCTGGCAACGAGTACACACCAGCTCATGGGCATGGGAGGAACTGTTCTGAGGGTCCTTTGACCAAGAGGACAAAGCAAGTCAAGTTTCTCAGGCAGAGACAAGGTGGCCAGAGCACAATATGGTGTGGAAAGGGAAAAGAAGGGTAAGTGACAGGTTGGGGGCACAGCCCAGACAATCAGTGGAAGTCAGTCCAGGCCCCAAGACAACAGTAGGAGGCAAGATGAAGGGATGGGAGGTGCTGCCTGCTTTTGGCTAAGCTGACTACAAGCCTTGCCTCCAGCTGGTCTGGGACACCCAATACCTGATCACAGATACACTTATCAGCTAGGGACTCTGGAAACATCTGAGCCAGGGGTAGCTTGGACAGTGAAGGCAAACCTTTCAGAGGCCTGCTCAAGAACCAGTTCTCTCCTTTCTCCTTCCTAAGCTATAAGAGGAAAGTCTCCTAAGCTTCTTGAGGTCAGGGACAGCATCTACCCACATTTTTATCTCCAGGACCCAACACCAACACGGGTAATTACTAAGAATCTGTCGGGAAGAGAGGCTTCCAAACGTCTTTTGCTCTAAGCCTGCAATTCTAGCAAATGGAGAATTATTTGAATTGGAATAAGATGACTATTTATGGAACATACATTCCAGACACTGCGCTGGGTGCCTCGCACATTTTTTGAAGCAAGTCTTGCACACTTAGCAAGAACTACAGTGATGCCTCTGCTTCTTTTAGGGCCAGAGGTAACCACTCACTCTTTTAATTAAAAGCAGAGTAGGCTGCAGAAGCCACGAAAGAGAAGGGAATATCTAGCAATCAAGGGAGGGCTGGTCTGAGCAGCAGCCAAGGACTGAAACTCTGAAGTCCGACTACATAGTCTCTAAGCCCAGCTTGGCTGTAAATTAAAAATATAACCAGAGGCAAGTCCCTGACCTGTAGAATGGGCATAAACACAGCATCTGCCACCCCAGGGCTGTTCTGAGGCTTGAATAAGCTGCTCTGTATGTAAACAACGTAGAAGGCGTGCGGCACACAGGAATGTCAGGGTTAACCGCTACCGTCGCCATATAAGGACGTGGCTTCCCATTTGGGACAGGCTGACACAGTCAGAGGAGAACTTACCCAGATTCTCTGCCTTGTAGGTGATTTTGTTGGGTTGGCAGAAGGGCAGAGAGTAGTACTCATAAGGTAGCTGGGTTCGAGAGCTGGTGAGTTTCACAGCCTAGTGGGAGAAGAGAGGCTGTTGTTCATCAACCCGGAAACCCAGACGGCTGTTTCAATAATCCTCCCCGGTACCCACAAATCGTTGGTACACTTGGTAATATTATTAGCAAACTGACAGCAGCAGATCACAGCTGTAGTACACTAGATACTAAACGGTCTACGATTCTGAATTATTTCATGTTTCATTTAGTTTTAGACTACATCATAGTTTTGTTTGAAATCAGAACCAAATTCAATACATTCTGAAAGTCTGATATCCTTTGACCCTATAATTTCATTTCTGGGCGTCTTTCCTAGGAAATAACTCCAAATGAGGGTAAACTTTAGGAACAAAGAGGTTCACTCCTTACTCATAACCACAGTGCTCTCCTGCCTGCAGTTTCTCAAGCTCGTCCAGCTCTTTCCTGGCTCAGGCTCTGTGCCCACACTGCTCCTTCCTGCCTGACTCCAGGCCCATCTGGCTCCTTCATACATTTCGGTCCCGGCTTAGGGTCCCTCACCTGGAAGCCCTCCCTAACTAGCTCATCTAAGGGAATCCCCCCATTTGCTCTATTCCAACATGCACAGTTTCCTAGGTAACATGTCTGATAAAACATAATTATTTTGTTTACCTGTTGCTTTAAAAAAAAAAAACAATAGTCTCTTCCACTAGAATTTAAGAGTTAGGCTTTGTGAGGATAAGGACCTACAGAACCAGGCACACAGCAGTGTTCATTAAATGTTTGCTGAATGACCGAAGTGAGGAAAAATGGGAAAACAAGTATAAGCTCTCACGATCGGAGACTGGGCAATAAACCGTAATGGGCTCATTCAATGAATATTACACATCATTAAAAACAAGGTTTAAGGGCGCCTGGGTGGCTCAGTGGGTTAAGCCTCTGCCTCCAGCTCAGGTCATGGTCTCAGGGTCCTGGGATCCAGCCCCACATTGGGCTCTCTGCTCAGCAGGCAGCCTGCTTCCCCCTCTTTCTCTGCCTGCCTCTCTCCCTACTTGCGATTTCTTTCTCTGTCAAATAAATAAATAAATAAATAAATCTTTTAAAAAACAAGGTTTAAGAAGACCACGAAGGAGAATGTTTAGGAAGTGAGGCATGCACAGAGAATATAGCTCTGGAAATGGTGACACTCACAGGCAACGCCAAACGATAGATAAACAGAACTAATCAAAATGTTACAAAAAGTAAATTCTAATCCACATGCAAATAAAATTATCTCTGCTATTTAGAAACTACCAACCATCCCTATGCACCATCTAAAAAAGTGTGAATACTTTTTAGAATCCAGGTCCACAATCCTTATTTAAAACTCATACTTTGGAAACTAGGAATTTTTTTGGTTTTTAAAAGGCAGTATGGACAACACCCCCCAGCTGGGTCTGGGACGGTACCCCATATTTAATGACCGTGCAAAGAAATGCAAAAATATTCATTATAAGTGGGATAAATAAAGTCAAACACTTCAGGCCAAGTCTTGTCAATGAAAGCTTAGAAAACTGGGTTTCAGAGGTTTTAAGATGTTGGAAGAAGGGACTGAGGACTACTATTAAGCATTTCATAAACTGCTTGAGCCAAAATAGCCAAAAAGTCAGTGCCTATTGTAACAGCCTGTTATTTTGTTTCTTATATTCTCTCATTTTGGATTAAAAAAAAAAAAAAATCCACGTTACAGAGAGACCGAGTCCCAACTTTATGTTCCCTCACCCTTCCCACCCCTTGGCCCAAAGTGACCCTCTCAGACCCCAGCCTGGCAGGCCCGGAAGCCAGTGCCACCCTCTCCTCCCTGTGCCACAAGCTTTGCTCTGGAGGGGGCTTTTGGCAGAAGCACTGTGAGGAAGGGTACTGCAGTAGGTCAGAGCTGGAGCAGTTAAAGACTAAGCCTCACCACATGACCTCGGACAAGGTGGTTTACTTCCCTGGGCCTTGATTTCCATCATCTGTAAAATATACAGTAACTCTGTAAAATATACAGTATCTACTTCAGAGGGTTCTTGGGGGCATCTGAGTTAAGTCACGCATAATGTCTGGCATGTAAATAACCCTCAATAAATGTTACTTTAATTACTTTTCCTGAAGGTTACAAGTCTGATTTGGGAGGAAGAGATACGCTCACAATAATGAAACACATGTAATGTTGCATTTACTCATTAATTATTGCTTAGCTCTAAATGAACTTTTTAAAAAAGATTTTTAAAAAAGATTTTATTTATTTATTTTATGTATATATGTATGTATGTATTTAGAATGAGCAGGGGGAGGGGCAGAGGGAGAAAGAATCTGAGGCAGACTCCACGCTGAGTGCAGAGCCTGACACAGGGCTTGATCCCACAACCCCGAGATCATTATCTCAGCCGAACTCAAGAGTTGGGTACTCAACCATCAGAGCCACCCAGGCACCCCTAAATGCAGATGCTTTTTAATGGCCACTCCTCAGACATACTTATCCACCCTGCCAGGCTGCATACCAGGAGCTGGTAACACAGCAATGATTGGGACAGAGAAGATCCCAGCTCTTCTAGAACTTGATTCCTAGCAGTTTTCATTTTTTCTTTTAAGCAAATATATTATTTACATATTTTTCCTCTTCACTGGTTAATTCCCCCCAGATAATCACAAGTTGCTTGTATGTGATGCCCCAAATAAGCATGACATGTAGCAATTTTGTCATTTTGCTAATACCTAAAATGTGGCAGCAAACAAAGGGGCATGTACGTGATGGCACATCCTCTGGCTGGTCCTTTGTGACCATCTTCTGCTTCTCCTTTTGAACACTGTGATGCCCAGGGGAAGATAAACTCGATGTTCACACAATCTTATTGCTTTGCTTTTACACAGACCAGTAAAGACGTGGTTCAACACAGTAATGAGGCAAGAAACGTATGTTTATTTTAGGAGCAGAGTTTATTTTCATAACCTTGTAAGTTCTGTTAGCCGTTTTTACACAATCCCTAAGGGTCCGAAGGACTACTTAAAAATTTCAACTACACATTACTTTGTCAAGGGGGGAAACGGTGTGGTAGTCAAGTAGTTGGGGATTTAGAGAGGTGAGAGGATGCCAAGTGTCCTCCCCTAAAAACACTGCACGGCGAGGGGGGGACATAGAAAAATACTGAAGTATTAAAAGTGGTTATACTTGGGTGATGACAGAGGAGTGTCCCTTTGGCTGAGAGCCCTTGTATAAGTTTATGCCCCGTCCCTTGTAGTAGTCTATATCCAGTGACTGGTTCATGGAGGGATCCAGAGAACCAGTCCTCTTGTTTCAATTTGGAACAACTCCAAAGGGCCGGCCATTCCAGTTCCAGAGCTTTCCACAGGCATCTGTTGTACCACGGCTCTGTGTCTCCCTCTGCTCAGTCCTGCTTCCCTCCCACCCTCCCAAGTGGCGACCCTCAGAGCCTACCCAGCCAAACTGCACCGGATCCCCACTTTAGAGTTTGCGCCCTGGGAAACCAGATCCAAGAAAATCCACCACCAACCCATCACTGCTTGGGGCTCTGAGAAGGCCACCAACACACTGTTAAAGAGCCATTAATCAAGGTGCCAGCCTGCCCACTGCCCCTGATCAACCATTTTTTAAGTGACTCCTTCCCCACCTTTGCCCGTTGATTGACCCACAGTGGGCATCTAGCTTGAGAAGCAAAGGCTCCTGGTTGGATGGTTTCTCTCTAGACTTGTTCACGCACCAATATGCCTCATCTACTTACCATTGATTCTACTACGTATTTGTCTCCGACTCATTTTTAGGGAAATACATTTATTTAAGGAGCTAATACTGTATCACCATTAAAAATGGAAAACCAACAGCAGCCATAAAATCACAAGCTGAAGTAGCAGCTATTTTTCTTAATACACATGAAAAGAAAATAGGTATTAAAATAAAATGAATTTGTCATCTCATCTCTTAAAATCATCTCATATACCACCACTTAGTGAGGGAGGACGCAGTTGGGAAAACCCAAACTAGAGAGCCCAGCTGGTGGCAGAAACTGCAAGTGAAAACACAGAGGCCCTAATAGGCTGTGTATGCGCAGACAATCTGAGTCATGTGGAGAGAAGCTGGGAACAGAGAGGAGGATGGAGCTGAGGAAACAGGGAGGCAGGCTGAGAGAGACAGACAGACACACAGACACACACACCTAGAAACAGACACATGTGAGGGTGAGAGTGAAAAACACAGACATGTAAAGAACCAGAACCAGAGCCAGAGCTGAAGAAAAAGAGAGGGACACAGAGCAAGAACACAATCAGGCAAAGTCGCAGAGAAGAGAGAGATGAAGGGGCAGACCTCCTGAACTGTGGGCTCCCCCAGGCACTCCCCATGCAGCCACGAACCAGGCAGCAAACCTGCGTTTTGCCATGGTGGCTGGCCCTGGCTTTTGTTCTCTGCAAGCATGGGAAGGACAGGACCATCTCACCAGGGTCCTCCAGCCACGATGCCCAGCACGGAGGCTCCAACAGTCGGGCGCAACACCTACCTTGATTTCTACAGGGTCGTTCTGGTGGAAGTTGATTGGAGCAACCCCAGGGACGTAGAAGGCACGTGTATCACACGTGAGAGAGAAAAGTAGCAGGGACCACGGCAACCAGTCCTGCTTGGAAGAAGAGAGGTCGTAGTTGGAATGGGAGAAAGTAAACATCTTTCTGGGGCAGATCAAGTCATAGGACCTTCATACCTGCTTTAACTGACCCAGTCTCAACCCCGCTCTGTAAGTGCTGTCTTCCAAACGCCCAAGAGTCCCCGCAAGGCACTGATTCTGTACTTCCAGAAACGAGTCACAAAATGAGTGAAGTAATTAACATGGGGACAAAAGCGAAGACTGCAATACAGGGTAGCCACAGCTCCCCACTTCCAGATCAATGTTCTTTTCACCTTTTCACACTGGGTCACTTTTAGACCTGCTCACTCTCCAGTATAGTTAGTAGGAAACAAAGCTCCATAATGTTCCACCAATTCCCTTTTCTCTATATAGCAAGACGTTAGGAAGCTCCTATGTGACCAATATATTTTCCTACAAGCCTTCTCCAGATTGTACTGACCTCATCATCTGCCACTCTCCTCCTCACTCAGTCCCAGCTACACTGACCTTCTTGTTGTCTCTTGTCAGCAAGTCCTTCTCAACCCCTCTGAGCCATCACCTTTACTGTTCCCTCTGCCAGAATGCCCTTCCCACAGATCCCTGCGTGGCTAACCTCATTCCTTATTTCATTCACGTCTCTCTGAAATATCAGGTCCTCAGGGAAGCCTTCACTGCCAATCCCACCTAAAATAATGCCCTCGGGGCTCCCATTCTCCATTCTCCACTCTTCTACTTTATTTCTTTTCATGGGCTTCTCTACACATGCACAATGTGCATGTACATCATCTTATCATGTACAATATGCATTTGTTTACTTGTGCAGTCTGTCGCCCTCCACTCAAGTGTGATCTCTGTGGGAGCAGGGACTGTGTGTCCCCAGGGCTTGGCACCCAGCAGGCACTCAATAAATGGCTTGCACGCAGCATAGTCACCTGGGAATTAAAGGCAAGACCAGACCAATTACTGGCCTCAAGAAATGCACTCCATCAAAACCTCTCTTTCCCTTCATTAGCAACATGCTTCGCCCCCTCAAGGAACCAGAAGAGCTTCCCGATTCTCTCTCCCTACCTGGTGTGAACAAGGAACTCTTATCCAGACAACCAGATCCCAGACTCACTAGTGCTCCTGCATCTCCACTCTCTCTTCACCCCTGGAACGCTACAGCATTTCAGACCCTTGTTTCTGCCCACCAGACACTGGTCACAGCTTTCCAACCACCTCGCCTTCACAGCCCCTCCATCCTTCAAGTTACCGCCACACACACACACACACACTCTCTCTCTCTCTCTCCCCCTGATGATTCTTTCTGGAACTCAGTGTTACATGGAATCAGAATCACTCAGGGGACTTGCCAAAAATGTAGACTCATCTGCATTTTTACCAGAAGCACAAGTTGGCTTTAATAGTATAACGTTCTGAGTTTGGTGCACTTTTTGTAGATACATAGCTTAGTCAAAGTCTTTTTTTTTTTTTTTTTAAGATTTTATTTATTTTCGAGAGAGAGAACAAGCACAAGCAGGGGAGAGGCAGAGGGAGAAGCAGGCTCCTGCTGAGCATGGAGCCCCATGCAGGCCTCAATCCCAGGACCCTGGGATCATGAGCCCAAGGCAGAACCTTAACTGACTGAACTAGCCAGGAGCCCCCCACCAAAAAACTTCTAATTTTAAAATTAACTTAGGGGTGCCTGGGTGGCTCAGTGGGTTAAGCTGCTGCCTTCGGCTCGGGTCATGATCTCAAGGGTCCTGGGATCGAGTCCGGCATCGGGCTCTCTGCTTGGCAGGGAGCCTGCCTCCCCCCGGCTCCTGCCTGCCTCTCTGCCTAGTTGTGGTCTTTCTCTGTCAAATAAATAAATAAAATCTAAAATTAATTTAGATTTACTGAAGAGTTGCAAAAATATTGTGAGAATTCCTATAGACTCTCCACCCAGTTTCCTCTAATGTTAACACCTTACATAACTACGAGCAGGCAAGGCTTTAAAAAAAATAACTAGCTTAAAAACGTTCTGGAAAAGTAGCACATACACAGTAAATAATTCAAACACAGTACAAATGGGTATATCATGAAAAAGAAAACTTCCTCCCACTTGGGCTCCCCATAGACAACTGCTATCACTAGTTCCCTTAAAATCCCTCCAGAGGCATTTTACATATTCACAGAGGGAAGGGCTTAGTAGTAGTATGGGTTTGCCCTGAATACAACAAAAACAAACAGAATTTATTCTTTCTTTCTAAGATGGAAAGCCTGCTGACTATGGGCTGGCTGCAGCATCTGATTTCCTCTCGATCAGATAATTTCCTCCAACTGACCTGTTGTCAGAAGATTCTGGCCCTCCCTCCTTGGAACCCTGTGCTAGGCCTCCCTGGTCAGTCTTCAGAAATATGAATATGACTGCTTAGAGTGAGAGAAATAAGCTTTGTCCTCTTTGTACATAAATTCCAGTTAACTAAAACGCAAGTAAAACAAATCCCGCAGTACCGGCATTAACTGTCATACAACGTTTGTTTTTTAAAAAACGAAAACACAACAACAACAACGCAACTCTGAATTTTTGAAAAATGATGCAGAAAACAGATAATCCTCAGAGAAAGATGTGATCAACAAACCAGAGATCAACTGATCTTAGAGGAAGAATCAACAGATGAAAAATGGCAAAGGTGGGGCACCTGGGTGGCTCAGTGGGTTAAGCCTCTGCCTTCGGCTCAGGTCATGATCTCAGGGTCCTGGGATCGAGCCCCGCATGGGGCTCTCTACTCAGCAGGGAGCCTGCTCCCCCCCCTTCCCGCCCCACCTGCCTCTCTGCCTACTTGTGATCGTTCTCTCTCTCTCTGTCAAATAAATAAATAAAGTATTTTTTAAAAAATGGCAAAGGTTATCTCCTTAATGTGCTACAATCTTTGAATAATGGAAGTTGGCAACCAAAAGCAATTCAGAAATTCAGTTTAGAATTAATGATTGTATCACGATGACACTGTCAGATTTAGATATTAAAATGTCATGGTTTTGATATTCCTGTATGGCTAGAGGGTTAATTAGAACACTTTTGGGGAAGGAATTTGCACTCTATCAAAATCCCCCCCTTTTATATAAATATAAAAAAGAAACATATACATATAAATTTATATTTACAAAAATATAAATTTTCATATTTAAAAAAAACATAAAACCAGACACTCACATAAGACTGATTGCTATGGCTTGTTTGTTTACTAAGCTCTACGCCTAATGTGGGACTGGAATTCATGACCCTGAGATCAAGAGTCACATTTTACACTGACTAAGCCAGCCAGGTGTCCCTAAATACTTTGGTTCTTAATCTTTGCTGTATCCCCTTGAGAATGATCTTTTTTTAATCCTCAGATTTAAGGAGTTCTTGATACCTCCCACCTTTCCACCTCCGAGGACCTAGTTTGAGACTCCTTGAGAATATTTATTATCCCTATACCTTATCTGTACATCTAGGATAGTGGTTCTCAACCTGATGCATATTAGAATAACCTGGGAAATAAGTGGATTAAATTCCCAATCTAAACGCATACAGTGGGTGAATGGATAAAAAAATAAGATCCAGTGATATGCTGTCTACAAGAAACTCACTTCAGATCTGAAGACACACATGGGCTGAAGATGAAGGGATAGAAAAAGATATTCCATGTGAGTGGAAAGCAGGGGGTAGCTAATCTTGTATCAGACAAAACAGACTTTCAGTTAAAAATTCTGTCTAGGGGACGTCTGGGTGGTTCAGTTCATTTGGGTGTCTGTCCAGAGTCCTGGGATCAAGTCCCGAATCAGGCTCCTTCTTCTTCTACCTGCTGTCCCCTCTGCTTGTGCACACACACTCTCTTATAAATAAAATCTTAAAACAAAAACAAAAACAAAAATAAAAACACCTGTGTCTAGAAACAGAAAAGGTCATTATATAATGACAAAAGGATCAATTCAACAGAAGATGAGAGTTATAAATATATACATAACCAACGTCAGAGCACCTAGAGGTATAAAACCAATATTGACATATCTGAAGGGAGAAATTGACAGCGACACAGTAACAGTAGGGGACTTCAGTATCCCCCTTAAAATAATTGCTAGAACGTCCAGACAGAAAAATCCATGAACAGCTGACTCAAAAAAACTACAGACCAAATGGACTTAACATATGGAACCTTCCACCTGATAGCAGAAGAATACACATTCTTCTCAGTTGCACACAGAACATTCTCCAGGATAGATCACATGGTAGGTTCACAAAATAAGTCTTAACAAATTTAAAAAGACCAAAATCATTCCATGTATCTTTTCTGATCACACTGGAATAAAACTAGAAATCAGTAATAAAAATGGGAAATAGGCAAGTATGCGAAAATTAACACACTCTTGAACAACTACTGGGTCAAAAAGGAAATCAAATGAGAATTTAAAAGTACTTGCGACAAAAGAAAAGAAAAATATAACATACCAAAACTTACGGAATGCAACAAAAGCAGTACTAGGAGTAAAGAACTACATTAAAAAAAATTCCCCAAAATATAACTTCACACCTCAAGGCTCCAGAAAAATAATAAATGAAGCCCAAAGTTTGCAGAAGAAAGGAAATAATAAATATTAGGCAAAATTAGATAAAAAGGAGAATTTAAAAAATAGGAAAAAAAAAACCCTACAACGAAGTGAATTGTTTTTTTTAAAGATAAAAATCAACAAATGAGACAAAACGAAAAAAAAAATTAGTAGCACCAATGAGAGAAAAAAAGAGGGAAAGCTCAAATCAGAAATGAAAGAGGAGACATTGTAACAGGTGCCTCAGAAATAAAAAGGATTATAAACAATTATACAGCAACAAATTGGGTAACTGAGAAGAAAAGGGTAAATTCCTAGAAACACATATAACCTCCCAAAATGGAATCAAGAAGAAACAGAAAACAAAAAACAGACCAATAAAAAAGGGGGTTTGAATCAGTAATCTAAGACCTCCCTTCACAGGTGGATTCTCCCAAATGTTCAATAAAGAATATTCATTCTTCTTAAACTCTTCCAAAAATGAAAGAAGGAATACTTCTGAGCTCAATTTATGAGGTGAGCATCACCCTGATACCAAAACCAGACAAAGGTACCATGAGAAAACTAGAGGCCTGTATCCTTGATGAACACAGATGCAAAAATTCTCAGTAAAATACTAGCAAGCTGAATTTAACAGCACATTAAAAGAAGGATACACCAAAATCACATGGGATTTATCCCTGGGATGCAAGGATGGTTCAACATACGCAAATCAATCAATGTGATATACCGCAGTGATAAAATGAAAGAAAAAAAACACATGATCATCTCTATAGACACAATAAAAGAATATGACAAAGTTCAACATCCATGCATGATTTAAATTCTCAACATAAAAGGTATAAAAGGAACTTACCTCAATACAATAACGGCCATATATGAAAAGCCCACAGTTGACATCATTATTTCTTGCTAATCAAAAAATTTTCCCTTCCAGAAAGCCAGACACCAGACCTTTTTGCCTTACTGAATATGTGATTTGAAGCCAGGGCAGAGGATTACAATCTCCTGTAATCATCAGGCCAATTCAATCTAAGAACTTACTCCAGTTCTACCTTCTTGTGAAAGAGAATCCTTCAATCTTAGCAGAGAGATGCTGCTCTGGCAGCTGAAGGCCTTGCTCCCTGACAGCTCAGGTTGCAGAGAGACAAAAAGCAAATCCTGAAAGATCCCAACAGGCTTCTGTTCCAAAGTCTCAAACCAATAGCACGAGTACACACACAAAAACCAAAAGAAACAAAAAGACAAAGCAATGAGGATAATACTCACCCTGGTGGGAAACAACACAAAAAAGCAACAAGAAGCCACAGAGTCACTGAGCACTGGCCAAGTAAGAACAAGGTCCTGTGGCACA
Organism: Lontra canadensis; assembly: GCF_010015895.1. Taxonomy (NCBI): domain Eukaryota; kingdom Metazoa; phylum Chordata; class Mammalia; order Carnivora; family Mustelidae; genus Lontra; species Lontra canadensis. Next base: position 3,325,774 of record NW_022631010.1, read on the forward strand.
CAGTCCTTTCCACTGACGAGTCCCTACTTTGTGCCAAGTTACAAATGCTGACTTGCACCATTTCTACAGCTACAACTGCCTGGGACTGCTGTCGCTATTTCATGGATGACTGCTTATTAACCCGAAACCCCGAGATTAAATAACTTGCCCAAGGCCAGAAGGCAGAGGAACAGGCATGCTCTTTTCAGGCAGGTGAGCTGCATCAAAAGATGATGAGCAGGTACTGAGGATCCTAATAATGATGGCATTTAACACTGATTGATGATTATGTTCTACTAAATGTTAAAATACAGAGCTATCCAAATTGCTACTGGAGAAGACAGAAAAGACTTAAACATACAAACTGAAACAGAATTGTTAGAAGCAAATACAGATGTACTTTTAAATAATTTATTTTATTTATTTTTTAAAGAAGGTGGGGAGAGAGAGGAAGAGAGAGAAAATCTCAAGCAGGCCCCACCCCCAGTGCAGAGCCTGACACAGGGCTCGATCTCACAACCCTGAGATCTGGACCTGAGCCACAATCAAGAGTGAGATGTTCAACTGACTGAGCAACCCAGGCACCCCAACCCAGATAAACTTTTAAATGATCTTGAGGTTTGTCTCCCTCTCTGGTTTTGTCTTGTTAATCTCAGGAAACAAACCGAGGGTTGCTGGAGAGGAGGGAAGTGAGGGGATAGGGAGCTGGGTGATGGACACTGGGGAGCAGATGTGTTGTGGTGAGTACTGTGTGTTGTATAAGACTGATGAATCACAGACCTGTACCCCTGAAACAAATAATACATTATATGTTAGTAATAATAAAAAAATAAACAATCTTGACATGCAAAATTTCCTAAGAATGAAACAAACTCCAGAAACTATAAAGAAAAAGGATACATAGGAAGAAGGAAGAAAATTTATTTATTTATTTATTTATTTATTTATTTTTTTTTTAAGATTTTTATTTATTTGACAGACAGATCACAAGTAGGCAGAGAGGCAGGCAGAGAGAGAGAGGAGGAAGTAGGCTTACCACCGAGCAGAAAGCCCGACGCGGGGCTCGATCCCAGGATCCTGGGATCATGACCCGAGCCGAAGGCAGAGGCTTTAACCCACTGAGCCACCCAGGTGCCCCAGAAGGAAGAAAATTTAAAAAATATATACATCACAGACAAAGAAAAACACAATCTGGATAAAAATATTTACCACACACCTGACAAAGGCCTATTCCTTTGGTATACCAAGGGCTCTTATAAACCAATCAAGGAAAATAAGCCAAAAGAATATGAATAGGCAGTTAAAAAAAAAGTCCACAAGGCCAAACACAAAAAAGATGGTCAACATCAGTCATGATTTAAAAAATGAAAATCAAAACAATAGCACCTGATTTTTTTACTTATTAGAGTTACAAGGCCTTAAAAAATCTGAATATACAAGATATAGGTAACCTGGCAGAGTTTCGGGAGAGCAATTTAGCTCTCTATACTACCTGGAAGGTAGAACTATTTTCAAAACACTGCCAACGTAAGTTATAAAGAATACGATAAATAAGATGCACAACAATGTGTATAGTATAATCTCATTTATCTAAAAAAAATTTTTTTTAGATCTATACCAAAGCCAGACAAAGACATCACAAAAAAAGGAAACTTACAAATAGTCCTCATGAACACAGATGGAAAAAATCCCTAACAAAATTATCAGCAAATCATATCCAGCAATATATAAAAAGGTTCATACATCATGACCAAGTGGGGTTTACCCCAGAAATGTTGGCTCAGTATCTGAAACTCAAGGTAATACACCATATAATGAACAAAACCATACAATCTTCACAAAGAAAAAGCACTTGACAAAATCCAAAACATATTCATGATAAAACCTGTGGACAGGGATGCCTGGGTGGCTCAGTCGGTTAAGCGGCTGCCTTCGGCTCAGGTCATGATCTCAGGGTCCTGGGATCGAATCCCGCATTGGGCTCTTTTCTCAGCGGGGAACCTGCTTCTCTCTCTGCCTCTGCCTGCCACTCTGCCTGTATGCTCTCTCTCTCTCTCTCTGACAAATAAATAAATAAAAATTAAAAAAAAAAACAAATAAACCAAAAAAACCAAAACACCAAAAAAACCCCAAAAAAACCTCCGGAAAAATTAAGAATAGAAAGGAACTTCCTCAATCAGATAAAGAGCAGCTATAAAAAACCCACAGCCAACATCATATTTAGTGGTCAAAGACTAAATGTTTCCCCCTAAGATGATTGACAAGGCAAAGATGTCCACTCTTACCATTTCTATTCAACACTGTGCTATATAAATGCAAATAATGTGCACTGAAGCAAATAATTCATTAATTAAAGGCACCCATACTGAAAAAAAGTAAGAAGCTTTTATTTGTAGATCACGTATCTTATATTTAGAAAATCCTAAGGAACCCCCAGAACAACTACCAGAACTAATAAAGTGAGTAAGGTCAGAAACTACAAGATCAACATATAAAAATTAATTGTATTTCCACACACTAGCAACAAACAACCCCAAAATTAAATTAAGAAAATAACTCCGGGGCGTCTGGGTGACTCAGTTGGTTAAGCTGCTGCCTTCAGCTCAGGTCATGATTTCAGGGTCCTGGGATCAAGCCCTCCATCGGGCTCCCTGCTCAGCAGAGAGCCTACTTCTCTCTCTCCCTCTGCCTGTCACTCTGCTTACCTGTGCTATTTCTCTGTCAAATAAATAAATAAATAAATAAAATCTTAAAAAAATAAAAATAAAAAAAGAAATTTATAATACCTTCAAAAAGAATAAGATATTTAGGAATAAATTTTTTTTAAAGATTTTATTTATTTATTTGACAGAGAAAGAGAGAGACATTGAGAGAGCAAATACAAGCAGAAGAAGCAGGCTTCCAGCCAAGTAGGGAGCCCAATGTGGGGCTCGATCCCAGGACGTTGGGATCATGACCTGAGCCAAAGGCAGACATTTAACGACTGAGCCACCCAGGTGTCCCTAGGAATAAATTTTTAAAAAAGACTTGTATACCGAAAATTACAAAACATTCTATGTAACTGGAGAGACATTCAATTTTCATGGATTGGAAGATTCAATATGGATAGGATGGCAATTCTTCCCAAACTGATTCAAGGCAATCCCTGTCGAAAGCTCTGCAGGCTTTTTTATAGAAACTGACAAGTTAGCCCTAAAATTATTTGGAAATACAAAGGGCCCATAACATCCAAAACAACTTTTAAAAATAACATTCTAAGCTTATTGTATTTCTAAGCTTATTATAAAGCTATAGTAATCAAGACAGTGTGGTAAGGATATGCATAAAGATCAAGGGGACAGAATTAAAAGTCCAGAAATAAATCTGTATGTTTATAGTAAATTGATTTTCAACAAGTTGCCAGGTCAATTCAATAGGGAACGGGCAGCCTTTTCAACAAACGGTTCTTGGACATTTGGGTAGCAGCATGCTTACGGAACCTCGCACCACACACAAAAATTAACCAAAATGTATCATAGACCTAAATAGACAAGCAAAAACTATAAAACTTCTAGAAGAACAGTTACGAGAAAATCTTTGTGACCTTGAGTTAGGCAAAGATGTCTTAGATATAACACCAATAGCACAATCTATATTTAAAAAACTGATAAAACGGATTTCATCAAAATTTAAAACTTTTACCCTTCAAAACATATCATTAAGAAAATGAAAGACAGGGACCTAGAGGATATTATGCTAAGTGAAATAAGTCAAACAATGACAAATATCATATGATTGCACTTATACATAGAATCTAAACAACAGGGATGCTGGGTGGTTCACTCGTTTAAGCCGCTGCCTTCAGCTCAGGTCATGATCCCAGCGTCCCGGGATCGAGTCCCGCACCTGGCTCCTTGCTCATCGGGGAGCCTGCTTCTCTCTCCGCCTCTGCCTGCCCCTCTGCCTGGCTTGTACATACTCTCTCTCTCTCTAACAAATAAATAAATAAAATCTTTAAAAAAAAAAAGAATCTAAACAACAAAACAAATGAATAAACAAAATAGAAACAGACTCAAATACAGAGAACAAACCAACGGCTGCCAGAGGAGGTGGGCTGGGGGGATGGGCAAAGTAGGTGAAGGGGATTAAGAGGTACAAACTTCTAGCTATAACATAAGTCTAGGAGTGCCTGGGTGGCTAGGTTGGTTAAGCGTCTGCCTTCAGCTCAGGTCATGAGTCCAGGGTCCTGGGATCAAGCCCCACTTCAGGTGCTCTACTCAGTGGGGAACCTATTTCTCCCTCTCCCTCTGCCTGCCGTCCCCCCTGCTTGTGCTCTCCCTCTATCTATAATAAATAAATAAAATCTTAAAAAATTACATAAGTGAAGTCATGAGACTATAAAGTATGGCATAAGAAATACAATAAAAATACTGTAATATAATATCTTTATATGATGACAGGATAACTACACTTACATTTCTATGCATTTTCTAACATATACAAAACATCATATCACCATGTTATACAACTGAAACTAATATATTGTATATCAGTTATACTTCAATTTTTTAAAATTAAAAAAAAAAAAGAAAATGAAAGGCCACAGACTAGAAGAAAAATCTTTGTAAATCATATATCTGACAGAGGACTTGTATACAGAATTCATAAAAAATTCTTACAGGGGCACCTAGGTGGCTCAGTCAGTTAAGTGTCTGCCTTTGACTCAGGTCATGATCCCAGGTTCCTGGGATCGAGCCCTGCGCTGGGCTCCCTGCTCAGTGGGAAGTGTGCTTCTCCCCTTCCCTCTGCTGCTTATTCTACTTGTGCTCTCTCTCTCAAATAAAAAAATAAAATAAGACTTAAAAAAAAAATTCTACAACTTGATGATAAAACAAACAACCCAATTTAAAAAACAGGCAAGGGGCGCTTGGGTGGCTCAGTGGGTTAAAGCCTCTGCCTTCGGCTCAGGTCATGATCCCAGGGTCCTGGGATCGAGCCCCGCATCGGGCTCTCTGCTCCACAGAGAGCCTGCTTCCTCCTGCCTCTCTGCCTAGTTGTGATTTCTGTCAAATAAATAAAATATTAAAAAAAACCCCAAAAAACAGGCAAAAGATCTGTATACACATTTCACCAAAGAAGGTATACAACTGGGTAATAAACACATGAGATGGTGTTCAGTATCATTCGTCATTAGGGAAATGCAAACCAAAACCACAATGAGGCATGGCACACATCTATGAGAATGGCTACCCTCAAAGACACACATAGTAACAAGTGTGGACAAAGATAGAGAAACTGGAACCCTCACATACTGATGGGAATATAAAGTGGTACAGCCATGGGAAAGTCTGGCAGAATCTTTAAAAAGTTCAACATAGGGGCACCTGGGTGGCTCAGTGGGTTAAAGCCTCTGCCTTAGGCTCAGGTCATGATCCCAGGGTCCTGGGATGGAGCCCCACATCGGGCTCTCTGCTCAGTGGGGAGTCTGCTTCCCTGTCTCTGCCTGCCTCTCTGCCTACTTGTGATCTCTGTCTGTCAAATAAATAAATAAAATCTTTAAAAAAAAAAAATCAGTCATTTGAATGACAAATTAATGAACTATAGTCATTGAACTATACACTTAAAATCAGTCATTTTATGGTGTTAAATGACACCTTTATAAACCTGAAGAAAAAAAATAACCAGCTCAAACTTCCTGTGACTCCTTCACTTCTTTATCTCTGCAGCCCAGACAGCCTGATAGAAGGATGTTTGACCCATAGTTCGTTTCTGTAAGGAAGTTGTGAAGTAGCAAAATACCTGCTTCTTGGGAAATTCCTTTGTATCTTCCTTTAATTTTCAACTGATCATCTTAAGAGCTTTCATGCAAAGTTCAGTCTGAAAAGCCAATTAAGTATTTAGCAAATGCCTGTTCAGAGCCAAGAAAGGAGTGGGAGTCCTAAAATGCGAACCAGCCCATTCAACATTATTTTGCTTCACTTGGTTTTCAAGTCAAGAGACAGCAAAGGTTGCAGGTCAAGAAGCAAGGTGATAGCAATCTAGAAGCCCTTCATGCTGTAATCTAACACCCCATCAATGGCAAAGATATGGGTGACCTGGAACGTTACAAAGCTCAAGAGACCCAAGAATCAAGGTCTTGCCCTCCCTATCTAGTTTATTCTCAGGAGGCTGAGCATGCAGAAAAAACTTTCCCAACAGCCTAGCAATGAACTGCTAGGACTAAAAAGCATGCCTCCTAAAATTTGCTCCATCCGGTTTAAAAGGTATGAACAATGAAACTTCTTTAAAAAAAAAAAAAAAGAAAGAAAGAAAGAAAGAAAGAAAGAAAGAAAGAAAGAAAGAAAAGCTTCCTCCTGTGAACTAAAAATTAGTTCATTCACTCACATTTCTCTGTGGGCAGAAGTTAACCTTCTTTTCTCTTCTGGAGTCCCCTGCCTTGCAGTCTTCTTTCCCATAAATAGCATCACTTAGCAATTGAGTCTGGCCTGTCTGGACCAGCCTTTTTGGTTCCTGGTTCCTATCCACACATTTCCTGCTGCAAAAGCAGCAGCTTTCTAAACAGTAAGCTAGATTCTTCTATTTCTTTCTCAGAGGCACAGTCACCATTTTAAGACCATGTAGTAACTGGTCCCCAGATTAAGAAAAAAAGAAAAAAGAAAGAAAAAGGCTGTGGGGCACAGTTTGCCAACAGTTAACTGAAATCAATTGCCCAATCAGTTAGAGCTCCCCTAGACTTCAACCACACATGCAAGAAGACTAATGACAGCTCAGGACCACTTACAAACAGCCCCCATGGAGCTAAAGAGGTCACTGAGGAAAAAAGAAAAAGAAAAAGGTGGGGGAGAGAACCAAATTAGGCACAGGAGACTGAAAATGTAGCCTTTATTTCAGAGCCCAGAGATACAGAGTTGCCGTTGAGCAGAGATACATAGAAAGACTCCAAGCTGTTCTTTGGGAGTAGGGAAAACTAGCAGCCAGCTGCGGAAGTCCAAGTGAAAGTTATAACTACGGTCACCAAGCAACAGACAACCGGACCTAAGACCTGAGGCCAGAAAGGGCAGAAATAAAACACAAGAACTGCACTGACCTTCCCTCTCCCCTTTGGGCATTTGCAAAAGAACGCTCTGTTAGTTGAAGCAACCAGCTTACACAGTTTGCCTCTGGATACTTCAAACCTCGGAAAAGAAAAACTACAGAGAGCTCTCTTTGTGCCAGACGCTCTCATCTCATATTTTATTAATAATCACACCAATTCTTTGAGGACAGTGTCACCCCTCGTTTCAAAAGTAAGGAAACTGATTCGGTATGGGATAGTAAGTTCTGAAAATGGATGGTGGTGAGGGTTGGACAACAGTGTGAACGCAATGAAAGCCACCGGACTGTACATTTCAAAAACTTAAAGTGATACCTTTTGTTATATGTGTATTTTACCACACACTCACAAAGATTTTTAAAATGGTTAACTGCGGCAATCATAGTATTGGATGCTAGCTCAGGTCCTTAGACTGAGCCTCAGTTTCTTCACCTGAAAAATGGGCTTTCGTAGGCATCACATGGAATATTGGATGGGCATATGGTTTAGCAACTGAAATGCATCGTTTGAGCAGAAATTTTTCCCTTGAAGTTAGGTCACGTGGGAGATTACCACACACCTTTACCAGCTTTTGAATCAGCACATCAGGGTAGGAAACACTTTATAAAAGAGACTATCTCATACAGGGGTTGCAAATTCAAACACTTACCAGGACCTTCCCTGCAAGTGACCTAAATGGTGAGACTGCTCCAGAGTGAAACAGGAGGGCCCTGAGGAGGAAGCAATGAGCTGGGCCCTGCGTGGGGAATGTCCCTGACAGGGAATCTGGGCCCAAAATCTCAACAGAAAATGAAAACCCAGAAGCTTTTAAATGTGAAATCTCCCAATTAAATGCGGGCAACCAACTCAAAAACTTTTAGGTCCAGTGCCAGTCAAAACCAAACCAAACCAAATCAAACCAACCTACCCCAAATCAAGTCCACGTAAGATGTGGCCCACGGACTGCCGAACTTATAGCATCTAATGTACTATGAGTAGCAACTGAGGCCCAGAGATAGTAAGTGACTTGCCAGGGCACCCAAACTCACTTCTAAATTGTCTTAAGAATTCAGTTCCAACTTGTGCTTTGATTTTGTTTTTTAAGAACTGCTAGGAGCACTTCCTCTGAATACAAAACCTGGGGACTTCAGACACTGGGAAGCCTGTCAGTTTAATGCTCAGGCATAGGTGAGAAATCACGTTAGGAAGGTAGAGAAGGAAGCAATGAAGAGGACTGAGATGGAACTGAGAAGTCCTGGATGTCCCCCAATAGTTCCCTATTTGGGAAACACTAGTGTCAGCAAATGGTTCAGGGATCAAAGCAGATTGGGCGGTGGTAGGTGGCTATCACTTGTCTGTGGCCAGATGGCCCTGCTCATCCTGGGTCCTTCCCACCTTCCTGCCAGTGCCCAGAGATCAAAACTCGACCTTCTCCGACATTCTGCGACTTGTTTCTTTAATGCCAAGATCAAAGGGGAACTTTTGTCCAAGTTGTAAAAGAGAAACCAAGAGGCAACTTAATGTTGTCTCAGCCTCCTCTGTACTTCCTGAGAGGATGAAGGCCCTCCTTTAAAGGGACTGCTCAGAGAAAGACATCTGAACCACGGCCTGGTGTTGGCACCTTAGCTCCAAGGACACAGTGGTTCCTGTAGAATTCATGCCAGTAGGGCAACTGGAGAGATCAAAGAAGACAGCACAACCAACAAACAGCAGCCTGGAAAGACTACAGAAACTATGACCATGGAAAACAAACTTAAATTCGAGTGTTCAAAACTACAGAATTTTCAATCTGAAATTTTGAAACCATCAAGTCTAAACCTTCATTTCATATATGACATATGTGGCTACAGACCAAAAAGCCAAAGTGATTTGCCCCAGGCCACATGGTGATCAGTGTCAGTGCTGGGACTAAGCCTTATACTGCTGACTCCCAATCCATACGTGAGGCCCAGACAAGATGACAACTGCCCACACATGGGACTGGTGGCAGAGTGCAGGCCTCCTGCCTCCTGTTCCAGTCCTCTACCGCCCAGACCTCGCCATGAAAAAAAAGTTCCTAGGCTTCTGACTGGGGCTTTGGGGGGTGCCTAGCCCTGCCTCCATCTGCTCAAATGAGTCTTTTGGTCATTCAGTCCATTTCCCTAGCCCTGGACTGGATCAAACCCAAATAATCTCAGAACACTGTCAACTGACCTGGCAATTCTACTCCTAGGTATATGTCCAAGAGAACTGAAAATATGTGTTCCCAAAGAAACACATACGTGCACATAAATATTCACAGTAATATTCACAACCGCCAAAAAGTAGGGGAAAAAAAAAAGTCCCAATGTCCACCAACAGATGAAAGGCTAAACAAAATGTGGTGTATTTGCACAATGGAATATTATTCAGCCATAAAAAGGAATGAAGTACTGACTCATGCAACAACATGAACTTTGAGAACATTATGCGGTCTTAAAAAAAGAAATTTAAAAGGCCAGATACAAAACACTACATATTCTATGATTCCAGTTATATAAAATGTCCAGAATAGGCAAATCTTATATAGACAGAAAGGAAATCAGTAGTTGCCAGGGACTGAGGAGAGTGAGGAGTGGGAAGTGACTGCTAAAGGATTTCTTTTTGGGTGGTGAAATGTTCTAGAAGTAAATGGGGGTGAAGGTTGCACAACTTTGTGACTAAATGAAAAACCACTATACTGTCTACTTCAAAAAGGTAAATTTTGGGGTATATGAATTATACCCAACAAAGAAAGGAAAAAGATAAAACCCGGACAGTATGAACAAAAATAGATCTGACAGAAGCACACAGTTTTAGTCTCCAAATGGAGGTTTCTGGACTCCTGCGATGCCTACAAATTGTATTCAGAGGACACTTCCCATGTTCCACCAAAATAATATTCCCCAAAGCATATGCCATCTGTTCAGTATTTCCATGAAGAATGAGATACGTGGGGCGCCTGAGTGGCTCTGTGGGTTAAAGCCTCTGCCTTCGGCTCAGGTCATGATCCCAGGGTCCTGGGATGGAGCCCCACATCGGGCTCTCTGCTCAGCAGGGAGCCTGCTTCCTCCTCTCTCTCTGCCTGCCTCTGCCTACTCATGATCTCTATCCAATAAATAAATAAAATCTTTAAAAAAAAAAAGAATGAGATATGAGCCTGCTTCTCACCTAAGACCCAGGTGGATCAACTCAGTGTCCTGTAACTTTATAAAGTCACCTAAATCCACGGTAGGAGGAAAGCAGGAAAACTGCAGAGAACTTCTGTTGACACCAACTAAATCCCGCAGGAAAACTGGAGAGAACTTCTGCTGACACCAGCTAAATCCCCCACTACGTTGGGAGAAGTCCCACCCTGCAGGTTTAGGAAACACCCACTGTGCTAACACACCTGACAGGTGGCAGGCAGCCCAAGCCCCGAGGAAGAAGGGCTATTGACTAAGAAAAGCGAGGGAGGGAAAAACCCATAAACTATCTCTAGAAACTTGAAGCCATGACCCTAACTTTCTTCTTTTTTAAAGATTTTATTTATTGGAGAGACAGACAGAGAGCACGAGCCAGGGAAGTGGCAGCCAGAGGGTGACCAGTAGGCTTCCCTCTGAGTGGGATCATGACCTGAGCCGAAGGTAGCAAAGCTACCCAGGCGCCCCCTAACTTTAAAAACATAAAGGGCAATCCAAAAAGCCAGCTTGTTCCCACGGTCACCGAATCCACTACCATAGTTCCTCTCTGGCTGTATGAATTGCCACAGAAACTCATATACCCAAAGCAGATCCACCCCACCCCCCACCCCCACTGCTTGTGAAAGAGTTAATGTATACGAGGGTGTGGGGACGGTTCTGACTTCTGTGTAATAAAGTGCTTGACACAGGTCAAACTCATGTCTATCTGTGATCCCACTTTGCCTGTTACACAAATCCTTTGGTAATAAATTCACTACTGTAATGTACATATTACATCCTCAGTTTCTTAAAATCCATTACTATACCTACCACGAAAGCACAGGGCAATACTCGGGTTTCACAACATACACTGAATCACCGTGCTTTCCACTGAGCTTACAATAAAATCCCAACTCCTTGTCATGGTCTTCCACAGGCTGAAAGCAAGTCGGCTCCCCTAATGTAATGTTCTGGAGGTGTGGGAAGGGGAAGCACCCTAATGGAACAGTCTATTTCAAAAGGCAACCCAGAGACTTCGAACTGTAGATGATGATCCACTGCAATTAAAGGCGTGCTTTTAGTAACACAGCTGCTCTTGCCTCTCTCCAGTTTCATCCTGTATAATCCCACCCCTCACCGTGCTTCAGCCCCTCCAGCCTTCTGTGTTCCTCAAATACACCAAGCTCTTTCCCACACTGGTCCTTTTACACTTGCGATTTCCTTTGTGAGGAACACTCTTTGCTTTGCTGGTTCCTTCTCGTCAGTCAGGTCTCAACTCATGTCACCTCTGGAAAGACTTCTCTGACCATTTAATCCAAGGTAGTTCTGTCACGCCATTGCCCCCAGTCACTAGCACTTCGCCTTGCTGTCTTCACAGCATTCACCGCCAGCTGACGTTATCTCGTCCATCTACTTACTTGTTTACCACCTGTCTCCACAGACTAGAAAAGCTCTACAACGCTGGGCATCTTAACCCTCTACTTCGCAACTACACTCCTGTTCTTGGCACAGAGCAGGCACTTGTGTATTTGTTGATTAAATCAAATTGTGCCAGAAATATGTTTTGCTAACTTACTACCTCTTAAAAACCTCGGAACTGGGCAGGAATTACCCAGGGCAATGCTATATAATGCCACTTTATTGAACTTTTTCCCTATGGTAAGGCGGGGTGTGACTTTTCCTGCTTCATTCTTTTTTTTTTTTTTTTTTTTTTTAAAAGAAAGAGATCACAAGTAAGCAGAGAGGCAGGCAGAGAGAAGGGGGAAGCAGGTTTCCCGCTGAGCAGAGAGCCTGGTTCGGGGCTCGATCCAAGGATGCCAAGATCATGACCTATGCCAAAGGCTGAGGCCCAACCCACGGAGCCACCCAGGTGCCCCTTTCCTGCTTCATTCTTATACCATTCTTGTTCTGAATGTGGTCCAGAAAAAATTTGGTTTCAACATATCACTCATGGTTTAAACTGAAGTCTGAGACCATAGAAATCAGGCAAGGCTGGGAAATCTTTCACCCGACCTCAGGTTCTAAATGAAGAATCCCTCATTAAACAAAAAGGATGTTATCTGTTGGTTAACAGAAGAAGAGAAATTCATTGTCGCCAAGAACCTACCCTTCTTTGAAGAAAGCCAACACCAAAGAATTTAAATAAGAATGTGCCTTTGCTAAAGTCAATTGTCAGCCTCCCTTTTCCCTGTGTTTTCCTTTGTTTGCATTCATTCCTGGGATGAAATTATCTGCTGAGGAAGCAACATATAGGAAGATCTAGAAAATCACTCTGGACAAAGTGACTTCAATTCTGGTTCTGGTCTCTTGACAAGCAGAATGTGAGCTGAGCTTCTGCAAGAAAGGCCACTCCTTCATAGGTCTGCTTCCAGGGTTCTGTATAGGAGCCAGTAAATTCTGACCCACTTTCCAGACACAGCTCTTTCACCTGCATCCTTACCCACGCAGAGCCTCCATCCTAACAAGCTCCATTCTAATGAACCTTTTCCCTAAAGAGCTGTGTGGCCCTGCAGAGGCACCCAAGGGAGAGGCAGCCAGACAAGGTGATTTTCAAAACGTAGTTCACAGATCACCTGCATCATAATCACTGGAGGGCTTTTAAAAGTGCAGATTCCTGGTCATCACCTAAACCTACAGAATTAGAACTTTGGGAGTGAGGCTCAGGAAACTGCATTTTTAACAGGCTCCCCACACACACCCCGAGAGTCTTATGCACAGTGAAGTTTGAGAACCAATGGGATAAAAGCTCCCCAGGAGAGAGGCAGATTTAGAGAAGACTGCATAAATGTTTAGAAAGGGTCTGGAGATAGAAAATGGAGGAGAGGGGTGTAAGGGCATGTTCCAGGGTAGCGGCAGTCAAGGTCTGTGCGCGGTGGGAACAGTTGTTGAAGGTGGACATGAGAACAGGGCTCTGGAAAGGATCTGAGACGGGGCTTGGGCTGGGACGCTGGTCAGAGGTGAGTCGCATCCGCGGACTGGTCAGGATTGAAAGGCGGAAGGCAAAGAGCAAAGTCTGGACGTAAGGAGGAGGAGCGAAGGTGGGAATAATAGGGGGCTCTTCGGAGGGATCGGGGCTGGGAAGTGAGAATTAGAAAAAGGAGGTGACAAGAGGCGGAGACCAAAGCAGTAATAGGAACCGGCGGAGACAGTAACCGAGACCTTTCCTCAGACCCTGTGCCTCCCCCAAAACTCCGGGCCTTGACAAGCCTGAGTGTGGGGCCAGGGTCGGGGAGGGGGAGCTTGGGAGAGACAAGCCTAGTCAGGGACGTCCCTCAAGCCTGAGCTAGGGGTCCCGGAGGTGGCTCGGGCCAGGCATGGGGCGCTGGAAGGTCCTGGGATCCCCCGGAGGGACCCGCTCCAGCTCTGGCTCCCAGAGTCTCCTTCACTCACCATCGCTGCCGCCATCTTGGATCCACGTGTCGCCGTAATGACGTCAGCGGAAGTGGTGTTTCCCTGGTTACGAAGTTTAACTCCGTTGGGTGCTGTCTGGCTTCAAACTCTCCTGTAGTCGTGGTCAGTGGAGGGGCGAGAAGACTTCGCTCCTGATCGGCAGCCTGGTCTGGGCAGTGAGGTCGCTGATTAGGTGACGAGCGGATGGTGTAGCTGTGGGAGCCATATTAACTCCTGGCAGAAACTCCGCCTCTTCCTCCTCCCCGCCCCTTCCCCCCGTATTGTAGGTATGGAGGGTGTGCGTATGTGCGCCGGTTCTCTGGGCGTCATCTTTACTATTGGCAGAAGGACCCGTTGCCGGGGTTACCTGAGGCCTTGATTTGATGAGTGGGATTAGTACCAGTGCTCCAATAGCAGTCCAACTCCGGGAATAATTTGTAACTAAGTATATAATTATTTGCCTGACTACTTTATATCCTCTCTAATAGATTGTAATCCCTGTAAGGGTAGGATCCTGTCTTTTATTTAACCTTATTCTCATTGACGAAATGGGTAGGGGATTATAATAAGTTTATGATGAGGATTCAATGACATAATGTTACATAGTATGTGTTCAATAAATAATTGTCATTATACACATATGTATACTTCTTCGGATAGATGGCAAGAGCCCAATACAATACACTACTTTTTTTTTTTTTTTTAAAGATTTCATTTATTTATTTGACAGAGAGAGAGTACAAGTAGGCAGAGCAGCACGGAGAGGGAGAAGCAGGCTCTCCCCAGAACAGGAGATGTTCTGTGGGGCTCTATCCCAACACCCTGGGATCATGTGCTCCCCACGTTTTCCTTCTGATTTTAAAAGAAATTAATTTCAGGGGCGCCTGGGTGGCTCAGTGGGTTAAAGCCTCTGCCTTCGGCTCAGGTCATGATTCCAGGGTCCTGGGATCAAGCCCCGCATTGGGCTCTCTGCTCAGCAGGGAGTCTGCTTCCTCCTCTCTCTCTGCCTGCCTCTCTGCCTACTTGTGATCTCTCTCTGCCAAATAAGTTTTTTTAAATTTTTTAAAAAAGAAGGAAAACATGAATTTGGGGGTCAAAGGGAAAGTTTTCATAGGTCCTATTGGTATATTCATCTTTCTATCAATGCAGTTATCAACTATATATTTAACATTTAAATAAGTATTTCTATTTATCATATACATAGGCATTTAAATAAAATATTCATGTTTATATTTATAAATATAAAATATAATATATATTGTATGGAGGAAGGGTTCTATGAAGGCAAAAGTGCTTAAGGCTGGTGAAAGCCATAACAGAGTTCTGGTCAGTAGCTTGAAATTGGCAATGGTGGGAATATTTATACGCCCCCCCCCCTTAAATCAGCAAATGCTACAAATCAAGGCTTGAAATTTTGTTTTGCTAGCAAACATTTTCTGTAAAGGGCCAGATAGTCAAAATGTTTGGCTTTGTAGACTGTGCGATTGTGTCATAATTCTCAACCCTTTCTTGCAGTACGAAAGCCACTACAGACAACAAATAATGGGCGTCACTGTGTTCCAATAAAACATGGTCTGCCCTAGTTTGCCAGTCCCTGGTCTAGACTTCACATGCTAAAGAAAAAGGCAATTGCACAGATTAAGCCTTACATGTCCTGTATCTGTATCTGTTACATTGTAATCAGCACAAAAATGTGAGGGTATATTGGAAGCTCTTGCTTGAGTTACAAAGAAGTTGCTCATGTCATTGACTAATGAGTGAAGTTCCCATGCACATCTTCATTATTTCATTTTCATTTTATTCATGAATATAAATGAAACTATCAACCCACAGTCATGTCAGAGCTATACTTGGAGAAGGTATGTTGTCAAGCAACTTACCTCTGTGAGTAACTGAAGCATATCCTATGGGGAAACTCTGGGAAACAACCCAAAACACACACCTCACAGTTACCATATCAGGGGAGCAAGGGAGCAGGGATATTTATACACCAACTCCCAGAAGTCATTAGTTGAGGATTTATCCCAGAGTGGATGAATTCCTCAGCACTTTTGGCCTTCTGGGAACACTGGCAGCTGAGGCTTTCTGCAGCTTTAGGAAAAGAGCCCTCAGGCATACCATGATGCAGATAATGGCAGCTAAAAGTCTAGCCCACTTCAAGGGATACTGACAGTCATGCCACACCCTCTGAGGTGAAAGTCTTGGAGGCCCCTTCTAGTTGCTATGGTGGCTGTGCTTAAAATATTTTAAGAGATCTAAGCCCCATCCAGCTTTGCAATCCTTTGAGTTAATTCATGGTCCTCAGCGTCCAAATTGGTAGCCAGAGCTCCAGCCTTCACATGCACATTCTAGGCAGCAAGATAGAGGAAGAGATGAAAAATAAGGGGCAAAGAGTCCACATCAGTTGTCTTTTAAGAAAGAATACCAAAAGGTGCCTTAGCACACTTCCACTTACAACCCATTGATCAGAACTTAATCACCTGGCCACACTTAGCAGTAAGAGGGAGTAGGAAGTGCAGCCTTCGTTCTGGGCAGTCATGTGCCTCCTGATAAAAATGCTCTTTCTTGGGGCGCCTGGGTGGCTCAGTGGGTTAAAGCCTCTGCCTTTGGCTCGGGTCATGATTCCAGGGTCCTGGGATCAAGCCCCGCATTGGGCTCTCTGCTCAGGAGGGAGTCTGCTTCCTCCTCTCTCTCTGCCTGCCTCTCTGCCTACTTGTGATCTCTGTCTGTCAAATAAATAAATAAAATCTTTAAAAAAAATGCTCTTTCTCTGGAAGAAGGGGGAACATGGTTATGGTGACAACTAGCAGTCATTGCCGACTTCCAAAAGGGAAGAGATGCAAATGGAATGCAAATTGATATAGCATTATCCAGAATATATGGTGATGAGGACAGACACATGACAAAACTGAGGGCCCAGGTCAGGGAATAAGGAGGCAGTTTTATTTTAACTCACAAGAGAGAAATGAAACAATTACTTCCCCTGTGTTTAAACTCAAAGCCACATCTAGATACTAGATTAAAGCAAGTCGTTGTCGTCTTAGAATGGGACACCTTATCTATGCCTTCCTTTGATGCCTTCCAGAGGAGGAGTGCATGCAGCTTTCCCAAAGAATTGGTGGCACTCAAATTTATCTCCATGTTTTTGTTTGCTTTTTTATTGAACAGATTTTATTTTTCAGAGCAGTTTTAGGTTTACAGAAAAATGAGTAGAAAGCACAAAATTCCCATATACCCTCTCATCCAGCCCCCAGTTTCCTCTATTAATTTTTAAAAATATTTTATTTGTTTACTTGACAGGAAGAGAGAGAGAGAGAGAACACAAGCAGGGGAAGTGGGAGAGGGAGAAGCAGACTCCCCGCTGGGCAGGGAGCCCAATGCAGGGCTCAATCCCAGGACCCTGGGACGATGACCTGAGCCGAAGGCAGATGCTTAATGACTGAGCCACCCAGATGTCCTCATTTTCTTAACAGTGTCTTTCTCAGAGCAGAGTTTTTAATTTTAATGGAGTATCATTTAGCAATATTTTCTTCCATGGACTGTGCTTTGGTGTTGTATTGGTCCTCATGTTTTACTGCATCTTTGCTGTGACCAGAGGGATAAATCACAGTAGAGGCAGTGTAAACCAAAAGAGCAGGATGATGGGAACTGACCCCTGGTCTTGTCTTTGTAGCAACAGGTTCCCTCCTATGAATTACTGAAGAGCTATACCACAAATCGTGAGTGCAAATTTCCACCAAAGGAGCCTAAGCTCTGCTTTCAGATACCCAAAGATATATCCCAAATGAGAAAGCAGGAGAGAAATTCAGTAACCCACTAGGTAAACTGAAACACTGCTAGCTTCATTTTCCACTGCTTATTCCCAGTTCCTCTGTGCTACTCTGGGGTGCAGAACAAATTCACTATAGGGTTCCAGGGGACCCTGGCAGGTGCTGTGATGTAAATCCTTCAGGAGATGCAATAATATAGAAAGATGTCATTGGTTCCCCCATCTCACTGTCCACCTCTTCCCACCATTCCCCTTACAATGAAAGCTAATGCTTTCGATTGAAGCAACATGCAGGAAAGGCCCACTTCTTCCTTGTCTTCTCTGCGTCCTTCCCACATTTCCCTCCCCTCCACTGAGAGCTTCTCATGCAGGCTACCAAATACCTCTCAGCAACCACATCTCCAGGCCCTGGTATTCCTACAATGGTGGATACCATCTTAACAACCATGATGGCTGCTTGGCCATGGGTAATGCCCAGCCTGTGGACAGCCCAGCAGCCCTCGGGGAGACCCAGACTAACCAGCTTGTGTATCAGTGTGGGTCATCAGGAAAGTCAGGGCCCCAATTTGAAAAGTCATTCTTTTTTTAAAAAATTTTTATTTTTTTTAAAGATTGTTTTAAAAAGATTTTATTTATTTATTTGACACACAGAGAGAGATCACAAGTAAGCAGAGAGGCAGGCAGAGGGGTGGGGAGGGGGGAGCAGGCTCCCTGCTGAGCGGAGCGCCCAATGCTGGACTTGATCCCAGGATCGGGATCATGACCTGAGCCGAAGGCAGAGGCTTAACCCACTGAGCCACCCAGGCACCCAAAAAGTCATTCTTATCATCTTGTCAGACTCAGCTCTTTGGAGACAAAAACCCATCCAGCATCCCAGTGCCAGTGTGATAGGCAGAATAAAGCCCTTCCCCGACACCCAAGATGTCACTGTCCTATCCCTGGAACCTGTGAATATGGGGCTTCTCAGATGTGAATAAGGATCTTGAAATGGAAAAGTTAGTCTGGATTATCCAGGTGGGCCCAATGTACCAACAGGTGTCCCTACAAGAGGAAGAGGGAGGCAGGAGACAGAGTCAGAGAAGGAGCTGTCATGACAAGCGGTTTGAAGGGATGGGTATAAGAGAAGCAAGAGTCCAGGGACATGTCAGTCTCCAGAAGCTAGAAAACGCAAGGAAATGGATTCTCCCCTAGAGGCTCTGAAAGGCACACGGCCTTGCTAAATCCATTTCAGACATCTGCCTCTGGAACTGTAAGATAATGAATTTGTGTTTTTAAGCCACCAAGTTTGTGGTCATTTGTTACAGAAGCCATAGGAAACTAACACAGCCAGTGACTAACTGGCAGGGGGGGTGGGCCGTTAGAAACCTTGGAAGCCTTGGACCCCACTTCTCTTCATACTCCTGGTCTTTGGAAGGGTCCTTCCTCTTCTCTGATGTGTCATCTAGCAAAAAGGCAAATAGATGATAGTCACGAACTGGCAGGACAAGACAAGCCGATCTGTCAGTAAAGACTTTAGCCTTTGTGTCTTTTATTTAAATATTTATTCCATCATTTTTAAAGTTTCCCATCGCAACCACAGAGGTAACTGGAATCCAGCTGTCCCAGGCAATAGACATATCAACTTGGGGTCTCCTGAGGACGGCCGATTTGTAGACTGCTGGAGTCAAAAAGAGACTGTCCAGTTCAAACCACTTGACAGATGCAGAACTGTGGCTGGACTGAGATGGGGCGGGCCGGTGTCTGTGGGGAACGGTGAGCAGGACCAGGCAGGCTGCGCTAGAGCCGCCCCTTAGGCATCAGCTGGGTACCTGGCTCCGCCCGGATTCGCCGCATCACGGCTGCTGTTGGTACTGGCTCTCGGTGGCCGTGTAGAAGTCGTCCAGCACGCTCTGGATATATTCGAAGGTGGGCCGCTCCTCAGGGCGGTTCTTCCAGCAGCGTGTCATGATGCTGTAGAGCTCCTCAGGGCAGTGCTCTGGTCGAGGCATGCGGTACCCGCGCTCCAGCGCCCGGATCACCTCTGGGTTTGTCATCCCTGAGAAGGAGCCATGGAATTAAAAAGGGAGGGATTGGGACAGGGAAACCCGGGGTGACAGACACCGTGACCTCCCCCACAGCCATCACTTCCCACCTCCCTTAGGAGCTGAGCCCCTCCCACTGTGAAAGCCAGTCTCCCTAACAGCTAGGGTAGGGGCGTGGCACCCACTTTTGGCCAATGGGAGCTGAGGAGCATTGTTCAGGCAGACTACCAGGAAAGGTGTTCCTCCCTTGAAAGATACACCCTTCCTCTTTCGATGACATTGAGGAACAACATGATCCTTGGAGGACCGCACAGGGAAGACAATCACAGAGAAGCTAACCACAGTCCTGAGTGCTGTTGAGCACGTGAACTAGCCATTCACCAACGCCAGACTCCTCCTCATGGAGACTGATAACTTGCCTATAGTTTCCGCCACTCTTGGTTATTTTGTTCCTTACAGCCTAATGTGTCCTCTTGGATATAGGTTCCATAACCCATTGCCTGGCTCTTACTGGTGTATCCTCAAGACAAAACAGGTGGCCTGTCTCAGTGTCACTCTGTGAGTGGGACCATTTCCTTGTTCAATGAAGTTTATCTGAGATATCCTGAAAAACAATATTCTACACGCCTGTGATGCCCAATCTTATACTACGAGTCTAGAGCCCCAAACTCGTATATCCGAGTGCTTCCTCCAACATCTTTCCTTGGATGTTACACGTCACCTCGATTTTAACAGGACTAAACCAGAACTCTTGAATTTCTAGCCCCAGCCCATCACCTATCCAGCTGCACAATTAAAACCAAGAGGATCAACCATGATTCTTCTCTCTCTCTCCTTCCTCATCAGCAAGTCACATTTTTTCCTTCTTTTGAAACATAGCATCAACCCACCAACTTACCTCTGTTTCTACCACTTGCCCCCATCCCACTGCTGTGACTGCTACCTTCTCCTCAACCCCCAATCTACTCTCCATGCTGAACCGAAACATCACTTAAAGATGGAGATCAGATGATGCCACTTCCCTGCCCCAGACCCTCCAATGGCTTCCATACACTTAGACTAACATCCACACTCCACACTCTTTAACATGACCACGGGCCCTCCCTGATCTGGGCCCTGCCAACCCCATTGTTCACCATCTGCTCTCATTCCTTGTCTCCAGCTACCAGGCTTCTCTGTCTTTCTTTAAACACACCTCAGGGCCTAAGAGCTGGTGGTGTTTTCTAACTGGACTCTTTCCCCTAGTTCATCACTGAGCTGTCTTTCAACTCCGATAGGACCCACCATGACAGGAGCTGGGGAACACCACAGGCAGCCCATGTCACTCCCTCTCACTTGTCCTGCTTCATTTTCTGCTCAGCAGTCCTCTCCAGCTGGGAGTGTGTGTGTCTGATGTGTGTGTGTCCCTCCACTCTAGAACATGCTGGTCTCACCGTATCCTCAGTGCCTAATACACAGGAGGGATTTGATCAATACCAATGAATGAACCAACTGTCTACATCTCTTTATTTCTAATCTTCACAACCACTTCTGCAAGGTAGATATCATTACCTGTATTTTTTAAAGGTAAAGACATCAAGTTAGGAGAAGTGAAGTGAATTTCTCAAAGTGTAATTGTTGTTGGGGTGAGATTCAAATTCAGGATGGTTTATATACAAAGTCAGGGAATCTCTGTATCTGCCTTTCTCCTTCTCCCCAGTGTTCTGGCTACAGATAACCCAGGAGACATCCCAACCAGAAAGGAACAGAGAGTAACATTATTTATAGAGTCTCAGGCAATCTGCATGTTGGGTATATCTTTGTAACTACATGGTCTACTCAGCGTAGGGTGCTGCCCATAGGCATGGGGATAAATTAATTCATTCAGTAAGTGGTTATTAATCACCCACCATGTGCCGCCAAGCACACAGGTCGGCATATACACTAGTGAGGAGTATAGACATTATTTCTGGCTTCATGGAGCTCAGTGTCTGGTAGGGAAAATATTAAACGAATATACGGTTATCAATTTTGCAATGCATACTCTGAATGAGACCATATGGGATATTATGAATGAGAAGTGAGGGGCATGTATGATACTTTAGATGACAGGATGGTGGATACGGACTGAGATGAAGCTGGAGAAGGAGGCAGGCACTGGATCATGTGGGACCTGAAGGCTATAATTAGAAGTTTGAGATTTTGTCCCAACTACAATGAGAGACCATTAAAGAGTTAGAGGTGGAAAAGGGACAAGATCTGTTTCACAATTCTAGAAAGATCCCTCTGGCCTCAGTGGAGAATGGACTATGGGGGAGAGGGACAAATGCAGGGAGACTGTGTAGGAGGCCACCGTGCCATCAAGGTGGAAGATGATGTTGCCTTGGATGTAGGTGGAGGCAGAGGAGTTAGACATGAGCATGTGTTTTGGAGACAAGTGGCCAGAACCTTGGGACTGCTTGGATGTAGGAAGAGGTGAGAGAAAAGGGAGGGCCAAGGAAGCCTCCAGATTTTCAGCTTAAGAAACTGGGTGGATGGAGGTACCTTTGACTGAGATGGGGCAGGTGAGGGGAGGTTGGGGGCAAGGACCAAGAACTGTCTGAATGGACACACTAATGAGAGAAGACACCCGGACTGGGCCATGGAAGCAGCCACAAGCTATGTCCCCTTCGCTACCTGGGTAAGGGATCCGGCCATAGGTGACGATCTCCATCAGCAGAATACCAAAGGACCAGACGTCTGACTTGATGGTGAAAGAGCCAAAGTTGATGGCTTCAGGAGCTGTCCACTTGATGGGGAACTTGGCCCCTGTGGGGTTGGACAGAGCAGAGTCAGGGAGAGTCTGGGAGCAGTCATGGCTGGGTGTATGCTAGGGTGGGGAGCAGGACAGGGGCATGGCTGCTGACATCTGTCCCTCTGTCCGGCGTCCACGGTAGCAAGGGCCATCAATCCTAAGGACAGTTGTCTAGAGGGGAGAGGAGAGGGCAGAGGGCTCTGGGGTGCGCCAGGGGAGCTGACACTCTGGGCCACCTCATTGATTCAGCTCATACCCCAGGAAACTACAGCTCCTGAAGAGGAGAGTCCTTAAGGACTGGTATAAATGGAGTCATACAATATGCAGTCTTTGTCACTTAACACGATGTTCTGGAAGTTTATCCACGGTCAGCATCCATCAGTCCGTCCCTTCTTTATTGTGGCTGAATAATGTGCTTTTGTTGCTTCCACTTTTTGGCTGTCACGAATCATGTTGCTGTTCATACACAAGTTTGCCTGTTTCTGAATTTTATATAAATGGTGGCATCTACGTTTTGAGGGGGGTGTCTGATTTCTTTCATTTCAATATTATGTCTATGAGAATGAACCATTTTGTTGCATGGAGCATTGATTTGTAACTTTTCATTGCTGCATAATATTATAATACATAAATGTACCACAATTTATATATCCATTCCACTATTCATGGATAATTGGATTCTTCCTAGTTTTTGTCTATTACGCATAAAGTTGCTCTCACGCTTAATTTCAACATGCACTTGGCTAGCTCAGGCTAAAATTGATCTGAGTCACTGGGTATGAGAGTCTATGGCTCAGGATACTCTATCTGGAACGACTCCAGCAAGCTTACTAACTTCAAGCTAATACTGAGACACATCTCAGCTCTCAGTGCTCATAACCCATCCAAGAGGGCCCCATGGATACTTTGGCAGTGCTCCCTACCTTCCCGAGCTGTGTACTCATTGTCCTCGATGACACGTGCCAGGCCAAAGTCGGCGATCTTACACACCAAGGATGCAGAGACCAGGATATTGGCAGCTCGGAGATCTCGGTGAATGTAATTCCTCTGCTCGATGAAGGCCATGCCTTCTGCAATCTCCACCCAAAACAGAGACATCCTCATCCTCACATCTGGCCCAGCCCAAAATAGGTCCCAGCCAAAAACATAAGAGGAGTGAAAATGCATGTGCTTCCCCTTTATTGTGGAAGGGTCCTGAGCTCAGTTTGGAATTTCTCTATCTCCCCATCTAGGCTGGGGAGATATGTCAGGACCTGGGTCTCTTTGGGGGCTTTTCTGGGATTCCAAGACTTCCAGAGACTATTTTGAGGAAAGAGCATTATTTCCCTAGGACCTATATACACATAACAGAATACTATGAGATCCTCTCATCCCCAACCTTCTTTCTGGGGGACAACCTAAACTAATGTCATATTCTGCTGTATCTCTGTACCTTCTTCATCTTTAAGCCTGGGTAGGGAAAATTCAACAAATATCTACTGAGTGTCTCATGGGTGCCAGGCATATTATTTGAACAGCTGGTGAGCCAGGCAAGGCCCCTGTGGGTAGTAATAAGTGTCATAAAGGATAAAGTAGGATAGCAGGACATCAGTGTAGAGAGCTGTTTTGGATTGAGTAGTCAGGGAAGCCTGCCTTGAGGAGGTGAAATTTTAGCAGAGATCTGAGTGGTGATAATAAGTATGTCAAATAAGAGCATTCCTGGCAGAGAGCAAGAACATCATGTGCAAAGGCCCGGAGGTAGGAATGAATTTGGGTGTTCATGGAACAGGTAGCTAAGCAGAAGTTGTCATGGTGCGGGGGCGGGGGCAGGATGGTGGGAGTTGAGGTTGAGAGGGAGGCTGCTGACTGTGAAGAACCTTCTAGGTTTGGAGAACAGGTTGGATTGTATTCTGAGCATGATGGG
Organism: Lontra canadensis; assembly: GCF_010015895.1. NCBI lineage: Eukaryota > Metazoa > Chordata > Mammalia > Carnivora > Mustelidae > Lontra > Lontra canadensis. Next base: position 3,349,818 of record NW_022631010.1, read on the forward strand.
AAGATGGTAGAAGTCCTTGAGCAGGAGTGTGACATGATCTGATGTATATTTTAATGCCATCATGGCTGCTGAACGAATAAAAGACTGTATAGAGAATTCTCATTCACAACGGGTGCCTAAAATCTCGATTTTTTCCTTAAGGATCTTTCTCAAGGGCTTGTGCATTAACATCCTCATAAATAAGCTTATAATTAACACCCAGACACCCAGGAAACAGCACTTGTGGCTTACAAACTGGCCTTTGAGCTCCTCGTGTTACTACACGTGTTACTACAATCTCTGTTTTATAGAGTTGGGGGACACTTTTTCCAGATCATCCCACCAGGAAAATTCTCAATGTCAGACTCAAACCAGTCTGCAGATTTCCAGTCCCTGTGCCCCATGTTTCCTCTAATTACTGCAGAACTCCCGTGCTTGGAGGACTGCAACTGGGTGCAATCTCGTGAGATTTTGGGGGTGGTGTTGGGGAGCCTGCCAAGACAGACCAAACCAAGACACAAGCTTGCTCAAGGTCAGAGGCAAGAGGGTGGCGCAATTGCAGAAAGTTGCCAGCAGGGGGCACCCGATGGCTACCGGAACCGAGGTGTGAGGCTTCAGACTTTTAGCAAAAATTCGAGACTGATTTTGCTTGGAGTTGCAAGCCTGCGGTGAGATGAGACAAGGTCTTGCAGGAGGCAGAGGGGGAGGGGAGCGGGATTAATGAGGAGTCCTCAGACAACAGAACAGTTAACAAGAGCTATTATGCTAATGACAGGAATTGTAGCTCATTCATTTGTTATAAGATGATATTTGAGCTTAAATAGCATTTGCTCTGTGCTTGGGGGTGGTTCTGCTGCTATCAACCATATGGCAAGAAAGCTGAATTCTAGAGAAATAAGTAACTGGTCCAAGTGGAGAGCAGGAATGGACCTCCAGCATCCCTGCTCAGGGTCTGTGCACTGATGCATCGCTCTACCTGGGTTTTGGCCTTGGATTTGGCACTAATGCTGCTAGGTACATTTTTTCAGTACTCACAGGCAGACATTCATGTAACATTGATTTTCACATGCACTCGGTGGAGCAGATGGGATTAACCCAATTTAGGAGACTAGAGGATACTGCCTAAGGAACTCTGGGCTTAATCTGATGTTGGACCAACTCAGCCTGAGCCACACAGCTCTGGGACCTCCAGAAAGCTACTTCCCTCTTCTGTGCTTTACTTTTCTTCTCTGTAGAATGAGGACAACAACAGAACCTGCTTCTGTGGGGTTATGTTAGGATGAATCCTCTCAGCCTACACAAGGATGTGAACAGGGTCTGGCTCGTAGGTATTCACTTCAATCGGGGCTATTCATGCTCCCTGGTGAGGAAGGTGGCATATTCAGAGAGGTTAAGCAATTGGCTCAAAGCAACACAGCCAGAGCTGGGATCAAAACCAAAACTCTATGTGACTACTAAGCCCCAGAGGCTTACACAGTGTTGCTTCTCAAGGGTTGAAGGAATAACAGAGAGGTTTGCTGGGTTCAGGGTTGGTCCAAGAAGGAGGGGGTGATGAAGTGGTGATATTTCATGACCACCAAGAAGGCTGCCATTATGTTGGGCATTAAAACTTGGATTTGAAAAACAACAACAATTTGGGTTTCCTTCTGAGAGTATCAGGGAGCCACAAAATCAGAGCTGAAAGGACCTAATCTGGGCTCTTCCAACAGAATCCTAGTAATTCCTCGGGTTTGCTGGTCGGGGTTTGGGTGGACAAAGCAAAGGGCACCCCCTTCCATCCAAGCAACTCTGTTTTGATCTATTTTAAAATACTCAGCAACTGTACAAGAATTCACTTGACCAACAAAGTTAGGGCTTTACAAAAGACTTTTGGGGGTGCCTGGGTGGCTCAGTGGGTTAAAGCCTCTGCCTTTTGGCTCAGGTCATGATTCCAGGGTCCTGGAATCGAGCCCCACATCGGGCTCTCTGCTCAGTGGGAGCCTGCTTCCCCATCTCTCTCTCTGCCTGCCTCTCTGCCTACTTGTGATCTCTGTCTGTCAAATAAATAAATAAAATCTAAAAAAAAAAAAAAAGACTTTTGAACTTGGAAAGCATAGCTGTGGTCTAATTCCCTCATTTGACAAATGAAGACACCGAGGCATGTCGTAGGTCTGAGGCCCATATAGCCAGTGCTCAGGTGAGGCATGTTCTACACCATCTGCCTTTCTAGGACTGGAATTGAAGACCTGATCCCAGGTTGCCTCCTTCCTCTCCCTGGGCCCTCTATTCCTGGACATTTAAGGGTCAGGATCTTCTTTCCCTCCCTTGGTTTCTGTTTTCCCATCTGTGAAGCAGGCAGAATGGCATTTGTCCAGGCTGACTCTCCCCCAGTAAGATTTCTGCCAGTTTGATGGTTATAAGTTAGTTATAGGGCAGACTATTATTTCCCTAGGGACAGGGCCCATTAAAGTGAAAATACCAGGCCTTGATTTCCATATGCCTCTGGCATTCCAGGCTCCAAAATTTAAAGCCTTTTTTTTTTTTTTTTTTTTTTTTTAAATAATCTCTGGGCATCCCTCCCTCTCCTGAGATTTGCATACTCAAATGAGTTCTGCCTTAGGGATCTCCAGAAGGCACAGCCTTGGGTCCTAGGCAGGTTTCCCTTAACACTCTCCAGGCTGCAAACCATACCCCTCTCATCTTTGCCAGTCCCAGGTACTAGCTTACGAGGCCCTGCTCTTTTGCTTTTCCCCATGGGCTTTGGCACAAGCTGTTTCTTCCATCTAGAATACCCTCCTCTCTCCAGTTCAGCTGCCTAACTTCCACTCATCCTTCAGGGTTCAGCCCAGAAGCCACTTCCTCTGGGAAGCCTTCTTGGGTTGCTCCTGGACCAGGCTAAATGCTCCAGTATGTCCTCCCACAGCATCCCTTCCTCCCCTGTTTTCCCATGGAGAGGAGAGAATGAGAGAGACAGAATCGAAAAACACTCAAGCTGTAGAGAGTGAAGGGAAGATGAGAGAGATAAAGTTCATCTGTAGTCAACTGCTTTTCCAGGCCTAACTTTCCTATTCTGTAAAATGGGATGACCTATCTGTGGCCAGCCTATTACACCGGTAGCCCTCCGTGGACTGTGCCTCCTGGGACTCATGCCCTTGTGCAGCCCCCTTCCACACTGAGCCTTGGCTGGGTCATGGGCCATACTTTGGCCAGTGAAAAGTAACAAGAATGATGGGAGCAGAGGATTCACAAGGGCTTGCACATTAAGGCTCGACCCCTTGGAACACTCCCTCTTGGAACCTAGCCGCCATGCTGTAAAGAAGTTCTGGCTGGACTACTGAGTGATGAGGAGCCACGGGAGAGTGATCCCAGAGGATGGGCCCCCATGATAAACATTCTAGAACATTCTAGCCCCAGGCAAGCTCTCAGCAGAATCCATCCATATGACTGACCTCAGTCTCACCACAGGGAGCAGAAGAGCCACCCAGCCAATCCCAGTCAACGAGCAGCATCACAAGAAATAATAAGCTGTGGTTTCAAGCCAATAAGCTTTGGAGGAGTCTGTTACATAAGAATAGATAATAAAGGGGCCCCTGGGGGTCTCAGTCCGTTAAGCAACTGCCTTCAGCTCAGGTCTGGTCCTGGGGTCCAAGTTCAAGTCCCTGGTGGCTGGCTCCATGCTCAGCGGGGAGTTTGTTTCTCCCTCGCCCTCTGCCCCTCTCCTGTGCCCTGTGTTCTCTCTCTCTCTCTCAAATAAATAAATAAAATCTTAAAAAAAAAATAGATAAGAAAAATCCCGCTCTCTAAGGTTGATGTGAGGACCAAACGAGTTAGTACCGGCAAGACACATACAGAAAGTATACAGTTGACTCTTGAACAACATGAGGGTCAGGACCCCTGCACAGCCAGAACCCCACATACAACTTCTGTCTCCCCCCAAACTGAACTAGTAATAACCTACTGCTGACCGGAAGCCTCATCAGTAACGTAAACAATGGATTAATACCGTTGTTATATTATGTGTATTATACCCTGTACTCTTACAACAGAGTCAGCTAGAGTTAAGAAATTGCTATTTACTATTTACTACTATTTACACTATTATAGCATGTGTCCAATAAACACGTTAAAGAGATCACGGAATTTCTGTCCCCCCCGCCCTGGGCCGCCAAGGCCCCCTTAGACTCTCACCTGGGCTGAGAAGTCAATGAGCTTGGGCAATGGCTGCTTGCTGCCCTCTGTACTTTTCAGGAAGTCCAGCAGGCTTCCTGTGGGGGGAGGGGACGCAATACATGCCAGTCAGTTCTCACACTTCTTTGGTGCACGGTTAAAATTGCTCATAGTCATGGATTTAAATAAAAATATTTATTTACCACTCCTGGTGTTTATGAACTAGAGTTTGAGTGTTTTAAAAATGATTTGTGATTACTAGATGGGGGCAATCACGGTTTCTTCCACTGAGGGAGTTTTCTGAGCCCCGATGACCAGAGGGGGCTGTGCTTTCCCCGCGCTGGCATAATTGTGTATTTAGAAAATGAAAAGCATTTTGAGATTTTAAAATCACACCCAATGACGTTGCGTGAGATGTTTCTGTTTATCGAAAAATGGGCAAGGATTGAAGATGGTGGTGAAGTGGTGGCCAAAAAAAAAAACCCCAAAAAACAAAAAAATCCTGGGAAATCTTGGATCATGGGCAGGCGGGGTGGGGGCAGCCTGGAGGGAAGTCTTCCCCAGCTCTCTTTCCCAGAGCATTGGTCCGGACCGAGAAGACTGCGGGTGAGGCAAGGAGCTGCCCCCAGCCTCAAAGGCTATTGTGAACCCATGAGCCTCTTCTACCATCACCCAGAGGGGTGCTGGCCCCACTCCCCTCTCCTGTAGCCCCGTGAGCTCCCCTTCTCCTGGCATCCCCTTGAATGGTTTCAGCCCATTAAGGAGGAGGTCTGGGCGTTGCCTGTCAAGGCCCAAGTAGTCAATTTCAAACAGTAATTGTCAGAAGAGCTCCTGGCCAGACTGGGGCATCTGGAGGGCAGGGTCACATTTGAGTCTGCAGTTGACCAGTATGAGCCACCGCCTGCATCCCCAGCGCCCCGAGAGCAGCACCTTTGGCCATGAACTCCGTGATGATGTAGATGGGCTCCTCTGTGACCACCGCGTGCAGCCTCACTAGCTTGTCGTGCTGCAGGGTCTTCATGAGGTTGGCCTCTGCCAGGAAGGACTCCACCGACATGCTCCCTGGCTTCATCGTCTTCACGGCCACCTTGGTGTGCTTGTTGTAGGTGGCTGGAGCAGGGGAGGGAACAGGAAAGATGGTCAGAACCCACTGCTCCTTCCCACATGGCCCTGGGAGGCCCCACAGCAGGTCTGTTTCCTCCAGGAGGCCTTCCCTGCTCATCTCAGCCCTCAGAGAGGGAAAGGGAGGCACAGGCTTTGGCTTCAGAAAGATGTGGGTTAGAAGGCTGGTTCACTGCTTCCTAGCTGTGTGCCCTTGGGCAAGTCACTTAACCTCTCTGAACTATGGTTTCCTCATCTGCAAGGTGGAAATGATCAGCATTGCTTTTCAAGGGCTGTGGTAGGGATTCAAGAATAACCTCAAAACCTCACTCAGACTGTTACTTGCATATGCGTGCATGTGTGTGTATGCACGCACGCGTGCACACACACACACACACGCACACACCATCTTTGCTTAAAATGCTTTAATTGTAACACTGCTCTCAATTAAATGACCCATCTCATCATGGTCCACAAAGCCCCGCAGGATTTGGCCTCACCAAACTCTGCCCCCTCCTTTTGTACACCAATCAGCCTGCATATCAATCAGTCTCCTCCTCCCACCACAGAGACTAAAGCCACCCCATCCCTGCCTCCTCTTGTTGATCATGTAAATCTCATAACTATTTGTGTTTCCATTTTTGCCTTGGCTGCCAGGAAGCTCAAATCTAGATTTGCAGTCTTCCTGTAGTGAGAGTCTAAGGCCTTCATATATAAAATTTTTAGTTTTCCAACCTTATCACTCAGCCACATTCTCTTATTCAATGCCTGGCACACAGCAGGGTCTCAGTAAATGGAGTTGAAATGTGTGGGTTTTAAGCTTATTTTTTTTCTTGCTGAATTGTTTGCATCTCTGTAAGTTGTCTTCACTCCCACGTGGAGCATGGTGGAGTGCACTGGGCACTGGGCCAGGCATTGTATCTACCCCACATTCTGCAAAGCAGGCATCGCTGTTCTTATTAGGGGTAGGATTACAGAGATGGTGCATGCCTTTTCAGCACCTCACAATGCCCTAGCATGGTGCTGGGCACATGATGGGGGCTCAGAGCAGCTTGCTTATCAGTTGCCAACACTGAACATACCTGAAAAATCTCAAACTACATTTTCCCACTTAGTTTCCATCCTCCTAAGAGGACTTTGATGATCTCAACCCCAAACTAGGGGAGCGTTCCAGCTCCATACTGGGGAGGGGAGTAGATTCCTCACCTGGAACTCCTCCTTCCCAGAAGGGAGATTTGGACCCCAACAAGGCTGACCTCAAAATCAAATCAGTGTTTGCATAGCAAGACAATGTGGTTGCTATCAGTTGAATTGCTCCTTTATGATTCTTATTCAAATCTCCACACCCAGGCAGGGTGGCATCCCCACTTTGCCTCTGACTCTTCCTGGAAGCAATGACCTCCTTCATTCCGCCCTCCCTCCACCCTCTGGCCCTGGGTCCTTACCCATCCAGACTTCCCCAAACTGCCCGGCTCCAAGTTTCTTCTCCAGCTTGAGGGATTCCCGGGGGATCTCCCAGGCATCTTTCTCCCATGGCTTCTGGGGCTTGGAGGACACGCAGGGCACTGTCAGCTTCTGGCAGAGTCCGTCACTCCCCTCTGGAACATAGCCCCTGGTCAGTCGAAGGCAGCTAGCCTGAGGCTTCCCCTCGAAGGCATCCCTGCCCGGTCCACTGCCTGTGGCCAGGGTTCCAGTGGGTTACCACCAGCGGGGACACAAGCACCCGGCATGATGAGATGTATCTCGACCCTACTGCTCAACAGCAGGCCTAAGACTTCTGGAGACTCCAAGCAGCTATGTGTCTGGGGAAGGTCAGGAAGAGCTCAGCAGGCCTCAGAGGCCACAGCGCACCCCTCCCTAGGATTCCGGGGAGATGGGTCCACCCTGGTTGGGATGCGGCCCTGGGGAGGACTCACTCTTGTAGTGGGCCACCAGCTCCTGCAGGGTATTGAAGGTGCTCCGTGGGGAGATGTAGAAGCCCCCACTGTCCAGGGTCCGGATCTTGTAATGCTTCACTGTGTCCCTGTGCTGGGGGTCGTAGTCTCGCACAGACAGAGAATAGCTTCCTGCAAGGGCCAGCGAAAAACCTGTCAGGAGTGGGACCTCGGGGCCCTGTCACCTCATGTTAGTGATGTGGGAAACAGAGGCAGAAGAAAAATTATTAAATTTCCTTACTCACTGACAAGCCCTTGAAAAAGGCAGAGTGACATTCCTCTAGGGACTCAATTACCTCCACCTGGAGGCTTTGCTAAGGGCAAAGGGCAATCCTAGCCTGACTGACCCTTACCCCCAACCAGGATCCTGTAGTCTACTTTAATAATTGCTTTCGAAACTTCATCTCTAAACCCTCAAAGAGAGTGTTGACAATCATTCCCAAGCATATGGTCCACTGATATACATCTAAAGGGTCTCAGACAAAAGTTTTATTATTGGTAATGACTAACCTTTTCCCAACAATAGCTAGCCCTTCAAGGTCCTGGAAACCTTGCTTCCAAAATTCCTTAGAGATTTGCACCATCCCTGACCCCCTCCCAACTTGCAAGCATGTAATGGACCACTCCTCACAGCCCTGGGACAGCAGCTCTTTCTCCCCGGGGATCCTGTCCCCATGCTTTAATAAACCACCATTCTGCACCAAAGATGTCTGAAGAATTCTTTCTTGGTCGTCGGCTCCAGACCTTACCCCACCGAACCTCACTTATATTCTAAGACTTCATCATTAGCACCCTGACACCCGCTCCCGGCACCCCTATAAGGCCACCGCCCCCACTGGGTGGGCACCGGGGCCGCGGGAGTACAGGGGAAGAGTGGGCTGTGGGGACCGGCCATCTGGGTGCTCGTCCAGCCTCCTCCATGTCCAGCTGTGAGACCCTGAACAAGTGATGCTGTCACCGCTCTGTGCCTCAGCCTCCTCATCTGTAAAATGGGGTTGGTCCTCATACCTCCGAACCTCATCGCATTGCCTGATGATGAAAAGAAGTAATGCTGGAAAACACTGAGGATGTGAACCCTCAGCATATGTCGGCTCTCATCAGCGTCTTCATTATCTCGATCTATCATCTACCATCTGTCACAATAGCCAAGACATCACATCACACTGGTAAAGAGGTGACTCAGAAGCCAACAAAGAAAAAGATCCACAACCACAACACAATGCAGTCTGGTTCTTGAAATGTAAACGTCAAAATATAAATGTCAACATTGGATGTCGTGGCAGGCTGAACATCCGCTCCCCCCCGAAGATGTCTGTGTCCTAATCGCTGGCACCTGACTTTGTTAGCTCACGTGGTTAAAGGGACTTGGGGGGTGTGATCCCATGAAGGATCTGGACATGGGCAGATTATTGTGGCCAGGTGGCCCCGATGGAATCACAGGGTCCTTATAAGAGGAAGGTCAAAGTCAATTGTAGAATAGGTGAAGACAGAAACACAAGGTTGGACGGATGTGGAAAAGGGGCTATGAGCCAAGGAATACTGGTGGATTCTAGAAGCTGACAAAGGCAAGGAATCAGATTATTTCCTGAAGCCTCCAGAAGGAACCAGCCCTTCAGACACCTTGACTTGAGCCTGGTGAGACTGACTTCAGACTTCTGACCTCCAGAACTGTAGGATAACAAATTTACCTCGTCTAAGCTATGAAGTTTGTGGTCACTTGTGACAGGAGCATTAGGAACCTAATGCATGTGACATCACACAGACCGGAAACACGCAAGTCTTTCAGTCCCTGACCATGCTTCTGCGTTTGTAAGCTGGGCATCCTTGGGCATCCTGTTAGCCTCTCTGTCTCAGTCGGCTCTACGTGCGCCGTGAGCACTATGACATAGGATTTTGAGGAGGCTTGAATTGTTGCACAAAAAAAACAGGTGACCAGATATCCCAGCCACTGTTCTAAGAATTTCATCCAAATAAACTGCGAGTGAATATGAATAATCATCCCAAAATGGATTGGAATTATATGAATATAAGGCATTATGTTATTCATTATAGTGAATGAATAACCCTGTGAGATCAGGGTTCTAGATCGCCATCATTTTACAGGCAAGCAGACGGAGGTCCAGGCAGGTGAACTAACTCACTTGCAGGCATGCAGCTGGGAAGTGGCGGAGTCTGGAGTCAAACCCAGGCGGCTAGCTCCGGGCCCCACTCTTTGTCACTCTGTCCAGCCAAGGTGAGGCTGGCTTGACTGGTACTAGATGGGGGTGGGGTAGAATCCAAGAAGCAGCGGATAGGGTTCAGGGGACTCACGGGGTCAGTTTTATTAAGCTGGTTAAATTGGCCCCTAGGGTCCTCCAGTGGGGGGAGGGACCTGTGCAAGGGACCAGGCTCACCTTCCCGCCCTGCAGGACTGGGGTGGTTTCTTGATTCTCCTGCCTCTATCTGCAGGATGGTCCCGCTCAATCAATCCCCCAGCTGTCCTGGGAGCAGCTGGATAGGAGAAGCCAGGAACTGTATGCCTTTGCCTTTTTTGGTCCTATTTCCCTTGCCCTGAGGCTTGAAGGGGGGGTGTTGGGTGGGAGGAAATAAAGTGCAAACACGCACTGGCCGGAAACAGTGATGGTGAGTGGCGTTATCCTGCCACATTCGGGCTTGACCAATTTGGACATCTAGGGGGAGAGCAAAAGGCCAGGCAGATGTCTTTGATGGATGTCCCCAAAACTGTTTGCGCAGGGTCCTGTGAGGTCACACTTTATATAATTTGCTTGCCGAATCTGCACCAAGCAGCTTTGAGACTAAACATATTAGTAAAGGTGAGCTCCACATGTGAAGCTGGAAATCCCAAACCTCCTTATTGACATCCATTCCTTTGGAAAAATTAGCCTCAACGGATGCCAGTTTGGTTTTGGGTACTGTTCTTCCTTCCTGGGTGACTGCCCAGCAGAAAGCCCCCCTCACAGCACAGGAATTTCAGGAAGTTGTTCACCAACATCACAACTTCCAAAAAACAGCACAAATGCCAGTTTAAGCAGAGTCTCAGAGGAGGCTGGTGTGGGGTTCTTCTTACTGCCTGGTCTACTCCTTCCTTATGGAAGGAGTGGGGAATCAGGCTTGTGGACAAGATATATCATGATGGGTATTTTAAGTAATACAAGCTAGTGAAGGTCAAGCTTCAACAGAATATTGTTTTTTGGGGTCCACAACCACTTGGGGACCCAACCAGCAATTACAGGGGCTGAGAAGACCTAAACCAGGCTCCAGCAAAGGGCAGGAGAAAACTTGGCAGTCTGGTGGGCTGAGTGAGTTGTTCAGCCCCCCTGCAGCATTGCAGTGACGCAGTCATGCCTGGGGTACCCCTGAAGGGTGGGGTAGGGTGGGGAGGGCTGGCGTCACCTTTGGTGGTCTCGCTGTCCCGGATCATGAAGGAGCCCAGTACATTGCCGGGGGCCAGGAGCTGGCGCTCTGCATCCTTCCGGCTGATGTCCTTGAAGAACCACCTGGTGGAAAGGGGCAGAAGCATTGTGTGAACTCGGGATAGGGGGTCCTGTCCTGCTCATACCGGGCACCAAGAGACCGAGCACCTGGCTTCCTATAGCATCGATTTCCCCCACAAGATTCTTTTGGGGAAAAATAACCATTCTTTTGATATAAAAACAGACATTTTACCAGGAGTGAATCCAGTTTGCTGAGATGGAAACTTACACAGTTTGGAGGCTTTCTTTAAGAAAAATAATACCAAAAGAAAGATTTCCCCCAAAAAATGTAAAAAAAAAAAAAACAAAAACCACCCAACTTTTTTTTAAAGATAAAGAATACAGCATTATTAATACAAAATGCCCATTGGTCATTCCAATGCCACCCAAGGTGAAGGATATGGTGAGGGATAGAAAAACTGACTGGTAAGATACAGAAGTCTTAACCAACTGTGGTTAAAATCTTGCTTTTGCCAATTTCACAGGCACACATGAGCGTCCTCCCAGGGTCTCAGAGGGTTCATATGAGTGGGGGCCTGAGATTTGTAAACTTTACAATGTATCCTCTTCTGTGTGTGCAAAGTCGAATATAAAATCGACATGAATTTTTAAGCTAAAATGTGAGATTTCAATAATTTTATACTTGGACCTTTTCATTTTTCTCCCTGGCTGGTTGGGATATTGAGTAAAAAAGCCCAAGACACGGCAGCAGCAAAATCCATTCCTACCCTCAGCAGAGTGAGGAGTGGTTCGTGTGCTGTAATGGAAAATGTCCAAGACCCAAGATCAGCTGGCCTTGCACCCGCCACAAATCTGCTGTGTGACTTTGAGCAAGTCTCTCTCCCCCTCTGGGCCTCTGTTTCCTCTGTATCAACTGGGGGAGAAAAGACAGCTAACATTCATCAAGTTCTTGTTATCCACCCAACAATTATATGGAATCATGGTCCTTAGTATCCCCATTTCATAGAAGAGAAAACTGAGGAATGGAGAGAGCAAGTTACTTGACTGGTGTCATACAGCTGGGAAGTGGTAGAGGCAGGATTCAAGTCCAGGCCATCTAACTCTGGAACCCATGCTCTTTGTCACCATGGGACACCGCCCACCTGCCTTTTCTGCTTTCATCTGTGAACTGATCCATGCCATGGTGAAATAGTCAAGCAATGTAACAGGGTACACAGTAAGAGCTGTCTCCCTAGCAATCCCACTCCTGGGAAGTTATCCCAGGGATCTTGCACAAGGAAGAAATGACAGATACACAAGGAGACTCACTATAGCCCAGGAATGGAAACGATTTCAAGGACCACGAAGAGGGGATGGTAGCATGTCTACATGACGGACACTGCACCTGTACAAGGAAGATGCAGGACGGCGTGGGTAGTATCTGCCACTGGTGTAAAATAAAGGGAGATATATGTATTTTCATACACAAGTATTAAGCATTGGAAGACTCATAAGAAACTGGCTTCTGGGGAGGGGAAAGTGGCTGGTTGGCGACAGGGTGGAAGGAAGACTTTTCACCCTTTATTCTATGTCCTTTCCCACCATTTGCATTTTGAAACATTCAAACTATTGTCTCTTTCCAGGAGGGGGAAGAAGTAAGATTCTCCCCCGCCCATACTTCCCAGTACACTGACCGCCCTCCCCAAAGGCACCCTCCACTGGTAGTTTCTTAATACAGATGCAAGAACGTGTGAGTGCGCTGGGCAAGCCCAATGTGTCTGTTTCAGTCAGTGGTTCTCAAGGTGAGTCCTGGGACCAGCAGCATCAGCCTCACCAGAGAACTTGTTAGAAATGCAAATTCTGAATCTGACGGTTGAGGAGCAGGGCCCAGAAACCAGCATTTTAACCAGCCTTCCAGGCGAGGCTGATGCACTGAAGACTGAGATCCACCAATGAGGTCATCCCTTTTGTTCCCAAATGATAACCCATCATAGGTGTTTTCTGCATCCTGTCTTTTCCACATAGCAATTGTGTTGCCCTTGAGGATTCCCACCAGCCCGTGCCTCCTCTAAGGCTGCCCAGGGAGGTGGGGTGCAGGCTATCTGTGAGTGTTCAGATCCTGGAGTCTGGGAACAGAGCCCCAAGAGAAAGCCTAGAAGGATTAAGAAGGAACCAAGCCCTGCCTGCAGCAGGTAAGGGGTGTGCTGGGGGTGGGGGGTGGGGTGGTCCAGGACAGTAGGCTCCGTGGTAGGAGAGGGGCGACTTCACACAGTTTCATGTGCACCAAGAAGGGCATGACTGAAGATGGGGAAAGCCCAAACATTTGAATTTCTAATAGGTCAGCATTTCAAACCCTCAATACCATCGAGCCAGAGGGAGGAGGCAGAAAAGAGGAAAAACCACAATGACTTTTAACTTCTTGAATGGCTGGTTGTGAATGGGATCCGTCATTGCCCCGTGGCATGGCCATCGTTTCACTCACCCATCTCTCTCACCATGCTGGGAACATCACCAGGGAAGAGCCCTGAGTCACCTAGTGTCCCTGAAACAGGGCTGCTGGTTTCGGCAAATGTCTGTTGGATGTTGGGAAGGCTGCGTGAATGCCGTGTAACTGTTTACGTTTTCAGGGTCAATCTAGATACAGAGAAGGACCTGCAGCCTAGCCCTCTGGGCTACAGGGAGATCTCTGAGGGCAGGGGTGTGCCTTACTGGTTCTTGAAGTCTCTGGTCTGGCACAGGGCTTGGTGATGTGCAGGCACACACTTACTGAATGAACCAAATGAGGCATGTCTGGCCAGGCGTGGGCTGGCTCACCTTCCAGAAGACCCTCTTTGGCATGACCATATACTTCAGTCAACAAATATGCATTGAGCGCCTACTGCATGCCTGCCTGTGCTGAAGGTGCCCTGGCAGACAGACAAGGTCCCTGTCCTCAAATGGTCCCATCTGGGGGGGTGGGGTGGGGAGGCAGTCAGGGAACGTGTGAGCAACCACAGAAACAAGATTGTTCTTGCTAGCGAGAAGTGTTCAGGTCTCCATGAGTGACACAGTCCCAGAGGGGATCCGCCTTAGACAGGGTGGTGGAGAAAGGCCTCTTTGAGACCTGAAGGGTGAGAAGGAGACGGGCAAGGGCAGACCCCTAGGAAGACTGGGTCATGCGGGGGTACACAGTGAGTGCACAAGGCCTGAGGCAGGAACAAACCGATTTTGCTCATACTTCCTTCTGCAAGGCAGGAAAAATGGAATACTTACTCCTCTGTCTCCAGAGAGTCAATGCGGGCAACATAGTTGCTTGGGATGTAGCCTTCCTTCCGGGTGACCAGGGATCGAGCCTTCCACCACTCCCCAGACCTGAGGACAGGAGGGAGCAAAGGAGTCAGGAAGCAGAGGGAATCCCCCGGTCTTGGGCTCCCCAGCCTTGGCCGAGAATAGCCCCACCCCCGGAAGCAGATAGGGTAAGGGGCAGGGTCACCATGGTCCCAGCCCCCAGCATGCACTCCATCACCAGGGTTGGGAGCTTCGCAACAGTCCCCACTGTGCATCCAAGGCTCTAGAATCAAGCCCAGTCCTTGCATTCACAGCCCACAGCCCTAGGTCTCTGGCCCCACTCTTCCCCTGGACTTGCAGCGGTCCATACTTAGGGTATGGGGCCCTGGGCCCATGGCAGACTCATTGTATGCCAAGAACCACAGGGAGTGGTCTGATCAAGCATAATCACTCCCATTCGTGAGCCCTAGAACACAGGGACTCACTGACAGTGAAGACTCTAGGGGACTGGAGGTAGCAAACTCAAGAGACCAGAGATTTTTGAATGCAAAGGCACCTCAGCAGGGTCGTCCATAGACAAACCTATAGCTAGATTACAGGAATCTGAGGAAGGCAGCCCTGAGAAAGCACTTTCACCTGTTTTTGCCTGGATGTGGACTGCTAGCAAGTACACAAGCTCCTTTGTTGTGGCTCTCACCCAGGTTCACAGCAAACCCTCCCTCCTCTATTAGGATTCTTATCAGTCATTTACCCCCTAGTATAAGATAGTCTATCAGGTCCTTTACTGAAACACAAAAGAGAGCATGATTGAGTATTGAAGGTAGCTGTGTCTTAGGAGTGGGACAGAGACTCACTCTTCCAGGACCACCATCTGATCTCCCTTCTGGAAACTGAGGTCTTCATGGTGAATGGCCTCGTAATCATATAGCGCGATCACAATGATGTCATTGGGACCTACTGGGAGAGGGACACGCAGGATGGTAAGGCTTTATCTGAGCACCACCACAGCCCTGGGTGTTTCCCATCCCAACAATTGGCACCCAGCCCTGGAACCAGTGACATGTCTGTCTCATGGTATAAATAAGGATCATGCCACGTGGGGTGCGGTTCTAGAGTTTAAAGCTAAAGGTGTTTTGTTTGCATTCGTATACAGGGTAATAGAACAAAACAGCCTGTACAAAGTACTTTGGGAGCAATTTAAAGGATTTGCAAGGGTGATTGTGACTGTGTGGGATTTTCGCCTTAAGCTCTGACTGAGCACCTAACCTAACCCGCTACATGACACAAGATGCCACCTCATACATTTGCCAAATACTTACCATCCACAGACCCTGGTGGGATGTTGTTGCTCTTGTCAGGACGCTGCGAGGAGGAAATGGGAGAAGGGGATGAATCTGATAGCGTGTGGGGAGCCACAGAAGTTCTGTGTCAAAAAGGATATCCGAGAATATCTCATCCCAGCCCTGTTTGTCATGGGAGGAGGACCTGAGAGGGCTGGGGACATAGGTGAGGTCACACGGCACATAAGGGACACGACAAAGATCCAGGTCTCTTGGGTTGTGGCCATGGCCTTGGCCTTGGGCCTACTGGGGGACACTGGCTTATTCACTCCCTTGACATACGGTGAGGAGTTGGTCCAGATCGGTGTTTTCTGAGATATGTTTGAAGAAGCTGTAGGTCTACCAAGATGTCCCAGTATAAAGGCTCCATTCTGTATATGAAGGACCCTAAGTGTTCACCCAGAAGTGGACTGACATCTACACCCTGGCACCCTACACAGTCCTCGGGGAGGTGGACTTTTATTCCCAGCACAACTAGGCCTTAAAGATACACTGGTGAGTGAACAAAGCTAGTTCTTCAGAAGGAGAACCATGATTCGTGTATAGAGAACACATACACATACGTCCTCAACACGTTCTGTGAACACAAACTGTATGTGTGTGGGTGTAAATACTTGGAAAAAGGTTTGCAAGGGTCCACACCAAACTGACAACAGTTGATGCCTCTGAAGAGATGTGGGATATCTCTGGGGAGGGAAACATTGGTCAGGGCAACTATAGCTTTCACTGTAACCTGTGACTTTTCTTTATAAGGGGAATGTGTTTGTATGTCACACACTTAAGTAAACTTGGAGAAACAGGTGTGGGGAACAATGAGAAGTATCTTTTTGCGGGGAGATCCACAAAGCCCATCAAGATTCATAAAGCTCTGAGGACTTCCACAGAGAAGGAGTCTGTTTTGGCCAGCGTTTTGTAAACTGGTTTGGCCTGGGAACCCTTTCTCTGAGAAACACTTACTAACTCATCACTGAATTAATGCCCTGCAGGAGAAGGACAAATGGCTGATAATAACATCCCTTAAATCTGATGCTCAGGAGACAACCAAAAACCAGTGGGAGAAGACTCTTTGCTTCCCACTGGTGCCAAGCCAGAGGGCCTCAGAGAACCTGGAGCCCTAGCCACAGAAAGGGCCCAGGGCCACACAGGTTAGGAGAGAGAACAGATGTAGGAGTGACTTAGGGTTTAAGATGTCAGTTCAGAACGTCACTGGTGTGAAAAGCTCACATAATCTCAGGATCAGGATGTATTAATAGAGGTTAAGTGCAGAGGGAGGGAGGTGACTATTCCACTAACGTGCCCCCTCCCCACTCCGCCCCTTTCCCCAAATTAGCCCTGTTTGAGACATCATGCCTGGAGAAGGGCAAGCAGAATGGAGAGATGCCAGGAACCCATGTTGTGTGAAAGATGACTCGGAAGGAATGGGTGGGTTGGGATAATATGTTTGCTTTATTCTCTACTGGTTGTCATGGGGCAAAGGGAGAGGATGTATTTGGTGTGGGGCTGATGGGCAGGTTTCGGAACAAGGAGTCAGGGTATGAGACAACAGGCTTCCCTTCAATATGAGGCAGAATTTTCTAAGAGCCTGTTCCAGGAAGGAGAGTGCACCCCCATCTCTGGAGGCAGCAAGCAGAGTCTGTGCTTCCGTAGATGACCTCAGATAACAGCACGGACTCCAGGATTCCAGAGTAGAGAGCACCCAGCCTTAGGGTTAGAAAGACCTGGCTCTGCTGTCCCCAGCTGTGTGGCCCCTGGGAGGCATTTCACCTCTTTGAGTCTTTGTCACAGTGGCTTTAAAGTGGCACAACTCCTGCCTCACAACTTTTGGTGGGGACTAATATTGTAGAAGCCCCTCACCCCAGAGCCTAGAACACAGCAGGTGTTCCAAGAATGGGAAGATTATTACAGCTGTTCCTGCTGCTATAGTACCATCACCACCGCTCCCAGTTCTGGTACTGTTACGGTTAACAGCACAGTTACTGCTATAGCCACTCTTCTATCACTCCACCCCCCCATTTTTTTTTTTATTATGTTATGTTAGTCACCATACAGTACATCATTAGTTTTCGGTGTAGTGTTCCACGATTCATTGTTTGCATCTAACACCCAGTGCTCCATGCAATCCGAGCCCTCCTTAATACTCATCACTGGGCTCACCCATCCCCCAAGCCCCCCCTCCCTTCTAAAACCCTTTGTTTGTTTCCCCGAGTCTTCTACCCTTCTCATGACTACAGGACTAGGGGCCCTACTGCCAGGGCACCTACGGCTCCCATTCTCACCACTAGTATTGCCCTGACTATAGTTCCTCATGAGCATTTGGCTTCTACCTCTGTTTCTCCTGCTTCAAACACTGGCACTTGGGAGATGGCCCAGGTTCGAATCCTGCCTCTACCCCTTGCTACCTGTACAGCCTTCAGCACATTATTAAGCTCTGTGTCTTACCCATGTAACAAAAATGGAGACCTAGGATTACTGTGAGGCTTTAAGGTGCTGATAACCGTACAGCATTTAGGACAGTGCATGGTTGGTCGTGGGCTCTGTATAAGCAGAGGAGAAGTAAGCGAATACTTCTACTAGTATGACCGCTTCGCTTACTTACTTCATTGTCTGCGCTTGCCATCATACTCCTGCTGCTCTTGCTGCTATAATTGCTATTACGGTTGTCGCTACAGCACTAATGCTGTCATTACTGTCACCACTTCAACTGCTGTTGTTACTCGTCAGGTCACTGACTATTCTCAGCACTGCTCATGCTACTGCCTGGGTGTGGGGCCTCTGCCATGCCCACCGGGACCTGGTCCCTGGAACCTGGGCAGAGGGGCCAAGGTGTGGGCAGCTGGATAAGGAGAAGTGACGTCACTGCCCCAGGTCCTTGGTGCAGATGCTGGTGATGGGTCAGCTCCATGTCACCCCTGCTGACCGCTGGGAATACGGGAGGCTGTTAGGGCAATTTGGGACAGCACGGGGCAGTCCCTCAGGCTGCCAAACCCCCCTTTCTTCCCCCACTCACCCGCTTGCTTGTAGACGTGGGATCTGGCACATACACAGGGCTGTGTGGGTTGGTGCTGGGCTCGGTTTTTGAGACCTTGCCTCTGTCCTGGAGGAATTTGGACTTCATGCACCCCATCCTGCATCAGAGAGAAGGGAAGTGAGCCTGGCTTGCCCCCAGCCCTACACAGGAGAGTCTTGGATGCTGGGTTCCAGGCCCCCTACCCTCAGGCTAGCTCCCTCTCCCCTATCTTGTCCCCGCACCCCTGCCAAGCCCACTCACTCTACCCTTGCCACCTCTGGGCTTCCCCACGTCCATGTCTACCACATACCCACACAGAATTGACAAGTTGTCATAGCCATGCTACCAAGGACCCTTGCAATGGGGAGTTTATTCAGAGAATAAATCACGAGGATCATCAAAATTCAACAGGCAGAGCCTTGGAGCAGAGTGGGTAGTAGGCACCACGGGTTCTGGGATCAGAAAACCTTGAGATCAGAAAACCTGGGATCAGAAAGTCTTGAGCTGACGCTTGGCCCCTCCACCCCACCAACACCTCACTCATCACTTGCCCTGCTCCCCAGTCTCAGTTTCTCATCAGCAAAATGGGGATAATAATAATACAACATACTTGCAGGGTGCTGGAAGGATGAGAAAACATGTAGGCGGGGGAATACTTAGCACAGCGTGGGACTCAGAGCAAACAGTAAAGTGAAACTATACTATTACAATCTAATAAATTATCATTTTATATTAAACGACTAAGATGAGGTCACATAATACGGATCAAACAATCTAGCTAAATGGTAGCCAAGGCATCATCTTCCTTGTATCATTTTATAACTGCCTTATAATAGTTTCCTCCCTCCCTCCCCCTCTCTCTGTTTCTTTTTTCCTTCTTTCTCTCATGAGTTTATTTGGTCATTCATTCCTTTGTTTACTCAGCAAACACTTACTGAGCACTCTTCTACACCATGAATAAGATAAGCGAGTTCTTGCCGCTATGGAGCTCACCCTGGGGATGAATGGGAGACACAGACAATAAACAGGTAAACAAATACATAAACGCAATAAATTTAGTGAAAAGTGTTGAGGACAACCATAAAGGATGTGACAGGAAACAATGGTACAGGGCTTTTTTTTAGACAGGGTGATTGGGAATGGCTTCTCTGAGGAGATGACGTCAGACCTGGGACCCAAATGGCACAAAGGAGCCAGTCATGAAACACAGTGAGGAACAGTGTTCCAGGCAGAGGGAACAGCAAGTGCAAAGGCCCTGAGGCTGGAATGTGCTCGGAGAGAATGTGGTACTGAAAGGAGGCCAGTGTGGCAGTGTGGCCGGAGGTCCCAGGCAGGCAAGAGGGGTGTGGTCTGGGACAAGGCTGCCACATCTTTTATAGCCAAGGGAGAATCTGGCTTTGATTCTAAAAGATGATGAGAAACCATGGAAAGTTTTAAGCAGGAGAATGATGGGATTCATTTGCATCTCAAATAATGGCTGCTGGGTGGAGTAGAGGCTCTAGGAGGCAAGGCAGGGAACCCTGTCCACAGCAGAAGTCCTAGCATGAGATGATGGTGGCCTGGCCCAGGGTGGTAAACAATGGACTTGAGAATTTGAGGGGATATTTTGGAGGTAAAGCTGATAGACATTGCCAATGGATTTATGAAATTTTAAGATATTTAAAGAAAACGTGTTTTTCAGATCAGAGTCAAAACTTAATTGCAAAATGGCAGAAATGTTTTATTTCTTCTCTCAAAATGCTCACGTGTATTTGCTGAGATGAGCCCTAAGCAGCCACATGAGAGAATAATTGTTTTTCTCAGCTCTGCACAACTGTAATTCTCCTCTAAAGCTTTTAGAACTCAGTTATACTTATCTTGTTAAAATAAACACATGTTTGTGGTCTAAGAAAAAAAAAATCCATATCCCTAAGCTTAGGGGAGTTACTTTTTTAAAAAAGACTCTTTTTATTCACAAGGATGTTTTTGTCTGTCCTTGTGGGAATTGGTAACAATTTACCACTTGAAGACTTAAGCAGTTTCTGCTTCATTTGCCTGTTGTGAATAAAATAAGGAACTTCTTCAGGCTCCCAGGGTGCTGGATCATTAATTTGAAAAATTATCACAATTAATCACTGCTTTATAATGTACTTAGATGCTTTAAAACACCTCTCTTTGACTTGTGATAAATGGGTATTATGGTTCTGGAAATAAGAGAGCATATTGTATGGTTCTGTATGGCATACAATCATATCACATTTCATATTTTTTTGATTATGTAAGAGTGTTCTGGGAAGAACACTGCTGTGTGATACAGGGCAGCTCCTACTGCTTCTCTGAGCCCCTACGGAGTATCATTTATCCCAGCAATTTACATATTCGAGATGGCCACAAGGTCCTAAGCAACGGGACTCTGCAGTCTTCATGTTGATGCATGAGTCAAGGCCACATCTGAGAAAGGATGGTGGACTTCTACCCCCCAGGGTGGTGGTGAGCATGGAATGAGTTGATAAATGTCAAGGTTCCTGGCACACAGCAAACACTACAGAAATGTTAACCGTAACCAATTCTGTTTACTGGAAAACATGGACCTACCCTGGAGGATAAAGCAAATGCAGATTGCCATTCCTCTGACCCACGAGCTTAGAGATACAGCAACAGCAAAATATTTTTATTTTATTTTATATTATTTATTTTAAGTAGGGCTGGAGCTCTGTGCAGGGCTTGAACTCCCAACTCTGAGAG
Organism: Lontra canadensis; assembly: GCF_010015895.1. Classification (NCBI taxonomy): domain Eukaryota; kingdom Metazoa; phylum Chordata; class Mammalia; order Carnivora; family Mustelidae; genus Lontra; species Lontra canadensis. The sequence continues at coordinate 3,370,729 of NW_022631010.1, forward strand.
TAAGGCTTAAGCTGAGATCAAGAGTCAGATGCTTAACTGACTGAGCCATCCAGGTGCCCCAAGAAATTGAATTTTGAAAATAGGGAGTTCCCATTAGTTCAACCTCTGCCCAATAAAATATGATGTTTAAAAAGTTAAATACTGGCAGGAGTCAAATTTGTATGAAATGTGACTATCCCCCTAAACCAGGAGAACTATCCCACTGCTTGACGTGACATGACCTCAGACATGCTCATTTTTATGACCACCAGACCCGGAAATGTAATGGGAGCCATGCATATAATTTAAAAATTCCTCGAGTCATATTTTTCCAGGTTAAAGGAAACAAGGGAATTAATTTAAAGATACATTTATCTTCCCTAACATGTCAAAAATTATTAACACGTGATTGATATAAAAACTATCAATGAGGGGTGCCCAGCTGGCTCAGTCAATAGAGTGTGCAACTCTTGATCTTAGGGTCATGAGTTCAAGTCCCACACTGGGCCGAGAGCCTACTTAAAAATAAAAATTAAATAAATAAATACATAAAAATTTTTTTTAAGTTAAAAAAATTATCAATGAGATACTTTATTTTTTTAAAGATTTTATTTATTTGACAGAGAGAGAGAGAGAGCACAAGTAGGCATAGAGGCAGGCAGAGAAAGAGGGGAAGCAGGCTCCCTGCAGAGCAGAGAGCCCGATGCGGGGCTCAATCCCAGGACCCTGAGATCATGATCTGAGCCTAAGGCAGAGGCTTAACCCACTGAGCCACCCAGGCACCCCTCAATGAGATACTTTATACTTGTGTTTCGTACACTAAGTCTTTCAATCCCAGCATGTATGTCACGCGCTAACACCTCTCCATTAGGACTTGCCATGTCCATACAGAACATTTCTATCGTTCAGATTACAGCAGAGGCTGGTCCTGCTCATGTCTGTGTCCCTCAGTGCTTGGCTTAGCGGCTCCCTGGCACATAGTAGGAGCATAAATCATAATTAGTGAATAAATGCATGCCCAGAGCCTGTAATCAGTCCAAAGTGAAAGCATCAGTACATGCTTCCTGCTCCAGGGACTGGAGCTCTTGATCTTAGGGTCATGAGTTCAAGTCCCACATTGGGCCGAGAGCCTACTTAAAAATAAAAATTAAATAAATAAATACATAACAATTTTTTGGGCCAAGAGCCTACTTAAAAATAAAAATTCATACATGTCTTCAGGAATCACTGAATAAAACACTGAAACAGAAAGACTGAACATACAGAATTATGTTCCAAAGCCAGATACTAAGAAGCTGTTACACATTGGCAAAGACAGTCAAAGCCACACAAAGACCGGCAAGATACTTTTGAGTTAAAAAAAAAAAAAAAAGCAAACTTCAAAAGATATATAATATCAAGCCATTTTTGTAAAACAAATTACATCTGGGTTCTGCCACTAACATGTATATTAATATGTTCACAGAGGAAGTAAACTGTTCACAATACTCGAGCAGCAGGATAACAAGTTGGGTTTTGAAGAATGGGGAGGATTTCAGTCAAGATTTGGGCAAAGTCAAGAATGTTCCAAAGGGGCGCCTGGGTGGCTCAGTCAGTTAAGCATGCGACTCTTGGTTTCAGCCCAGGTCACGATCTCAGGGTTGTGACATCAAGCGCCGCATGTGGGTCACACTCAGCAAGGACTCTGCTTAAGATTCTTTCCCCTTCCCTTTCCTTCCCTCTCTGCTCCTTCTCCACGCCCCCCAATAAATAAATAAATAAAATCTTGGGGGGAAAAACAACAACAACAACAAGAATGTTCCAAAGAAGCACTAACTTCCACAAAGAATTTGAAGGAGTTTATAATATTAGACCATATCCAGAGGGCTCCAAGACTCAAAAAGGGTTATGCTACCCCATCGAGAAAGGAAAGAGTATTGAACCAGAAGCCTAGGGTGCCGCCACTACTACCTACTAGGTTTATCTCTGGGCTTCTTACTGGCCAAGATAAAAATGGGAATTTGTACATTGTTACCCCAAAATTCCAGGAAGCACAGCAATTTGTCGACAGCAACAAGCATTTTGTGAACACTAAATTCAAACAAGAGTTTATTACGGGGCTCCTCATGTAAAGGTTACTGAAGATCACAAAGGATGGTTTCTCCAGCTGTGACTAAGGCAGTTGAGTCTCCAATTTGTTGACAAGTTATGTTTCCAAATAAATGGTGCTACTGTTTAGGTGGGTTTTGGGGGTCATGGGATGGATGGGGGCGACGAGAGGATGAGCAAAGAGTGACATGGTCTAAGCCCTCTCTGCACGATGGGACCGTAGAGGCTCTGTGATATAGTGGCTTGAAGTGAGCTTAGAAACGTAACAGAGTGCCTGGCTACTGTGTGGGACAGTGCGAAGACCAGCGGCAGCATCACACAGGAGCGGTTAGAAATTCTGAGTCAGCGCACCTGGGTGGCTCAGTCGGTTAAGTGTCTGCCTTCAGCTCAGATCATGGTCTTAGGGTCCTGAGATGGAGCCCCACATCGGGGCTCTCCTCTGCCCCTCCCCTCCTTATGTGCACCCCTGCTCCCTCTAAGAAGTGCAGAATCACAACTCGCCTACTATCAGAATGTGCATTTCACTGAGGCCCAGATGATTTGTGGGATCATTCTGGTAGCAAAGCAGTGAACACCTTTTGCTCTTGCTTCCTTGGCATCCGTCCCTCTTCTGATAACAGCACCTAGATTTTCCTGGAGAAACCAGCCTTCTCCCGCCCAAGGCAAGGAGCTTCAGGAGGCCAACCCCTCCCCTGCCTTCAGGGATTGACAACTTGATACAGATCTGGCCAGTCAGAGAATTCCACGTCCCCCCTCACGACCAAGAGTGGTTGATTCAGTTATAGGTATGTATGTGATCCTAACTGAGGCAATCAGAATTGGCCCTGGGATTTTGCTGGGAAAATTAGGAAAATGGCACTCTATTTCTATAGGGATTGCTGATGTAGGTGTAGGTGTAGGTGTAGGTGTAGGTGTAGGTGTAGGTGTAGGTGTAGGTGTAGGTGTAGGGGACTGCAGCTCTTGGGAGTCATTCTGACATCATGAAGGGAGGGACTGTCTTAGTGTGAAGTCATCAGAGGCCAGCAGAGCTGAGCGATGGAGACAGAGTGATTCCTGAAGACATGTATGAACATCTGGATCCAGCAATGCCTGAAACCTGCCAACCTCAGGATTTTTCCAGTTCATGAGCAAATAAGTTCTCAAATTTGTCTGAAACCGTTTGAATCAATTTTTACTGCTTGTATCCAAATAGTCCTTACTGCTCCGTGCATCTCCCTGAGTTACAATCTGGACTGAATGAACCAGAGTCTCTGGGGATGAGGGCCTGGAATCTGCATTTCTCACAATTCTTCAGGAGCTTCTTATACACAATAAATGTGAGACCCACCAATGTAGTGGAGTGAGGGCTGAACTTGGGGTCAGAAGACGTGGGTTTGGATCCCAGTTCTGCCACTGACTGGCTATGTGACCTTCGGTAGGTCATTTCCCCTGAGCTGCTTTCTCTGCCCTATAAAGTAGGAGGCCCTTGCTTCTCAGGCTCGGCCTGAAGTCCTGGGTGACAGGGATGTGAAAAGCTTTTTGAAACTTCTGAACACATGATTCTTGTCTAATGTGACTCAAAACCAGGCTCTGAGAGCAGAAGTTGTTTGCCTGGTCCCAGACTAGCTAGAAGTGCTGACCCCTGGCAAAGACGCTTCCTCAGGTCACTGTGAAGCTCCTAGAAACTGAAACTCACCCCTTCCCCCCTCAGCTTCTGCAGGCATGACACGGAAGGGAAATGAAAAATGTCAGCTTACTTGCCCTGGGTGTTCCCACGGTCACCATGCAGGCTTGGGAGCCTCAGGGACTCCTGAATGTTGGGAGTGAAGCCCAAGGGGGAGAGGCCAGGGCACTGCCTGGGCATCTTGTGGAGTGGGCAGGGGAGATTTTTTTTAAGGAGATTTTAGGCTCAAGCAGAGGCCTGTGGGCGCTGAGGCCGAGGAGCCCTAGATTCTGGTTTCACCTCTGCCACAAGCTCACTATGTGAGCTCAGACAACTCCCAAACACTCTCTGGGCCTCCATTTCTCCAAATATGAAGCGAGATATTGGATGATTGTTCTTTCCTGCATAGTCTCTGCTCACCTTTCTTCTGAGAGCAGCTCCCCAGTCTTCCTTTGGGAACCACCTCTCCCTCACCCTCATTTCATGGATTGGGGTAGAGCTGACTTCAACCTCTGTAGGGGTGTGTGTGTGTGTGTGTGTGTGTGTGTGTGTGTGTGTGTGGCAGGGGTGTGTGTGATCAAGTCTGGCCAAGCAGAGTTGCAGTAACAGAAGCAGAGGCGGACATATGACTCCATCCTGGACACTGAGAGTCATCCATTGGCCTGTGGCTGGAAAAGAGTTGTAAGCAGCCAAGAAGTGGAGAAACGCAGATTCCCAAGCCCTTGAATGAAGCCCTTCCTGAAGCAGGTATGTTCATGGACTTCCCAATAATCAATCTCTCCTGCCTGGGCCAGTTTGAGCAGGACTTCTGCCCCCCCTTAAACTTCAAAGAGTGCTACCCAGGGCAGAGGAAATTCTTAACCAGGGATGCAATTCATACTTAAGTGTAAATGACTTATAGCAAAGATTTCATAGATAGTAGGTTCTGATGGATGAGACGAGGGTACTGATCCATTAGAATAGGTAAGGATGTATGGAATATGGACCCCAAGAAGGTGATGGCACTGACGCCATGCCTAGAAAGTGCCTGGCATGTATTAGGCCCTGCATATACGTTTGTGGACTAAACATATTGTGTTCAACCCTCTACAGGCCTGACCATACTTGGCTGAAGTCAGCAGGACAAGACTTAAGAGCCCATTTACAGACAGAGAAATGGAAATCCACAGCAGAGAGGTTCCCCGGGTGGCCCGTGGCAAGAAGAATGAGAACCCAACTCTCTTGCCTCTCATCCTCTGCTGGGAGTAAGCCCCAGAGGCTGCAGTGGGGAACTGCAAGATGAGGATGAGGAACTCAAATAGGAAGTTCAGGAAGGCAGTCCTCAAGGGGCCCAGGGCTCAAGACTGTCCAACTAGAGGAACTTGCCCTTCTCAGTTCAGCTCAGCCATGGAGCTGAACCATGGCTACCATGGAGGTGGAGAAAAAGACTTCCCCCATCGGGGACAATTTCCAGAAGAGTTTCCAGGGATGCAGAGCCCTAGAGATCCCCCCATTTCTGGTTCCCTTACTGTTTTCTCAATGAACCACCTAAACCCCCAAGTGACTGTTATCCCTAATGGACATTTAGGGCTCACCCCTGACTCCTCATCTCTCTCCTTTCCTGACCCTCAGCTTCTTTCTGATCAAAGAGCTCAAAGCTTGGACTCTGCAGACAGGAAGAGGTTGGAGAGACCTTCGTTCTGCAGCTGGAGCGGTGCCCCAGAGAGGGTGAGTGTTGTGTCCTGGTTTACACAATAGCAAGTGACAGAGCCACATGCTGAAGAGGAACTGAAGGCTTCTGGTCATTCGCCTGACTCGGCCAGAGGGCTGCCTCTGACATGCGTGTGTGTCACCTACTTGTTCTAAACATGCAGGAAATTCCTAGCCTGTTCATAGTTACCTTCGGGTCACCTGTTCAAGTCCAGAATTCAAGGGGGCCATTGGGAACCTCCTTAGAATAACTTTATCTCTAAGGTAGGCAGGGGGCAGGAAAGTTTGGAAACTACAGGATGAGATTTGATGTCACATTAAGCTGGGTTTGAATTCCCATTCTGCCTCTTACAGACCAGCAAGCCTTTTAAAATATAAATCAGATCGTGTGCCTCCTCTGCTCAACAACTCCTGGGGCTCCCATGTCACTTGGAATAAAAGCCCAAGTCCCCTTCTGTGCTGACAAGACTCCATGATCTGGGTTCCCCCCAACCCTGCAGTCCTGTCATCCTCCCTGATGTTTCTTTTCCAGTCACATAAGCCTCTTGCTATTCCTCAATTCCCCAGCCATGCTTCCACCTCAGGGCCATCACATACTACCTTCTGGAATGTTCTTCACCTGAAAAGCCTCTTTCACATCACCCAAGTCTCTTTCCGATCTCACTTGCTCTGAGAGGTCTTCTCTCATCACCCTGGTTAAGAATAGGAACACCTACCCCACAATTTCCATCACTTTCTAGCCCTTCCCAGCTGTATTCTTCATGGCTTTACCCAGCAGTTGATGTGGCAGCCATGAAGATGGGCCTCGCAGATCTCTGACTGCAGACAGTGGAACTGACCAACGGCCCCAGCTGCCATCCACCATCACTATAGCCATGGGCTGTTTCCAGCCAATGAGGGAGTATGGCAAGGATACTGAGGCAGGCCATGCCGAGGGGACCTCTGACAGGAGGCTTTGGTTAAGGGCTCCCCAATAGCCTTGCCAAGCTTTCCTTGGGACTACACTGGAGTCTAAGGAATTTCCACCTATCCTTCCCTTCCTCCTTCCTGCCCTCCTTCCCTCATTCCCTTTCTTCTTCATTTGGAATCCAACATACATTGCCATCCGCTCACTCTCCTAGCCTCTCCTACTTGCTCCCATATGCATTCCCACTAATACATTTCTTCCATATTTAATCTCTTTGAGATGAGAGTCTGCTTCTCAAAGGATCTGGACTAACACACCAATACCTGACCTAGGGTTCTGTTTATCATCTATCATCCTTGGAATGTAAGACACGTGATTGTTTTATGCACTGCTGTATCTCAGTGTGTAAAACGAGGACACAGTAGGTGCTCAATAAATTCTTGAATAATTGAAAGAAGTCTACCTCAACTTCCTGGGTGCCCTGGTTTTCCGGTTGAAACCAGTTATAAACGTGTGTCTAAACTGAAAAGGGGTATCGGTGCTGGCTTATCTCCGCTTAGAGAGGAACAAAACCTCTCCTCGACTGGAATTATGTGGAGGTTGCCCCTTTCAGACAGGACACAGGGGACAGTTTGCCCCCAAGGGAGGCAACTTTTAACTCTAATTTCCCATCATGCTCCAAGGTCAGCTATCCCCAAATCTGTCCCCCACAAATAGAAACCTCGAAGCCACAACAACGCACGCGCTGACCCTTTCACAGCTGCTTCTTTATAGCTGACAGAGTCTCAGTTTCTTTTCTGTTTTGGAGGGTATGTATTTTGTTTTTAAAATGACCTTTCATCACTTGGTTAAACAGTACATCGTCCTTATTAAAAAGGAAAACCTTATCGATAAATCTAAGATGCCTTTGGCTTACTCCCTGGACAGGCTCTCCCCGGCCACCCCTTGCCCCTAGGTCTGCGCCCGCGTTGACGCACAGACTTGGGGACGGACAGACGCACGGGGATCTGGCGGTGCGCCACCACGCCCCCGACCTTGCCCTTCACCGTTTCAAAGCACTCCTGCTGTCAGCACCTGTATTTCTTCGCCTGAGAGAGTTCTCTGTGGCCATTGGCACCTGCTCTGCCCGTGAGCTTGGCAAGAGAAATACCATCCCCCAGGAGCAGCTTTCAACCAGTGAGACAGGAGCAAGCGGGTGAATAAATACCTCAGGTCCCTCACCTGCCGCGCATGCTCACTAGCTCCCGCGGCTCCCAGCCGAAGTGAGCTCCCGGTGGCCGCCCGCCCCCCCATCCCCCGCAGTGAGCCACTGCCTGCTCTTTTGGCTCAAGTCCCGCTCTCCTCCAGGAGTTTCTGGAATCCCCTCCCAAGGAGACTAGATAGTAAATGCGCATGGCACATTTTCTAGGGTCTGCTTCTAAGGAAACTCAAGTTAAGACATAGATGACCACAGAAAATACGGAGTTTTTTATTTTTTTGTTTGTTTTTTGGTATATTGACATCAAAAGACTTGTAGTGAGTTGGGAGGTAGTATTCTTATCCTCATTTTTCAGACGAGGAGACTCTTCTGAGACTCAGAGAGTGAGGAGTTTTGCAGAATGCATCACAGCTTTTATGAGGCAACGTGGGCACTCAGACTCAGGTATCCCGTGCTCTAACTATAGTTGTTTCTCTGGCAGAGACAAGGAAAGGTCTCCTATTCGCTGGGCTGCACCTAAGTCTCCGAGGCCAAGAGATTTTAGGGTGGTGGTGAGAGCCTGGGTGGGTGTCTTAGGGCAGGATCAGGAATGAAGGCCATGGTGCAGTGCCAGTCGGGAGGGTGCCGCACAGGCAGAGGGCGTGGCATGTGTGGCCACAGGTATCGGCCAAGAACGAGGGTGCATTTTACAGTCGAGCAAGGGTTTCTTCTACATCATTACCCAGGCCCCTGGAAGTACACTAAAACTCCCAGCCCTGCAGTGGAGGAAACTAGAGAAACCACTGTGGGGGCGAAGAGAACTTGTACAGCTAACATGCTGTGTGACTTTGGGAAAGCTACTTACCCTCTCTGGACCTGACATTCCTTTTCTATAAAAGGGGAGGCCTTGTTGTGATTGGGGGGTAGGACTTAAGAACTCAGATGGCTGTAGGGGCCCACAGGGACACCCACATGAGGAAAGAGATCCAAGAAAGGGGCCGACAGCTCAGGGGTAGTCCACAGGGCAGCCCTGCCCAGTTTCTCCTGCCGTGAGTGAATAGCAGAGGGGCGCAGGAGATGGAGTCGCTAGTCCCACCACTGCCAACTTCTCTGGTTTCTCAAAAGACAGAAATCCAAATTTGTGTGAGTCCTCTTGATGTTAAAACTTGGCAGCTAATTGAGAAGAATCACTGTGTGGGGCCAATGAAATACATCTACGTGCTGAAATGTCTCAGGCAGAGGAGGAGAGAGGCTGTTCAACATGCTGACATTCAAGGTTTCTGAGACCCCACTCTGTGCCAGGCACCTACTATGTGCCAGTGATACAGTGGTTTAGGAGACTGGCCCATCTTTGCCTTTACTTTCCAGGAAGAGTTTAAAGGGCAAGACCTCGCTGGTCCCTTGAATGCAGTTTTCTCCTCACCCTCAGGGGTCAGGGCCCCCAGCGAACAGCCTGATTTGGGTGAGATTAAGATCCATGCTTCTCACAGCCACTAGGATGGCTATAATAATAATAATTTTAAAAAAAAGGAAAACAGCAAGTGTTGGCAAGGAGGTAGAGAAATTGGAACCCTTCTGCACTGGTGATGGGAATGTAAAATGGTGCAAAACAATCTGGCAATTCCTCAAAAAGTTAAACATGGAATTACCATATGACTCAGCGATTCCACTCCTAGGTATAAACCCAAGAAATTGAAAACAGGTGCTCAAACAAATCCCTGTAGGCGCGTGCTCACAGTGGCACTATTCACAACAGTCAGAAGGTGGAAACAACCCAGATTTCCTTCTGCAGATGAATGCATAGCAAATTGTGGTTATATACACACAAAGAAATATTATTCAGCCATAAAAAGAACCAAAATACTGAGACGTGCTACAACTTGTGTGAACCTTGCAAACGTTATCTTATGCGGAAGAAGTCAGAATAAATTAATCCAAAGATACAAAAGCAGGCTGGGGGTTGCCGAGGGCTGTGGGGAGGGAGGAATGGGAGGGACTGCTTTAATGGGTTCACTGTTTCCTTTTGGGGAGATGAAAATATTTGGGGACCATATAGAAGTGGTGGGTGCACAAATGCCACCAAATTGTTGGTTTTAAAATGGTTAAGTTTGGGGCGCCTGGGTGGCTCAGTGGGTTAAAGCCTCTGCCTTCGGCTCAGGTCATGATCCAGGGGTCCTGGAATCTAGCCCCACATCGGGCTCCCTGCTCAGCGGGGATCCTGCTTCTTCTTCTCTCTCTGCCTGTCTCTCTGCCTACTTGTGATCCCTCCGTCAAATAAATAAATAAATAAAAATGGTTAAGTTTATAATGCTATGTGAATTTTGACTCAAAAGAATTTACATGTTGCAAACTACATGGAAGTGCTTTCCTAGGATGGTTAAACAAATTATAGTGCATCCAAGCAGTGGAATAATATGTGGCCAGTAAAAAATCTGAGGGGGCTGCTTGGGTGTTTCCATCAGTTAAACGTCTGCTTTTGGCTGGGGTCATGATCCCAGGATCCTGGGATCCAGCCCCACCCCACATTTGGCTCCCTGCTCAGCGGGGAGCCTGCTTGTCCTTCTCCCTCTGTGTGCTTGCTTGCCCTCTTTCTCAAATAAATAAATCTTTAAAAAATAAGACTAAAATTAAATATTAAAGGATATTTTGGGGCACCTGGCTGGCTCAATTGGAGGAGCATGCCGCTTTTGATCTTGGGGTCATGAGTTCGAGCTCCATATTGGGTGTAAAGATTATTTAAATAAATAAATGAACTTAAAAAATAAAATGACAATTTTTAAAAATCCTAGGATGTTTTAATGACATGGGTAAATGTTTGCAATGTAGTGCTAAGCAAAGAAGTAGGATAAAAATTGTATACCCAGCAGTTTATTGATTGTTAAATAAAAAGTGCACAGAAAAGAAGACTACACAAAAATAAAATATTTGTAATCCAAAAAACTTTTTTTTTCAAAGGAGTCATGCTTCCATTGTTTGTGCTTCTACCAAGTGTCACGCAGTTGAAGATCTTTGCTCTCCTGCAGTGAAGAACTAGAGACTGGGGACAGTGACCCTGGGAGTTCAGCAGACCCAGACATTCTGTCCTCTCTGACCGAGACTCCCTGGGCGATCTTTCCAGGCCTCAGTCCTCCTCCCACACAAGAAGAGAGGGCCACAGATGCCCCCTCTGGAGACCCATCCAGCCTCTTGGGGTTTTCCCAAGAAACACCTGCACCCTCCCACCCCCACCAAGGTAATACATCCAGGATCGTCCCAGCAGAATGATCTGTTGTAGTAAACACACTTGTAGTTCCACACCCGAATGTCCAGTAACAGGGGATGAGAAGTAAGATAGGATGGTCACCTGCTGGGACACTCCACTGAGAAGGAATGAACTATGTATGCCTCTGTGTCTCATCCTGGCTAGACCCTGACAACATAATGATAAGGCAAGGAAAAGAAAAATGATATTGCAGAAGAATCTCACAGCTGGATAGCATTTTTGGAGATCTTTAAAACACAGAAAAACAATTCTATGTATTATTTATGCATCCATATCTATGGAATAAATTCTTAAAGGCACAGACTGGAAAGGACTCTATTTCATGACAATGGTTGCCTTTGGGGAGGGAGAAAAACAGGACTGAGAGAGAAACAGGGTGGAGAGGCTTCGACTTTATCTGTCACTTTTAATAATTTTATTTTTTAAAAAATAAGAAGCAAACATAACAAAATGCTGACATTTAATTCTGGGTGATGGGTTCCTGGGATCTTTAGTATATTATCCCTTTCACTTTTCTTTACTTTAACACCCCCTCCCCCAACCAAAAATGAAGAAAAAGAAGGAGGAGGAGGAGGAGGAGGAGGGGGAGGAGGAGAAGGAGGAGGAGAAGAAAAGGGTGGTGAAGAGAAAGCCATTGGATAAAGGAACCAATATCTATTGAAGCCTTTCTCTGTGCTGGCCAAAGGTTACAGCAGTGGTTCTCAAAGCATGGGACCTGGACCAACAGTGATAGCATCACCTGGGAATGTAAATTCTCAGTCCTGGGCTGGACCTATCGGATCAGAAACTCTGGGGTCAGGGCTGAGAAATATGTGTTTTAACAAGCCTTCCAGGTGATTCTGGTATCCTGGAGAAGCACTGGGCTGGACCCTAATAGCTATGACAATAGTTCACATGTATTAAGCATGTATACCTGTCACATCCCGCTCCAAGAGCTTTCCATCAATTACAATATAACCTTCCAAACGGCCCTGTGAGGGAGTCGTTATTATTCCTACCCCATCCTGCAGGTGTAACTGAGGCACAAGAAGGCCAAATCCCTTGCTCAAGGTCAACAGATGGGTTGCTCCCTGAATCCCCATTTCCCTTGCATGACCCCCAGAGACTCTAGCTCACTGTAGCCTTGGAGAAGGAATAATAGCCCGTCCAACAGAGGAGGAAACTGGAATTTGGAGAGAGAGAGCGCGACTTGGCCCAAGGTCTGACGAAGTGGAAAGTGACGGGGCAGACACTGTGGTCCAGGAGGTTTTGAGGTTTGACCCAGACCTGCTGGGGATTAGCGCCCAGCGCGGGAGGAGGAGGGAGCTCAGTGAGCTGGCCCAGCTGCAGCCCCGCCCGGGTGTGGTTCGCACGTCACGCCTACGGCCAGCTGTCCCCTTCCCCACGACCGCTTCCAACCCGCTGCCAAACCGCCGTGACCCACCCCCACCAGGAACCGTAAGGGCCTTCCCCTCCGGGTGTCTGTGAAGCCCCATCCCTTCCTTCTCGTTTTTTTTTTTTTTTTTTTTTTTTTCTTCTGCAGAAAGGGAACCTGGACGGCTCCGAGAAGGGGAGGCTGGGTGGAAGTCACTCGGTGTCCGGAGCTCCCCTCCGTAGAGCTTTCCCAGGTTCGCGCCAGGGCCATCTCCTCCCCCGGCCCCTCATCCCATGGCCCCTCCGCAGCTCCCGGCACCCCCGACGGCCCCTTCGAGCCGCGCCCCAACCGGCCCTGCCCACCACCCCGTGCTCCCCCTGCAGCAAAGACCCTCGGGCGGCGCTCGGCGGCCGTGGCCGCGCCACTCACCTGGGCGCCCGCTCTTCGTCCGGCGGGCAGCCCGGATCCTCGCAGCTCGAACGCCCCCCCAGCTCAGCAGCCCCCGGGGTTCCGGGGCGCCCGTGCCCGAAGGGAGACGGGCTGACTTTCCAGAAGAGGCAAGGGACGTGCTCTGAGGGGCTTGAGAGCCTCGCGGCTTTTCCGGCTGCCCTGGCGCGGATCTGCCCGCGTCTCTACCCGCGGGCGTCTAGGCCTCTGTGGTGTGCCCCGGCTAGGACCAGGGACGCGGTGGCACCCACAGGCCATCTGGGTTTCTTAGCCGCGCCCTGAGCGATGCTAACCCCACCCCCATGTATCCTAACTCCGCCCCTGAAGACTCTACTGCTGGGACTCTAATCCCACACCCCCACCTCCCAGCACCCTAATCCCACCGCCGAAGGATTCTTTAAAAAGATTTTATTTATTTGAGAGGGAGCGAGAGCGAGAGAGAACAAGAGCAGGAGCAGAGGCAGAGGGAGAGGCGGATTCCCTGTTGAGCAGGGAGCCCCATGGGGGACTAGAGGATGCCAGGACCCAGGGACCATGACCTGAGCCAAAAGCAGACGCTTAACCAACTGAGCCACCCAGGCGCCTCCCAGGATTTTTTTTTTTTTTTTAATACCGCCCAACCGAGGCTTCTAACTCTGCCCCTAAGGATTCTAACTGGTCTGGAAGGATAACACCGCCCCTAAGAATTTTAATCCGTCCCCCAAAGATCCGAACCCTGCCCCCTCCTCCAAAAACCCTTACACCTGCCCTAATTCATTATAAACCCCGCCTCTCCAAATCCCAATGTGGTCCCCAAAGAGATTAAACCCGTCCTCCCAAGAACTGCAACACCATCTCCTTCCACAATCCTAATTCTGGATTCCCAAAAGAATCTAGATTCCCAAAGAATTTTGAATCTCACATTTGAAGGATTTTTTAGCCTCACCCAACCAAAGGTTTCTAATCCTGCCCCCAAGGATTCGAATCCCGCCAACTAAAAGATCTTCACCCTTCTCCTCAAAGGATTCTGACCCACACCTCCAGATTCATAACCCAAACACCAGGGATTCTGATCCTGCTCCTAGATAATCCCAATGTTGTTCCCAAAGGATTTTAATCCACCTTCAGGATTCTAATCCGATCCATCCAAAAATTCCAACCCTGCCCTCCAGGATTTTAACCCCTCATCAAAGAATTCCAACTGGGCCCATAAGAATCCTAACCCCTGGCCTTGTCACTCCACAGAATTCTAATCTCCCCGCTCCTGCCCCAAGCATCTGACCAGTTTTTCCCTACCATTCTAATCCACTCTTACGAGGCCAGGCCCCGCCCCCACACCACGTCCCAGGCCTTCCGGGTCCTTCTGTGGTCAGTGGTTTCCCCTCTACAGGCCCCGCGCTATTCAAATGGCGTGCAAAGTTTCTCACCCACAGTCACCGCCCTGGCTCATTCTTGGCCTGTTTCCGGCAGCTCAGAGGACTTTGAAAATTGAGGGGGCGGGATGCCCACCTGGAGGGCAACTGGAGGTCCCACATGAATGAGATGTGCCCAGGACCAGGCAAGGACAGAGCACATCTGCTCCTGGAAAAAGGGAGGTATTGTCGCACTAAAGTCTTCCAAGTACACTTCCAAGATGTGTAAGAATCTCACAGCGTTTCTGCATTCCCACTGCTACAGGCCACTTCAGGCCACTATCATCTCTTCATTCACTCATTCATTCATTCATTCATTCAGCCAGCAATACTGTACTGAGTGCAGGGATACACAGGGCTTCTTAACTTCAGTACGATTGACATTTGGGCTGCATAATTCTTTGTTGTGCGGGGCTGTCCTGGGCATAGTAGGATGATGAGCAACATTCCTGGACTCCACCTACTAAATGACAAAATTTATTTAAAAATACATTTTTAAAATATTTTTTATGTATTTTAGTGGGTAAAGGGCAGAGGGAGAGGGAGTGTAAGTCTCAAGCAGACTCCACACTGAGCATGGACCCCAATGTGGGGCTCAATCCCAGGATCCTGAGATCATGTCGTGAGCTGAAACCAAGGGCTGGATGCTCAATTGACTGAGCCACCTGGGTGTCTATTTATTTATTTATTTTTAAAATATTTTATTTATTTATTTGACAGAGAGAGATCACAAGCAGGCAGAGAGGCTGGCAGAGAGAGAGGAGGAAGCAGGCTCCCTGCTGAGCAGAGAGCCCGATGTGGGGCTCGATCCCAGGACTCTGAGATCATGACCTGAGCTGAAGGCAGCGGCTTAACCCACTGAGCCACCCAGGTGCCCCTAGGTGCCCCTTTAAAAATAATTTTAATTCCATGTTTAATTTACTTGAATGGTACTTATTCAATTCTGTGCTTCACTGTCCGTGCCCCGGACTCCATTACTGTAATTAATATTTAGCTGTGTTGCTAAAGGTCATTGTCTGCATCCTCCACAGTTTATTTTTACACCCACCTAGTCATGGACAACTAGATGGCACAAACTTCGGGCTACTATGTCCCCTGTGCACCTCTGTAAGAATTTTGTGAAGATTTGCTTTTCCAAGAACGATGGATGTGTGCAGATGGCTGCTGCCAAAATTCTTCTCCTAACATATACTTACATCTTTTAAAATTTAAATTAAATTCATTCTGGGGCACCTGGGTGGCTCAGTGGGTTAAAGTCTCTGCCTTTGGCTCAGATCATGATCCTGGGGTCCTAGGATCAAGCCCTGCATCAGGCTCTCTGCTCAGGAGGGAGCCTGCTTCCTCCTCTCTCTCTGCCTGCCTCTCTGCCTACGTGTGATCTCTCTCTCTGTGTCAAATAAATAAATAAAATCTTTTAAAAAATTAATTAAATTCAATTAGTCTTATATAACATCCAGTGCTCATTACATCACATGTCCACCTTAATGTCCATCACCAGTTACCCCATCCCCTCAACTTCCTCCCCTTATTTCCCCACATCTTGACTGACTCTTGGTATCATCCATCAGTCTTTTTTTTTTAAGGTTTTATTTATTTATTTGAGAGAGAGAGAGAGAGACAGCAAGAGCAGGGAAGGGGCAGAGGGAGAGAAGCAGACTCCCCGCTGAGCAGGTAGCCCAATGCGGGGCTGGATCCCAGGACCCTGGGATCCTGACCCGAGCCAAAAGCAGACACTCAACCAACTGAGCCACCCAAGCACCCATCATCCATTAATCTTAATTAGAGTTCCCCAGAAGCAGACCCTAGACATGGATTCCAGTGAAAGTAGGTTATCTGAGAGATGTAGAAAACCCTGGTAGGGGAGGAGGTGGATAAGATAGGACAGGGAAGAAAGCCAATTAAGAGACCATTGCCAATGAAGTTACAACTGTGGGTTCCTGGAACTCACTCCTGCTGGAGAAGGAATTCTGGAGACACTGAGGTATACCCATTTCATAGTTATCCTTCCTGGAAGATGAGGGAGCTGGGGCATTAATGTACTAACTCCCAGCAGACATTGGATGAGGGATGCTCCTGGGGGGCATTAATCCTCCAGTATTTCTGGCTGCCCCTTGCATGCTCCAGCCACCAGAAAGAGCTTCCAGGAAGAGAGATACATGTTCTGGGGACACGAGACAGTCATCATTAGCATCAGCTACACCATCTTTCACAAGTTCGTCATTCTGATGGCAAAGGACCAGACAGCTGGAACATTGTCCTGTTAATAGTCAATTCCACCTCCCCCCACCAACTTTTTTTTTTTGCTATTGAAATAATGCTGCAGTAAAAATCTATGCGTGTGTTTCCAAAGCTCCTATCAACTTTACTGGGGCATAGTTTCATACATAAAATGCACCATTAAAATATTCAGCTTGTTGAGTTTGGTAAAGGTATACACCCATGTAACCCCACCCTAATCAAGATATAGAACATTTCTAGGCACCTGGGGGGCTCATTCATTATGCTGCTGCCTTTGGCTCAGGTCATGATCCCAGGGTCCTGGGATCGAGGCCCATATCAGGCTCCCTGCTCAGCAGGAAGCCTGCTTCTCCTTCTCCCACTCTCCCTGCTTGTGTTCCCTCTCTCTCTCTCTATCTCTCTGTCAAATAAATAAATAAACAACAACAACAACAACAAAGATATAGAACATTTCTATCACTCCAAAGAGTTCCGTTGTACTCTATTGCAGTCAGCTTCTCCCCTCTCCATTGCCTTAGGTAACCACTGTTTTTGGCTTTTTGTCTATTATAAATTAGTTTTGTATTTTCTAGAATTTCAAATAAATGCAATCATACCATATGTTTCTTTTATGTCTGTCTTCTTTTACTTGCATATTGCTTTTGAGATTTTCCATGTTGTTTTGTGTTGCAGTATTTTGTTCCTTTTCACTGCTGAGTAGTACTCCGTAGTGTAGACATACCACAGTTTGTTTATCCATTTCCTTGTTGATGGACATTTGGGTTTTTTTCAGGTTTTGGTTACATGAATAAAGCTGCTATGAACATTCATGCACAAGCCTTCGCGTGGACATGTTTTCCTTTCTCTTGAGGAAATAGTTAGGACTGAATTTGCTGGGTCAAGTGAGTGTATTTTTTAACCTGATAATACCCTGCTAAATTGGTTTTCAAAGCAATTATGCCATTTTGTATCCCAACCAGCAATGTATGGTTTCTAGTTTCTCCACATCCTTGCCAATTTGGTATTGTTGTTCTTTTTATTTTTCTTTTTATTATTTATTTATTTTTTAAAGGCCAATCTAACTTTTTTTTTAAAGATTTTATTTATTTATTTGACAGAGATCACAAGTAGGCAGAGAGGCAGGCAGAGAGAGAGGAAGGGAAGCAGGCTCCCAGCTGAGCGGAGAACCCAATGCCGGGCTTGATCCCAGGACCCCAGGATCACGACCGGAGCCGAAGGCAGAGGCTTAACCCACTGAGCCACCCAGGTGCCCCTTGTTGTTCTTTTTAATTAAGAAAAATTCCCATCTAACTCATATTAGCATCAAAGAACATTTATACAATTACAAATTTACCCTAAAATGCTGCCTTACCAGTACTTGGGGTGGCAAATATTTTATCAGTTAATTCATTCATTCATTCATTCATTCATTGTCCTGGGGAATATAGCTGACCACAAGAAGTAGTGCTAAATGCTGCCTCTTTGGGATCAAACTAGAGTTCAAACTCTGGCACTGCCATTTATCAATGGAATGATCTTGAACAAATCAGATCACCCCTCTGAGCCTCGTTTTCTCAGCTATGGGGTGGAAAAAACAATAGTATTTATCTCAGTGAGTCTTTGTGAAAATCAATTGACATCTTATGAACAAGAGTGATAGGATTACAAGAAAAATAAATCAGGGCAAGAGGGTGGAAGGTGACTTAAGACAGAGTGGTCAGGGAGGACCTCACTGAGGAAGTAGCATGTAGCTGAGACCTGGTGAATTGGGGGAATGAGTCATGTGATAATCTGAGGGAAGTGTGTTCCAAACAGAAGGAACAGTAATGGCAAAGGTCCTGAGGTGCAACTGCACTTGGATGTGTTTAAGGAATAAAGGAGGCCATGTAGCTGGATCAGACTGGGTGCAGAGGAGATTGATGGAGACGATGTTGAAAAGGTAGTGAAGTCAGATTATGAGGCCAAGAAGTCTTGGTGTTGGTATGAAACTTTAACTGACACAAGATGGGAGCCATTGGAGGGTTTTGAGCAGAGGAGTAAACCACACTGGCTTGTGTTTTAACAGGATCTGTCTGGTTGCTGGGTGGAGAGTGGTCTAGAAAGGCATGAATGAGGAAAGCAGGGAACTCAATGAGCAGACCGAGGCAGTCGTCCAAGGATAATATAATGGTGGCATGGGCCAAGGTGGTGGCAACTAACAGTTATAAGAGCTCAGAGAGAGAAAAGATCAGAATACTTGAGACTTCATAGGTATGTACAAGGGAAGTCAATACAGCATCACTTTTACTAGGAAAGGGTTGGAAATAACCTATAACAATAATGGAGTACCAAGCTGTTGTCAAAAAGAATAAGGATGTATAAAAAAATCGCATTTTAAAAATTTAATTAATTAATTAATTAATTAATGGGAGGGAGGGGCAAAGGGAGAGAGGGAGAGATGATCCTAACCAGGCTCCATGCCCAGCCCAGAGCCCAACACGGGGTTTGATCTCACAACCCTTGATCTCGATCTGAAATCAAGAGTCAGACGCTCAACTGAGTGAGCCACTCGGGTGCCCCAAAACTAATCATATTTCTATACACTAGCAATGAACAATCTGAAAATAAGATTAAGAAAACAATTTCATTTACAATATCACCAAAACGAATAAAATCCTTGGGAATAATTTTAAGAAAAGTAGTGCAAGATAATTCAAAAACTAAAAAATCACCCTTGAAAGAAACTGAAAAAGACCTAAACAAAGTCATCCTATAGAATGAGCAAGATATCTCATGGAGAAGATATTTCTCTATAGATTGGAGGACTTAATATTGTGAAGGTGATGATAGTCTTCAAATTGATCAACATAATTCCCATATATTGAAAAAATAGACAAGCTCATCCTAAAATTTATAGGGAAATGCAAGGAATCCAGAACAACCAAGCAGTCTTGAAAAAGTAAAACAAAGTTGGAGGACTCAAAATTCCCAATTCCAAAACTTAGTACAAAGTTACAGTAATCAAGACAGTGTGGTACTTTATAAAGATAGAAATATATAACAATGGAACAGAATTGAGAGTCCAGAAGTAAACCCTCACATTATGGCCAACTGATTTCCAACAAGGGTGCCAAGACAATTCAATGGGGGGAAAGAATAGTCTTTTCTCTGAATGGTGCTAGAAGAGCTAGATATCCCCACGCAAAATCATTAAATTGGACCCCTACCTCACACCATCCACAAAAATAAGTCAAAATGGATCATAGATAAATGTCTGAGCTAAAAGTATAAAAATCTTCATGACCTTGGATTAAGCAAAGCCTTCTTGAATGTGACACAGGTAAAAACAACAAAAATTGATAAATTAGTCTTCATCAAAACCAAAAACTTGTGCAGCAAATGAGACAATCAAGAAAATGAAAAGATAATGCATAGAATGGGGGTGGATACGGATCTCCTATTGGACTGGTTACCCAAATATGTATACCCTTACAACTCAACAATAGAAAGACAACATAATTGAAAAGTGGACAAAAGATCTGAGTAGACATTTCTCAAAAAAAATTATACAAATAGCTAACAAGCACATGAAAAGATGCTTATTATCATTAGTCATTAGGGAAATACAAAGAGATGTCACTGCACACATTAGAATGGCTAAAATTAAAAAGACAGATAATAACAAGTGTTGATGGTCTGGGTGACAGAGCAGGGAAGGAGACTTACTGGTCCTAGTATACCCTTCGTACTCTAGAATTGTGAAACACTTAAATATATTAACTGCTCAAAAATTAAAAGTCAATTTAACAATCAGAGACTTTGGGGTGCCTGGCTGGCTCAGTCTACCAGCATGTGACTCTTGATCTTGGGGTTGTGAGTTTGAGTCCCACATTGGGTGTAGAGATGACTTAAAAAAAAAATACTTAAATCAGAGACAGAGATAGAATCGATAGATAGATAGAGCTGGGTAGGATTTTTAGAGGATGAAAAAGTTAAGAATAGTTTTTGGTGTGTACTTGACCATGGGTCAGGGATGGAGGAACGATGGAAGCAAAGGCATTGAAGATGGACTAACTACCTTTCACTAACTGTGATTTCGTTTTCTCATCTGCAAAGTGGAATGATAAGAGTACCTACTTCACCAGGTCATTAAATCATCACATTAAAAGCTCTTATTATGGTGCCCTCACTTGTATCATCTGATTTAAATCTCTTTGAGATAGGAATGATTACAAATGGGTAGCTCAGAGAGGTAAAGACACCTGCCCAAGGTCACCCAGCCAGCAAATGACAGGGCTGGGATTCAAACCGAGTTCTGTGAGTCTCCGGTGTACTTTCAAAGCCTGTGCTTGTAATGAGTACACAAACTCAGTAAGAGTGCCCTGGAACCTGAGGAGCAGGGAGACAAATTCGGACTAGGGGACACATCTCAGGGCTCAGTCCTGGGGGGAGGGCATGAGCTGGGGAACAACACTGGCTTCACTTTACGGTGAGTCAGATGATGGCTCTTTCAAAAATATATTTTCCTATCTCAGAGGGCATTTGCATTTCATATTTCAAATTCTTTGGGACCACTGTTGATTGTTCTATATTCAAAACAAGATGGTGGATGGGGAAGAGAGCCACAGTCATTACTTCAGGGTTCAGATATTTCCCCTTTTATTTACAAAGTAGTCAGTGTTCATTTGACAGCAATATTCTCCCAGGCAGGTCACTGCTGCCCTCATTTTACAAGAGAGGTAAATGAAAATCTGAGAAGACCAGCTCCTAAGAAACTCACAACCACCCCAACAGGTCACTGATGCCCCTTCCTAAAGTTCCTACATTCTCCATCACCTCTATCTCCTTCCCCCACCCTGCCTTAGTTTTCGCCAGAGAACTTGTCACCACCAGGCACTATAATACACATTTATAATAAGTTAATCTGTTTATTGTCTGTCTCTTCTGCTTATTTGCAAGTTCCATGCAGGTATTATTCATCGGCCCATTTTACAGATGAAGAAACTGAAGTTTAAGGTTTGCAAACAGCCAGTGAAGGATAACACTGAGATCCAAACCCTTTATTCTTTGGTTAATTCTGTTAATATTTATAAAGGGCTTATTATGTGCATGTCTGCCAGGGGCTGGAAGCACAAAAAATGAACAAGATGCCTTCAAGCAACATCCAATCAAATCAGGGAGACAAACTTAAACCGACAACTCAAATACAGAGTGGAAAATGCTGGGGGAAATACTGAGAGGCCCATTGTTTTGCAAGGCTAAGTAGGAGGGCCACTGGTCCCGCCTGGGGTGCATCAAGGAGGACTTCTTGAAAGAGGCGATAGGTCGACATTTAAAGGATGCTAACAGACGATCATGGCAAAGGGTATTTCAGACAGAAGAGACAGCCTGACAAAGACTGGAGGGAAAAACAGCCTGGCTTGGCTGATGAACCACAAACACTACTGTGTTGTTGGTGCCTGAAGCCCCTGGGCGAAAACAGGTGGAAAATCAGGTTGGAAATGGCTGCAGAAGCTGATAAGGAGCTGGGGCTTTCTCCGGTGGGTGACTGGGAAGACTACGTGTGTCTCAGAAGCTTACCTACACCAGGTACCATCCTAGAGTCAGCTGACCTCCTACTCAGGGGTCTGGCGGGACTGGGCGGGAATGGGGGTGTTGAGGGGAGCCCAAGACGTTGTTTTTCTGACCCCAGCTGCGTGCCTCCTCCAGCTGACGGGTTTCCCCGTACCCCCACCCCCACACACAGGGGAGTTGGGGGACAGTTCAGTTTCACAACCCCCTGCCTTCCCCCAGCGTCCCCGGAGGGCAAGAAAAGAGGAAGCACTCATCGGACTTCCTCCTGGGTCCGGGTGCGCACAAGCTCAGGCAGGTCCCTTCGGCGGGTGAGGGTGCTAAGCCAGACCTGCCACCCGCCAGCATTCCGCGAAATAAAGCCAAGGTCCCGGCCCCGCCCCCACTCGGCGGCGGCCACGCCACCGCGGGGGTGCGCCCAGGCTCCAGAACCAGGAGAGTGGGTTCCAGTCCCACCTGGCAATTCTTGATTTGCTCTCTGCTTTTGGACGAGACCTCCTCTCTGAGCTTTGCACCTTGAACAAGGCACATCCTACCAACTGAGGCAGTGTGCACGAATTGACATGGAGAGATCCCCAACACATACTTGCAGAGTACTATGAAAGTACACTTAAAAAGGAACATGGTTTTGTATTCACCTATATCTGTATGTAAACCTAAAGGGAAAGATGTGGAAACTCTACAGCCCACAAGAACAGAAGTTTTGTCTGAGGAAGATAGGAACATTGGAATCAGGGGGAAGAGATGGTGACTGTTTCTCAGATTTTTTTTTTTCATTTTTAAACTCGACCGTATTTATTTGTGTAATTAAAATAGTAATAATAAACGAGAGGGCTGAGATATGTGGTTATTGAAGGTCTTTTCCTTAAACATTTTGTTATGAAAATTTCCAAACATACAGCAAAATTGAAAGATTTACAACAAAAGCTCTATAGTACTTACCATTCACATTCCATTGTTAACATTCTGCTTGCTTCATCACATGTCTGTCCATCCAGCTATCCATCAATTCATCTTTTTTTTTAAAGATTTAATTTATTTATTTGACAGACAGAGATCACAGGTAGGCAGAGATACCCCAATTCATCTTTTTTTAATAGGTTTTATTTATTTGAGAGAGAATGAGCGCACAAGCAGGGGGTGGGAGGATGGGCAGAGGGATAGCAGACTCCCCACTGAGCACCCAGTGGGGTTGGTGGGGGGCTCCATCCCAGGACCCTGAGATCATGATCTGAGTGGAGGGCAGATACTCAACCGCCTAACCCACTGAGCCACCCAGAGGCCAGTCATCAATGCATCTTTTTAAAATGTATTTCAAAGTTAATTACTTCAGCCCACATATTATTAACTAGAGTTCAATGTTTTTTTTTTTTACAGCATTTTTTAAAAGGGGGGAGGGGCGGGGGGGTGCAGAGAGTGAGAGAGTCTCAAGCAGCCTCCATGGCTAGGGGGGACCCCCACGGAAGTCTCATCTCAGGAACCTGAGATCATGACCTGAGTAGAAATCAAGAGTCCGAATTTAACCTACTGAGCCACCCAGGTACCACTGTTTACAGTATTTTTTTATGTAAAATTTACATTGAGCAAAATACATAGCTTGAGTGTACATTTGCTGAGTATTTACAAATGCATACGCATCCACATAACTTCAACTCCGTAAGATAAACATTTCGTCACTGTAGAAAGTTTCCTCTTGTCCCATAGTGTATTTTGATTGCCAGCATTCTATGACTCAGCATTCAAGACAGGACCAGGAATATAGTAAGTGCTCAATAAATGTTAGCTGAAGGGCATCTGGCTGGCTCAGTCAGTGGAGTGTGTGACTCCTAGTCTCGGGGTGGTGAGTTTGAGCCCCACGTTGGGTGAAAAATAAAATCTTTTAAAAAATAAGAATAAATTGGGGTGTCTGGGTGGCTCAGTGGGTTAAGGCCTCTGCCTTCGGCTCAGGTCATAATCTCAGGGTCCTGGGATCGAGCCCCACATCAGGCTCTCTGCTCAGCAGGGAGCCTACTACCTCCTCTCCCTCTGCCTGCCTCTCTGCCTACTTGTGATCTCTCTCTCTCTCTGTCAAATAAATAAATAAAATCTTTTAAAAAAAAAGAATAAATGATAGCTGAAGGAATGAATGTGCACGTGGCCTGTTTCCCTGAAGGCAGAAGCATGCCTTTTTCCCTTGCACTGCCCCACAGAACTGAAACTCAGTAAATGCTTATTAAAGACTTATTGATTGCATTAGGTATATATCGTTGTGTAACAAACTACCCAAAATTTAGCAGCTTAAAACATTACAAAGGGTTATTATCTTACACGGTTTCTGTGGGTCAGGAATTGGGGGGCAGCTTAGCTCAGTGGTTTGACTTGAGATTTTTCATGAGGCTGCAGTCGAGAGCCTCCTGGAATCATGTGAGAGACTGACTGGGGCTGAGGATCCATTCCCAAGATGCCTCACTCCCAGAACAAGAGGTGCCCATTACTCAACAAGAGAACCTCTCGGTAAGGCTTGCCTGAGTGTGCTCCCAACATGGGGGCAGCTCTCCCCCAAGAAAGAGTGATCCAGGAGAGCAAGGTAAAGTAGCCTGTTGATTCCACAGGTCATCCCTATTCAATGTGGGAGTGGTCTACACAAAAGTAAGACTACTACAAGGCTAGACCAACTGGGGTCTTCTTGGAGAAGGTAGTCATTATGAACATGTATTCAAATTTTCTGAGCTCTCGCTTTGTGCTGGGTGTGATGCTGGGCTCCATGGAGTACAGGAATGAGTCAGAACTGACGATCCCTTTTCCCCTCACAAGATGTGTGTGTGCGTGTGTGTTGGGAGTGGTGGATGTGGGGGGAGATCAGACAGACATGGAAACAGATGGTGTTACAGAGTACAATAAGTATCACAATAGCGACTTTAACAAAACTGCTTTTATGTAATTTGTATTTGTGGTACAACATTCAAGACATGGCATGAAAAAGGGTTTCCTTCTCTCCTTATTATATAACTATACACTCTTCCAGCTTTGGCAACAACTGGAACCCATTTCTTATATCATTTCAGAACTATATACACTGTGCATATACACAAAGACATTTCCCACCCTCTTTAGACAAAAGGACACCACTCTTCAAAGTGCGTGCCTCCCTGCATCCTGCTTTTCCCGCCTCGCTTACTTTATCTTGGAAGTAATTTCCCATCCGTTCATAGAAAGCTTCTTCATTTTTATTAATGGCTGTATGGCATCCTATTATCTGTGTGAGCTGCGGATTACTTAATCAGTCTCCAATCACTGAACATTTGCTTATTTATTTCTTTTAAAAATTTTATTTACTTGTTTGACAGAGAGAGAGAGAGAGAGATCACAAGTAGGAAGGCAGAGAGGGGGTAAGCAGGCCCCCAGCTGAGCGGAGAGCCGGACGTGGGGCTCGATCCCAGGACCCTGAGATCATGACCTGAGCCGAAAGGAGAGGCTTAACCCACTGAGCCACCTAGGTTCCCCCATTTGTTTATTTCTAATCTCAACAGTTTTCTTTGCACATCCATCACCTCCACTTTTGTGAGTGTAAATGTAGAAGTTCCTGGCTGTGTATTTGCTGCGTCAATGGGTCCAAGCATGTAAAATATTGTTAAATAAGGTTTATAGCAATGTACATTTCCACGAGCAACGTGGGACAATGTCTGTCTCCTCGCACCTGTACCCACATGGTAAGTGACCAGACTTTCCAAACTTAGCCATTCCAGTGACTGAACAATATTCTCTCGATGTGGTGTTAATGTATGTTTCTCTTACTATACGTGAAGTTGACACTTGCCACATTTCAGAGTTACTTGTATTTTCTTCTCTGTGGCCCGTACACATAATTTGCCTATTTTTCTATTGCACTGGGAGTGTTTATTATTTGTTTGAATATCTTCTTTGCACATCAAAGACACTATCCCTTTGTCTACATGATAAGCTTCAAAAACAAGGATTTTTTGGTTTGTTTTTTGGAACAAGTCACTTTTAGACATTAATGAGAAGTTTCTGCAGGTCATGTCATTTTCCGGGCATCAGGGCAGAGCTGCCCATGGTCTAGGGAGCAGTTGTGCCCTGTAAGGTTCTGGTGTGTGTGTTGGGGGAGGGTGAGAGGTGGGAGGAGGGGGCCACGGAGGCAGGTGTTAATTCTTGCACTGGATGGAAAGGGCTGTCACCTGTGAACTCACCATCCCAGGAAGTAGGCAGGACAGGCTGGCCTAACTCTAAGACCCTTTGCCCTTCATCTGAAATGTCTGAGGATAGGCAAGAAATGGGAGGACACACCAATAGGGCTGCCAATTTCTGATCATTTAAGCCTGAATGGGTGGAGACTGGATCTGGAAGCTCCAAGCTACATTGCTTAATAGTAGTATAGATTTTCTAGAATGTAAACACCATGAGGCCAGGGTTCAAGTATTAAACAGTTGTGGAATGAAGGAAGGAAGGAAGGAAGGCAGGCAGGCAGGCAGGCAGGCACAAATGAATGAATGAATCTAATCAAAGGTTGTGAGAGGCAGAGTTTCTGAGCAGGGAGGGAGGAGGGAGCCCTCTTACCCCTACCCCTCCTGAACGTGCTCTCTCCTCTTCCTTCCTCCTACCACATCTGAGTCAGGTCTCAGCTTTAGTCATCAGGTCCTGCCCCAGCTCTCAGAGCCCAGGCTCTCCTCTGCCCTCTAGTCAACCCACCTCTCCAAGCAGCTAGACCCCTTGTGGTCACTCCCCATGACCTGCACTTCAAGGGACTTCTCAATCTGCCTGCTCCTCTGCTTTCCTCTCCTATAAGTCCTGTTTTTCACCCTCCACACCTTATGTTCCTCCAACAACGGTTGTGGTCACATTTATTGAGCACTTCCTGTATGTCCTTTTACATGGGTCATGCTGAAGTCTTGCAATGATCTACAAGATCAACGAGACTTATTATTATCCTTATTTTATAGGTGAGGAAACCAAGACCAGAGACATCCAGGAGCTTATCCAAGGTCAGCCAGCCAGCAGATGATAGAATTGGGACTCAGAACTCACTCAGTCTGGCCCCCTGGGCTGCGGTGCCTCACTGGTGTCGTAGAGCTAACTAGTTACCAGTCTTGGAGGGTGCAATGCTCCCTCAAGCTCCCTGCCCTTTGCTCATGATGGCCCCTTCTGGAGGGCTCTCCTGTCTACCTTCCTCTACTTGCCAAAAGTTTTGCTCATCCTTCAAAGTCTTGCTTGTAAGTCACCCCCTCTGCAAAGCCTTTTCTGTTTTCCCTAGGAAGAGCTAGTTGCTCACTCTTCAGTTTCACAATTGAGAACTTTATGCTGTAATTATTTAGGGACCTGTCTCCCCCATCAAGCCGTGAGCACCCCCCCCCACTCCCGCCAGGGGACAGGGCTTGTTCTATATCTCCCTCTTGTCTAGCACAATGCCTGGTACAGATTGCATGCTCTCGAAACACATGGTGACCAAAGGACAGTGGCCTGAGGACTCCTCCCAACACTCTGTTGTGAAGGTCTGCTAGGAGTCTCTGGTGGGAAGCTGGGAGAGTGTAGGAAGTTGCAGGCCCAAAATGAAAAGTGTCACCACTGTAAGGGGCAGCTGGAGACAATTTCACTAATGTCACCATTTGGCCATGGATCAAAACTGTCCCCTCGAGATCTAGCTGGTAGGGAAGTCCCATCCTTATACCACCTCTAGAGGTTTTTGGGAAGCAGCTGTCCAACTGCCTGTGGTTTCCCCCCCTCTTGCAGTGCCAGGAATGAAACCATAATGAGAAGTGATCCTGGAAGCTACAGGAGGAAGTGTGGCCAGACTCCTCATGCTGAGAGCCTGGACTGCCCCACACAGGGCTCTTTGGACCTCAGAAACCAAGAGGTTACACGGCTTTGGTAAGAGGGTAGTTCCGGGATGGGTGGGGACTTCCTCGGGGTGTGAGGGAAATTGCTCCATCCCTGGAACTATGGGGTAAGAACTGTCCCAGTGACTCTCAGCAGCCCTGTGCTATGTTTCTCCCTCTGTGTCTGTCTCATGCAGGAACTTACTAAAGTTTCCCATAGTCTCAGGACAAATGCCTCAGCCTGTGGTCACTACATCCCAAAAGTTGGTGGACAGGATAGCAGAGCAGTTAGGACTATGGGATCTGGGGTTGGCCAGATATGGGTCCAAATCCCAGCTCACTGTGTGACCTTGGGTCTTTCACTTCACTTCCTTAAGCTCCAGTTCCCTCATCTGTAAAATGAAGATAAATAAATTTTAAAACATCAAAATTAAGGATTTGTTCAATGGAGCAAATTTGTTCAAAGGAAGGCACAATGGGCCAGTTATTTGCAAAGTGTGTTCCCCGTACCATCAGGTACTTGAGTACTTATTCGAAATGTAGAATCTCGAGCCTCAGGCCTGCTCTACTGAGTCAGAAACTTCGGGGCGTGGCTCAGCGATCTGTGTTTTAGCAAGCCTTACAGAAGATTCTGGTGCATGGTAAAGTTTGAGAACCACCGCCACAGACAAACTGGACGTGAGCAACATATTGGGGATGATATTGGGAACATCAACAACCAACGAGACATTAATATCTAAAATTTACAAGTTACCTCTGCAAATTGACAAGAAAAAGATAGGAAACCCAATAGATAATGGGCCCAAGACAGGAATGGGCAGTTCACTGAAGGCGAAGCCCAAAACCCCGACAAGTATAGGAGAAGATTCTGAATCTCATATAATCAGAGAAATTCAAACAATGAGATGCCACCTTACACCCAAACTATAGGCAAAAATTACAGTCAGATAATGTAAGAGCTAATGAAAATGTGGGGAGACAAGCATCTTTCACATGCCATTAATAGGATTTAGTGACATTTAAAACATATATGTGTTCCACTCGGGTATAGGGTCCAAAGAAGTTTTCACATAGGCTCATAGGGTCATGTTCAAATCTGTTCATCACAGTGTTGTTTGTGATGAAAGGAAGTTGGAAGCCATCTGGTTGCCATCATTGGGGTGGGGGAGGGAATAATTAAAACCATGGATGCTCAACTTGGAATGCTTTGCAGCAATTTGGTGCAATAAGCTAGACTTTCCCACAGCAACGTGGGTCTATCTTTTTTTTTTAAGATTTTTTATTTATTAATTTGACAGAGATCACAAGTAGGCAGAGAGGCAGGCAGAGAGAGAGAGAGAGAGGAGGAAGCAGGCTCCCTGCTGAGGAGAGAGCCCAATACATGGCTCGATTCCAGGATCCTGAGATCATGACCTGAGCCAAAGGCAGAGGCTTAACCCACTGAGCCACCCAGGCACCCCAATGTGGGTCTATCTTAAATATCTATCTTAAATATCATATGATGGACTGAGAAAAGGGGAAGCAATGGAATTAGATTTTTCACACAACACCATTCATGTAGTGTAAATATACACACAAAGCGTTGTGTGTATCATGTTCAGGGACACATATCAACACGTAGGGTGGGTGTGCACTGTGGGGAGGGGAAGGAGTGTGGGGAATGAGGGGTGAATTAAAGCAAAACAAAACATCAGAGGGTGTTGAAGGACTAATTACGATGGGATGGCCATTTGCTACAAACTGAGGATAAATCATGGAACTCTGGACCTAAAGCCCTAATAATATTACTTTAAAATTGTGATCATTGTACCTGCCTCACGGTGAGTACCATGTGTCTGGCCATGGAACGCTCTGTGCAGTTTTACAAATAATTTTTTGCAGTTATGTGTGAGTCTCTGGTCTCCTATCAGGGCTTTTACTTTACTTTTACTTGTTGTCCTTACGCTGATTTCTCTGCCTCTCCAACCTTGCCATCAGGTTTCTTCAGCTACCCTGGGCTCCCGGGATGGTAGCTTGTGGAGTCTGGGGGACTTTTCATCCGGGGCTTGAGCCCAGAACCAGGGTGCAACCGATCCATGGGGAACAAGTCCTATTTCCTCTTCACAAACTTCCCCAACGGTCTTCTTACAGCCCATCCTCTCCTCAGTTCCTACCCCACTGCTCCCAGGTAAGACAGGCAGGACCAAGTCTGAAAGTATTAGGTGTGGAAGGGAACAGCTTTTATTGGGTGCCTATCAGGTGCTGGACCCAGCCCCAAGACCTTGACTTTTGTTAGTCCCCAGAACCACCCTGAGAAGTGGGAGGCGCCCACCTCATCCGACAGATTAGGGAATGGAAGTCACCAAGAGGTGAGAACACTAACCAGACAGGAGCCCTAGGTCTGTCTGGCTCTAAATCCAAGATCTAAACAAGCAACTCCTTCAGAGTTTTAGGACCAGGACTGGTACCCCAATCATCTACTTCTGACTCAACCAACGGCCAGGGGAGAAAAACCTCTGTTTCACACTGATGATCCAATTCCTGCTATCAGGGGAGGGGCGACCCTGACACTTAGAGTCCTAAGAAGACCCTCGACGCTATTTCGTATGGTTAGCTTGAGGTAATCTCTAAGGAGAAATAGGAGATTCCCTTAAGTTCCTTCCCATTATTTGAACCTTAATTTCTCAAACTGTCAAAGAGGAAGAACGCCTGGGCTCTGGGGCTTCCTTTCCCAGTCTGCCAGCAGGTGGAGCCCACCCTTCATCCCTCCCTTGGCCTCCAGAAAGTTGCAGGAGTGGGAGGGGAGGGAGGGAAGATGAGCGGTCCTGGGGCCGCGCCTGGGGCTAGCGGGACAAAGTGCGGCGCTGCCCATCCTGGTCTGGCAGAGAGGCCCGCTGAGCCTCCGGCGACTGCCCGAGACTTTAGAGCCCCTCCCCCTGCAGGACATCCTTGGTACTGCAGGGACTGGAGCCCCGAGGGCAGGGACGGACACGGGGGTGGGGTAGTGGAGGTCCGCGTCCGGTGCGAAGGGGTCCCTGGGCCGGGGGTCTCACAAGCAGGAGCCAGTGAGACGCAGCCGGGATTGCGGCCCCACCGTCCCCTTCGTCTGAGGCTACAGGTAGTTTTCCTCCGCCGCGTCCCCCCCACCCGGGGAGTCCCTGGCCTCCTCGTCCGTGCTTTCATCATCGTCGGGGGCCAGCGCCTCGATGTCGTGCGTGATGTCGGCCAGAAGCCGGTGGAAGGCCTGCGCCTCGGGCCGCTGGGCTGCGCCGTCGTAGCTGCGCACAGCCGACGCCGACGTGGAGCTCATGCTGCGCTTGATGCGGCCGAAGCTGTCGGTGAGGATGCCGCCCTCGCGGATGCCCACGCCCTCCAGGAAGCCCTCGAAGTAGCCGATGTCCTGGTCGGGGATGAAGGGCCGCATCCCTGCGGGGCCGAGAGGCCGGGGGTACTCCTCGAGGTTCAGCCCTCCCCCTCCCACATCGGAGCCACCTTCTGCAGAGATCTGAGTTCAAATCCCTGCTCCGCCCGCTGGCGGTGGCCTTGCTCACATTCCAAACCGCTGCGCCAGAGCATAATGACCTAATGCTCTGCACAGAGTAAACGCTCAATACAGGTTAGCTTGTCGTTGTGACTAACGGTTACATCCCCATTTATTAGTTGTGTGACCCTCATTAAATAGCTATTCTGGGCCTTACTTTCCTCGCCTGTAAAACTCAGATAATAGCACCAGTTCTCCCGGTAGGGTTGTGAGGAGGTGTCTGGCACACACTGAGGGTCCCGGACAATTCAGCTCGTTTTGCCTCCATCTCTACTCATTAGCCATGTGACTTCAGTACTTTGCTTCTCTGAGCCTCAGTGTCCTCATATGCAATATGGGGGCAATAAGTTTCCATTTTCCAAAACTGACGCATTCAAGGAGGGTAACCGCAAAATCCCTGTTAGCTTATTAGTATTATCATTCCTGATGCTATTATTAGCCTTCCTTACCAGCAGAGTGAACTTGGACAAGTTCCTTAGCCTCTGCAAGCCTCAGCTGCCTGTGGGGTGGATGGGGAGAATCACTTCCTCGCCCAGTTTTGCTATGAAGGTGAATGGTTATACTAGTGCTCTCTTCTCATGTGCCGTGACAGCAAGCACGTCTCTCTTCTGCTCTGCCCCTTTCTCCTCCCTGAGATGGATTTCACGATCTTGGCTTTATTGGAGGCTGAAGAATAGGAGTGAACACGTCTAGCCTGATGCCTGATTGGGAATGTCATGGACTATGTAGGGGCCTTAGCTGACCTTGGGGGGGGTTGGGGGGGGCTCACCAAGGAGGAGGAACTTGCGCCGGTCTCCATAGAGCTTCAGCAGGCCCGCACAGTAGTCCTGGATGGGCAGCCCCAGCCGGTACTCCCGCAGCAGCATCGCAAACTGCTGGATCTCAAGGGGTCCCAGTTTACTCCGCAACTGCAGGGACAAGATTCAAGATCAGTCCCAGGGAGCAACCCCCACCCAACATCTGCCTAAAAGACCCAGAGCCCTCTGTAAGGCTATATTTGGCCAAGACTTCCCTTGAAACCTTCCCATGGCCTATTGGGGAGGGGGGCATCCAGATCCTCTGGGCTGCATGTAAGCATGGATGTGGACTCAAGCTACCTGAGTTCACATCCCGGCCCCTTGGTCAGCTCTGTGGTCTTGGGTAGGTGACAACTTCCCTGACCCTTACTTTTCTTATATATAATGAGGATAATGGTGGCACTTTCCACCTTGGTTATTGAAATTTAAAAAAAAATGCATAAAAGGTGCACAGAACAGTGCCTGGTATACAGCAAACACTCAATTAATGCTAGCTGACACTTGTTAAGGCTTTCACAAGCTGGCCTCTGTTTACTTTCCTAACCTCATGTCCCGCCCTGATCTTTAATGTTGGCTTCAATTATGTCCAGGATTATTCATGAATCCTGAAATGCTCCCTGTGATGTCTCCAGTCTCCAGGCCTCTGTTTGTGCTGTTCGCATTGCCTGCCCCAGCTCACCGTGACCATGTAATCTTGCAACTGCTCGAGGCCCGGGCCGCTGTGGTCACTGCCGCTGCAGTGGGAGCCATGGAAAGAGGGTGTGGACGTGCCACTATAACACGCTTCAAATGTATCCTGGGAGCCATTGCTGCAAAGAGAGGCAGAAAGGGGAGCCCTCATTCACCTCCCTCCAGCTCCTCTCAGGTGGAGGTGGGAAGGCAAAGCTACCGATGCTCTGGGCCTGAGGCCTCATCCTAGATCCCATTTTGGCCTCTAGGGCCACACATTATCTGGCCCTGAGTCTCCCTGCTGCCTTATTGCACCCTCACTTTGTTCAGGCCACTGTGCCTTCTCTCTACTCCTCTAGGACTCCAAGTACCTCTTCACCTCTGGGCCCTTACACATGCCGTTCCCTCTGTCTGAAATGCCTCTCTCCCCCTGTCTTTTGCTCAACTAACTCCTACTCATCACTGGGGCTTAAATGTCACCTTCTTGACAACATTTTCCCTGACCCCCCTCCCGATGACTGGGTTAAATCCTCTGTCAAATGTGGTCACAAACCCATAAGTCCAATCATGACATGTGAGGCCTTTCCAGATCCCCCAATCAATGTCCACAGTGGCCTCTTGGCTGCTGTGCACCAAGCTTCATCCTGCTTCAGAACCTTTGCACTGTCTGCCCTCTGCCTAGGGTGCTCTTCCCTTTTCCTCCTTTGGGTCTCAGTTCAAGTGGCATCAGCTCTCAGAGGCCCTCCTAACTCCCCAGATGTGGAAAGCTCCCATGGCCTCTCTCTCAGCATCCTGAGGTACTTATTCTCTTTCATGCTTACCATTAATGCTTATTTCTATTAAATCATGATTTCATCATCTTCTGTGTCAGACACTCTAACTGCGCTTGCACGATAAACCATGCAAGGGAAGGACCTTGGTTTCTTCGTCTGTTAAGTACCTGTTCAGTGCCAAGCACAGGTCTCATCCTTGTCTGGCTCCCCACTGCAACCCTAGCACACAGCAGTCTCTGGTGCAGGAAAGATACTCAAGAAATCTTGCTTAATAAAAATTCAACCTGGGGCACCTGAGTGGCTCAGTCAGTTAAGCCACCAGCTCTTAATTTCAGCTCAGGGCATGATCTCACAGTTGTGGGATGGAACCCCTCATCAGGCTCCAAGCTCAGCCCGGAGTCTGCTTGGGATTTTTTTTTTTTCCCCAAAGATTTTTATTTATTTATTTGACAGACAGAGATCACAAGTAGGCAGAGAGGCAGGCAGAGAGAGGGGAGGAAGCAGGCTCCCTGCTGAGCAGAGAGCCCGATGTGGGGCTCGATCCCAGGACCCTGAAGGCAGAGGCTTTAACCCACTGAGCCACCCAGGCGCCCCTGCTTGGGATTCTCTCTCTCCCTCTCCTTCTGTCCCTCCCCCTGCTTGTGTGCTCTGTCTCTCTTTCAAAATAAATAAATAAAATCTTTTTTAAAATAAAAGATTTAAAAGATTCTCTACCCCTTGCTCTCTCTCTCTCAAAAAAAAAAAAAAAAAAAAAAAAGTTAACCTGCCTCCTGTTTTCCAAATTGTTCCAGAACCATCTTGCATTATTACCTCCAGAAAAGCAGTGTGACATAGTGGTTAAGGGATGTGGACCTGGAGCTAGCCTGCTCAGGTTCAAACCTCAGGCTTACAACTTACTAGCTGTTTGACCCTGGGCAAGCTGCTTAGCTTCTCTATTCTTCAGTGTTTCCATCTGTGAAATGGAATGACAAAAATTGCTGTCACAAGAACTAGAGGATTCTGTACAGCACCTGGAGTCATGGACTATAAGCAGTAAATGAACAATAGCCACTGTAGTGTTGCTACATGCGTTTTTTTAAAAAAATGCAGTGCTTGGGGCCCTGGCTGGCTCAGTTGGTAGAGCACATGACTCTTGATCTTGGGGTGGTGAATTCAAGTCCCATATTGGCGGTAGAGTTTATTTTTTTTAAAAAATGAAGTGCTTTATAGAACAGCACTAGGCACACAGCAAGCTCAAAGGTTAGCCGTTATCATGACTGCCATCTCTCTGGCAGATACCAGGTTGTTTAAGGACCGGCCCAAGTGCACACAGTATTAAGAAGGTGAATATATTGCTGCCAAAGAGGGGGGAGGGGAGGTCAGGCGTATATTACAGGCAGAGATTGCTACCAGTCAAGCCTAAGGCCTTAGTAACAGAACCAGCATGACCAACTGGTCCCCCAGTTTGCCTGGGACTTCCCTGGTGTTAGTACTGAAATTCCCATGTCCAGGGAATGCCCTCAAGGCTGGAAGGGTGGGGGGGCAGGGGGGCAGGGGGCAGGCTGGTCACACTAAACAGAACCTTGAACAATGTTCCTGGGTGAGTTTGTTATGCTGCACTTTCCAGCCTTGCTGGCTGCTAGTGGTGGCCACGTGACCAAGTTCTGGCCAATGAGACATAAGCAGATGTTGTCAGGTGGGACTCCCAGCAAAGCTCTTTACTGAGGCCCCTGGCAGGACACTGTGATGACAGGAGCTTTGACCATCATCTTGGTCCATGAGATGACTTTGAGGATGGGAACAAGTACTAAGGAGGGGAGAGAAGAGAGGCCTGGACCCCTGCTGACCATAAGGCCATAAACGCCTGATCTATTTTATGTAAGAGACAAGGTGGAAAAAAAGCTATCTTGTTTAAAGCTCTATCTTTTTTAGGGTTTTCTATCACATGGAATTAAAACTAAAGTAAACCCAAGTCATTTTTTGGTATTAGCTCTGACTTGGGCTCTGCAGACCACTATGTCTGGAAGACGAGTAGAGAACTACAGGCCTATGTGGGCCCTGTTCTGGGTTCTGGCCCTCCCCTGGGCCTCTCAGAGTCTGGGTTTGGATCCTCTGAGCTCACTAAAGCCCAGAGAGATCGGTTTACCTACCTCCCACCCTCAGAGTCCATGGTGTCAGCACAAATCGAGGTGGGGTCATTTTCTCCCACCCTCTCTTGCCCACAAGGGGCACAAGAATGCCCAGAAGAGTAACCTTAATTATGCAGGGGTGGGGGGGGGCAGGACGGTACCCACAAGGAGCTGCAGCAGCTGAAGTCGGCGTCATAGGCGTAAGTCCCATCCGTGCGGCAGCTCTCACCTGGGGTCAGCAGACAGGGTGGCTGTCAGAGGCTGCAGACCAGGGATCGACATCCTCGGCTCCCTGAGGCCCCAACCTCAGCCCCTCCCTACGGCTGGGCTGGTGGCTGGAGCATGGATGGCCTTGTAAGCAACCGTAAGGGTATTAGCTTTTACCCTGAGTGAAATCAGGCAGCGGCTAGAAGATTCTGACCATGATTCCTACCCCCACCACCAACACACAGACAGCCTTTGGGGGGCAACTCACCCCCTCTCCTCGCCCTCAACTTCCCCAAGGCTGGGACAACACCACCTTCCTGCCTGCCTCACAGGGGTCTTGGGAATAGCAGGTAAGGTAACAGGTGAGGTAATGTTTTGAAAACTGTTTGAGGCAAGAAAAAGAAAAAGAACTTTGAGGGAAAGAACCCCAAATCTTGAGAGGATAGAAGCACTATTTACTGAGAACTTGCCCTCTACCTAGGCCTGTTACTCTCTGAATCCACTAGCCTTACCCTTCGGATCTTGGCTCACTCAGTGTCACTTCCTCAGGAAGTGACTTCCCAGGTGAGGTGGTTTCCTCAGTCTGTGTTCTCAGAGTACAATGTGTGGCTACATTTTATTTATGCAACTATTTAATTACTGTGGGCCTACCACAGCAATGCAAGCCTTGTGAGAGCAGGGGCACGTCTGGTTCTAATCCCCAGTATATCCTGGTGATAGCAGGTGCTTCAGTAAATATTTGTTGAATAGAATGAAGTTGAAATATTTGTTGACTTCTCTAATTTACCCATCATCCTGTGAGAGCTGATGAGCCATCCCAGCTTCCCCATAACCACAGCCCACGGATGGGAATGCCTCCAGAAGGAAAGAGCTCTGTTGCTGGAGCTATGAAGGAAGGGAGCACACTGAGGGGGCTGTGGCTGAGGAAATACACTTAGTGGCCTTGAAGGCAGCATGGGACTAAGGCTGCTGCAGATAGAAGCTTTAGAAATCAAACACATCTTGGGTGCCTGGGTGGCTCAGGGGGTTAAAGCCTCTGCCTTCAGCTCAGGTCATGATACCAGGGTCCTGGAATCGAGCCCCGCATCGGGCTCTCTGCTCAGCAGGGAGCCTGCTTCCTCCTCTCTCTCTCTGCCTGCTTCTCTGCCTAGTTGTGATTTTTGTCTGTCAAATAAATAAAAAAAAATCTTAAAAAAAAAAGAAATCAGACACATCTGGGTTTGAATCCCAACTCTGCCATTTACTCGCTGTGAGACCTTGAACAATTTATTGACCACTCTGAGCCTTAATGTTCTCATCTGTAAAACTGGAATCATAAGGCTTCAGAGAGTTCTTTCATCTACTCAAAAAATACCTGTCGGGCATCTGTGATGTCCTTGGTCCTGTGCTAGGCACAGGGGATAAAATGCGAATAGGACCGACAAGTTTGCTATGGGGATTAAATAAGACTTGGCACATTGGTACTGTGCTTGGCACACAGTGGGTGCTCAATAAATGCCTCTATTAGTCTTATTCTCATTCTAGCCCTTGATTGCATTCAAGGGTGGGTCTGAAGATCTTGGGTTTCACCTAGATTCCTGGTGGAGTCAGACAGAAAGTGCCTGTGTTTGGATTTTTGCAAAGCAAGGGCATCAAAAATGAAAGCAGGGAGAAAAGTTCAATTTTGAGGGGCTCATTCTGAATCTGGCAGCCAGAACATCTGTGAAGAAGCTAAGTTGGAGGTCATCGTGAAAACCGACATTTTATTT
This sequence comes from Lontra canadensis, assembly GCF_010015895.1. Taxonomy (NCBI): domain Eukaryota; kingdom Metazoa; phylum Chordata; class Mammalia; order Carnivora; family Mustelidae; genus Lontra; species Lontra canadensis. Next base: position 3,408,064 of record NW_022631010.1, read on the forward strand.
TAACTACATAAGGGCAGCAGGAGTGGGGGAGGGGGACCCCTGTAACTGTGGTAGAGATCAGGACCCCTAAAGGTGATCATTGGCCCTGATTCCTGGGGCAGCCCCCCTCCCCGGCCTTATGAGTTGTTTCACAGGGAGGAGGGCAGCCAGGAGTTCCCATACTCACTGCGGCTGCATAGCCATGGCCGCTCAGGCGTGGACGTGTAGTGGTAGCCGGCCCGGTCCACGCACTCAATGCTCTGGTCCCCGTAGATGATCTGGAAGACCTGACAGATGAGCGCACAGGACTCCTCGGCAGCATCCTGGCCCAGGGAGGAAGGCAGAGTGCTCAGGACCTCTCCAATGGCCAGGGTACCCCAACCCCTTTCACAGTGTCAGGAGGCTTGTGGGGCCATACACGCACCTATGGGCACTTTGGAGGGCACTCCCTATCAAAATTATATGGCCATCCTCTGAGTTTTGGACTCCTTTATAGAGTCCAGCAGCAATTCTAAGTCTTCTGCTCTGAAAAATGCACCCCATATTTCTAGGGGATTCATAGGACCTCCTGAAGTTTATCTAAAATAAGCCCTAGGAGCACCTGGGTGGCTCACTGGGTTAAGCATCCAACTCTTGATCTCAGCTCAGTTCTCTTATCTCACAGTCATGAGTTCAAGCCCCACACTGGGCTCCATGCTGGGCATGGAGCCTACTTAAAAAATAAAGTAAAATAAAATAAAATAAGCCCCAGTTTAGTTAAATTTACCAGTAGGAAGTTGAGGCTCAGAGAAGTGAAGTGATTAGCCAGGACTAGAACCCAGGACTCCTGATACATACTAGGAGGAGGAAGAATTACATGTATAAAAATTTTAGGCTCAACATAGTTACTACTACTGGATGCCATATTTAGGTATGAGCTTCCTGGCACCCAGGGCAAAAATGGAAGTAGGATAAATACATAAACTTCAGTCTCTGATAGGAGGCAGGAATTTCAATTCTTGGGTGAAAGTTTCTCAAGACTGCAAATTTGAAGAAGAATTTGCCTTTCTAATTTACCTCTTTATGTCTTTAAGCAAGAGACCCAGAAAGACAATCACCGATGAGACCATCTTCAGGTACCACTTCCTATTTTGTGCCTCTAGAAAGCTCAGGGTATGGATTAAAATGTAACCCAGGAGAGGCAGGATTGATCCTTACAATAACCCTGTGAAACAGACACGAAAGATCCTTCTGTTACAGTTAAAGTCACTGAGGCTTAGAGCGGTCAGGTGACTCACCCAGATCACACAGCAAGTTCTTAGCATTGGTTATTATTGGCACTCGGGTTTTTTTTTTTTCTTTTTTAAAGATTTTTATTTGACAGAGCATGAGAGAGAGAGAGAGCGCGAGAGAGAGAGTGCATAGGCAGGGAGAGCAGCAGAGGGTGATGGAGAAGCAGGCTCCCTGCTGAGCAAGGAGCATGATGTGGGACTCATTCCCAGGACCCTGGGATCATGACCTGAGCCAAAGGCAGACACTTAACCGACTGAGCCACCCAGGTACCATAGCACTCGGTTTTTGTTTTTGTTTTTAAGATTTTATTTAGTCATTTGACAGAGATCACAAGTAGGCAGAGAGGCAGGCAGAGAGAGAGGGGAAAGCAGGCTCCCCACCGAGCAGAGAGCCCGATGTGGGGCTCGATCCCAGGACCCTGAGATCATGACCTGAGCTGAAGGCAGAGGCCCAACCCACTGAGCCACCCAGGTGCCGCACCAGCACTCAGGTTTTTTTTTTTTTTTTTTTACTCTAACTCCTATGCCCTCCACTGGACAAAGGCCTTGGAGAGGAGGTCAGAGAATCAGATACTCCTGAAAAACATCTCTTTATTTACTCATTTTGCAAATTCTCATTTAGTCCCATTTTAGGCACTGGGCCAGACTCTAGGGTCTCGGGGTGAATTAGATGAGGTCTGTACCCTAAAGCCCTCACAGTGCAGTGAGATTAACAGGGCACACACTGTTCCTTCTGCCCAGAATTCATTTTCCTGCCAATTTGCCTTGTTCACTCCTTCCTCCCCTTCACATTTCAGTTTAAAAGGCACAAACTCACTTTCTCTTTGGAAAGTGGATCTCCTTTCTCATTATCACTGCAATCTGTTTGTTTTCTTCTTGGTCCCTGTCCCAAGGTATAGTAATATAATCCCTATCTCTTCGTCCATTCATTCAATATTTATCATGTGCCAGCCACTGTTTTAGGGGTCAGAGATAACAGAGTGAACAATCCAGAATGCATAGGTCTCCTCTCTACAAGGAGACCAGTCTGGCTAGAGTGAAATGCATAAAGGGGGACCTAGAAAGAGGAGTCCAGAGAGGAAATGGGCTTCAGCCACCACCATAAGGTGGGTGGAGGGTGGACTTATAAGCAATTGTAAGGACATCAGCTCTTACTCTGAGTGAGATGGGGAGCCACAGGAAGATTTTGAGCAGTGATATTTTGTGACTTACTTGTTAACAGAACTGCTCTGATTGTGTGTGTTGGTGGGGGGATGGGAGACAGATTATAAGCAAGAGCCAAACCCGTGATCTAGATGCATGACCCGGATGATAGAAAATGGGGTGTGGACCTGGGGGTTGGCGAGAAGTAGATAGGTTGGGTTATATTTTAAAAATAGGGCCAACAGGATTTATTGACAGAAAGGATGTGTGCTGTGTGAGAGCAAGAGGAGCCACAAGTCACTGCCAAATTTTGATCTGAATGAGGCAAGGACAGAGCTGCAGTTAATCAAGACAGGGAGACAAAGGGAGGAGTAGGTTTGGGGGAGAAGACTGGGCTCTTAGCCTCAGATGTGTTGGGACATTGAGATGGTCATTAGCCCACCGAATGGAGAGGCCAATTGGAGAAAGGAGTCTGGAGATTTGCTGAGAGATAAAATTTGGGGCATTCTCACTGTTTTAAACACCATGAGATTATTGTTCACTAGGGTAGGTATGGGGTTGGGGGAGGGGATGGGGGCCCTGGGTTAGAGGAGAAGCTTAGACAGCTCAGGACTTGAAGGTCTCTCTAGACTGTGAGCTCCCTAAGGGAGGGCCCCAAATATGTCTTGTTCACCTCTGCGTCCGTAGCACTTAGCCCAATGCCTAGGACAAAGCTGGTGCTCAATAAAGATGGTCAAAGGAATAGAAGCAAGGGTTAATATGGAGAATGGAGGGAGAGGAGGAGAGGCAAGAATGGAAGGCTTCTGCCTTGAATGACTGCCACAGTTAACAAGAGTACAGGCTCTGAACATCCGGGGTCCCAGTGTTGAAACCACCACCACCAGTTTCCTGTGTGACCTTCCGCAAGTTACTTAGCCTCTGGGTGTCAATTTCCTCCTCTACAGAATGAGGATGGCTGTGATGTTTGCCTCTAGGGGTTAGTGAGAGAATGAAATGTGTTCGTGCTGGTTCCTTGTCTGGCACAGGTTGGCATTCCATTCGTGCTGGTAATGAGTGTCCTCGTGATTGTTACTGTGGTTGTGCCGAAATTGACGACATGGGAGAAGGAGCAGGGCTGGAAAGGGGGTTAGATCAAGTCTGTTTGGGCTGTTTTGAGTTTTCATTCCATTGGGATGGCAAGGGCAGGCGTCCAGGCTGCAGATTTAGAAACCCTTTGGCGTCTGGAGCGCACAGGTAGAACCTGAAGTCCTAGGTAGGGCCTCAGGAGGAAGAAGGGAAGAGGCCAGGGTAGACCCCAGGAACGGGGCGGGGTGGGGTGGAGGACGACGCCCTCCAAATCCCCTCGACGCGCGGGGGAGGCAGGGCGCAGGGGCTCCGGGTGCCCTCGGGCTCACCCTGTTGGCCACGGCCAGGATGACAAGGTTGCAGTAGGCGTCGGGGCTGGGATCCTGCGGGTCGAGAGGGTTGGAGCCCGGGTGGCGCCTCTCCCAGCTGCCGCCGCCGCCGCCCGCCTGCCTCCGCTCCCAGCTGCCGCCCGGCTTGCCCGCGCCGCCGCCGCCGCCGGCGTGCCGCCGCTCCCAGCTGCCGCTGAACGTCTGCCGCCGCTCCCAGCTGCCCGACGCCCGCGCCCCGGCGCGCTGGCGCTCCAGGCTGCCGCCGCCGCCGCCCCCGGCCCGGGCCTCCGCGCTCGCACCCCCGCCCCACGCCATCCGCCAGTCCAGACTGCAGATGGTGTGGCGCCGCTCCGTGGTGCCCCCCCGCCGCTTCTCGGGCGCCGCGCCCGGCTGGCCCGGGTCGCGCCCCGCGCCGCCGGGGCTGGCGTCTACGCCGGCTGGCACCGGGTCCACGCCCAGACCTAGGAGGGGCGGGACCGCGGTCAGGAGATACCGGCGAAGAGCCCCCTCCCGAGACCCGCTGGGGACCAGCGGCGCCTGGCCCTCGAGGCGAGGCCAGATTCGCCCCCCGCGGTCCCTTACTTTTGGGGCCCGCCCCCGGCCTCGGCTCCACCTTAGTCTTCCTCGCGGTCCGACCTGTCCCACAGATATCCCAGCCGGGAGCTCCGCCTCCCCGGCACACGGCCACGCCCCCAGTTCAGACTCCGCCCCCCTTCCGAGCTCCCAGCGCGCGGCTTCCCGGCTCTGCTTCACCACGCGCTCTAACTTTAGGTCCCAGAATTTGGGCCCTTCCAGCCTTAGGCCGGTGGGTCAGGCGGTCCACCCTTCAACCTCAACCTCAACCTGGGGCCGCGTCTTCTTGCGTATGGTCATGGCCTGCCTTAATCTCAGGGTAGTGTAGTCAGTCCTTTTCCATCACACACCATCCACCCTCCGCCGCCCACCCCTCCCCACTCCGGGTCACGCCTTTCCCAAAACTAGACGCTGGTTTTTTTCTCTCCCGGTTCACCTCCCGGCCCCGCCCCGGCCCCGCCCCGGCCCCGCCCCACTCGCTGTACCGGTCTTAAGCACCAGCAGGTGCAGCGCGTCGTCCTGCAGGTAGGAGGCGGCTGCGATCTCATGCGTGGGGATGCGCAGGATTAGCTCCTCGTTGTCGCGCCAGGTGAGCAGCAGGCAGCGGGCCGACAGGCTCAGGATACTGTCCTGCTCCGCCGTGGTCTTCAGCGGCAGCTCCTTCAACTGCTGCAGGGTGGGTCGGATCTTTTGGGTTCCGGAGGTGCTCGGGTGGGAGAGGAAGAAGGGGACAAGACCCAGCCCTAACCCTCCCCAGGGCCTCACCCTGGCCGTGTCCAGCAGCTGCAGGAGCTCGTCGCGGCTGGAGGGGTTCAGTGAGGAGGTAACCCAGGTGAGGTGGCCCAGGAACTGGACAGAACATGGGAGGTAGAGTTGGGAGAAGGGCACAGAGAGGTCACCTTGAAGCCTGGAATAACCTAGAACTCCTTACTGACCCAGTGTATATAGACTGAGGTAGAACTATTTGAATTAATAATAATCTGATAATAACTACTAAGGTGGACACAGAAGCCAGACCCGCCAAAATGATGCCCTAAACCAACACAATAATTCTTCATTCTCAGTTATAACTTAATGTCATCATGAACTTTAATGTTATTCAATGTAAGAAATTAACTCTTTTTTTATTTTTAGCTTTGTTCTTCTAGGTGAATTCCACCAATCAAACTTTTTTCTTCTTTTCTTCTCTATGAAATTTCAGTCCCCAATTTTTAAGTAGATTTATTGGTTAGCTCTACCCTCCACATATGGTTGCCAGGTGAAATACAAGATGCCTGTTAAATTTGAATGTCACATAGACCGTGAATACTTTTTAAGTTTTTAAAAAAGTATTTTTAGTCCCATGCAATATTTGGGACATATTAATACTAAACAAGTACTTACTGCTTTTCTGAAATCCACATTTAACCTGGCAGCCCGTTTTTGCCAAATCTAACCCTCCTACTCCCATACCAATCTTCCCTGGATAATGAGGATTCTCCACTGGTGCTCATGAAATAGTAGTAAAACCCTTGCATGACCTCAGTCCCCTCTGGCTTGCTGAACTGGGTTCCTATAACAAGTTCATCCACTGTCGGTAAAATCTCACAGGAATCTATGGCTTTGCCCATCTCTCTCCCCTGTGTTGAAATGGAAACACTGAGGCTGAGCGGGTGGAGGTCATTTGCTTAAGGTCCTCAGCATAAAGCAGGAAATAGGCTGGCGTGAACCCAGCTCTCTTTTCCCTGAGCCTCCCCTATGTGAGACAGGGCTGGTCAGGGCTTGGTGTGAGCGAGAGAAGAACAGTCCCTCCTGATGGGATCCAGAACACGCTACGCCAAAATCTGGCATCTTGGCATATGGAATATCTTTTTCTTAAATAAAGAGTAATTTTAATAGTGATAATAACAAAAAAAATATGGAATATCTTAAGCTTGAAGGAACTGAAGAAAATGGTAGAAGTGGGAAGGTTACTCTGACCTTCCCCCACCCCTCTTTCCTGAAAGCAGGAGATAAATCTCCCACCTGAAACGTCCCCTCCCTGTACCTGGAGGGAGACCTCCTTCTCACCAGACACAGGGCATTTAGGGCCGAGAAGGCTGTATACACAAACCTTGTTATTTCTTCACCTTTTACTCCCCAAGCCCAAACCCCTCTGCTTTGTCAGTTTTTCATAAATTTATTGTCGAGAAGATATAAAAGCTTCCTGCTCCGGTCACTTCTTTGGGTCTTCATTCTCTTGTGAAGGCTCTTCATGGACATGTAAACATTTAATAAAATGTGCACGCTTTTCTCCTGTTCATCTGTATTTGTTGGCTTCATTTTCAGACCCAGCCAGGGACCCTAAGAGAGTTGATGAAAACCTTACCCCTCCTTTACTCCTCACCCCAAGAGTCTGCGTTCCCTTCTCCTCATCCCACACGTACCTTGACCTCTTTCTCCAGGTAGTCACACAGCAGAATCTGAGGGTCGATGAGATAGTCAGGGGGGTAAAGGGGCATCGAGTGCAGGGGCCGGCGACTCACACTGGTCCGAAAGGCAGCCCGGCGCGCAGCCTTGGGGAACACCAGCCTCCGGATGGGGGATACAAAGCCCTGGGAACGGGGGGGCGGGGTGGGGGACAGGGAGATGTGGGGGAAAACAACAGTAACAACTGCAACTGGCTTTCTCTGAACACTTCCCCATTGGGCATTTGACTTCTTTACATAGTACCTAATTTAATTCTCATAGACTCTCAGAAGCGGTACCTTTGTGATCCCCATTTTACAGATGGAGAAACTAAGCCTCAGAGAGGGAACTAGCTGATAAGGTCACCAGGTAGTGGTGGTAGAATCATGAGAGCAGTCTGGCTCTAAAACCTCCATTCTAAACACCCAGGGGAGGGTGGAAGGCCTACTAAGGCCCAGGCCCAGGCTGAAGGAGTGGGTCTAGGCTGGGGCAAGTAAGAAAAATATTAAGATTCAATGTGACTGAGTGGCGAGTGCATAGATATTTGTCACGCTATTCTGTGTGCTTTCCGCCAAATTAGAAATGGCTAATAAGTACATTTCAGGAGAATCCACAGATACCTGCATAAAAAATGACCTACAGGGGCACCTGGGTGGCTCAGAGGGTTAAGCCTCTGCCTTCGGCTCGGGTCATGATCTCAGGGTCCTGGGATCCAGCCCCGCATCAGGCTCTCTGCTCAGCAGGGAGCCTGCTTCTCCCTCTCTCTCTCTGCCTGCCTCTCTGCCTACTTGTGATCTATCTCTGTCAAATAAATAAATAAAATATATTAAAAAAAATGACCTACAGCAAGGCTCAAGAAGCCAGTTCTGGGCTCCAGCACAGCCCAACGGAATCTAAATCTCACAGTCAAGAGTGAGCCCCTCTTTAGAGCAGTTCTCAGTGAGTGTGGGTCCTGGGTCAGCCTCAGCAGCACCAAGGAACTTAAGAGAAATGCACATTCTCCCATTCTATCCTAGATCTACTGGATCAGAGCTTGGGGGTGAGACCCAACGATCTATGTTTTAACAAGAGCTCCAGGTGATTATGATACAGGCCCAGCTCATATCTTAAAACCAGTATCTTGGAGCCTAGATTAAGTATCTGCACGTTTTGAGAAATGAGAACCAATGATCTGGGAAAGGGCGTTCCAGGCGGAGGGCTTAGCATGTGTAAACCCCGGGGCTGGCTGAGTGTGAGCCTGGAGATGTGTGAGGTCTATTGTGGCTGAATGATGAGATGAATGAACCCTTTAGACCAGCCTGATCTGGGTTTCTTGGAGAAAGAGGGCTGGGTGGGTGTGGGAGTTGGAAACTGAGGGACCCCCTGAATGGCAAAGACAGCTAGGTGAGGCGCCCAGGGAACCAGACTAGAAAACTTCTGACAGTAAGGAGGGGTGAGGATCTAGGGGGTAAAGGGGAGGACCCTCAGACTGAGGCTTTCAGAACAGAGCTGTCCTGACATAAAGAGGGGGAGGGGGCAGGCTAGGCTGGGACCCAGCAGGGGAGCAGGTAGCTGTCTCCACCTTGATAGCCAGTCTTGTAGCACAGAATTGCTCTGGCTGAGGTCCTTCTGTTTGGGGAGGTGAGGAGCAGAGGAATGGGTCTGTTGGGTGTCTGTTGGGCTCTCGGTCTGAGGAAACCCCAGGAAAGCCCTGGAAGCAGGTTGGGAGTATCTCCCAGCAATCTGTCTGGCTGGGTTTCCTTGGAAGGTATCCAAGGTACCTTGGAAGGTATCTGGGTTTCCTTGGAAGCTGTCTGTTCCAGGGAGGGCAGGCGCCACTTGAGAGTAGGGGAGACAGGTTAGGGAGCTTGAGCCCAAAAGTCTGACTGCCCAAGGGTTGGAAGGACAGTCTTTTCAGATGAGAAGAAAGACTCTACCCATGCCAGTACCTGCCCACCACCCCCACCCCAGGCCTCCCACTTTACCAGCTCCAGGGGCATCTCTCTACCTGCATCCCTCCCAAACTCCCACCTACCTTTTTCCCTTTCTTGACTTCATATTCCATGGCGAAGCGTCCCCTCCGTTCTTGCCACCCTCCTGACCATCCCCTCCACCCCCCCCAACCCCCCCACCCCCCCCACCCCCGCCATGCAGTTCCTTTGTTCTTTTTCCTGCCTGGTCGGAAACTCCACCAGCCCCGTAGTTCCTGCCCCTCCTGTCTGATAGTGAGGGGGGGGGGCGGGGGGGGCGGAGGCAGTGGGTGGAGGACTCAGGCTTGGGCCCCTCCAGCTGAAGAGTGGAAGGAAGCCCAGCCAGAGCAACTAACCAGGGAGAATGCCTCCAGCCTCCCTCCAGAAGGTTTGCTGTTGAGGGGGCTTGGGAATCTAGTAAGGCTAGGGAAGAGTCCCCCAATTTGGAGTCCTAGAATCCCAAATTCCAACCCTACTTCTGCCACTGACCTTGTTGTGTGACCTTGGCAAGGCAAGGCAGTTCCCTCTTGCACCGTCTGGGTTGCCCCCTCCTCTCTATGAGGTAGAAATAAACATTGCCTCCCTCTCTGGCTGCTGCGGTAAGAGATAAATGCACGAGTGGAGAGGGAAATGCTTCCTAAATTATGGAATACTGTGTCCAGGCAAGTTATGATTTTAAATATTAATCATTACCATTAAGGACAGCAGTATACATGGGCTTTGAGGATAGGCTGCCTGAGTTTGAATCCTGATTTTGTCACTTACTAGGGTGATGACCTTGGGCAAGTCCCTTATCCACTTGTTTCCCCATCTATAAAATGGGCATAATAGCAGTCTGACCTCATGGTGACCTTGTCAAATGCACTTGGAATAAATAAATGCACTTGGAAGAGCTCCTGACACACATGAAATGCTCAGTAAATATTAACTATTTAGCTATCTATGTGTCCTTGTGTCCTGGGCTGTTTTACTGTCTCTTGGGAGAATATTAGCAAGGCAAGTTTCTCTTTGTATGCTGAGCACTTTACATACATACATACTTTACATACTTCATCTCTCTTATTCCTTACAATATTGGGGTATCCTTATAACTATTATATAGATTGAAAAATCAGGCTCAACTGCAGAGGCTGGCCCAAAAAAAGTTATCAAGTTTATAAGAGGGGGACCCGGGATTTCTGGTCAGTCTGAATCTGAAGCCTGGTTCCCTACCTCTAGGGCCAGCGTGCTCAGCAGGTCCCACCCAAGACAGTTGAGAAGTTTCCGACTACCCATCCACGCCTTGCCATGTCACATGGGTTCTGGAAGCCCCAGTTCTGGACTGATTTGCTGTATGATCTAGGGCAGTTTGCTTATTTTAACCTCTCTGGGCCTCAACTTCCTCATCTTTCCAATGACAACAATGATCCCAGATGCCCTGCCCTTTAGTCAGAGGTGTGGTGAGAAAGATACCGGACTGTGATTGAGAAAGCAGTTGGGAATCGTGAAGTGCAGGGGCCCATGCACTGGATTGTTTTGAAAGTTTCTTCTGGGGGTGCCTGGGTGGCTCAGTGTGTTAAAGCCTTTGCCTTCGTCTCAGGTCACGATCCCAGGGTCCTGGGATCGAGCCCACATCGGGCTCTCTGCTCAGCAGGGAGCCTGCTTCCTCCTCTCTCTGCCTGCCTCTCTGCCTACTTGTGATCTGTCAAAAAAAAAAAAAAATCTTAAACAAATACTTAAAAAAAAAGAAAGTTTCTTCTGGGGTCGCATGGGTAGCTCAGTCATTAAGCATCTGCCTTCAACTTAGGTCATGATCCCAGTGTCCTGGGATGGAGCCCCACATCTGGCTCCCTGCTCTGCAGGAGGCTGGATTCTCCCTCTTCCATTCCCCCTGCTTTGTTCCCTTCTTGCTGTGTCTCTCTCTGTCAAATAAATAAATAAAATATTTTTTTTAAAAAAAGAAAGTTTCTTCTGAAAGCGTAAGTGTACAGAAAGAAGGAAGGAAGGAAGGAAGAAAGAAAGAAAGAAAGAAAAGAAGGAAGAAAGAGAGAATGAATGAAAGAAAGAAAGAAAGAGAGAGAGAAAGAAGCACAATTGTGCCAATTCAGTGCCCATTGGAGTGAGAAAGAGCTCCCCACTACCTCTAAAGAAAGAAAGAGAGAGAGAAAGAAGCACAATTGTGCCAATTCAGTGCCCATTGGAGTGAGAAAGAGCTCCCCACTACCTCTGGGAGTGGGGGGCACTGGAACCTCCAAGCACTTGCCTTCCCCCACTTGCCTTCCCGCCTCCCTCCCTCTGGGGGAGGGGAAATGATCCAAGCTGCTTAGTGCTAGCTTATAGAGTCTCTCCCTCCTGCTCCCCTGTATCCGGCTGGCTGTCCTGTCCCAGCAGCAGGAAGTGAGCTCTCCACAGCCTGCTAGGCCAACAGGAAGAGGCCAGGATGTGCAACCCAATTCCTGACTGCTCCAGACACCAATACTCCCACTTAACTCCTTGAGCAAGTGCCAAATTCCTCAGTGTCCCTATTTGTAAAACAAGGACTTCTGTTCCTTGAACGAACTTCAGGTGTCCCCGAAATGCTGGGAATATCAAATAGGACAAGAAGCATTCTGAATGCTGCTAGAAATAGCAAACTCTCTTTGCATAGCCTGCGATGCCCACACCAGGGCCACGAACAGGTCAAGCGCTTAGTAAATGTCAGTGGAAGTTGGCAGAGACAGGTGGACCTAGGTTCAAACATGTATGACCTTGAACAGGTGATTTCTCAGAGCCCCAGAGTTTCATGTGTCAAAAGCAAGATGATGATGATGTGCGTGTCTCATAAGGCTGCTGCAGGGATTAAATGGGAATAGAAGCATATATGATAGGAACATTGATGATTACAATTGGCTTGTGAGGATAAAGAAGAAGTTGTATATATGTGTATGTACATATGTGTACACACAGACACACACAGTGGAATATTACTCAGCCATAAAAAATGAACAAAATCTTGCTGTTCGCAACAATGTGGGTGGAACTATTGTGCTAAGTGAAATAAGTTAGTCAGAGAAAAACAAATACCATATGATGTCACTCATGTGGAATTTCAGAAACGAAAGAGATGAACATAGGGGAAAGGAAAAAAGAGAGGGAGGCAAACCATAAGAGACTCCTTTCTTTTAAAGATTTATTTGTTCAAGGGGCGCCTGGGCGGCTCAGTTGGTTAAGCATCTGCCTTCAGCTCAGGACATGATCCCAGGGTCCTGAGATCGAGTCCCAGATCAGGCTCCCTGCTCGGTGGGAATCCTGCTTCTCCCTTTCCCACTCCTCTTAATTGTGTTTGCACACTCGTAGTCCCTCTCTCTGTCAAACAATTATATAAAAATCTTAAAAAAAAAAAAAAGATTTATTTGAGAGAGCGTGGGCACCTGAGTGCGCATGCACGAGTGGGGGACGGGGCAGAGGGGGAGAGGGAGAATCCTGATTGGACTCCCCACGGAGTGTGGAGTCAGAGGAGGGGTTTAATCCCATAGCCCACAACCTTGCGATCACGGCCTGAGCTGAAATCCAGAGTCAGATGCCTCACTGACTGAGCCATCCGGGCACTCCAAGAGACTTAACTATAGAGGACAAACTGAGGGTTGCTGAAAGGGAGGTGGGGGCGGGGGGATAGCCTAATGGTGGATGGGTATTAAGGAAGGCATTTGTGATGAGCACTGGGTGTTACATGTAAGTGACAAATCACTAAATTCTACTCCTGAAACTAATATTATAAATGTGTTAACTAATTAGAATTTCAATAAAAACTTGAAAAATTAAAAAAAAAATTAGGGGCACCTGGCTGTCTCAGTCGGGGTGTGTGTGTGTGTGTGTGTGTGTGTGTGTGAGACTCTTGATCTCCAGGTTGTGGGTTCGAGCCTCACGTTGGATGTGGAAATTACGTAAAAATAAAATCTTAAAAAACTAACTTTTGAATCGAAAAAGATGAGTAAAACAAAGTCCTTGCTCTCAAAGACTGAACAGTTGTGGCAAATAGGATTTCTTTCTTTGGAGCTTCCTTCAGCGGATTGGCAGGGGCTGCCTACAGCTCTATGTAGAAGATTATAAAAACCAGATCTACTCTCAGCAGGAAAAAGGGATTGAGTATCCATGCCTGCCATGGGATGGGAGGGGAGATTGTGGCAGCAGGTGGACAGCATATATGCTGACCCCAATCAGGCTAGTGGGAAAGACACATAAGCAAAATCTTGGAGACAGGACAAGTGACTTGTCTGGGGAAGGCAGAATCAGGAGCCATTCACCAAGCCCTGTTATATCCAAGCCAAGCCTTGAAGGACATATGGAAGGAAGGTCACTGTAGACAGAGGACGCAGCCTGAGCAAACACACAGTGCCTGGGTTTGATGCTTTTGGCTGCAGAGATTAGACTGCCCAATCAAAGGGCTTTGACAATAAGGAAAATACATTACCTCTCAAGACAAGAAGTCCAAAGACAAGTGATTTCAGGGCTGGCTAACTGAGCAGCCCAAAACGGCATCAAGTCCCATACATTTTTTTTTTTTTAAAGATTTTATTTATTTATTTATTTGACAGAGATGGAGATAGATCATAAGTAGGCAGAGAGGCAGGCAGAGAGAGGGGGAGAAGTAGGCACCCTGCTGAGCAGAGCCCGATGTGGACCTTGATCCCAGGACCCTGAGATCATGACCTGGGCTGAAGGCAGAGGCTTAACCCACTGAGCCACCCAGATACCCGAGTCCCATACATTTTTTACTGTGCTGCTGTTATGGGCTGAATTATGCCCCCCGAATTTATAAGTTGAAACCCTAATACCTAGTACCTCAGAATGTGGCTGTTTTTGGAAATAAGGCCTTTAAAGTTGTAACTAAATTTAAATGAGACTGTCGAGTGGGCTCTAATCTAATCTGACCAGTATCCTGAGAAGAGGAAATCTGAACACACAGAGAGGTACCAGGGGCACATACACACAGAGGAATGACCACGCAAGGACAGAGTGAGAAGGCAGCCATCTACAAGCCAACGAGAGAAGCCTCAGGAGAAACCAACCCTGCCGACACCTTGATCTCAGCTTCTTGCCCCCAGAACAGTGAGAAAATACATTTCTGCTGTTTAAGTCCCCTGGGCTGTGGCATTTTGTTATGGGAGCCCTAACAAACTCATACAGTTGGCCAGATGCCTGCAGTGGCTTTTGGAATAAAACAGACTCGATGTCATTCGTCATTATCCTGCTTTTGACGCCATCAACCCTTGATGAGGCGGAAGAGTTTCCCCATCTTGAGTGTCTTTTTATTGTGAAGGAATGCCTGTCCCACAGATGCTTCAAAAGACTTCCCTTAGGAGTCTAGGAGCCAGATGTATTAGCCAGGATATATTTTGGGTGCAACAAAGACACAAATAACAGCGGCTTAAACATAATAGAAGTTTTTCTCTTCTATTCCCCTGAGTGGTTCAGGGCAGCATACCTGGGACTGCTGGGTCTGGGACCCAGGGGCTTCCTATCTTGTTGCTATGCCATACTGAGATTTTGTTCTCACCTTCAACACAGATACTACGGTCCAGCTGATAGGAAGGGTAAACCCTGCCAGGGAGAACACAACCCCTCCCTTTAAAGGGATGTTGGGTAAGTAGTACAAAATTCTACTGCTCATATCCCACTGACTAACACTTGTTTCCTTGGCCACACCCAACTGCAAAGGAGGCTGGGAAATGTAGTCTTTTATTCCAGGGGGCCACAGGGCCCAGCTAAAATTCCTTTATAGACAGAGGGAAGCATGGATAGTGGGGACCACCAAAGCTGTCTCTGCCTCACAGAACTGAGTCACATGCCCCTGCCTCCCACCAACCCTAGGTCAGAGAAATGATCTTGGACCAGTGGTTCTCAAACTTGAGTGAGCATCAGAGTCACTTGAAGGGCTTATAAAAATATGTGGCTCTCCACCTAATCCCACGGGTGGCTGATAAGGTGGTCTGGGTCAGGCCTGAGAATCAACATTTCTAACCAATTTCCTGGTAATGTTGGTCTAGGGACCGCGTTTTGATAACCGAGGTCTTGGGCTAATTGTGACTTGGCTCCTGGGGCCAGGTGGGGGCTAGCTACATTCCCTGAGCACTTGGGATGGGGGTCCTAGGAATGGGGCTCCACCTGCAGGAGAGACTAGTGAGAAAGGCTACTGGGTGGCAGGCAGGAGAGGCTCACAAAAATGGGAAGATGAATGGTTTGGAGAGGCTAGGAGGGCCAGGTGGAGATAAGGACCAAGAAGTATTGGGGGGTCCAGGAGTGAAAAGTCGGCCTCACGCAAAGGTTTCAATCTTTATCCTGAAGGCCCTGGGGAACCATGGACGTTCTAAAGCAAGGAAATGTCGTGATAGAATTTGTAAGAGGATAAGGATGCCTGAAGGCAGTGGTCCTCAAAGTGAGGTTCTCAAACCCCTTGTATCAGAATGCCCTGGAGAACCTTTACAATGCAGGCTTCCATGCAAACTCTGACCACCTCTCTTCGGGAGATGGAAACCCCCTCTACTTCAAGTGATTCCGTGCACTTCGAAGTTTGAGAACCACTGGATAGAGGGTGGAAACCCTGGAGGCAAAGGAGAACTTTTAGGGGCAAAACTCACTAGAAAGTAAGCTTTATGAGGGTGGGGATCATGCTTGTATTATTATTATTTTTTAATTTAAAAATGATTTTATTTATTTATTTGACAGACAAGGAACTCAAGCAAGGGGCGTGGGAGAGGGAGAAGAAGATTCTCCTGCTGAGCGGGGAGCCGGATTTGGGGCTGGATCCTGGGACCCGGGAATCATGACCTGAGCTGAAGGCAGTCAGACGCTTAACGACTGAGGTGGCTTAACGACTGAGGTGCCCAGGCGCCAGCCATGCTTGTTTTATCTTTCTTGTTCACAGAACCTCGAAGAGCTCCTGGCACATAGTAGGTGCTGAGCAAATATTTGATTTAGTGCCGTTAGGTACTTCAGTCTGGGTTTTGATTTTGTCTCGGATTCATTCTGGGACCCCTGACAAATCTGCCCCCAGCCGCACCTTTCCCCCCCTTATCTGTAAAATGACGAGATTAGAGATAGTCCCTAAAAACGTGGTGGGGAGGGGCATTCTTGTTGATTGATTGAGGCACTGTCCAATCAACAGGGACTTCTGTGTACTCTCCTATTCCGGTCCCAACCAAATGCTTTTGTTTCTTTAGGGATTGTGCCAGAAGATATCCTTCCTTCCCTCTCCCTCCTTCCTCCGGCCCAGAACAACCAAAGCAATAGAACACAAGCAGCACGTACTGAAATGACTTTTAATATCTCATGTCGCAGCAAAATTAAAAATATACAAAAAGTTTGTGGTGTACAAAAGAGTCTCAGTACAGAAGCCCCAGCTTGGGGTCTCTTCCCCCTCCTGGGGGAAGCGCGGAGGGGGGAGTGGGGGCGGGGGATTAAGGATGGCACAGATGTAGTAAATACCAGGAGGCGGGACCAGGAATGGGAAACAGGGGTGGGCATGGGTGGGGGCCGGTTAGGGAGGAAAGAAAGAACCTGGAGGGGACAATCACCCGGAATTGTGCTGAGGGAGGGAAATCAGCCCCTCAATCATGGCTAGTGGTTCCTGGAGTTGGAGACAGAGTGGAAGGGGAAGCATTAGTGCTGGGAATGTTCTGGTGGGACCCCGAAGGACCTGGGATCTGGTCCCACCCTGCCACCAACTGGCCCAGGGACTTTGGGCTGGCTACCTCTGTGGGTGTTCCCCCTTCAGTAAAACAGGACGCTGGATGAGTAAACCAGATTCTCAACTTGGGATCTCTAAGGATCAGGGGAGGCAGGCATGGGGGCCCAGGAGTGCTCTTGAGAATTGTGTATTAGACGCTCCAATATAATACAGAGATCCCATCACCCTCAAGCCCTAAAAGCTAACTTGAGGCCTTGGTAGCATTTATCTATGATCAGAAGCTCAGCTTGAGTTAATTTAATGTGGGAAGATGAATTATTCTTTAAGAAGTGAGGCTTGTTTGGAAGAAAAGTCTCCCAGACTATAGGATCCTCAGGGGTGAAAATCAGAAGAGGGGTCTGGGAATCATTCAGGTCCTTTCTAGCTATTTTACTAGTTTGCAAAACCAAGAGGGTTGGTTGGGGGTTGTGTTTATCTGAGCGCACCCTCCTTCCCCCTGCCGAGTTCGGTGGGTTAGCCCAGGGGAGACAGGCCTGGTTTGGGTTCTGGGATATTCGGGTGAGAGAAATGGGGGAATGTTCTGCACCCCCCACCCCCTGCCCTTCTCTGCTTTTGTCTCAGGCTACCGCTCCACTCTGGGATTATCGCAGGTGCCCCAAGGGCCTCCCGCGCTTCTGCCTGGCCTGCGGGTGCCCTTACAATGATTGTGCATAGAAAAAGGCCAGGGAGAGGGCTGGGGAGAGGGCAGCGCCTACCTTGCTGTGATCAGGGAAGGGTGGATGGGGCCAGGCATTAGAGGACCAGCCCTCCCCGCACTGGGGAGTTTTCTGCCTCTAGGAACCAGTCCATTCCTGAAAGGGGTGTTCCTTTCCCACTTCAACCATTTCCTGCTCTTCATCCCCTTGACCCAGGAATGTCCTAGCCCCTCCCCACCCAGAATGGCACATTATAGTCCCTTGGCCCCACCCTAGGCCCAGGGTCTTGTTAGGGAGAAGGGGCTCAGTCACCATGCCCGCTGCTGCCCAGGTGGCTTGGTACTCATCCGGTCCCTTTCAATGAGACCTCACAAACATATCAATATGGAAATTTGTGGCTCCTCCTCCAGCAGGCCCTACCTCCAGCTTATGTGGGAGGGAGACAGGTGCCAAAGGGTGACAGGGGCCAGCATGTGATGGGGGCATCTGGGTCTCAGTTTTCCTTATCCCCTCCCTGGACTCCCCCTTCACACACCGCAGGTTCCTCCTGACTGGGGGCCCCAACCCTGGAGAAGACCCCAGCTTCTAAATTGCTCCCTTCATGCATGGAGGGGTCTCTAGGCCTTATCAGATGATGGTTCCCCAGGCAGGGACCCTGTGAAGGCCCAGGGCTCTCTCCCCTTTCCACTTCTCAGGGGAAGGGGGAAGGATGGACAGCTCTCAGGGGGTCAGTTGGTGGGGGTTTTAAAAATTCTCAGAGGGAGCCAGGGCCTCTGTCCTTGAGTTCTCCTGAGGGGTTATCAGCATCTGCTTGGTTTCCTAGAACCTTCTCAATATTTTGAACCAGAGATTTCAAACTGGTGGCCCGTGGGCCAAATCTGAGATTAGTTTGGCCAGCACAGGGTTCTTCAAAAATGTCAGTTTTAGGTCCTATCGGCAGGGGCAGGCTCTGCTCTGTTTTCCAGAGTCCTCACCACTCCCTATGGCATATCACTTGTTCTTCCTTCATTTTCATTACCTGAAGGCATTTGAACTTGAAACCCATACACCCCTGTCTAGGAAAACCTCCTCACTACCTAAGGTTTCTGTGAACTCCAAGCCCAAGTGAGTTCCAGGCCCTGAGGGACTTTAGCCCTGAGAAGGGCATTGGGCTGCAAGGTAAAATCTTCCCTTCAGCCCCTTGGCTCTCGCCAGGTCTCGCCCTCCCCGGCCTCTGCTTTCCCTGACTCTTATGGTGACACACCTCCGTGGGACTCAGAGGGCAGGGAGATGGCTGGGGGTAAGGCAGATTTGGGGGGAGACACCAGGGTGGGACAGATGAGAGGAGGGGACCAAGAAAGCCTTCCTTGTTGGGGAACCCCTGCTGGGAGGGGTGGAGGTCTGTGCTGTCCAGTCGGGGTGACAGTTACAAGGCACATGGTTTATCAGTGCATGGAGGTGTGATGAGGGGTGTATGGTGCCTGGAGAGGTTTGGGGAGCACAGTCAACAAGCTGGGGGATCAGTTCAAGAAAACTGGGAGACAGAAGTCCACCCTGAAAATGGGGGAAATGTCTCCTGCGGGTAGAGACAGTGAGGGCAAATTTGGTACTTAGTGTCCTGTTTTCTTCCTGGCAAAATTAAGACGGACCTAACTACTGCTCAGCCTGACTCTCCCACTGACTTTCTGTGTGATCTTGGGCAAGTCCCTGGCTCTCTCTGGGCCTCCGTTTCTCCTCTATGATAGATGGGGAGGGTAGGTAGCTTAGGGGACCTCAAGGGTCTGGAATATTCTCTCACTGCAAAGACTCTGTAGGGATTCTGGGAAGGACTAAGCAGCCAGGCTGGGGTCCAGGACAGAGAATGGGGAGCAGGAGGCAGGGACCCAAGGGGTCCAATTCTGGCAGGGAGGAGAGGGATTGGCTGAGGTAGATTGTGTCACAGGAAAAAAAAAAAAAAAAAGAACCATGAATGAGATGGTGCCCCTTCTCCACTCTGACTCCTCTATCCCAGTGAAACAAAAGGATTGACAGGGACCAGATGTAATGGGGGACAGGCCAGCAGACTAAAAGGACAGGAACGGATGGAGTCCTGAGCTCCTGGCCATATGGGGGTGGTGGTCCTTGGAGGTTAAGCTCTTTCCTGGGAGTGAAAAGCAGGAGAAGGTGTCCGTGGCCTCTCTGACGGCCCTTGACTGTGGCTATTTCTAGGGCTTGGTTGTCCCTAGAAGGGACAGAGGCCCTGAAGGTGGGTTTTGTGGGAGAGAAATACAGAAGGTGGGGATGGAGGAAGGTCAAAAATGTGGCCCTGGTTCCTCTGAGAGCCTTGTACCACATTTTAGCACTGCTGGCTCATTCTGATGTCCTGGTTCTCTGGTGCCTTCTGGAGCTGTGAGGACTCCCAACTCCCAGGGAGGGTATTTCTAACTTTTCCTTCTAGGATGCTGGCTACTGGTGCAGCCAGATGGGCCATTTGAGGATGCAGGGGAGTAAAACTTGCCCAGGCTGACCCTCATGTCACTTCTCTGAGCCTCAGTTTCCTCCTCTGTAAGATGGATTGCTCAGAGCTCTCTTGTCGAGCTGTCACAAGCAGGAGCGAGTTTAGGGGAGAAGCTGTCAGCTGGACCTCAGTCCGCGTCTCCACTGTTGTCGCTTCTTGAAGGGCTTTAACGCCCAACTGGCCATGGAATTCAGTCTCTGGAGACAGACTTGAGTGGAAGACAAAGTGGCTGGGTGAACTCACCAGAGGAGGTCTAGGTCACCCCGAACCTCCTCTGCCACCCATTCCCTCAGGCCTGGTTTCTGAGGCTTCTTAGGGATTGGGGAAGTAGAAGAAAGAAAGCAATAAAAGCATTCTTTGTGTGTTGGTGGGAGGGACACACACACCATCTGGGCCCACATGAATGTCTATGCAGTCCCCTGTGTGGCAGGTGGTGAGGTTACTTGTGTCACGGGTGTGATGTGTACTTGTATGTATGCGTATGTGTGTATGTGGGCAGTCTTGGCCTCTCTGCCTTTGGGGTCGCCCGACACCTTGTATTCTCAGTAAATTCACTATCACCCATTACCATCTGATGGGACAGCAGGATTCTGGGACCCGTGAGACTAGCAGCCACGCTGGGCCTCAGTTTTCCTATCTGTCACCCCAGGGAGTCTGAACCAGAAAGGGCAAAGTGACTCTCTAATTTGCATAGTCTAGGATTCTCATGGGGCTCCTCACCCCCACCCAGGTCTGCAGCTGTCCTTAATACTACCCGCTGTGCCCTTGTAGTGAATGCAACTTAGTGGGCATGACTGTGGAAGTAGGGACATGGTGGGTGGTTCCAAGTTCTCTTTACAGGCTCTGTCCCCTCACCCCACAGAGGCAACTGCTTCTCTGCTCCTGTCCTCCCCACCGCCGCCGGACCCAGGACTCACTGTCCCAGATAGACAGGAGGGGCCATGGGTAAGTGGTCCCATGGGCACTCCACGATGTTTGGGAATAGACTACTGGTCCTAGGGATTTGTCAGATCGGAGGCAAAACAAGCCAGTTTTCCAGCTGCTGTCTCAGAGAGCTGCATCTGCACGGTGGCTGAGAGCCAAGATTTATGTCATGTCCCCAGAGTTAATTTTTTTCAGCTGGAAACCAGTTAGCAGTTGAAATGTCTCAAGAGTTAGGATGACAATTTCCTCTGGGGAAGATAGCTGTGGGTTCTCTTCATATAGTTCTATGCCCCAAGGTGGATGGGGCATAGAACTATAAATCTGAGAAATCTAGAACTGGATTACCCATTTCTAGACTACTCCACTTACATGGGGCTCTAGACCCCCTTCCCCCACCCCCATGGCAGGAGCTAGAACCTCCCAGAACAGAGCAGCGGGGCTCCAGGGCCTTCACCTTCATCACAGAATCCAGATCAGAGGGACTCCCTAGGACATTTTATCAGCCAAGTGTTCTAAAACTTAATCCAGAGTTAAGAATGTCTCTCTGGAACAGTTTCTCTGTCAAATGTGTTAGAACCTCATGTATAATTGAGCCCAGAGTGGCTTCCTAGACATTTTATCTGTTGTATTCAAGACCTTTATCTAGAAGGAATGTTCTAGATTCTCATCTAGAACAAAGGATCCTCCTGGAAACATTTCACCTGAGGTGTCCAGAACCTCATTCATATTAGAGCCCACAACAAAGGGTGTCTCCTGAGGAGTTCACTTTGGGAACATTCTCTGTGCGGTGGATTGAGGGTACCCCGCCCCCAGACCTGCTAATCGCTTTGTGCCTCTGCTGGCCTCGACCCCTCAGTTGCCTCAGGGTTCTTCCTCCTCTCCAGCTACAGCACTGTTCGCTCCCACCCCAACTCCCCACCCGCCCCAACTCCCGCCTTTCATTCCCTTCTTGCCCAGGATCCGGCCCTCAGAGCCCGCAGCAACTGTACCAACCTGGTCCACCAGATGCCCCCACCTCCCTCACATCTTCCATGGCCTCCTCCATCCTTCTCAGAGATCTCCTCTCCCCAGAGAAGCAGCCCACCCCCCATGCCCCCTGAGGAGCACAGCGCCTAGGTCATGGGACCCAGGCAGTTTCCTGTCTCTGGCAGGTCCTCTGGGAGCGACACGTGGGTGACTCCAGGCAGGGGAGAGTGTGGGGTGCCCCTGGCACCAGATGTGGTGTGGAGGCCTTCATGAAAGTGGGGCAGCTAATGAGGACTGTAGCACCAGTTGGTGCCCTGGGCCCTAGTTCAGGGGAGTTTAGGAAATGGGCCGCAGGGCTGAAAACAGGGCCTAGGGCTGAGGCCTCCACAAGGCTGTCCCCTCCCCTGAAAGTACCCAGGGGTGGGCCACTCTACCCTTGGACCAATGGATCCACACCCCTTTGACTGGGTGGCCCTGACATTCTGGGCTCAACACTGTGGTTGATGTGGGGTCAGCCAAGCCTGTCCCTCTTGGTGGGGGACACTGTGGCCTACACCGTGGTCTCATACTCCAGCAGCTCCTGGGGGGTCCCCACGCTCCGATACTGTAGCCGAGGTGTGGCAGGAGAGGAGTACTCCAGTGCCAGAATGGTCTTCCGGAGCCGGCGGTCAATAAAATGAGCATCCCAGGCAGGATACTTCTTCCGGGGCAGGTCAATCCGAATGACAGGCCCTTCTGTCCGCAAAGGACGAGCCACTGGGGTGGGAGGCAAGCCAGGCCGCACCTGGAAGACAGGTGGCGTGGGGGTCCCCACACGCTCGCCCCCCACGGAGACCCCATCCCTCTCGGCACCTGTAGTCCTCGGCAGGGACCTTGGGGGACTCGTGACAGCGTCAGCTGGGGGGCCACAGGGTCCTGGGGTCTCCGGGCAGATGCAGCCAGGCATCTGGGGACCCAGCATGGGCCCATTGGGGTGCAGGAGGCAGTAGTACACACACATGAAGAAGATGCCCAGTGCGAAGCTGGAAGCCACGACGCAGACCAGGATGAGCGAGTGGAAGTCAGTGGAGAAGTTGCGGCTGGAGTACCAGAAGCCCGTGAGCGCGGCATTCTCCAGCAGCACGATGCAATAGTAGAGGGTCATGCGGCGGCGGCTTCGGCCCTCCTTGACATTGAACCAGCAGAAGATGTAGATGATGCCCACCACCATGTTGTAGATGATCTCTTCCCACTTGGACATGCAGAAGTCCGTCTCGCCCTGGATGACCCAGAAGGTCATGACGCACCAGTGGGCCACGATGAAGATGCCGAAGTAGAGCTTGTAGACACTGGCAAAGAGCGCGAAGGCCAGGCTTCGGGCGGCGATGGTGAACAGGTGCCACAGCACCTGGGCCACAGCGCCCTTGTAGGAGAGTGGCCGCTTGTCATCCCGTGAGTCCCGCAGCACCTTCTGGTAGGAGACCAGCGTCCAGGCCAGGGACACGAGTGAGGCAGAGGTGGACAGGGCTGCAGAGACAGGGTGAGGGTGGGGTGGGCTGGGTTAGGGGTGGGTCTGGGTTGGGGGCAGGGTGGGGGTTCTGGGGAAAGGGGGAGGGTTCTGGGTCAGGAGCTGGGTTCTGAGGAGGTGTGAGGGAAGCGTCTATAAATCAGGGCTGTGGAGAGGGTCTGTGGGGGCAGTCTTCCAGAGCAGTGATGGGAGCAGGGAGCGTGAATGGGGCTGGGGCCTTCTGCAGGAGGAGGAGCATAAAGGAAGAAGGAAGGTGGGTGACTTTGGTCTTCATAAGGGTCAGGGCCAGGTCTCTAGAACAGGGATGTCGGGGTTTAGGGGTCTCGGTGAGAGAGTGGAAAATTAGGGTCCAGGATTCTGGGAGCAAGAAAGAAGGTGAAGAGTTGGGGGGTCATGATTAGGGTATGGAGGAGCCAGGAGGGGACAGTTAGTAGATACAGGCCACCAGGATGAAGCTGGGTTGTGGAGAGTCATATCCAAGCTGAGCACAGCTGAGGGCATGGGAAGACATCTGCGGTGGGAAGTTTTGACTGGGGCCCAGTATCCTGGGCAAGGGGTCCTGAAGGGCCTGAGGGGGGTGATAGAAACTTTTGGGTCATCAAAGGTAGTATGGACAGTGTCTAGGGGAGAGGAGCTTGGAGGACTCCCCAAGGTGTGGTTTTTCTGACACAGAATGGGTTGGCCTGGTCTATCAGAGTTAGGGGAGGGCCAAGGTTGGGGGTGAGAGCCTGGTAGGAGTCCCCAGGAAGTAAAGACCACGAAAGGGTAGATAAACAGGCTCCCTGGAGACCGAGGGTGACTGAGCAGATCTGTGAGTCAAGGGTGCCCCTGGTGGATGCAATCTGGCATCAGGACAGTTTGGGGAATAGAGGGCAGGGTCTGAGTGCCGCGATGGGGTCAAGGGCCTCTTTGGACTTAGCAGAAATGGGGTCTGCTCTGCCCTGACAAGGGGGAAGGGAGGAGGGGGAGAGCGGGAGCACCCAGAGGTCCCAAAAGGGAGGCAAGGAGGTGGAGGGACCAGGCCCCTCCGGACACGGAGGGTAACTGGGCCATTGGAGGGGACATGGGGGTCTCCAGCGGCCTGGAGGGTGGTGAGAGTAGCGGGAGGAGGGGCGCCTCCAAACCCCCGACAGCAAGTGGGCCGAAGTGGGGGTGGTAGGAAGAGTGGGCAGGTGCCCCTGCAGCGGACTGCGTTAGAGGGGCGAGCCCTGGGGCGAGGGCGGGGGCGAGGGCGGAGCTCACCGGGCAGCAGGTCCGGCTCGCCGCCGCGGTGCACCAGGAGGCTGAGCTGCAGCACGAGCTGCGGCGCGCTGCGCAGGAAGGTCTCCAGCAGGCGCAGCATGCTCACGTCTGCGCTCTCGAACAGCATCCGCCAGTAGAAGTGGCGCCGCAGCCGCTCGCCGCGCCAGCGGCTCTGCAGCCCCAGGTACATAGCGCGCAGGTACCTGCGGGAGGGACGCCGTGCTCAGGCCTCCGTGCGCTCGCGTCCCCCTTGCGGCTCTCAAGCCACCCCCGGCCCGCAGGCGAGCGCCGGGAGGAGGGGGGACAGGTGCGCAGGGTGGCGTCGCTCACTGCGCCCAGCAGAGCGGGTGTCCTCCGCTGTAAGATGGGCATATCGGAACGATCGCCTCTGGGACTGTCGTCGAAGGAACTCCGAATGGGCTCATTAGCTTAAAGGACCGGCACAAAGTAAACCCTTAATTCAGCATTCTCATCATCATTCTCGCAGGATTCCTGACACCTGACAGTGCACTGAGGTTCCACTAGCCCCGCTATTGTCCTCACTTTATAGACAAGAAAACCTGAGACCCAGAGAGGTATGCCACCTGTCCAAGGTCACCCAACTAGGAAGCAGTGGAACCAGGATTCAAACCCAGGCATTCAATCCCCAGCTTCCTGGCCTGTTCCCCAACCCCACCTCTAAGTGCCCAGTTCTTCTCCATAGGGCACAGGGAAGCTGCTCATAGGTCCCCTGGCAGGTGAGACTTTGCTGCTCCCTCTTGAGCCATTTCTCTCAACAAACTTTATGGCTCCAGCTGCTCTACACAGGCCACAGACCTTGGCTCCCAATGTTCTCTCTTACCACTGGGCGTTTGCACCTGCTGTTCCCTCTATCTGGAACCCCCTGCCCTGTCCTCCAGCCCCACTACAGCCCCATTCCCAGTAACTCCTGCTTTTCTTCCAAGGCTCCAGCTTTTAAAGTCACCTTTTCCAGGAATCCTCTGCTGACCGCTTTCTACCTGGGGTAGGGACCTCTCAACACAGGCTCTCTCTAACCCACAGTGGGCTGTGACTGCCTGTTTCTTCATCCATCTCCCCCAGACTCTGAACTCTGTAAGGATGACAGGGCAGCTCGCTAACTGCTGTACCCTCAGTTCTTAGCACACAATGGGTGCTCAGTCCGTGTTGGCTCAAAGAGTGAACGCAGGCATGATTGCAAGTTTGTCTTCATTGAATGGAACTCTGGTCACCCAGTAGGGGGTATGGAAGGGATTCTGAAGTCCTGAGTTCAAGTGCTGACTTTGCTTCTAATTTACTGTGTGACCTCGAGCCAGACCCTCTCCGAGCCTTAGTGAAACCTCCCAAAGTGGCTGTAAGGATGAAATGGATTTGAAAATGCTTTGCACCTGGAAAGTGCAGTGCCCATGTAGGATAAGAAGGGGCCCGCCACCCAGAATTCCTCCCTGCCCTCATTCTTTGCCCAGCAGCTCTGCCCTGGGCTGTTGCAGCCACAGACCCTGGCCCTGCAAACCCTGAGTTCTCTGATTCATGGGGCAGGCGCACCCTTTGCTGAAACTAGAGAGCACTCCTCCAGAAGTTATCTCCCCAGAAATCAGGGAGGAAAATCCCAACACAGATTCAGTGATCCTGTTACTTGAATCTGAGATCCGAGAACCAGGTGGTTGTGGGTCTACTACAAGATGAGAAGCGCTGGCATTTTTAAGATGTTGTTTGGGAACCTGGGGGCCCACTGTATTCAACTGTGTGTTGCCAGCCCAAGAGAGGCATCAGGGTAGTCCCTGGAATTTGGGATCACCTGATACCCAGAGTTTCCCAGGAGGAGTATCCCAGTCATAGGAATGGCATAGCCCTCTCTAGGCCTCAGTTTCTCTATCTGCCAACAAGAAGGATGGGCTTGATGACTCTGGAGATCCTTTCAGAGCAACCATTCTGGGACTCAAACTCTCTTCCCCAAAATGTGGCAAGAAACATCCCATTCAGGGCCCTTCTCCCCATCCCTGGGTCTTCCAGGCACGAATCAATGGTGTAGAAACACCTTCAACATGACACAGTGTGAGACTAGCAGCTGGGAAGGGGAAGAGGCCTGTTCCCTCAGAAGCAGAATCAACAAAAGTAAAGGCCCCTTGGTCTAACTCTCCCATCCGATGCTAGAAGTCCTTTGGCAAATCCCAGCCCCGTGTCTTTACACCTTCTGCTTGCGTGCTCCCCAGGATGGGGAGTCCCCACCTCTTGGAGCTTCTGAGCACCTCCAAACCTGGATTGTGTTTCTTCTGATGCACAGAAATTTGTTTCCCTGTACTTTCCATTCTTAAGGCCCCTGAATCGCCCCCGCCATAAGGATCCCTGAAGCATAGATTCATGTATCAATTATATTTTGATAGCTTGTTATATGCCAGGCCCTGTGCCCTTAAGTATCTCAGAGTCCCGTGGGACAGAGACAAGGTAAGACCTGAAATAGATGCTCTAAGATGTTATGGTACCCGGAGAAGAGATGGGTAGCTTTAGCTGGAGCGGGGAGATCAGGGAAAACTGCCCAGAGGAAGAAACACTTGATCTCAGCTTTAAATCATGGGTAGGATTAGAAGGCAGGAAGGAGGGAGAAGGACATTCCAGGCGGAAGAACCAGCCAAGGCCAAGTCAGAGAGGCATGAGAGGGCACGGCCTTTTAGGGTAATGGCCAGTGGTTTGCAGGGCCTGGAGGGGTGGCTTTTCACAGGAAAGGCCATAGGAAGACTGAAATTGTGAAGGGCATCAAATTCTGGACTGAAGAGTTCATCTTTTATTTTAAATCTGAATTCTATCCCACAGTCAGGGGGATGTGATCAGCTTGCTGGCTTAGAAAGCTCGCTCTGGAGGCTGGCTTGGAGGAAAGCCAGGAGAGGCTGGAGTTTGGTCCAGGCCTGAGCTGACAGGCTGAGCTAAGGCAGGGCACCGAGGAGGGGCAGAGAGCAGAGGAGGAGATGGCCAAGGGTGGGGGGTGGGCTACGAGAGAGACCAGGATGCCCTGTAGGGCTTCTGGGGAGCCCAGAACACAGACTACCTTTTCCAGCCTCCTTCTTCCCCCAGACCTATTCCCTTCTCCATTCCTGTGGCTCTGGCTTTGAACAGAAAGGAGAGACCAGCTGGTCCAACGTGAAGGGGCCTGGGGAGTTGGGGGAGGGTGACACCCTGGAAGTTTCTCTCAGGCTGGAGGACCATCTGTTTCCTGGCCCGGGTCAGCATGAGGGAGGCCCTGGCCCGGCCAGCATCCATCACCGCTTGACGGGCTGCCTGCCCACCTCCCCGCCCACTCCTGCCCCCTCCTCGGCTGGCTCCCAGGGCCCCTCGCCCCAGATAACCGCAGACAAAGGGCTCACCCAGCCCAAGGCTGCTGTGGGCTGAGTAGGGAAGGGGAGGGGAAGAAAGGAGGCCTCTGAATCCCAAAAACGTGGCATTGGGCAGTGTGGAAAGACCATGGCACAGTCTGGGGATGAGAGGACCTGGGTTCAACCTCACTCTGCCTCTTTTGGCAACAGGACCCAAAACCATGACTGTTCCTTCCAGCCGGCACTAAACGCTTGTTGCCAAAGGCCTGCAAGGTTTTCATGGGCCTAGGAAACCGTTGGAGCCTGGGAAAAAAATTGGCTCTAAAACACAGGGAAAAACTGCAGAATCAAAATTAATAAATGTTTAATTAAATGTCTGCAAAACAGAACATGATATCAGCCGGTCGACGCAATTTGGCTTTTATCTGGTTATATATAATTTACATTTGGTGTTTGATGTGGCTGCATTTTAATATGCCTGATAGATGTGGGGCCCACAAAGGTTTTAAAACAGCCCTGCCCAGGACATGTAACCTAGTTCCCTGTGCCTCAGTTTCACCTTAAGAAGGGGCCAGCAGTCACCATCCTGCCTGTGTCACAGCCCCTGGGGTGAAAGGCAAGATGGCAAGACGCTGGGCTTGTGGATTTGCTTCCCAGCCCTGACCTGGATACAGTGTGGCTTCGGGTGGTCTCTTTGCCTCTCTGAGCCTCATTTTCCTCTTTGTTGTGAGCACTGAATGAGGTAATGGGTTTGAAAATAATTTGTACACTTAAAAAGGGTGTGCACATAGGAGGAGGGAGTACATGGTAGGCAGAGGACTCTGGCTCCTGATCACCAAGCAGCCTCCCTTGAAACCTCCTCCAGGAAGCCCACCCTATTCCACTCTAGTTGAAGGGAAGTTGAAGGAAGTTGGTTTTCACCACAGATGGGACGAATACCACCCACAGAGAAGGATGCCTCATCTCGGAGAAAGGAATCCCACCTGGGGAGGAGGGCAGGTGCGTCTCTTTTCTAACAGTCCATCCATTTTCTCCACCCTGGTTCAGACCACCATCATCTTTTGCCTTCTCGGTGGGTTCCCTATATCCACTCCTGCCCCCCTGTAGTCCATTCCCCACGTGGCAACAGGCGGGGTACTTGAAAAATCAGTCTGATCGCGTCATTCCCCTTCTCAAAACCTTCCAAGGAAGGGCCTTCCATCACACTTGAAATAAAGTTCAAGGGTTTCCCTTGGCTTGCAGGCCCTAAACCATTCAGCCCTGCTTGTTTCCTCATCTCAAGCCACTGCTTCTTTTGTTGCCGGCATTCCAGCTGCCCTGGAGTTTCCTCGAACCCAGTCTGATGTTCCTGACTCAGGACCTTTGCACTTGCTACTTGCTCTGCTTGGAACGCCCTTCCCCCAACATCCTCCTGCAGCTAGCTCCTTAGTGGCTCCCATGTCACCGTCTCAGAGCGGCCCCCCGGGTCACCCATCCCATGTGGCCCCCCAGCCCTCACCAAACTCCTCTCATCTGTCACATTGCCCGTCGGATCTTCTTCATAACATACGCTATCAAACAATCTTATTGATGTACACACTGATTTTCTGTTTTATCCCTGCAGCTCTACGAGTGTAGGGACTCGGGTGGCCTTGGTCACTCCCGTCTCCCCAGCATCCGTATGTGTAGTAGGCATTCAATAAATATTTGTTGAATGAATAAAGAGTGTTTGCCTGTGTCTTTCTCCTGACCTTGCAGAGTTTGCTTACTGCCAGGACTCCTGCTGGGTAACTCCTGTCCTCACTGACTCATTTCTGTCCTTCCTCCTCCAGGAAGGCTTCCTTGGTATTTCTTCGCCTGGTTGGGCCCCCCACAGCACTGACTTCAACTGCCCGAGGCCAGTGTGAACCAGACTTAACAGACAGGTTTACCGTGTGGCAACAGGTGCTTAGGGGTCTATTTTGTGTCTAATTTGCTGACTGCCTATCATGTGCTCAGAGAAGCATGTCCTGGAGGAAATTGGAAGAGCAGATAAGTGTGTCCTGTTCAAGGTGGGGTTGGGGGCAAAAAAACACACAGCTCTAGGGAGAAGAGAAGGCAGCAGACAGTATGTGAAATCTTATTCAGGATTCCGTAAAGCCATCTCTTCTGGACCCCGTTGCCTTTGAGAGCAGGCAGCAGGGTCAAGAAACAGAGCTCATTCCCTGCTTCCTGGTTCTGGTTTCCTCTGTGACCCAGGAACCTCCCATCGTCCCCCAGACCTGGGCCGGTGGGGGGTTGGCGATGGGCTCCTCTCTAATGCGTAGAAGGAAGGAGGAAGGGCTTTCATGTCTCGGAGAAGCCAGGAAGCTTCTGGGCCCAGTGTCTGGGTCGACCTGCTCTCTCCTGGTTTTGGTTCTTATGTCAGCTGGAGTCTCCAGTACCACCAGGCAGGATTTCTGGTCTGGACCTCCGTCTCCGTGCAGACGGCCAGCTTGGACCTGTCCTTTTGTCTGGCTTCACATCCTGGGACTGGGCCACTCTCTCTGTCTGCCACTCCAATCAGCCCTTGAATGAGGGGTTAGCCTGTTTATTTTTCTGTTTATCTGTCAATCTGTCAGTCTTGCCCTGAGACCCTGAGTCAGTCCACCTGTCTGTCCCCTGTGCTAGAGGTCATGTTGTTACTCAAATACTAGTCAGACTGACCCTAGGGTCCTGGGTCAGCCTGTCTGTCCGCTCTTCGAGGCTGGGAACATCAGTCTGTCTGTCCATTGGATGTCAGGATAGCTTATCTGTCCCTTTGGATACTGGGCCTGGTTTTTCGTCTGTCTGTCTGTCTCTAGAATTCTGTGCATGCCTATTGGTGCGTCTGTCTATCTTTCAGTCTCTCGGCTGCTTGGTCTGTCTGGTGGTCTGTTGCTCATCTCGTGGCTCGGCATGACTGCCAGCTCTCTTGCCATCCGCCCCTGCCTGCTCCTCCTCTCCCAACTCTGGGTCTCTTTCTGTCTGTCTGCGTCTCTCACATCCTCAGCTCCTCCATCTGTCGGTCTCGGCATCTCTGAGTGTGTGTTCTCGCCCCTTTCCACTCCCCCTCATGGCTCTGGGCCAAAAACACAGCAGCTTCCAGCGGCTCCCCCACTCGGGCTCCATCCAGGAACCACCTCCCTGCACGGCGAGCTCTCCTGTCTCCCACCCAGGCCAGGCCTGCAGACTCTGGAAGGTGAGCAGGCGGCACGGAGCCGGCAGGGCTGGTAGGAAGGAGCAGAGACCCCACTCGAGCTGAGCCCCTTACTGTTCTGCGGGTCTGTAGGGGGACAGTGTGCAGGTGTGAATAATAATGATAATAGCTCATGTTTATTGAGCACCAACTATACGTTAAGCCTTGTCATACAGATTGTCCATTCCTCCCAGCCAATCTTTGAGGTGGGCACTATTACCATCTTCACTTTACAGATGAAGAAACAGAGCCAGAAAGAGAGTGGAAGTTGTATAAAGTCCCACAGCAAATTAGCGTCAGACCTAGGACTCAGACTTGGTTCTCCATGGGCCCCTGCCTCGGAGAAGGTGGCTCAGTTCCCCGGAATGTGGGTGGCGTGGCTGCCAGGGAAGATCAATGCTGGGCAGGGATGGACCTGAAAGCTTTGCCTGGAACAGCACGGGTTCAGAGAAAACGGGAGAGGTGACCGTAGTCACTGGAGTCAGGGGACCCAGGCTCAATCCTTCACTGGACTTTCTGCGAAAGTCTAAGCCCTCTGGGGGCCTCAGTCCCCCTCTGCAAAACGAGCCCTAGTGACAGGATTCTTGCCTATGGAAAGCGGTTTCCATAAGACCCCTCACCCCACCTGTCCAGTTCTGGTGACGGCAGATGTCTTGAACCCAAGTACTTCCCTCCACCAGGTGGCAGCACTCTGGGGCCGGCCACTGAACTCTGAGCCATGGTGGCCTCCCTCCTCGCTGGTCTCCTTCCTTCCTTGCCCTCCTGGAGCTTAGTCTTAACACAGCTGCCTGAGGGATCCTGTAAAATCCTAGATCAGGCCACGCCACGCCTTATAGTACACCGTGACCTTGAGATCCAGGTTTGTCCACCTCTAGGACCTCAACTCCCTCCATCTTTCCCCTCTAAAGAGTCCCCAGCTGTTTCCTGAATGCCCCAGGCCCATTCCAGCCTCTGGGCCTCTGCCTAGAAGGGGCTTCACTGAGAGAATTCTCATTCTTTTCATCTCAGCTCTGTGTCACCTCCTCAGGGAGGCCTTCCTAGACACCCCCCCCCCACATGAAGCACTTCTACCTGCCCCTCTGGCCGCCTTCCATCCTGTCACCGTTTTCTTTTCTTAATTAACACATATCACCCCCTGAAATGGTCTAATTTCTCGCTTCCGTATTTGTCATCTGTCTCTCTGATGGTGCGGGGACCCTGGTTGTCCTGTTTTCTGCTATGCCCCTAGGGCCTGGCATAGAGTTAATGTTCAATATTTATTTGTTTCTTGAATGAGTGAATGTGTGAATGTACTTTATAAACTCTGCTTTGGAAGCTCCCCAAGGAAAGGCAGTCAAGGGCAGAGGGAAAGGACCCAAGCCTGGGGGAGACCTGTGTTCAGATTCCGGATCCATCATTTATTGTCTGTGTAGTCTTGAGCAAGCTGCTTCCCACCCTGAACCCCTCAGCTCAATGCCCACTTTATGGGGTAGCTATGAAATCAGAAAATAGTGATATGCATAAAATTTCCAGCCCAGTGGTGGGCGCTCGACCGGCGGGAGGTTCAAGAGGCTGGGAGACTCAGAGAACCCAGCAGGAAGAGGAGGCCTTGTAGTTTCTGGTTTAGTTCCTGGTAGACCTGAGACCTGCTCCCAGGCTGGCTTTCCCAGGTGCTCATTGAATCTGTCCCCAGGAGGCAGAGGGTCAGAGAAGTCCCTTTGCGGGGATTCCTAGGGCAGGGTCTTCTTTGGGGGTCTTTGTCCTTCCCCTGAAAACAGCTGCCACTCTTTGGAAGGCCTTCTGAATGTACTTGGCTAAAATCCTCCCTGCAGCCCTGGGAGGTTTTGTGGGCACGATCCCCATTTTCTGGAGTCTCTGAAAAGAGGAGGGTTATTTGACATCGATTCTCCCAGCATTTTTAAAAACCTACTGTGTGCCAAGACCTGTGCTAAAATGCTGATGGACATGACAGTGAGCAAAACAGACCCAGCCCACCTGGTGTGACCCAAGTAGGAGAGCTGGACATTATTTAAATCAGCGTGTAAACGGGGACAAACATTCCCTGGCTTCCGGACATGCTCCAAACAGGACTCTGGGCTCCAGCACTGAGGAAGCCGGGGCCTGGTCCTGCTTGCGGGGGGCGTGGCCGTCAGGGAAAGCTTCTGCAGCAGGTGGGTACTGAGCTGTGATCTGAAGCAGGCACAGGAGTTAACCGGCTGAAGGAGGGAGGAAAGGGAATTTCTGGTGGAGGAACAACATGGGCAAAGGTCCTGAGTGGCCAGGAAGCTGTACATGGTCAGAAGGGCTGTAGCTTGGAGAAGGAGGTGAGAAAGTGAGGGGGGGGGGAAGGGGGACATGGTGAAGCATTTGGCTTTTATCATAAGAGTAATGGGGAGCCATGGATAGATTTTAAACAAGGGAACAATGGTACAGCTAGCTCGTACCTCTGCCTTTTAGAGGGAGCATTCTGTGGGCAGCAGAGGCGGGGGAGAGGCAAGGGAGGAAGGTGGGAGAGTTGAGTATGGCCCCCCACAGAAGGGCATGGACTCCAGAAGCAAGCAGCAGGCACTTGGAGACGTGACTTGCCCAAGGTCAACAGCCAGAAGTATCAGAACTGCATCTCAAATCAGGAATAGTGTCTCCCGCATTTCACCACCAGGTGCAAATCAAGCTGAGTCAGGCCCTGAGGACCCAGATGCAGTCTGTGAGTCCTCTGGGACAAACTGGACCCCCTCCCCTTCCTTGCAATGGAGCTCAGAAAGCTCTTGTAGGGAATGGCCTGGAGGCTCCCTTCCCATCTGTCTATCCCTCAATGCTGAGCGCTCCTGTAAGGATGCAAAATGGGACCTTCCTGGGGTTGGCAGCCAAATGAGTCATAAATGTCAGAAAAGAATGTGATTTTACACGTTTGGCTCCTATTTCGTGCAGCGCTGAGAGCCGGGCTGTTTCCCTCCTCCTTAGCAGCCCTCTACGAAGTCACGGCACCTCTTTTTTTGCTGGGCTAAGGCCAAACATTTCCCTGCCACTAATTTTAGGCTCTGGCTGAAAAGCTGAGACCCTCTCCCCTCCCACCCACTGCCATCAGCTCTTCTTTTCAGTCAGCAGGGAAGCAGGCAGCCCCTCTCCAGCAAAGCATTTGGGACCAGGTTCCCACCTCTTTTGTCCTTCACTGTATGAATGCAGCCAGATCTCTGCCTCTCTCTGGGTCTCACTTTCCCTACCTGTGAAATGGGTGCAGAGCAGAGACTAAAGTCCAGTACCCCATACTCTAGCCCAGGGCTTGTTGCTCCACATCCCCCTACTTCTCTCTTTTCCTCATATCCCTGGGCAGAGTTGTCCCTGTGTGGCCAGACATGAGCCAGTGGGGGAAGAGGGCTGGGTCCAGTCTCTTAGTGGCATCTGAAAGAGGACCAAGGAAGGCAAAAAGTACCACTTCTATCTGTCCCTGGCCCGTGAGCCCCTAAAAGGTAGAGAGGCCAAGCTGTTCTTACGGGGGTACTCTGGGAAAAGAGAGCTGGGTGTCTTGTCTAGAAAGCAGAGCTGCTCTAGCTGACTCCTGCCCTGGGAGAATGTGAGCCCAATATGATGGAATTTCAATTTTTTAGGAATAGATGGAAATGAGAATATTTGTGCCCCCCCAAAATTCCAATTTGGAAATGTTGGCAACTAATTTTTAAAAACACCGTATGAATTTTTATTTATTTTTATTATTTTTTTAAGAGAGGGAGAGGCGATGGGGAAGGGGCAGAGAGGGAGGGAGAGAGAAAGAGAGAATCCCAAGCTGCTTCCATGCCCAGCAAAGAGCCTGATTTGGGGCTTGAACTCACAATTCTGAGATCATGACATGAGCTGAAATCAAGAGTTGGATGCTTAACTGACTGAGCCACCCAGGCACCCCTACCATATGAATTTTTAAGAAATTATTAATCTCTTTTAAAGGTGTGATAATGGTATTACATATTTTAGTTATACTTTTTATAAAAGTCTATCTTTTCATTTTTTAAAAAAGATTTTATTTATTTATTTATTTGAGGGGGTGGGGAGAGGGCATGAGCAGGGGGAAGGGCAGAGGGAGAAGGAGACTCCTTACCAGCAGGGAACCCAATGCGGGGCTCCATCCTAGGACTCCAGAATCTTGACCTGAGCCGAAGGTAGACGCCCAACCGACTGAGCCACCCAGGTACCCAAAAGTCTAACTTTTTAGAAATGTACTGAAATATTTATGGATGCAGAGGTATGATGTCTGAGATTTGCTTCAGAATAACATGGAAGGGAAAAAATTGGGGTAGGATCCAGACCTATGGTGTCCAACATCTAAGTGTCCCATTCTAGCCACATATGGCTATTTAAGTTTAAATTAATCAAAATAAAATACAATTTAAAATTCAGCTTCTCAGTCCACTAGGCACCCTTCAAATGCTCAATAGTTATGCATGGCTAGTGGCTGCTGTATTGAACAGTGCAGGCATAGGGCATTGCCATCACGGCAGAAAGTTCTATTGGATGCCACTGGCCTAGATAAAGCAAGGTTGGCCAGGAGTAAATTGCTGAAGCAGGGCTGTAGCACGGGGGGCATCATTATCCTGTTCTCTCTACTTTTGTATATTTAAATTTTTTCCACAATGAAAGGTTTCATCAAGCAGTAGGGACACACGAACACATCCTTGGGCTGGATTTACCCACAGGTCCACAGGCCACTGATTTGCAACCAGTGGTGTGAGAGCTAAGCCTTGTAAAGGCCCCAAGCTCAATCCACAGAGTCTTAAAACTGTAAGGGGCTTTGCAGATCATCTAGTTTACCCTCCAAATGGAGGGCAGGAGGCCCTGCTATCACTTCCCTGCCAAAGTCAGCTGCTCCTGACTGCACGCGGGTGGCCCCGAGGAGTTCACGGCTTTGGGAACCGCCCCCTCTGTTCCTGGACAGCCTGATTGTCTGGCTGTCTTGTTCCTATCCAGATTCTGCCTCTCTTGGACACTGGGTTATCATCTGTCTTCACACTATCTCTGGAGCCACAGGAAAAAAGTGTCCTTCTTTGAAAGGCTGTCTGTGGATGAGGGTTAGAGAATGTTCGGACCCCTGACGCCCCTCCTCCTCCCCCTATTTTGACTAAGTAAGTGAGGTGGGCTGCTACTTGGGCCAATAATAATACCGATAACAGTAAATATTTCCTGAGCATAGATATGTGAAAGTCCCATGCATTTATGTGATCTCAGGACACGTTTACAAGAACTTTAAGAGGCGGGTACTCTCACCATCCCCATTTCGCAGATGAGACTAGGGCTCTGGCTGCTGAGGCAACTTGCCCGGGGTCACACAACGAGGAAATCGTGGAGCCATGAGCCCACCAGTACCCCAAGCTCTCAGCTACCCTGCCCTCACATCTGAGCCCTAGGGAACTCACCCAGTGTTCTCGAGCCCCTGATTGGACTTGACAGATGGGGCAACTGAATCCCAGGCAGGGAAGTGTCTTGCTCAAGATTCTGATTTCAAACATTCCGTTCAGTTTACAAGAACATTTATTGAGCACCTACTGGATCCGTCTCCTGAGCCAGCCATTCACCACACCAGCATCCTCCTGGGAACCTAGCCCCAGGGCTGTTCCGACCACATCTTATGCAAATATAAATTTGCTGCCCTTAGCCTGCATTTGTCCACCGCCACTGTGGAACGCTGCAGATGGAGGCCTGGCAGACCCCAGCAGTGTCCATAACTGCCCTGGGGTCCCACACTGCCTTAGCACCCCCACATCAGCCATGGACACAAAGCCTGCTTCAACAGACTCACGTTCTAGTAACTACTAGGGACCTCACCGAAGCTGGCCAAGTGCAGGGTCCCCGACAGCAACAGAGGCTCTGCTCTGGGCCAATCACCATGGGGACCAGGGAAAAGAAAAGACAAAGCCTCACCTTCCCAGAGGCTTGTCATCTGGTAGGAAAACCAGCTAGGTGGGCAGGTGATCACAACAGAATATGATGGGGACTGTGGGACTGAAGAGGAATGAGTAATTGTGCCCAGAGGGCAAAGTCTGAGAGGAAGAACCCAGCATGTTAACAATGGGTACTTTATAATCAAATCAAAATTTAAAAATATCTTTCTGATTTTTTTCCCCCTCTCCAAAGCAATACATGGTTGATTGTGTTGTAAGAATACTCTTAACTAGCAGAGGGCAGGGTCGCTTGGTGGTCACACATGTGGGCTTGGGAGTCTAACAGCATCCCTTTAAGCCCAGGCTTTGCTACTTACAAACTGGGAAGCTGTTAGCTCTTTGTACCGTATTTCCACATCTGTAGTATGGGCCAGTAAGGCTAGCTCACACTAATGGAACACTTATGCTGAGTCCTGGGCAAAGCAGGCTCCTTACATTTATCAATAAGCCTTCACTATGGCTA
This sequence comes from Lontra canadensis, assembly GCF_010015895.1. Lineage (NCBI taxonomy): Eukaryota > Metazoa > Chordata > Mammalia > Carnivora > Mustelidae > Lontra > Lontra canadensis. The sequence goes on from NW_022631010.1 coordinate 3,445,104, forward strand.
CCTGTCTAGCCATGGGATGTTATCATCCCACCTCACAGATGAGGAAACCGAGAGAGGTTAAGTGACTTGCCCAAGGTCATACAGCTCACACGTGGCAGAGTCAGAGATTGTGCTCCACAGCCCTCGTTCTTTGTCGCCACACCCCCTACTTGACAGAATTGTGGTGAAGAGGAATGATCTCACTGAAGTTTCTATAAAGGTAACTAAAATTTTCAGTAATATCTGGCTTTCTAAAAGCAGGTGAGTGTATACATGTATTTCTTAATTAATTAAAAACCGAAGGAAATCTTTAAGCAATACAAGAAATATCTAATTAGTAAGTGGCAATCTCCCATAACCCCACCTCTGTGTGCCCCCCCCCCCAAGATTTTGAGGGGAGAGGAGTCTTTGTACCTTTTCTGTGCCACCTGAGGTTTCAACAAGTGCCTACAGTTCCTTTATAAACAGACACGACAACTAAACAATTTCCACTTTAGATTGAAAGTAACAACTTGGGGCTCCTGGAGGCTCAGTTGGTTAAGTGTCTGCCTTCAGCTTAGGTCATGATCCTGGAGTCCTGGGTTGAGCTCTGCATCGGGCTCCCTGCTCAGTGGAGAGTCTGCTTCTCCCTCTGCCCCTCCCCACTGTTTATGCTCTCTCTCTGCTCCGTCTCATTCTCTTGAATAAATAAATAAATAAAAGCTTAAACAACAACAACAACAACAATAGCAACAACAACTTGACTGAGGGAGTGGGAGGTGGGGTCTGAAGGGTCTGGAGGGCAGGACGGGTTTGTCCAGGGAAAGTTTCTCAGAACAGGCAGCCTCTGAGCTTGACTTGGAAGGAGGCGCAGAATTTCACTGGGAGGAAAATGGGACAGGGTGTTGCTAGAAGGACCATGGGCAGCTGCTGAGAGGCACGAAGGGAAAAATTGTGTGGCTTGCTTTTTAGAGGGTCAGAGCAGTGAGGAGACAAAAGGCCAAGAGGCAAAGGGCTCTGACGCCAAGCTAAAGCATCCGGACCTGCTGGCAGAGGGGACCCCGGGCTGGCCCTCTGGCTCTGGAGCGATGGCAAGGTCCGAGCTGAGCATTTGAAATATCCTTCCGGTTGCAGGTGGAGGCGGGATGGGGTGGGGTGGGGTGGGAGGAACTGGAGGATGATAGGATTTCCCAGGGGAGGAATTTAAAGACCCTAACAAAGGCAGGGTGGTGAATGGAGAGGCCAGAGTAGATCCCAACCCATCCTCCTTCTCTCCCTAGGGACCTTTGCCCCAGCTGCCTGGGTTCAAAGCCATTTCCTGGCAGCCCTCCATCCTCCCCACAGGGCTTCTCCTGTGTGGTCTTTATAGATCAAACAGGGGACGCTGGGCCCAGCTGCCGCTGCTGTGTCTGTTAGGGGCAGCTCTAATGGCCTGTTGCAGCCGGATGGGCAGATAGAAGTGGGTGGGGGGCGGGGGGAGCACCTCCTGGAGAGGAGTCTCCCAGGAGGTGGTGGCAAGGCTGGCCTGGAACAACCCTGCAAAGTCAGAACAGGGAGGAACCTCGTGGATAATCCTTGAGTTGGGAGGTGGGGCGCGGGCGCGGGGGGGGGGGGGGGGGGGGGGGGGGGGGCTTGTAAAATGTTTCAGCTGTGGTAGTCAAAACAAAATCCTAGATAGGTAACCCAAATATCAGAAAAGAGAGACTCAGATTTCAGGTTGAAATGATGGTGTGAAGGCAGTGAAAGAGTCTGAAAAGCACTGTGAAATCCAACCCCTGACCAGTTTTATAGAGAATAATACAAATAGTAAAAAACAAAACAAAACAAAATTTAAAAAGTAAACACTGAAGAGATTTGCACACTTCCTGTGTTCCAGGCGCTGTGCTAAGCACTAGGTATACATTATTTAATTTAACTCCCCCCTCAAGCCATATGGGAAAGGTACCATTATTAGAATGTCCATTTTGCAGATGAGAAAACCAAGGCACAGACAAGTTATACCATTTGCCCCCATCACAGGAAGTGGCAGACACAGGATGTATGTGGCGGATTCCAGAGCCTGAGTTCTTAATCATTAACATTCTGGCCCCAGTGGGGAAAATGACAAAAGAGGGACAGATACTAAGAGGGACAGACACCTTGTCCACTGTGCCTGAAACAGACCCCCCCCTGCAGTTACTACCCTAGTCCAGCTCCCATCTTCCCTCACCCGGATCACGGAGCAGCATCCTCCCAGATCTCCAGACTTATCCTGGCCTCCCACCACTCTGTTTTCTGACAATCAGGGTGCACATTGTAAAACAGAAGTCAAGACCCTCTTCCTTCCCTGCTCAAATTCTCTGGGGCTCCCACTCCCTTCAAGTGAAAGGCCTAGTCTTCCCATGGCCTATGGAGCCCTGCATGACCCAGCTCCAGCCAGCCTCTCCACCATCATCCCCTCCACTGTCCCCGGACTCTCTGCTTCAGCTACATGGGCCTTCTCCTTGCTCTTCTCTTTCCCTCTGCCTTGGGCATCCTTCCCTAGGCCTCCACACAGCTCACCCTCACCTCATTCAGTCCTCTGTCCCTATGCCACCTCCTGGCAGGGGCCTGCCTGGACCACCTTCCCTCAAAGAGCCACAGCCTCCTCCCTGGGACGCTGTAGCCCCCTGAGCTGTTTCATTTCTTCCATAGCACTTATCAGTTGACCCATTAGATTTCATATGATGTTTACAATATATATCATATTTGATTTTACTTGTTTATTGTTTCCCCCATTAGACTATTGATCGCCACAAGAACAAAGACTTCGTCTTATTCACCACTCTATTCCCAGCATGTAGCACAGTGTCTGGTATACAGTAGGTGCCACATATATGTGTGGAATGAATGACTACAGATTAAATGAACAGGTACCTTTGAGGCCCTCTTGCCCTCCTGCCCCCTCCTTGGTCATGTGCGAAGGGAGCAAATCTTCCCCATCGATGAAAGGGAGTAGTGATGTCACTACTCACCTCCAGGGGTCCTGAATACTTAACAATGGGACCAGCCCTTCTTTAAATCCTCAGCAGGCATTATCAGATGAAACTAGAAACAACCCAGAAGGTGGTACTATGATGGGCCCTCGATGATAAAGGGGCAACTCAGGCACGGGGAGATTATATAGCTTGTCACCATCACATACAGAAAGCGAGCTGAGGACATTTGAATCCAGAATCTGGATTCTTAACCATTAAGCCAATAATATAGCTTCCCAGAGAGAAGACCCAGAGTCTGACTTTCATACCCAGTTGGTCACTAATTCATTTCAGAACTTCTCTTGAGTGCAGGTGTGTGAGGAGGCAGAGGGAGGGAGCAGTGGTGGGCATAGAGGGAGTGTTTAGAGGTAAGGCCTTCCCTCTAAAGGCCAGCCTGCCTGTCTCCCTCCCTCCCTCCCTCCCTCCGCATTTTGGGTCCCCAGATCCTGACAGCCTCAAAGGAATCCTATGCCAGATCATCTCCCACTAATTGGTTTAGCAAACTATGCTTATCTGGGCAAAGCTTGGGCCCAGTGAGTTCAAGATTAGGGAAAGCAGGATTCATGGTTTACTGCTCTGCTGCCCACAGGGTCAGAGAAGACAGGGTTAGGACTTTAATTGGCTTAACAACCCTGAGTGGCTTAACAACTCCCAGGGTTAGGGCTGGGGAGCCAGGGAGGAATGAAAACACAGGTTGCTGTCCAGCTCACAGCCAGCTTCATGTCCCACTGAAGGATCTGTGGTCAATTTTCTCAGGGAGTCATCTGTCTTTGTGTGAGTCCATGGCTCCGGGATCCTCCCATGCAGCCAGTGTGGGGGTGCCAGAGATAGGACTTGACATTGGGAGGTGGAGAAAGCTGGGTTGGCACCTCCCCTCCCCCTACTTCCTCAGTGGATGACCTTGGACAAGTTACTTGACTTCTCTGAGCCTCATTTTCTTGTCTGATGGGGTATATCAATTGCCACCAGAGGGGAGGTTTCAGGGTAAGATGAGAGCCAGGATCTGGAGCACGTCATAAGGGGCCTGTTGGGTATGCAGGATCCATGAATTCCTTCCCTTCCTCTGCCTCCTCAGAGCCCCATTTTGTGTTTAAAATAATAATAATGCCCATTCCACAGGGTTGTTTGGGAACAGAATCCAGCCTAATCAGTTGAACCCATGTGCCGTCACAGGTCTGTGTTACCTGGCTCCTCAAAGTACACAGACTTTTGATTCAGCATTGTACAAGCTTCAGGAGTTGCAAGCAATTTTTATAATTCAAAGTATTTTATTCAGAATTGAGGGTGTGGGATTAGAAAGTGGACTGACCAGTCTCCCAGGTTGGATCCTGTAGGGCTCAGACATACCTCTCTTCCCTCATTACTCCAGGTTCTACCACTCAGAACATCTGCACCAAGGCCTGCCAAACAGTGAACATGTTCATTGTGGGAACATTTCACGTGGTAAGCAAACATATGCCAACATTGCTTAATTTCTAGGAATGCCAGCCCCAGTGGCTTCTCTCTGTCTCGTCTGGGTTTTCCTCCATTAGCCAGACCCTCAGCCATTTTAGAATCCAGAGCTTTGGGGACAGGGGTCCAGAGGCTTTAGCTCTGATAACCAGTCCCAGTGTCAGAATTCCAGAAAGAGAAGGCTCCTAAGGTCATCAGATCTGATAGTCTCATTTTACATACAGGGAAATTGAGGCCCAGAGATGGGAAGAGTCTTACCCAAGGTCACCTAGCAAGCTAGTTACAAACCTCGATGGAGCCATGGGCTTCCTGATCCTCGCCCCCAGTCCAGCATGATCCCCACAATGCACTTTCTCCCCATCCTCGCCCACAATGTTCAAATCCCTCCCCCTCCTTTCACATTCTTATCTCAGTGCAGCAGAAGCTCTGGCTTCTATCTCCTGGAATCTTGGGCTCTCAGACTCATAATTCTTTGAGCTTGGGGAACACTTTAGTGGCAGAACTGCAGGGTGGATAAATTGAACTTGGGCTTTGAAGACAGAGAGTCCTGAGTCCCAGCTCTTCTACTCCTTAGCTGTGTGACCTTGGGCAAGGATGCCCCCTTTCTGAGCCTCCATTCCCTCAGCTGTTAAGTAGGAATGACAATACAACCACATCCCAGGAGTATTAGGAGGGACACAGGAGATGAAACAGGTAAAAAATCAACCAACAGGCTTGACACAAAGGGAGTGCCTAATAAAATAATTGTTACAGAACTATAAGTTAAGGCTCTCATACTCCTAATGCCTAAGTGAAATGGTCCAGAGGTGATCAAAGGGAATGAAACTGGACAAACTGAAGCAAATATCCCCTGTCTAAATTGCTACAGGCCTGATACTCCAAGATTCCTTTTTTTTTACCCAAGAGAAGCTAGAACTCCAGATTTTTGAAATATTATACAAGCCAAACAAGACACTTCTGTAAGCCATATTCAACCCCAGGATCATTAGTTTGTCATCCCTGCAAAATCATCTCATCCCAACCCCCTCACTTTACAAATGGGGGAGAGTAGAAATAGCTCTTGTATCTGAGAAGCCATGGAGCTTGAGGGACCCTCAGCCATCTTCAGCCACTCTCTTGAGACCTTCACCCCTACCCCCATGGTCATTTTTTACCCTGTTTAAGGGAAACTCAGTTTCTCTTCAAGAAAGAAGTATTTGTTTCTTGTAAGGAGATTCTGAACAAGGGGAGGAGGGGGTTTGAGGTAGCCAGTGAGTTGAGGGGCAGCTGGCCCACTTTAGGCTAAAGGGAAAGGGGGATGAATTTGGCTGCCAAGAATAGGAAGTTACCATTTCAGAATCTAAAAATATCTATCACCATCTGTCCACTCGGGCACAGAATGATAAATGCAGATTAGTTCCTGGATGTAGACATGAATATTTTTATGTGTCAAGCTAATAATAATAACACCACCTTGTGTGGATAGAGCTCCACCTCCGTATTCCCCCGGGGCAAGCTAAATGGAATATACACATCATCTCAGCAAGACATGGATGGGGAAACCAAGGCAAAGAGAAACTCAGCTACACAACAAGGGTGACACAGCAAGTGAGCAGCTGGGACAAACCCTGGGAGTCCTGTTTCCAACCCTCAGCCCAGTACTGAATCTTCTGAGTTAGGCAGAATGTGTTAACAAGTAGCAGAATAAATATAACAACAGCAGTAATCACACTTTACATCTCTATAGTGACTTTGACTTTTTCTGTGCTTTCCCCACATCTGTGATCATGATAATCTATTACATTGCTAAAATACATTACAGTCTGCAAGGCCTTCACATAGACCTCCTCTCACCTGATCATCCCAACAAGTAAGAAAAGGTGATGGTAGACCAGTGAGATGAGATAAGGAGGGATTCTCCCTTGTTTCACAGGTGAGGAAACTAAGGCTTGGAGGGAGGTTTATCTAAGATCACATAGTGGGCAAGTTCATTCTCTCAGTGCACAGTAGAGCCTAAATTACCAGAGCAATTCTGATTCAAGGGGAACCCCAGGTTCAGAATCCCCCCACTGGCCCCCGCCTCCCCCGTCTCCAATTAGCTCAGCTCAGCAGACAGACTGGAAGTGGGCTGCTTGTACAAAGCCTCAGTTTTGTTTTACTGCCCTGGGATTAAAGGACAGCTAGTGGCCATCTAATCTCAGATTGAAGATCCCAAATCCCTTTGGCCCTGTTGGGGTAGGGGAGAGAGTGGGGGACTCCTAGGAAACAGAAGAAGCCAAACTGCTTCTCAGCAGGGTCTGGCACACCCTTAACCATAAGTCCAAAAAGTTTGGGCGGGATATTCATTTAGCTGCCTCAAATTCTGTTTCTCCCGGGAGGCTGGGAGTGGACTGCAATTCCAAACTGAGAGCCCTTTGCGAGCAAGGAAGGACTTCTGAGATCTTTCCTAAGCTGAGGCTTGGCACTCAGGAAGAGGAGTGGGCTGGAGGGAGCCCTGGGGCCCTGTTCCAAGCTTCACACATCCCCTTCAGCCCTTCTCATTCACACCCCTGAGGGTCACTTTCTCTCTTCTTGTCCCATTCCTTCCTCCCTCGATGGCCAGATCAGAGAGGATGGCACTGGGGTTGGTCAGAGTTTGAGGGCAGAGGTCAGAGAGAAGCCGGCAGAGAAGAAATCAGAGCTGCAATAGGGTGGGGCGGGGCGGAGGTCAGGACGCAAGGGGGCCATGGAGAGGTCAGAGTAGGGTTGGGGCGACAGGTAGACCCCTCGCCACCCCCACTCCTCGAGCTCAGCTCCCTCCACCTGCGCTTCTCCTACCTCCAGACCTGGCCGAGCTGCAGGAGGTGGACGAGGGTCTGCAGCAGCCAGACGCAGAGGCGGCAGCAGCGGCGGCGGTAGGCGCTGGCCGAGGAGGGCGCGGGCCCGGGACCCAGCTGGGGGCTGCCTTCTTTGGTCCGGAAGGCGGCGGCGCTGTCCTTGGTGCTGATGGAGGGCCCTCCGGCCCCGCTGTCCTTGGTGCTGACGGCGGGTCCCGGGGCGCCCGCGGGTTCCGAGTAATCGTAGACGAACCAGCGGAAGCTGAGCAGCTGCACAACCAGCGAGGGCAGGAGCACGAATAACAACGTGAGGCCGAAGTAGGTGTGCTGACCCTGCAGGTAGTAGGAGGCCGCCAGCCACAGGTCCGTGGCGCCGTCGGAGAAGAACACGAGCAGCGCGCACAGCACCCAGCAGCAGTCCCGTAGCTCGTAGCGCGGCCCCGAGCCCCCAGCCCCGGTCACTACGGGGCTCCCGGCCGCCACTGCCGCCGGCTCCTCGCGCCCGCCCGCACCACTCCGGGCTCCTCCGGCCGCCCCCTCCGGCCCCGGGCCGGCCGCGGCCGCCGCTCCATCCGACTTCGCGGCCATGTTGGCGGAGCAGGAGGCGGGGAGCGACTTCCGGGCGGCGGAGGGGGTGGGGTGCGGAGTGGGGAGGACCCTGTGCGGGAGGCTCCCGCCTCCTCCTCTTCCTCCTCTCCTCTTCTTCCTCCTTCCCTCTACTTCAATTATTCATTCCCCTCGGCGCCGCCCCCGTCCCTCCCCCACCCCGCCAGGGCTGCGGCCGGATGGGGGCAGCTCCCCAGGGAAGGGAGGGGGGAAGGGAGGGGAGAGCATCCCAGGTCACCCTCTCCTTCCTTCCTCAGAGGCGTGGGGCCCCAGCCACACGCTTTCTGCCTCTCACCCCCACCCCACTGCACTTCTTTATTTCCCTTTTCTTCACCGCCCCTCTCTCCAAACTCTCCTCTGCCATTTATCTCCTCTGTTTACCTCCAGTGGCCTAGGTCTGAGGAGGGTAGGGGATAAGGGACTTGGAAGCAAGGGGCTGCCTAGGCTGGCACCACAGTAACTCTTTATCAATCACTGGATGCTAACTAGCCATTTCCTAGTTTCCAGAATGTTTGCATATTGTTCTATCCCTTTCTTTGATCTTGAAGAGTCCCTTTTCCTATTGTCTTTTTCATATTGGTTTGAATGAGAAAATTGCAGCTCTGAGAGCTGCTGTCTCTTCCCCCCAACTCTCCCCTTCCCCCAACTCTCCCCTTTCCCTCCCTCAGGGACTGTTTTCTTCTGGCCACAGCCCTAGTAGAGTTTGGCAGGAAAGGGGCAACATCAGAGGGAACACCAGGTAGAGGGAAGAGCAAGTAAAAGGTCTGCAGGCCTGAGATTTAAGGGCATATTTTCAAGGAATTCTGAACCACAGATCCAGGGAGGTGGAAAGATGGGGCTGGATAGTTCTGAGGAATGAGATCCTAAATGTCCAAAAGATGTACTTTACCCAGGAAGCAATGGGAAACCACTGCAGAATTTGAGCAGGAGACAAATGTGATCAAGTCTGGATTTGGAAAGAAGCCCCTCTGCAGCCAGAGGAGAGAAATGCTCACTAGGAAACAGCTTGAGGGTGGAGAAGCCAGAGAGAGAATATAACAGGAATTTAGGAGAGGAGGTGGGGTTGCTTATACATCCTGGATACCCCAGCTCACCCCTAACCCCTATGCTCAGATTGGATGTGTCAGGGCATTTATTGCACAAACACTCATGTAGCAGTTTCTCTTTGCCTAGGTCCCTGGAGTCATTATGCAATTACTAACTCACTTTATCCTCCCAATTTGTGAAGTAGTTTCTGTTGTTTACCTCCCATTTTACAGACGAAGAAATTGAGTCACAGAGAAATTAATTCATTTGTTTGGAGCCCCACAGTTACTGAGTGCTTGAACCAAATTCAAGCCGTCATGTGGCCCTAGAGTAGGCTTTGCTATCTCACAAAGGTAGGAGAGTTTGGTGAGAAGGGGAAGAAGTGAAGAAGGGAGGCTTGAGGACCACCCTGCTTCAGAGCAGCTGGGAAGGGAAGATGAAGGGCGACAGCTGCCCTGGGTCAGGAAGGAGCAGCCATCTGCAGTCCCGCAGCCTAGCATCCCTTTCATGTCCAGGGACTGTTTTGGTCCCAGCAATGCTCAGGAGGTTGGAGAGCCAGCTGTGGCCCAAGGCTGAAAACAGAGTAGGAAGAGTTAGGGATTAAGAGAGTTTTCTAGGCTGGATTCAAAGTTAATAGTCTCTATCCGCAGGCTTGTGTAGACTAGTGGGAGTTTTTGTGGGTTGGGCTGGAGGGGAGTCTGAATCCCAAGTGATTTACTTAGGAAGAGTATCTTTTCCCTTTTTTTTTTTTTTTCTGTTCTACAGCCTTAAGCAGGGAGACTCATGGAGTGCACAGAGTCCTGGGCAGAGGGTAGCTCTCCCCTTGGACCCCCCTAACAGCCCTGGCCCAGTTCTGTATGTGTCTGGATCTCTGCCTTCTCACAGGTGCCTGGATGGGGCCTGACACCGAGGTTCTCACTTCTGGGCCCCACCCCAGTGAAGGCAACTTCTCTCCCTCCCATGCCTATCCACATCCTAGGATCAACCTGTTCAAACAGGCAGTAGATGACATGCTTTTTACGTCTGAGACTCTAGAACTGGAAAGCCTGGGTTCAAAACCTATTCACCTCTTCCTGACTCCATGACCTTGGGCAGTTCCTCAATTTCTCTTAGCTTCAGGGAAAAAAGCAAAATGGGGAAAGGTAACCAATGCTTTCTTTTTGGGGTTGGGGTGAGGATAATTAATGCTAATTTCTATCTAGGGTGATGCCTTCCACTGAAAGCCCTCCTGGATCTCCCACCGAACTGTGCCCCACACCTTATCCCTCAGAGAAATCTCTTTGATACTCCCCTGTTATGAGCTTCTGTGACATTTTAGTCTTTTCCTTCTTAACATCAGTACACTGGCAGTTTAATCTTTTACGTGTGCCTGTTTGGAATTGCCTGGGAGCTCCATAAGAGTTGGGACATTTTATCTATTTTCTTCACCAACAGTTGCCAAGTGCCCAGTGTTGTGCCTGGCACCCAATAGGCATTTTATAAACATCACTGAATGCATGAGTGAGTGATCAACTCTATGAAATAGTTTCTGTTGTTCTCCCCATTTTATAAACTAGGTAACTGAGGGCAAGGGTGGTGACTCAAGGAACTTTCAAGGCCTTGTGTATGTCAGGAATTGTGCTAAGAACTTTATGCATATTACCACAGGTTACCTTCAAACCAGCCCCCCTCTTTTTTTTTTTTTTAATCACAAGAAATCTTGAGACCCAGGCAGTTGCTGTCACTTGCCCAAAGCCATTGGTTAGGAACTAGCAGAGTTGGCTTTCAAGAACTCTACTTTAGGCAACTGGAGCAGTGACAGAAGAAGGATTTGATGAGCTGCGTGAAGTGTGGACCAGGTGGGAGTGACCTACCTATCAGTGGTACTGTAGAGGGGGTGGTAACCTGACCTGAATGGTTTGAAATGGTGAGTTCAGAATGGCCTGAGATCAAAGGTCGGGGATTCAGACTAGGACCCATAAGAAGGACAGCAATGGCATTTTAGTGGAAGCTGGCGGGGGGGGAGGGGGGCGCGGGAGGTCTCAGAACAACTTGAGCAAAATCTGTGCAATAGGACTGAGTCAGGCTCATTTAAGGGCTGAAAAGAGGCTGGGTGTGACTAGAATGGAAGGAGAGGGTGGACAGCAGTTTAGATCTGGACAGGCCCTGAGATCTTATCCAGTTCCCCAAGGCCCTCTCACATTTTACAGATGGGAACACTGAGGCCCAAAGAGAAGTCCCACCTCTAGCAAGTGGCAGAAACCAATCTGGGAGTCTTTCCTTCATCCCCAAGGGAATGGTCTCTGAGCTTTGTTGGGAATCTTGGGAATCACTCTTGGAAGCAAGTTCAATCCATGCTTACTGCATCCTCTACTAGGACCAGTTTCTAATAATATTCCTTTAGTTCTTGGGTAAACTATGTACAAGATAATTGGCACAGCATTGTTTACAACTGCAAATATTGGGAATGACTCAAATGCTTATCGGTCGGGGAGCAACTAAATAAATCATGGACTTTCTGACAACAGAATGGCATATGGCAGTAAGGGAGGTCATGGAGCACTTTGTCTCCTAATACAGAGAGGCCTCCATGGGGACAAGCAAGGGATAGAATGGGGGTGGGGTGGGGAGTGAAGCTGGGTGAAAGGGAGGATAAGAATCTATCTTTGTATTTGTTGTGTATGCACAAGGAAACTTTGGAAGTCTACATAAGAAAATGAGATTATCAAAGAAGGCACAGGGCAGAAGGGAAACAGGATGGGAGAGAGAGACTTCATTATGTGTCCATTTATAATTTTTTTTTGAATCATGGGAATGTATTTACCTATTAATAAAATAAAATAATAATGAGGACAGCTGCTACTCAGCTAAGGCTGAATGGTGTCATATGGGAATAAGCGGTCAGTATGGTCAGATTTTCTAATTACTCAAGAGAAGCCAGAAATCTGGATTTTATTGTACAATCTCTTGATTTTTAAATGTTGGCTCCATTTTTGCTCAGACATTTTTCAGGCCAAGTAAATAGGTCAGTGGGTCAGACATGGCCTGAGGGCCACCAGTTTCAGCCTCTAATGGCTTCCTGCTCCCAGGGCTGGAGTTCTCAACACCCCAGGGCCCCACCCCCATGTGGGCAGCAGAGGACAGAAAAGCGCCTTGTACTGCCCCCCTTTCCTGGCACTCTCAAACCCTTGCATCTTGGGGCTGCGACATTTGGGGCTTTTAACTCAAGATCTGGAAGGCAGAGAGGGGTTATGAACTCTCAGATAATTCCCTCCCCCAGGGCCCTGCAGGCTTCGAGGCCCAGCTGCCTCCCGCTGCCCACCCATCTGTCCCTGGGAGGTGGGGACTGGAGCGAGGCTGGCAGTGATGGGGGTGGACAGGAGTCCCCGCTCCGAGCCTCGGATCACTGGGCTCTGTCCAGATGCAGAATCCAAAGGAAAAGTCTAGAGACTGTGAGAAAAGGAAAACAGGCTTGGCTGTACCTACTTGGTGTGTGCTGAGTTAATTCACCAAATTACCGAATGCCAGAACTGGAAAGACCCTAGGGGACCATGTCATCCAACTCCTTCACTGCACTGATTGGGAGACGGATCTCTGCTCCCCATTCACTGCCCCAGACTGTGGTCTTGTCACTTCTCTCCTGGACAACTGGACAGGAACAGCCTCCTGATTGGGCTCCCTGCAGCCCCTTTTTCGCTCCTAATGTTTAGTCTCCACCCTTAGTCAGAGGGATCTTTTTCAAAAAGAAATCTGATCAGGTTCCCTGTCCGCTCAAAACCTTCTGACTACTTTCTACCCTACTTTGAGCCAGTCTTCAGCCCTGCCTACAATTTCCTGCTCTCCTCTCTAACCTCACCTCCCCCAGTCTTTCCTTTCTTCATTCTGTTCCAGTCACTGGCTCTTTGCTACTCTCTTACCATCCCAACCTAATCCCTCCTGCCTGGCTTTGTTCCCACAATTCCCCCAAGTATTCACAAGGCTCCATTTTACTCTTCTGTAAAATGTTGCCTCTTTAGAAGGGTTTTCCTGGTAACTCCCCCCTGACACTCTATCCCTTCACCTGCCTTATTTTTATCCACAACATTTATTCACTGTATGATGTTATAATATGTATTTATTTATTTCTTGCTTAGAATGTAAGATCTGTGAAGGCAGCAATCATCCCTATGTCATTCACCACTGTGTCCTCCACACTTAGTGCAACTTAGCACGTCCATGTGTAGGGATCCGAGCCAGCTGTGACATGAAAGGACACAAGTCTATAACTGAAGTATCAGCCAGTCCTGAGTCTGTCGTTACCTGCTTAGGTGACCTTGAGCGAGTCACCTCACTTACCTTCTCTGGGCCTCAGTTTCCTCATTTGTAAAACAAGGGAGTCACTAAGATACCTTTAATTCAGCGACCCTGGAAGGTCTTCCCTGTTCTGATGTCACTTTCCTCCCGATGGAATCTGAAAGTCCTTTAAACAAACAGTTGTGTTTATTTACTTACTTATTGAGTAGTTAACACAGTCACGTGGCTCAAAGTCCAGAGGTGCAAAGGGGACCCATTTGTCTGTCCTACCTTGTCCTCCAGCCATCACTCTCCTTTCTGGAGGCATTTAATGACAAGTTTCCTCTCTCAGTCTCTCTCTCATTTACTTATCTCTAAGCCCTATTTCACCATTTTGAAACACATAGCTTAATTATACATGGTTCTGTCCTTTGTGTTTTGTTCATGGAATAGCACTTTAGGAGGTCACTCCTCGTCAGTGCAGAGTGCCCTGGCTCTTTTTCATGGCTTCACAGCATTCCCTTGCAAGGATGGTCCATACTCTACTTCGCCAACCCCCTAAATAATGGGCAGTTAGGTTGTCTCTGGCCTGTTACAACAATCCGTCAGTGAATAATTTTGTGGACACACCATTTGGGGTATCTGTAGACTAAATCCATTTGCTGATGAACTGGTATGTGCGTTGATAATTTAGAGAGACACCTCTCTAGAGACTATGCCAATGTGTCCCACACATACTGGCATTGAGTAAAAGTGCTTTAAAAGGGTTTTTTTTAAATGGACTGCAATTCAGCCTCAAGACTCCTTGCAGATGGGGGGATCATGCCACCTTGCTAAGCCTGGTTCTTCTTCAAAAAAAGTATCCTACTTCATGATGTGTGATGGTAAGCATCAAAGGAGATAGTATGGGGAAAGTGCTCAGCACCTTTCCTGGCACATATTAGGGCCTCTGTAAAGATTAGCCATTCCTCCTCTGCTTAATGTTATTATCTGCCCCTAGACTGTGGGCTCTGTGGGAACAAGGACCTTGTCTGCCTTGTTTACTGCTGGAGCACAGCTAACAGAAGATGTCTAATAATTACTTATCGAGTGAATGAGTCCACTTCTCAGTGTCACTTTGCTCACTAGGCCATCCATTGTGACCTCACTCCTGCCTACCCATTCAACTTCAACTCCTATCCCTCTTTCCCCTTCTCCTTGGGTTCTAGCCACACTGGACTTCTCTAAGTTCCCTCCTGCCACGGTGTCTTTGCGTGTGCTGTTCCCCCTGCTGGAAATAGTTTCTCTACCTCACCTTCACACATAGCTTCTCTATTTGCTTAGTTTCTTTTTTTGTCATCCTTAGATCTTGGGTCAAAGGTCACTTTTTAAAAAAAGCTTCTTTTACTCCACTGCCTGATTAAAGGTAGGTTAAGATATATAATCTTATTGGACTTTGAGTTTTTCATTTGAACCTTATTGCAGTTAAGAATGGTACATGCGGGGTGCCTGGGTGGCTCAGTGGGTTAAAGCCTCTGCCTTAGGCTCGGGTTGTGATCCTGGGGTCCTGGAATCGAGACCCACATCGGCCTCTCTGCTCAGCGGGGAGCTAGCTTCCCTTCCTATCTCTCTGCCTGCCTCTCTGCCTACCTGTGATCTCTGTCTGTCAAATAAATAAATAAAATCTTAAAAAAAAAAGAATGGTACATGCACAAACGTCAATCTTTTCCTTGTGACTAAAACCCCACAGGACTTGGGACAGACTAGGCCTGTCCTATTTCCCAGTGGGTCCCCATGGCCTGGCATAGGCTAGACACTCAATAACCACTGCCTTGAGTAACTGAGTGAATGCCAACCTCTATTTTACAGATGAGTTGCGCCTCTCCTCTCCACCCAAGACAGGGGAAGTCTTGACTCCATGTTTCACCCTCTTTCCAGTGGAATGAACAACTCCTCAAAGGTTCCAGTTGGTGAAGAAGAGGAGAGAGGTGAGCAAGACAACTAGATCTTTAATTTCCTCCAACACATGATTAGGTCATGGGTACACTCAACCATTCAGTAGACCTCTCCTGCAGGTCCTGGGGACCTGAAAGGAAGCCCATGGAACCCCTAGCCCCAGCGGGCTCCAAGGCCAGTGAGAAAGCCAAAACAGTGGCAAAAAAACAGGTAGTCCAAAACAAAAAAATGACTGGTGTCAAAAGAAAAGAAGGACCAAATTTCCTGTGGAAGACCTGAGGGAGAGTGAGCTTTCTGGGGAGTTACGGGTGTTGGGGGAGGGTGTCTTCTTAGGAGGAGAGGCCTTAGGGGAAGAGTAAGCACTCAACAAGTGGAGAAGGAACGCGAAGAATATTCCAGGCAGAAGGCACAGCCTGAGCAAAGACAGAGAAGTGAGAACCTTGGGACGTGTTGGGGGACTAGGGTTCAAGAGGTGTGGAGGAAGATGAGGCCAAGAAGAAGCTGAGCTCACAGACAAACACCAGGAGACATGGCCCTAAAGGGTCATTGCAGCACTTCTAGTAAAGACAGAAAACAACTTAAATGTCCTTTCACGAAAGAATTGTTTAATAAATATGATGCTTACCTCCACACTGACCAGCCAGAGACAGGTGACTAATGTTTGACATCAGTGAGGATATGCATCACCGGTAGGGGAGTAAATGAGCACAGCCGTTCTGGAGAGGAGTGTGGTAGTATTTAGGGAAAAGAAGCATATTCATGCCTTATGACAAGGCAATAGCGCGCTAGCGTGATCAGGGTGGCTCTGTGTGGACTGATGAAGAGAAGAAAGGGAACTCAAGCATCCACAACCAAGGGAAAGGACAATTGAAATGAGGGGGGAAGGAGCCCAGGTTCTCTGGAGCTTCCAGGAGGAAGGACCTAGAGATACACAGAGTAGATGGACAGAGCTGAAAATACCAGATGAGAAAAAATAAAGGAGCAGGACATGAACATGGGTTGTATCACAATAATACTTATCTGGATTTAAAACACATATCCAGTTTATCCATTTCTATTAAAACCGGTTGAACCTAGTAACTCCACTCCTGGATAAAGACAGAACAGCAAGGCTTACATACGTGTTTATACTCCTAGACACACAACTGTTCCTATTTGCACTTTGTAACAGCCTCACACTGGAAACCACCATATGTCACCCATGGCAGCAGAATGGCTTAATTGTGGTGTATTTCGACCAGTGGAATACTTTACAGCATTGAAAGTAAGTGATCCATCCCAACTACACACATAATAGAGATAAATCTCATGAACAAAATGATGAGCAAAGGAAGTCAGACACAAAAGAGCATACACTGCATGATTCCATTTGTATAAATGTCAAAAACAGACATAATCAATGGCTGGTGTTAGAAGTGCGGGTGGTGGTTAGTCTTAGGGCAGTGGCTGGGAGGCCTTGGAGGGGATCTCCTAGTTCTGTGGTTTGATCTGGTTATATAGGCGTGTTGCATTTTTGAAAGTTCACGAACTGTCGTATACTTACGATTTGTCCTCTTCTCTTTGTGTGTGTGAAACCTTCATTAAATTTTTTTAAAAATCCATAAGCACACAAAACAGCTATTGTGCATTTTGTAAGCAGTCTCAAATATTTAAGGACGTCTATCAAACACGGAGAGAGTTTTAGTGAGGTCAGAATTGAGGGGTTTGGGGAGGAAAAGGAGGAAATGGTACAAACAAGAGAGGATCCTCGCAGATTACCTCCTGACCCTGTGCTAAGAACTGAGTGGTGGGACCTATTCAACCCTCTGTACTTCAGTGCATAAGAAATAAATGTAAAATTTAATTTAGAAAGCTAGAGAAACAAATGAAATATGGTACTTCTACACCATAGAAAACATGGCAGCTGTCAGAAGGCAGGAGAGTGATCTAAATTTACCAATCAAAAATATCCAAGAGAGGGTGCCTGGGTGGCTCAGGTGGTTGAGTGTCTGTCTTCGGCTCAGGTCATGATCTCTGGGTCCAGTTCAGTGGGAAGTCCACTTCTGCCTCTCCCCCTACTTGTGCTCTCTTTCTCTCAAATAAATAAATAAATAAACCTTTATTTTAAAAAGTTTCTTTTAAAAAAATGCCCAAGAGTAAACAGACTACAGAGGGATGCATTTGTGAGTGCTGCCCTCCATCCGCCATCCCGCCCTGCCACCCACATGATGGTTGCCCCTATTTTCTGGGGTTCCTAACTATGTCTTTAAATGAATATCACGGTTCTGAAAAGACATACTCAAACAGGAACTCTAAGGGGAACTGGGATGGGGGGAGGGGTGTCAAAAAGGAACTTGAGTCTTTTCTGTAATGTTTTCACTTTTGGTAAGAAGAATCTATTCCTGGAATTTAAAATGAATAGATTTAGTGTTCAAGGTAGTAGTAAAATCCAGTGCAGGGAGGCCTGGAATGTTCTGGCCTTGCATTCTCTTTGAGGTCACTTAAGATTTTTCAAGTCGAGCCACGGGACCGTCTGTTGCCTGACGAAATCGGGGCGAGGGGAGCTGGAAGACAGGTCCCCACCTGGCGTCCCCATCTGGCTGCATGATCTCAGCGTGGTCTCATCCCCTTTCCGGGCCTCAGTGTCTTCATCTGCCCTATGGGAATCAGGTTTCTGTGTTACTAGGGGGTGTGGGAGGATGAGGTGAGGGCACAGAGGAAGATCGTATGAATATAAGGATTATTCTCTGGGTCAGAGGAGGAGAAGGAGTGGAGCCCTCCCCTCCACCTGCCAAGCCCACAAGGGCGCAAAGGAAGCAGAGAGGGGCTGGGGACCACCCAGGAGAGCAAACAGTCCATCTGTGGGACAGGGGCACGTTGTCAGCAGCTGGGAGGCCCGGCCTGGACTACTCACAGGCCAGAACCCATGAGGCAACCACCCAGGTTGCCTGGAGAATTGGGGTATTGAGCCGGCTTCTTGCTGCTCCCAGCCCCAGTGCAGCTACGGTCCTGTTGCCTCTCCAAGTCCCCATCATCACTCTCCCACCCTTAATATCCCACTCCTGGGGCTGTTCCCCTCCCCCTTTTTAATCCATCTTAGCCCCACAGCCGGAGAATGCTTTCACAAAGTAAACTCCATCATGTTCCATACTCCCTCAAAACCTTCCACTAGCCTCTCACGGATCTATGAACAAAATCCAATTCCCTTACCTTAGCCAAAAAGTTCTGGCACGATCTGCCACTCCCACCGCCCACCTCCAGCATAGGGGTTAAGAGCCTGGCCTCAAAGAGAATCTGCCCAGTTAGAGTTCTGGCTCTTTCCTTCCTCCATTCACTCAAAAATACCACTGACCACCTGCTATGCACTAGGCACTGTTCTAGGCATTTGGGATACATCAGTGACAAATGAGACAAAGATTCCTGCTCTCGCGGAACTCCCTTTCTAGCAGAAGGAGACTAACAGTAAATACGAGTAAGTTAATTACACAACACACTGGAAAGTGACAAATGCTATGAGAAAAAGGAGGAAAAGTGGAGCAGAGGAAGTTGATCAGAATACGGGGACGAGCGGGGTTTACAGTTTTAAATGCAGGCAAGTGGTCGGGGAAGGTCTCACTGGGAAGGTGAAATTTAAGCCAAGACTTGTAGCAAGGGAAGGAGGGAGACATGCAGCCATGAGGGCAGAGGGAAACAGTGGTGAGATAGGCAGGAAATGCCTCAGAGAGGCAGGGCTGGGCAGACAGGGTCTCATGGGTCTGGGCAAGGAGTTTGGCTTTTACTGAGTAAGATGTGAGTTTTGGGGAGTTTTTGACAATAAGGGGTGGGGGAAGCAGGACAGGGAAGGAGCAGAAACCCAGCAGACCTTGCAGGTGTCCTGTGAATGGCAACTTTAGTCTGATCCCATGTGGGGACTGTGGGATATAAGTCAGACCTCCGAGTTATCCACCCACACAGGCACCAGCATCCCAGGCAAGGAAGGTAGGCTTTCATATCTCTGAAATAATGGGTTATAGCTTAGGCGGAAGATAAGTCACCCCAGGAGGCTTCAGCAGCCTGTGGGCAAGGATATCCAAAGAGGGTGCATAGTAAAAGGAGATCCTAGGGGGATGGGTACAGCATTAATCTTGTTGGCTCCAGTCCCCAAACACCAAAGTCCCAGCAGCCATATCCCTTCTGGCCTGGGCTGAGGGTGACAAAAGATCAGGTGTGTGCCCAGTGTGACCAAGCAGGGTTTTTCTGGTTAGGGATCAGCACCCCCAGACCTCTGCCCACCCCTGAACCCCCACTCGAGCCTGCAGAGGGATTCATCTTCTGCAATATCCTGACCATGTGGCAGTCCAGGCTTCCTTCTGGGATTCGAACTAGTTACCCTCGCCTTAGTTCTGCCCATCTTTGAATATTGTGGATTTTAGAAAGTTCTGCTTCATGTTCAGTCTACTCTTTTATTCTGTAAACGTTGGCTGAGCACCCACTGTGTGCAAGGCACCGTTCTAAGTTCTAAAGACACAGCAGAGAACAAGACAGATATGGTTTCCGCCCTCGAGCTTACAGCTGGACAGGCAGATGATCGGAGAAAAAGATAGTATTTAAGCACAGAGTTGGGGACACTGGGGAAGTTGTGTGAGTCTAGAGGAGACTCCAGACCCTTGGGAAGAGGTGACACCAAGCTGATTAGTGGAGGTGTACCTTGACACAGGTACAAAGGTGCAGGAGAAAATTAATCCAGGCTAATGAGGAGTGAGTGCAAAGGCCCTGAGATGCGCCCCCCCCCCACCTTGCCTGCTACCCCCACTGCTACTCCTTGATGCAATGACCATCCTCACTTTCTTAAATGATTGTAGCAGCCTTCCTCTTCGGTTTCCCAAAGAGGGACAACGAAGCTGGGATATGCAGTCACTAACTCTTCTGTCTTCTTGGTTAAGGGTCACTCCTGTGGGCCTTCACTCACCAGCATTCCCGCAGTCAGCTCGCATCTGTGAGCAGAGAGAAGCCGGAAGCCACAGGCTTGTGCACCATCGTGTGCAGCTGACATCCAGGGAGGGCTTCTCCGGTTTGGGCAGGGCACCTACAAACCCTTCTATAGAACTGTCTGCTCAATGTCCCCTTTCCGACCTCATCTCCTATCTTCTTCCCCTTGCTCGTTCTGTTCTACCTACGCTGACCTTGCTAGCCTTCCAATTTGCCAAACAAAGCCTCATCTCAGGGCCTTCACATTTGCTATTACTTCCACCTGGAACATGTTTCCCCCTAGACATTCACATGGCTCACCCCTCACCTATTCCACATCTCTGCTCCAGGGGAACCTCATTAGAGAAGCCCTCCCTGACCGCCTTGTTGCAGATAGCCCCTCCATCAGTTTTTCTCTATCTTGTCCTGAGCTGCTGTTTTCCATAGCATTTATCCACCTGACACATATCTACTTGTTCCTGTGTTTATCATCTGTCTCTCCTGCCAGACTGGAAGCTTTCTGAGGGCAAGGACCATGTCTGGTTTTTGCTCACGGCAGAGGTCCTCTAACAGGGTCTGGGCAGTCAAGAAATATTTGTGAAATAAATGGTTCCAAACACAAATGAAACATATGACTTCCCTCCCCAACACTTTCAGTGGCCAGAAGTGCTCTCTAAGGGACAGTCACAGTCAATTTGGGAGCCTACTTTAACCCTTCCCCATCCAGGCTCATTTGGCAGGGGTCAAGGGTCAGCCTGGTCTAGCCCTCTTGGGGCCCCAATGTCTTCAGAAGAGACCTGGTCCCGGGGTCTAGGCCCTAGGGATGCCTGGTAAGCCCTGTTTCTCCTTTGGCAAATCTTCCTCCTTCCTTCATAGGGCCTGTGCCTGCGTTTCTGAACCAGAAGGTGTTTACACAAAACATCTTGGGTTTGGCGACAAATTCACCCTCAGTGAGGAATCCTTAATGAAGCTCCTTCTTTCCCCAGGCAGGGCAGCTTTAGAGAAAATTAGCTCTGTCTCTGGCACTTGAAGGAAGCCAAGGCCAGGCAAGGAGGAGTTCCTATTGGAGTTTCTGGGGCGACAATCTGGGGGAGAGGTTTTTTTGGTTTTGTTTTGTTTTCAGAGACAGCCGTGGTATAGAGACCAGAACCTAGACACACATTTGCTCCTGACTTTCTGTGTGACAAAGCATTGCCTTTCTCCTGGCCTCAGTTTACAGCTATGAAATGGGCGGTAATAACCCATCTCTCCACAAATTGTGAAATTCAAACAAGGCAAGGGATGTAAAAGGGCTTGGTTGCGAGGGACCGAATGAGAGCATAAAAAAGCTGGAATCAGGGAGGCAGGAGGTCAGAATTCTAGTCTCAGGTCTGCTATTGACTTTGTAAGATCCTCACCTCCCTCTGGACTTCAGCTTTTTCACATGTATAATGAGGGGTTTGGGCATGAAGATCTGTAGGGAGCCTTCTTGTTCTGAAGGACAGCCACATTCCACCTGCATTCCTCTTCTTGGAGGTCCTTCCAAATCCCATGGCCCACGCCGATTTGCTTTCTAGCACTTATGGAACTTCTTTACTGAGCTGACACTTCATCGCTCACTGCACATGGTTTTCCAGCCCCTTCTTTGGGTCTAGGTCAACTGCTCTGGACATTGGGCCCAAGACAGAGGTTTAACAAATACTGGTGAAGGCTGAATTTTATTTTTTTATTTTAAAGATTCTATTTATTTATTTCACAGAGAGAGAGGGAGAGATCACAAGTGGGCAGAGAGAAAGGGGGAAGCAGGATCCCTGCTGAGCAGAGAGCCCGATATGGGGCTCTATCCCAGGACCCTGAGATCATGACCTGAGCTGAAGGCAGAAGCTTAACCCACTGGGCCACTCGGGCGCCCCCAAAGTTGAATTTTAAAAATGATTCCTGCCTCCTTCTGATCCTGCAGAGAGACAATGAGGGGGATTTGTATCACTCCATTTTATAAATTGGAAACTGAAGGTGTCAGAGGTTAAATAGAAGTCACACTGATACACAGGCCTTCTCAGTGTTCCTTAGACAGGGGAAGAATGATTTGTATTATGCCAAAACACGTATCACTGCTTGCCATAGTAGGTAACTACTTGTTTTGTCATGAACTGTCGTGTTTCCCACTCGGATGAAGTTACACGAGGGCAGGGACTATGTTTTATTCACTGCTGCACCCTCAGCACCTAAGACTGCCTGGCCCCTCGCAGGTGCTCAACAGAGGAAGGGTGGTAGGAGGCATAGGAAGCCGCTCTGCGGACTACACTCTCTGAGCCTGCAGGGGCCGCTCCAATCTCGCCCCCAAAGCTAGGCCCCGCCTCTCGCGTCCTGCGGACGCTTGCGAGTTGGAGCCTGCGCACCACAGTTCTTTTAAATGCGCTTGCGCGCCGGAAGCCTTGCCCAGGCGCGTGCGCAGCCGACGCCGCTCCCAAACGGAGTTTAAGCGGTGTAACCCCCGGCGTGAGTCGGAGTTGGCGGACACCATGCTGTCACCAGAGGCGGAGCGGGTGCTGCGGTACCTGGTGGAGGTGGAAGAGCTCGCCGAGGAGGTGCTGGCGGACAAGCGGCAGGTAGGAGGCCCGTTTGTGGCTCTGGGGCCGGGGTTCCCACTCGGGCCCCAGGCGGTTGGGGCCTGGCGGCGAGCGCTGTAGGCCGCGTGCGGGTTTCGGAATCCCAGTGGGCTGGTGGGGCTCACGGCGCTGACCACAGACGTGGGGCGGTGGGGAGGCAAGGTGGACCAGACATCTGCTACGGCGCCGCGCTTCACGTATTTATTAGCACGTCGGTGTCTCCATCGTTCCTCCTCCACTCTCCGTGCCCTCCGGATCCCGAGCCACTATCTCTTTGTGTGGTTTACCTGAACACCTTTTTCAGAACGCAGTTCCCCCTCAGGCCCCATCCCACCGACCGTGGGTGCACTGCCTTCGCCAAGGCTCTCAGAAGAGGAAGAGAAAAGAGACCGGAGTAGTCTTGAGATTGGGCAGGTGGGGACGCTTTGTACACCTGCATAGGAAGTCTGGGTCTTGTGCTAATTTAAGTGCTAAGTGTTTGGAGAGATTTATTGGGGGAAAGGAGGGTGATGTGACTGGATTTAGGCTGTAAAAGGATTCCTCTGGCTGCCGTGTAGAGCACAGAACGTAGGGGGGGGCAAGGGGCCTGTGAGGGGCCACTGCCAAAGTTCAGGCGAGGGATGGGTTTGGGCCAGGGAGGTGGTGATGAAGACAAATGAGTGGGTCAGAGGTAAATTTTGGAGGCGGGTTTAGTAGGCCTTGATGATGGTAGTATGTGGGTTGAGGGAGTAGGAGGAGTGGAGAATGATTCATGACTCCTCATTTCCAGTTAGAATAATTGCATGATTGGTAGGGTATTTACTGAAAAGTGGAAGACTGGGATAAGTGCCCATTAAATTAAACACTGCATCAGGGTGTGCGTGATGATAATAAAGTAGCGATTAAAATGTCTCAAGCACTTACTGTGTGTCAGGTTCTATGCTAGCTCATTTAGTTCCTGGCTCAGTAACCTGGGAGGTAGGTGCCATTCGTCTCTCCACTTCTCAGAAGGAGAAATTACACAGCTCACATTCAAAACTTGGTATTGCAGACGCTCCAGAGCCAACGCTCTCAAGAAACTGTACTGCCTCCTTACTTCCTTAGTAGCTTCTGTGATGCTAGGTCAGAAACAGCTGGAGGAGCTTGTCCAGGGGGAGGCTTTGACTCCCCTCCTGATTCTGAAATGCTCTGAAGCTTGAGCATTAGCTCTCCTGTGAATAATAATGAATTATCCATTTAATCAGCAAATATTTCCCCTGCACTCTCTGTGGGGAGAGTACCTGCACCCTGCACAGAGCATGGTCTTTAAAGATCTGGAAAGTGAATAGGGGAAGAAATACATTTACACATCAGTGTGCTTTAGGCGTGACATTGGAAGAAACCCAGGAATGATGCCTTGTCTCTATTGGGTTTTAACAGCCCCTGGTCTGTTGGAAGGTGGCGGTTTGGGACAGGAGGGAGCTGAGTTCCCTCCTGCCCCTGTGCTTTGCAGATTGTGGACCTGGACACCAAAAGAAATCAGAACCGGGAGGGCCTACGGGCCTTGCAGAAGGATCTCAGCCTCTCTGGTAAGTCAAGGTTTTGTCACTACAGCCCGGGAGGTGTGTTTTTTTCCTTCCAAGGCTTTCAACTTGTCCCTAATAGAGACCAAAAGCCTCACATATGTGACACAGCTTGTGGAGATGAGGAAGAAAATGTTGCAGGTCTGACACTGGTCTGCTTGCTGTTCCTAAGACCCCAAGCAAATTACTGGTCTTTGCTGTTCCTGTTTCCTTTGCCTAGCTCACTCTTTCCTCAGATGTCTGTGGGGTTTGTGCCTCGCTTTCTTCAGATCTCTGCCCAAATGTCACATAATCAGTGAGGCAATCCCTCTGACCCTGCTTTATTTTTCTCCAGAGTACTTAGCCTTATCAGGGTCTCACAAATTGTATCTTTGCTTATTTATTCCTTCTCCTCCACTATATCATAAGCCCGATGAGGGTAGAAACTGTGTTCTCAGCATCTAAAGCAAAGCCTGGCAGAGAATAGGTGTTCAAAAATATTTGTTGACAGAGTGACCATTTGCCATTTCAGAAGATGTGATGGTTTGCTTCGGGAACATGTTTATCAAGATGTCTCATTCTCAAACGAAGGAAATGATTGAGAAAGGTAAGGCCTTCTGGGGATGCGTCAGGGACATGTCTCCCCCGCCAGCCTTGGTCTTAACCCAGAACTGAGTCAGGCTTTGGGCCATCTAATGAGAGGCAGCTGCATTACAGGGCTCAGACGGGTGTGGGTTTTAATCCCTGCTCTGCCAGTCTTGAGTTATTTCCTCATCTCTGAAGGAGGGGATGCATCCCCAGAGCACAGTTGTGAAGTGGAGATAAAACTGTGTGTACATAGCCTAGTGCTTGTTTATCAGTGAGGAACTAGCTGGGCCACAAATACAGAAAACCCAATAAATGGAGGTTTGGGAAATCTGGTTCTGTTTTTCTCGTCAGTTGTTCACAGGTAGGCCGTCCAGGACGGGCACTGACACTCAGCAAGGTCACCCTCATGTATTCTTGGAGGGGCTGTGTCATCTCAGGCCTCATGTCCATAGGCCAGCCTGCAGGAATGGCAGAGGGCTTGCTTTCTCCATTTATGGCCTTGCCTTCTGTTTAGAAGTACTGCTGTTCTCCTCAGACTTCTCACATCTCATTAGCGAGAACTGCGTCATGTGCCCCCCATCCCTGTAGCTGCAAGGGAGCCTGGCAGAGTGCGCTTTTCTGTTTCACAGCCCTGCCGTAGAGACTGCACTGAAAATGGAGGTTTGGGGAGAGCAAGCCTCTAGGGTCTGCCACAGCCTGGGCACTCAGCATGTTACTCAAATCTTCACAACCGCGATCCTGGAGGCTCTTTGGAGAAGCATCATAAAGGCAAACGGTTAAGGTGCAGATGTGTCCTTGGCTGGAAGAAGGAAAGATTATGCATGTTTTCTCTTCCCCTACCCTTGAAAATATATGTGCCAAAGGGCCAGCAAGGTGGCCTCTGTCCCTGAAGGCAGAATTTCTCTATCCTTGTTGAAATAAAATTTTAGCAAAGGAGACTGTATCAACTTAGAGAACTTGCCAGATTCCTGTTGGAAAATACACACTAATATTACAGTTATAAAATTAAGAGTTGTCATTGCACTTGAGTGGTGGGCAGGCCACTCAGGCTGAGCTTTCAGAGGGGTCACTTGCCTGGCTTCCGGATTTGATCCTCAGCTGTCTCGGCCCACAAATGTGGTCTTGGCACCATACCTATAAGGGTTCTGGGACATTATCATCACTGGTTCTCAGGGGTCGATGGGAGCTCAACAAGCTCATAAGAGACCAGGGTTGCTCATTTACCATGAGCGCCAGAACCATTGCCCAGGCTAGAGGGCTTGGCTGCTCTGGTGTTCACCCCATCAGAAAGAGCGAAAATCTGTGGGGAGGACAGAGTAGCCAGCTTATCATCGTGAGCAGGTGGAGTCTGGTGACATTAGGCAGTTGTATCACCAAGCTTTGTAGCCTCTACTTCTCACAGTGCAGTTTGCATTCAGGTGCATCCATCTTGGCAAGATAATCTTTTCTGTTCACGGTGAATTAGGTTAAGCTTGAGCATCAGGCTTGCCCATTGATTGTTTAGGTCACATGTTACCGCGGTCATGTTATTTAAAAACTGCTCACCTTGATGGACTTGGGTTTGTGAGATTCCTTAGCCACACATTTTCCAACCATCTGGGATGGGCTGGGTCTAGGTTCTTCATTCTGGTCTCATGTTTCAGTATTCTGTAATTTCACAGTGGGAGGGGGACCTACTGTCCAGATGTTGCCTTCCCTACCCCTGAACAGCCAAAGGTACTTTGCATAATGAAAACAGGTCAGTGGACAGGGAGGTGGGTCCTCAGTCCTGTCCTGGGCTCTCTTAGCTGTCTTGGGCAAATCACCTCCCTCCTCTAGCTCTTTAGTTCCTTCCTCAGTTGGTCCCTGAGGTCCCCTTCTTCCCAAATGCCAGGAGCCCTTGCTTTCAAGGAGGCTGGAGAAAAGCTGACATCCCCAGCTGCCTCTGGGTCAGTGTGTCTGTAGTATAACCCCATCCTCTGCCCACCTCATCTTTTTCAGATCAGGGTCATCTGGATAAAGAAATAGAGAAACTCCGGAAACAACTTAAAGTGAAGGTTAACCGCCTCTTTGAGGCCCAAGGTATGGGCCTGGATGGAACTGGAAACCGGGAGGGGAGAGAACTGTCCACATGGACTTTACAGAGCACGGGTGGGAAGCCTCTCCCAGGTGGGTGGGCGAGGGCCTGGGCGGCACATGAGCCACCCGGAGGCTGTGGGCAGGGTGGTGGTCATAGCTGCCCAGAGATGGAATGGACAGAGAGGTTTGTGGGGTGTTACTCCTGTGTCAAGTTTTCTTCTGCCGTAAGAGGAACAGCCTGGGGTGTCTTGTGTTATATCCTGGGGCATGGTACAGGAACCAGAACGGCTCTGACTGAGGGGACTCAGAGGGCCTCAGGTCAGATGGTCAAGGTCAGAGCTGAACTTCTGGGTGACCCTAACCACTGCAGACGGGTCACAGGTGTGGCAGCAATCAGTAGGTTTGTGAGCAGCAGTCGTGACTCTGCAGGTTCTTGGGGACTATGTGCTTTGTCCAGTACACTGCAGAACTCGAGGCCCTTCCTGTTAGACCTTAAGGCTAAGTGTTTGGCAGCATGGATGCCGCAAAAACCCCTTCCTGGGCCTGACTCCAGGGCCAGCAGGAGGTAGGACAACAGGAGGCCCGACTTGCTGATGGATTGTTTTCTCCCCCTAGGCAAACCAGAGTTGAAGGGTTTTAACCTGAACCCCCTCAACCAGGATGAACTTAAAGCTCTCAAGATCATTTTAAAAGGATGAAGCTTAAGAACCATGATGGGGGGACCTGTGACAGCATCTCCCCCTGTGGTCATGGAGGACCCAGGACTCTCCAGCTTCATAACCTGCAAGGACATGATCTACACTGCTAGGAGATTTGTGTCAGGAATCTGAGCATGAGAAGCCTCTGTCTGTGGGGATTGTGACTTTGTGACGGCAGGAGGGAGCCCTCAGCCTGCCAGTGTCTGCTGGGTCTCACCATTGGAGCTGGATGGACACAAGACCCATTGATGGGCCTTGGCAGCCACCAGCGATGGGCGGGGGCAGTGCCCGTGGGGGTGAGAATGACCGCAGCAGGCACTTCTAACAAGGGCCTGCTGTTCAGATGGGCCCCCAGCAGCAGCAGGGAGCATCATTCCTGCATTCCTTTCAGGAACAGAGGCATTCTCAAGCAGCATGTAGTGGAATTAGAGTAAAGCGGGAGGCTCACAGGTGGTTTCTGAATGAAGGACAGAATCTCGGTGCTTCATAGGTCACCGCAGCCATCTGTGGGACAGATACGCCGTTCCCCACCACGGCCTCCGCTGTGGCCCTTTTTTCCTGCCTGCCCTTGGGACGGAGCCCAGAGCAGGTGCTGCATAGCAGACTCGGCACCTGCTGTTGAGTCAGAAAGTCCTTGCGGAGTCCTGCGCTGGGGGTGGGGGAGGGAGCTGCCTCTTCACATAGCTCTCCGCCGCCTCTGAAGGCAGGCCTGGGCTGGACTGCTCAGAGTTCCTGCCTGCCCTCCGTGCTCTCCGATCCTGGGGTCAGTGTGCTGTGAGGGCAGCACTGTGTCTTTCATGTTCACTGAGGGCTTAATAAACGTTTCCTAACGGAATGAACGGTAGCTCTGTTCTTTACCTCATCTTGTCCTTAATTGAGGGCACATTGCCTTGAGGACATCACCTACGAAGGGACAGTGGCTCCTGTTGGGAAATGATGGCAGGACTCGATAGGCAGTAACAACGGTAATGGCCTCACCTGGTCCCCTCACCCCACTTGTCTCCAGCCCATAATGGTTCAGGAACATAGGCTGGTATGGCCAGATCTTAATGTTTTATTTTTGTTGTTGTTTTCAAGAGGAGCTAGAAATTTGGATTTTTAAGTTGAATTTTGTCTTTCAAATATTGCTAATGCAGAGATTTTCAGAGACTTGGGTGTTGGCCAAACAATACACCTTACATAAGCCAAATTTGGCCCATACCTGATTTTGCATCTTGAGTTTAAGTAGAATAGCATGTGCTTTCCCTAAAGTGGGGAGATGGAATTGGAAGCTAGATGTCTGTCCATAGTAGACTAGTTAAAGGAATGGATAGCTTCAGATAGTGGAATACGGTACACTGTCATCAAGATGAGGAAGCTCTCTAAGCACTCCCTGCGAGTAAGTTCCAAGATGTAGTAAGCGAGAAAAGCAAGTGAACAGAGGGGTCTAATCCAATCATCTGTGTGCACACACTGCCTCATGGTGTCCCGTCCCCCCTGACCTGTCCCAAAGACAGAAGCTGCAGGGTTGGAGCACAAGGGTGAAAGACAAGGACACATGGACATGGCTGTTGCAGTCCCTGGCCCAGGATTCCTATCTGAACGTTAACGCCTGCCTGTCTAGCAGGGTGGTGGCTAGGCCAAAGGAGAGCCAGTCGGATTGGCTGTCCTGGAAATGAGGAGCCTGTGTCTGGGGCTGTCTGGTCTTGCCTCTGTCACGAGGATGCAAGGAAGTCCCCACGCTCTGGAGGCAGGAGGCCCAGAGTGGCTTGGCTTCTGGCCTTCCCAAGTCTAGATGGTTCACTTCTGGGGTTTGCCAGTATTTTTCCTTCCAAACACCCAGCCCTTCTCTAGGCAGTCAGAATCTGCTATTTGCAACCCAAGAGCGGTCACGCAGCAGCAGGGAGAGTTGCAACAGGTGCTACCTGGGTCCCATAGGTCCCCCATGGAGCGGTTCGCCCACAGCCTGCCCTGTGGCAATCTCTCTTAAACCAAGAGGAGGCTTAGGAATGGGGAATATGGAGAAAATGCAGAACTTTTGACTTTTCGCCCAACTCCCTACGCCATCTCCTTTCCTGCCAAGCCAAGGCTTTCTGGTTTAAAATGCTCAGCTCCCAGGAAGACGCAGAAGGCACCTGCATCACCCAGCTGACTCAGATGAGTGCACCTTTGCAAAGACACTTGCTAAGCAGCCCTGCCTTCCCGATCCTTACCTTGTCCATCTGAGAAATGGGGATGTTCTGGTCCACTGGTTTTCAGATGGTTGGGGGAGCTCCATGAGTTCCCTGACACACCAGGTCAGGGTGTTGAAAGGAGACAAAGATGTACTTAAGAATCAGCCCTTCCCCAGAGCCCAGTAAATACAATCTAGTAACTGCTTGCAAGTCAGCCTTAAGACCAGTTCCCTAGCCCCTGAATCCTTCCTCCTGAGGGATCGTTTTAACCTTTGAGACATCAAAGGGTCAAATCCGGGAGGACTTGGCTTCAGCCAACAGCATCCCCTGAGCCGGGGCCCAGTGTGCAGTGACTCCAAGTAAGTAAGGCCTGTGCTCATTTATTAGATGTGGTCTCTCTGGAGTAGTAGGGCTTGCCGCAGCTGTTCTCACTGGGCCCAATAGCCATGCCAATCCCACAAGGTTAAAACACATCCAGTCCCAGGGATTAGCTGTCTCTGGGTGCAGAGGTGCCCAGGGTGGGGACCCAGAGAAGCAGAGAGCAGGCAGTAGCGTGGGTAGTGTGCAAAGCTGCTGCCAGGCCAGAGGGAGGGAGGTAAATGCTTGGAGGTGCCACTGTGCTGGGAATGGGTGGGGAGGAGACTGTGGGGGAGCACCTCCTGGTCGGGTTGCTGTCCCTGCAGCCAGGACTAACTGGAGGCTTTCTTCTGGTTCTGAAGGGAGCGGAACAGCTGCCTCAGCTGGTTATTCCGGTCATTGACGCAGCCTAGAAGAGAATCGGAGTGTTGGCTGGGATGGCCTTGGTAGTGGATTTGATAGTGGAGGTATGGGCTTGGGGGGGCTGGGTAGGGCCTGTGCTCCCCCTACCTGGAGGGAGGGAGGAAGGGCCTACAGGAGCCGTGCAGCCCTGGATGGCCTATGGTTGGTTTGCGTACTGCCTCCGCACCGTGGCCCTTGAGCAGGTCATTGACCCGCCTCCAGCTTAGTTTTCTCATCCGTAACCCAGGACACCTGCTTTCAGGAGTGGATATAAGGCTCACCAAAAGCAAAATGTAACATTCACTTCAGCTAACTTTGACCCCGGTGCTGAATGTGGATTCACATGTTCTGCCTTCACAGGAATGATATATAAAAGAGAAACTGAGGTTCAGGAAAGTTAAATGTGCTCCAAATCACACCAAAAGTAGCAGAACTGAGACTTGAACCCAGGGTCTGTAGCACCAGAGGCCAAGCTCTTAACCAAAGCTCCACACGACCTGTCCTCTTGGCTGCACTTGCAGGAAACACATGCAAGCTGGCACAGTGCCTGGTCCCTACCAGGTGAGGCGCTACCTTCATCCCCTTCCCCAGCCCATAGGACAGGCACAAGCGGTTAGAGATCAACTTTCCCCATGAGCAGCCCCTATGCTCCTGGAAGCGTGTCCCAGGTGGTCCCCGCTTGAGAGGCCAACACAAGCTTCTGAGATGCCTCCTCTCCCAGCACATTGACGGTGTCACCCACTTCGTGCTTGTCCTCGCAGTGGGTCCACGAGACAGCTCCATGGTCATTTAGTTGTGCCAGGCCCTTGGCTGGTGCTCACCAACGCTGGCTGAGTGGCTAGATGGCTGTGGCCACCACTACACTGACCTGGAAGTGCCTGCCATCTTTCTGAGCAGCCCTGCGCCCCATCCCTGCCTTCTAGGCACTGACTGGCCATCAAAGCTTCCACCAGTGGGGACCTGCTATATGTGTCCCCAGGGTTTGCCAAAGTGTGTTCCACAGAACCCTAGCTTTAATCACTTCTTTCATAACTCCCAAAGCTTCATGTCCAGTGCAAACCTGTTTTTGGAGTTCTAGACTCATCTCTGAGTTGCCTGCTGATCTTTTCACCCCAAAACCCCTCAACTCTTCCCTAACTCACTTCGTCCATGCTCTTCCCACCCCAACCAGCTCGTCTTGTACTCACTACCCTCCATCCAGACACTCGACTGGAGGCTTGGGAATTACTTAAGAGACTTCTAAAGCAGTGGCTGTCAACCGAGGCTACACTTTAGAGTCACCTGGGACCTATAAAGCAGACTTATGGCCTGACCAATGTACCTTTACCTTCAGCGGGCATTAGTATTTTTGAAAGCTCCTGCAGGTGTCCTCCGGCAGCCAAGATGGAGAGAACCATGGTTCTCTCCATCTTGGCCACTCAGACCGGGTCCAGAGACAAGCAGCATTCATATCTGAGGCAGGTGACTGGCAAAGATGGGCTACAACAAGCCCTTCCATTCCTCTCTGCACGTGTCTCTGCAAAAGGTGCTTTGCGGCTCCTCTGTTTGAAGGTGGGAGCTACCTCCCGGCCCTGTGAATCTGGGGTGAAGCAGCTTTGACGGGTGGATGGCAGCACAATGACACTATACTGCAGGACCTCCGAGCCTAGGCCTCAAGAGGCTTCCCTAGGACTTCTCTCACCTTCTCGGAACTCTGAGACTACCGTGTGGGGCCGGACTGCTGGAGGACGAGTGGCCTCCTGGAAAGAGAGGCCCAGCGGACGGCCAGTCTCAACCACCACACGAGGCTATTCTAGGCTACTGGCTCTCAGTGAATCTGCCAGGCGCCTGCAGCCCTCTGAGTAACCCCAGGCAAGACCTGAAGGATCAGCAAATAAGACAGCGGTTGCTTTAAGCCTCTGGGTTTGGGGAGAGTTGGTTTGTTATATAACAACAGTTAACTAATAGAGCACCACCTGGGAGCTTGTTAGAAATGCAGCATCTTAAGCCCCCACTCCAGACCTACTGAATCATAATCCGCATTTTAACAAGATTTCTGGATGATTACATGCACATCAAAGCTCGAGAGCCCTGGATAGTCCTCTTCCAACAACATAACGCCGCAGGCCCTAGGGAATCGGATGGAGAAAAGCTTTTCATAAACGCCCTCTCCTCCACCTTCCTCAAGCAAATTACTTGACATCCCAGACTTCCTTGCAGCTGGCATGGCCACACAACTCAGTTCATGCCAGTAAGATGTCAGCCCCAGGAGGGTTGACTCTATTCTTTTGGAATAGAGTCAAAACTTGAAAGAAGATCCTTGGCCCTTGGGCCTTCCTGCTTCTTCCTGCCTGGGACAAGGACACGGTGTCTGGAGTAGGAGCAGCCATCTTGCAACCTTGAGGCAACAAGCAAAGTGTGGCAAAGCAGAAAGAGGAAAGTGCTGGGTCTCTGGGGGCATTTTACATCCATTGTGTTAGCCCTGCCTGGCGTCCCCAAGACCTGTGGCTCAAGATAGATCACTCCTCTCTGTGTAACTATTAGCTGGCTCTTCAGTTGGTTGCTGCCAAACTCAATCCTAAAACATACCAAACCCTAAAAAAGATTTAAAACTTTTTCTAATAAAAAAAAACCCACAAATAAAATTTAAAAAACAAATAAATTCAGGAAAATATTTACCCTAAGTTTGACAGAGGGGTAATATCATCAATATATTAATATCCAAGGCCTTTTTAAGTTTAGAAAGCAGCGCACTGAAAAATACATAAAGAATATGGACTGCTTACAAAAGAAGAAACACAAATTGAAAAATCCGAAACTTCACCAATAATCAACGCAGTACATATAAAACGAATCGGAACTTTTTGCCTATCAGGTTGACAAAGGTTTTTTTTTTTTTTTCCTTTCTTTTTTTAATTCAGAGCAGGCACATTTGTGTAATCTTTCTAGAAAGCAATTTAGTTATAATAAGTTCATCCCTCTGACCCAGTAATTCTACTTCTAGGAATCTGTCCTAAAGAAACAGCCAGAAATTTCAGCTGAGCCTTATGTGAGAGGATGCTCATCACGGAATGGCATTATTTATAAAACTAAAAAATTGGAATTCTGCCAAATGCTCAATTATAAGAAATGGATTTAGTAAGTTTGGCACATATACGAGCTGAAATACTTTACAGCCATATAGTAATTTTACTTTTAACTGTGGTAAGGGACAGGATTTTCTAGTGGCCAACCATTCAGGTTTTAGAGTAAGAGAAACTAGGGTTCAAGTCCTGGCTCACCATTTATAACTGGGACCCTCAGCAAGTTATGTAAGATCTGGAGACAATTTCCCCATTTGTAAAATGATAGAAGCTGCCTAAAAATGAAATAATGTATGTGTATATAAAATATTTAGCTCTGAATTTGTGTTCCAGAAGAGAGGCTCTTATTAATATCATTGAATGACAAGGAATATGCTACATGGAAAAGTGGGGCTCAAAACTCCAGCCCAGTACCCATTTTGTGAAAGAAAAACTGTGAATATATGAATTTTTTAAACACTGGAAGGAAATACAACAGATTGTTAGAGTTGGTTATGTCTGGATGGTTTACTTCCTTTGGGTTTTCAAATATTCTATGAGTGAATACTTTTTATAATCAGGAAAATTTTTCATTTTTTAAAAATCAAGAATAAAGTCAAGGCCTAAAGTCTTTAATTTCTTTTAACATAGTCTGGTTTTTTTTTTTTTTTTGGTTGTTTTCCACATAAGCTTTTTGAAATCCACCTCCTGACAGATTAATATCTCTTCCTATGTACCAGGTGGTGTTCTAGGTGTATATTGAGAGTAAAAACTCTTCAATCTCCATTTTACAGATGAGGAACAGAGAGGTTATATCCCTTGCTCAAGGTCACACAGCTGGTAAATGGTAGGTCAAATGAAAACAGTCTAACCATTGTGCCAAGCTGTCTTTAGACTACCTGGCTTCTCTCCTAACCCATCCCCAGTCCCCATTCCCCATCTAGCCCCACATACCAAGGTGTGTGTTGGTCACAAAGTTCCCCATCCCAGACAGGTCAGGAGCCCCCTCTTCTCTGCTGACAGGGCCATCATTCCACATGAGGTCAAAGCCTCCCACTCTCTTCTCCCTTCCTGTGAGCCTGGATGGGCAGGAGATACAAAGGGGTAGAGAAGGTGCACCTGTTGGGGGCCGGAGACCCAGGCCAGTCCCCTGCTCCCTCCCCACACCCTACTGGTGCCCAGGCTGCCAGAATTCCTTCTTTTGTCCACCCATTTACTGGGGGCCCATACAGGTCTCAGAGTGGTCATCTCCCATGCGGTTCCCAGGCTCCCACCTGTGCCCTCAGTAACATGAACCTACTTATACTTAAAGTCTGCTGTCCTTCTCAGGCCATAAAATTCAGGAAAGCAGGGACTAGGTCTGTTGTGTCCTCTACTGTGTCCCCAGGGTATGGTACATGTCCTTGAACAGTATAGGGTCTCAAATGTTTGTTGAATGAATAAGTGAAGGTAGATATAGAGGACACTTGAGGTTCTGCCTGCTTAGCACCCATTTCAGCTTCTTTCAGCCTAAGAGTACTTGGCTTTTCCTGTGAGAACCACTCCTTCCTCTCTCACTCACATGGCTCAGGTGGGGGCTGATCCTGACACCCTGGGAGATGGGCACGAGATGTAGGTCCAGTTAATCAGAGTCACGATGATTGGTTCAGAGGTGGACATGTGACAGAATCCCCACCAATAAGAATGAGAGCTTTCCAACTTGCTGGAATAATTGGGAAAAAGCTAATGCATAGGGAAGAGACAGGGAGTGGGGAGGAAGAAAAGGAGAGAAATGGAATGAGTGAGACAGAGAGAGAACGAGCCAGTGAGTAGACAGACCAACCAGTATCAATGGAGCACCTGGATTCAGCCATTCCTGAAGTCCGTTCTTGGATTTTCCCATTATATACACATTGTTATAACAATATATAGACTCTTACTGAACACTTATGGTGAGCTAGGCACTTTACAATAAATAATCTTGGTAAATTAATTTAGCAATCTTGAGAGGTAAATATGATGTTTCCCTTGTTATAGATGAAGAAACTGAGGCTCAGACAGGTGAAGTCCAAGGTCTCATATGGTCAAGAAGTGTGGAGGAAATCCTGCTGGGCTGAATCTCAGAAGCCTGTAGTTGGTCCTGCTCTGCCCCAGAAGGGCTGAATCCTTGGACCAGGATCTAACCATGTGTGGACATCTCAGTTTATCCACCCATAAAATGGCAGGCAGACCGAGGCCATCCTTACATGCCGCTCAAGTCCTAGTGCTGTGAGTTCTCTGTCTTCCTTGCTGGGAGCCCCAGCTGTCATGTACAGAAGTGCCTGAGCGAGGCTGCCCCCCGCCCCTCACCTGGCCTCCATGTCCACCACGTGCAGGGTGTCTTCCAAGAGGCAGGTCTTGAGCTCATAGTCCTCCTGGCTGCTGGCTGTCAGCGATGGGGAGGCATTGACCTCCAGGAGCCACCTGGGGAAGGATGGGAATGGAGGGCTTTAGGGTTATCTGGTCCATGGGGCCCCTTGGAATTTTGCAGAGAGACTTCATGTGTGCGTGGGCCCAACCCTCAATTCAACCAAGATCGCTCTTTCCATTTTTCCACTAGGAGAAAGGTCTCGGCGGCTAAAACCTTTTGAAAATAAGGGTCACAAACTCGAAATCCCCACAGGGGCCAGGTGGTACCTAAATGAGGCAAGCTGGAGGGGGTGGAATGATCTTGTCGCCCTCCTATTGCTCTTCTTCCAATAGAGCCCCGAGCACAAGACCTCTTTCCCAGTGAACGCCTGCCTGCAGAGGGGACAGGAGCTGGGAGGGGTGGAGACTGGCGCAGGCTGGCCAGAGCCCCTCTGCGGGAGTGTGAGCCCAGAGTCCGCAGACCCTCTGGGTTTTCCAGAAAAGGCAAAACTCCAGACTGTTGTGTAAATGTCTCCCTGTTTTTTTAGAGATTGTCAATGTAGTTAAATAAAAAATCATCTGAAGTCCAAACTCTGGGCCAAAAGCAGCCCAAGGGCCTCCAGCTTGCAAACTCTGATTTTGTGCAACCCAGTCGTTTACAGACAGGAACCTGGGGCCCAGAGAGGGAAGGGCTCACCCAGCAGGTTGGTGGCAGATGCAGCCCCCCAGCCCCCCGCAAGCTCGTTTCCCCCGCCCTGTCCTGCTGCAGGGTGTAGAGGAGAGACTTGCCCCAGAACCCTGTTTCTCTCGAAGCTGCATCTGACGTAGGCCTCATTCTAGGGTTCTAGCTCCTGCCTCTGAGACCCTGTCCATACCATATAGCCCCCGGTGAAGGGGCTGGCTCCAGGAGTCTCAGTGCTGGCCCAGAAATGATGACCCAGGGTCTGGCTCTGTCTTTGACTTACTGCATGGCCTCAAGCATCTGAACAACCCCACTGGGCTCCTGGGTCCTTTTGTATCACATAAGGGCCATCACTATGGTCCCTGGCACCTCAGGCTTATTTCCTCATCAGTTCAAACCCCTCCGTGGGCACTGTGGGAGGGCACCAAATTCTTAGCAGGAAGTGACATGGTAACTATTCCCTTACGTGACACTTTGTATCCTGAAAACAGCAGGGCTTACAAAGAAGTTTCTTGCCCAATACTAGGGAAGGATCCCTGACTCAGCAGATGTTCTGGAAAGGTCTGCTGTGCCAGGCATGGGGTTCAGTGCTCTATAGACAGTACATCAGTCATTCCTCATACTAATGCTATAAGCACAATGCCCATTTTAGAGATGGGCAGACTGAGGCACACCACAAGGAAGTGGCAGAGATCAAACCCAGATACGGCGTGTGTACCACATCTGCCCCCTCCGGGCCGCGAGGCTACCCACTTACGGTTTGAGGGTCTGGTCTATGAGGATGTCATAGCCGTACAGCTCAAAGCAGTGCTTGTCACTGATGATCACCTTCTGCACGCTCTGCAGGCTCTTGACAAAGATGTTGTCCATATCGCTGAAGAGTGTCTCCACCGCCTCGGGCCCGTGCTTGGACGCGAGGTACTGACGGAAGCGCTGGAGCATCCACTTGCAGCCCTGGGGCCCAAAGTGCCCGGGTCAGGGTTGGGGGAGGGAGAAGGAGCCTCAATTAACCAGGACCCGGCCTTCTGGGACCCTCAAACATTCCCTCTTATGAGGCAAAACTACGGCATGCTGGGCCAGGGAGGGGGTGCCTGCCCTGGGCCTGTGCCTCCAGGATACCCAGGACCCCATAAGTCATTGCTCAAACACCCTGCACACACTTCTTCCCCGGGCCTGCCTTCCTGGGGACAGACTGCACTGATCATGTGTGTGCCCAAGGCCCAAAGATGAGCAACAGGTTACTGCTTTTGGGAAAATGGGAGTGTGTGCATGCAGGCAACCCCCACCGTGCGGGATGGAGCTGGGGGAGGGAAAGGAAGGGAGCAGGTGTGAGCAGGGGGGCAGTTCTCTCTGTGCCCCACTGTTCTGGCTCTTAACTCTGGGAACTCTGAGAATTCTAAATTTGAACCTCGCCTTGCAGGTTATTAGACGGATGGACAGGTGGATGATAGGTAGATAGATGACAGGGAGATGGAGAGATGGAAAGATAGATGGGAATACACTTGTCAAGGTAGGAGGGTAGAACACATTTTGTTTTAAGGTGTGTTTCTTTGAGTCGTAAATTAACTATTTAAACACGTGATGTGGGGGTCTCCATCCATACTCCTGCCCTGGGCCCTGTAAGTGGGAAGGGTGGTCCTGACCTCACTGGGGAACTATGAGCCCAACATAGGCCTGTCCCGGGCTCCTTGGCACCCCACTTCCCCACCGCTACCTGGTCCTAAAAGTCTGGACCTGGAGGGCAGAAGCCCGGCTTCCTCACCTTCTTGGGGTGGTAGTCAGGAGATGTCTTTTGCACAGCAACATTGGTGAGGTGAACATCTAGGAGAGGTTTATGGTCAAGGACTCGTGTGAACAAGAAGGACAAACCCTGTCCCACATCCCATGCCAGAGATCAAACAAAGACTTGTTCTTGGCCATTGAAGAGGAAGGCTACCAAACAGCCCAGACAGCACCGATGTGGGCCTTGGAATCAGATGGGCCTGGGTTCAAATACTGCCAGCATCTTTGCTGGATGCCATCCCTGAACAAGTCACTTAACCTCTGAACAAGTCAGGTACAGAGGTGGAGAAAACGAGAGAGAGTAAGCAAACCATCGAAACCAATCTGTAGAGAAGTGGAACTGATTCATTATAAAATCTTTCAGCAGGAAATTTTTTTTTTAGCTTAGAGATGACGATAGAGGGGCACCTGGGTGGCTCAGTTGGTTAAGCGACTGCCTCAGGTTATGATCCCGGAGTCCTAGGATCAAGTCCACGTCAGGCTTCCAGCTCCATGGGGAATCTGCTTCTCCCTCTGACCTCCCCTCTCATGCTCTCTCACTCTCTCTCTCTCTCTCAAATAAATAAATAAAATATTAAAAAAAAAAAAAAGAAATGACGATAGAAATCAAGAGGAAGTCAGTGGATGGACCAACTATGTAAACATAAAAATGATCAGATTACCAAGGCAAGAATGAAAAGCAAGCATGACTAGAGACAAGATTTGTAGCAACTATGACAGGCTAATGTTTTTTGTCACAAGAAAATCCCACATAAATTGTTAACAATAAAAATTTATAGCCCTAAGAGATGAGTAGATAGAGGGATACGAACACACCAGAGGAGACATAACTGGCAAAAGACCATCTGGGAAAATGCCTGAAGTTTCCAGTAATAAAAGATACCCAATTTTAAAGGCATGTAAATGGGACAAAAATACAATTGGATGAAATGCAAATTTTAAGAAAAAACCCTGCTTCCCCATTAAGTCGGTTACCTATGTATTAACCTTTTTATTTGGAAAAACTCAAAACTCACAGAATCATTGCAAGTATAATGAATGCCCATATATACTTCACCTACATGTGCCAGTTGTTTCAGAAATGTCTTTTTAAAAAAATATATTTTATTTATTTATTTGACAGAGAAAGACACAGTGAGAGAGAGAACACAAGCAAGGGGAGTGGGAGAGGGAAAAGCAGGCTTTCCGCTGAGCAGGGAGCCCGATCCCAGGAGCCTGGGATTAGGACCTGAGCCAAAGGCAGATACTTAACGACTGAGCCACCCAGGCACCCCTGGAAATGTCTTTTTAAAATGGTTGTCTTCAGAACTGGAGAGCAGGGATAAAAAGGGCCTTGTCAATGGAAGAGTAAAAATACAAAAGAAGCTTCTGGAAAAGAATCTAGCCATAAGCCCTTGACCCAGCAGTTACACTTCTGCAATGTCATCTGAAGGAAAAATTTTAAATATAGTAAAAGATTTATAAAAAGTATGTTTCTTGGTGACATTCTATATAACTGGAGGAAACTGAATATTTCCAAATGCCTATAGCATGGAGGATTAGTAAACCAGTAAATCCACTCCGTGGAATATTTTATAACTAATAAAAAATTCTACAAGGAAAATACTGACACGTTTAGTGAAAAACAGTTATGTTTATATGATGGGATCACTCCTTCATAAACTACAAACAACAACAAGAAAAAGCCATACAAATGAACCTGGGAAGAAATACATTGGAAGGGTTAGTAGTTGTCTGAAGAAAACATGACTAGAGAACCTTTTCTCCTCACCCCCCCCCCTTTTTGTACATTTCCCGAATTTTCTGATTTGTCTTTAAAAAGCTATACTACTTGTATTGTGAAAGCTATACTCTTTAAGTGTTTTATTATTTTTATTATTAAAGAACTATATAATGGTTGTAAAAAATAATACAGGAAAACATGTGAAGTTGGAAATAAAAGTTCCTGACCTGATCCTAATCTTCCATGGTTTGCAGAATTAATAAATTAGTGTATATCCTTTCTTACTTTCTTCTAGACAGAAACATCCTTCCGTAAAAGCCAAATCAGGATCATAAACCTACCGGTTCTATCCCTGCATGTTGTTATTCACTTAATAGTCTATCTTGGATGCCCTTCCAAGACAGTTCAATTGACCTCCATGTAACAATTTCATACAGATGCTTTACCATTCCGCAAGGGTAGTTTAACTTATTTCTATTTATTATTACAGTGTTGAGGTGGTTATTCTTGTATTTTGTGTGTTTATGTATATATATGCATATAATATTGGAATAACTGTATGAACTATATATAAAAATGTAAATATATATATTTAAGGTCAGGTTAAAATGGGTCTTATTATTTTGTGATCCAAAGTTGCTTTATTATTTTATTTTATCTTTTTAAAAGAGGTGTTTACTTATTTGAGAGAGAGAGAGAGCAGGGGGGAGTGGCCCAAGCGGACTCTGTGCTAAGTGTGTAGCCTGACGTGGGGCTCAATCCCATGAACTGAGATCACAACCTGACCTGAGCTGAAACCAAGTGTCAGTCACTTAACTGCCTGAGCCACCCAGGTGCCCCCAAAGTTGCTTCATTGTTTTAAAAGCTGGGTGTGTAATAGAAGCAAATGTGGCAAAGTATCAACATCTGTCAAATCTGGATGATGGGTGCCTGGATTTCTTGGAGAGTCTTTTCTTTATTTTTCTATATGTTTTAAATATTTTAACATTTAAAAATTAAAAGCAATGAAAAGACATTGTCGAAAATAATGTATGTTCACTCACTGCACAAACAGCAAAACTCGTTCACTAGAAAGCAGTCCTGGAGGAGGCTGGGATTTGCTTATTAAGGCCCCACGACCCCAGAGATACACAAACATTTATAAATAGGGGAGAGCGGTTGGCTAACGTGTGCTGAGCACTCATGCTGGGTTCGGCTCTGTCCTAAGTGCTTTACGTGCATGATTTAATCTTAACCAAACACATGGAGTCCAAAAAATGAACCTAAAATAGATGTTAACTTGGATATGGTAAATGCTTGTTGGAATTACAAAATGAAACAAACATTCTAGAAATGCTGAAGTTGGAAAGATAGGGGGGAAATTCTTAGGAAATTGCCAGGAGGGCCCACTCCCATTCCAGCATGTGGGCAACGTACAGACAGTAGCTCAGACAGACCCGTAATCGAGAGACAAAACTAAGGCGAGAGGCGGGAATTGGCTAGGAGCATTGGCTAGAAGCATTGGCTGGGCTGCCCACACCAGCAGCTCAGCAGACCCAACACCTTCCATTCCTTCTCTCCCACATGCAGGTAACCTAGTTTCATCTCCGTTTTTGTACTGTCAACCTCTTTTCTTCTGATGCCTACGTCTAAAAATCTTAGAAACATTATTTTTAATATCAATATTCTAATATTCTAATAATACACTTTTATGCTTCAAAACTCAAAAGGCTCCAAAATGTGTGTGAGGACCTATCTCCTTCTCCACACCTGTCTCCACCTGCCCACGTCCCCTCCCAAAGGCAACTTCTGTTTTCAATTTCTTGTACTTCATTCCAGAGATCTGCCCACAGATACACACACACAGATATGATCTGTCACATGAATGGAAGCATACTTTTGAGTTCTATACTTTGTTTTTTTCCAGTTGACAGCACACCACCGAGATTATTTCATATTTCATAAAGCACAACCCCCCATGCCTTTGTAACAGCCGCGTAATATCCCACCGTGTAAATGAGATATTCATTTTACTTCCTATTGTTTTTGTTTTGTTTTGTTTTGTTTTTGTTTGTTTTGCTCTCACAAACAAGACTATATAGTGCATAACCATTCAACCTCTCTCTTCCTATACTGAGTATACGTGGAGTGTAAATTCCCCAAAGGAAACTGCTAGGTCAGAGCACCGGTGTTTCTGCCTTTTGATAGACATTCGTCAGATTGTCTACTCCAGATTTCTACTCCAAGAGCAACACGTGTGTTCCCCCAGCCTCGCCAGCATAGCGTATTACCAAATTTTCAGCCTCTGCCAGTGCAATGGGTGAAAAGGGCATCATGTTTGAGTGAACACGTGAGTCAATGACTAAAGCACCTGAAAGGCTGCAAACTTTCTCCAAAAGGGCTCAGACTCCCCCCATCCAAGGACTATGAACCAGTGCACATGGCCGGCACACCACCCAAACGATGGTCAAGCAGAGCAGTTTGGGGAGAGATGCTCTGAGCGGATCAGGGCCGCTCTTCTGGGATCACTAGGGGCTCCCCCACCCCCACAAGACTGTCAGGGCCCAGAGGAAGAGACGAGGCCCTATCTGCTGTGGCCAGACCACAGCTTGGGGTTCTGTGGAATGAATAAATTCTCCCTGAGCGGCTGGGGGATGGGAAAGTGGCAGGGTGCAGGGGGGATGGGTAGACAGCGATCCCAGGATACATTGGTCGTCAATGCTGCTCAGGGTGAAGCGGGTGTTGGAGAATCGGGCAAAGCCATCCCGGTACAGCCAGGCCCGAAGCGGGATGTACTGCATCCAGGAGGGAAAGGAGGGACAAGCAGAGGAGGGAGTGAATAGGAGCTCTTTTGCTCCTCTGAGCTTTTGCACCTGCTGTTTCCCCGACCTGGAGTTCCCTTCCTCCCTTCCCGCATCACTCCTTAAGAATCTGCTCCAAAGTCAGCCTCCTCTGATTCTATCCCCTCCCTCCCTGGTGCTGGGAGTAAGAAGAAGATGTAGAAGGGAACAGAATGAAGGTCTCGTCTCTGCTCCATCACAGCAAGCAATACCCCAGCTCAGGGTGTGTCCCTATTCCCCACCAGACGGTAAGCTTCAGGAGCAGCAGGGCTGGGCCTGCCTCCCACAGCCCTATGTCCTACGCCTGCATACACTGGCATACCATGAAGGTCTGAATGCTGTTGAATGAGTGGGTGGGGGGAGGGAGCATAGCAACTCCTCCTTTGAGAGCAGGCTCCAGGGCTAGGCTGCCTGGAATCGAACCCCAACTCTGTCAACCACCAGTGTGACCTTGGGCAAGTCACTCAACCCCTCTGTATCTGTTTCTTCATTTGTAAAATGAAGATAATAATAGAGCCGACCTCTCTGGTCATTAGGAGGATTGAATGAAATAAACTCTGCCAAATACCGGCGCGTGGTACTTAGTAGGTGCTCAGTAAAAGTTAGCTGTGGTGACCATGGATGGTTGAGTGAATAAAGAACAGTTAGAGGGCAAATCCAGACCCTGGGATGGCAAAGTGGGATCTGTTTACCTATCCTCCCCCTTATCTTCAGAAGCCTCCTGGGCTCTCCCAGGCAGGCAAAATCAGACAAGCTCACATAAGTGCCCCCCAGAATGGCTTCTGACTCCTGTCTCCCAGTCCAGCTGTTCCTTACCTGTGGCTGGAGGAGGGGACCCTCTTAGCTACTCACCGACATCAC
This sequence comes from Lontra canadensis, assembly GCF_010015895.1. Classification (NCBI taxonomy): domain Eukaryota; kingdom Metazoa; phylum Chordata; class Mammalia; order Carnivora; family Mustelidae; genus Lontra; species Lontra canadensis. The sequence goes on from NW_022631010.1 coordinate 3,488,688, forward strand.
CAGTACATAGACACGTAGGTCAAACTTGCGGCCTGTGAGGCAAGGAAAGAATTTATGCAACAAATATCAACTGTGTACCCAGCAGCGTGCTAGGTTTGCAGGTTATAATGATGGACAGACAGAGGTGAACGCCAATAAAGGCACACAAGGTACAAGGAGAGGGTGACTGGCGGGGAAAGGCCAGATGCCTGAGTGGCTCTGTTAGGCCTCTGCCTTTGGCACAGGTCACAATCTTGGGGTCTTGGGATGGAGCCCAGCCTCAGACCTCCTAAGCTAGGACCCCGCTTCCCTCTCTCCCTCTGCACCTCCCCGATACCCCTCCCAGCTCATGCTGTCTCTCACTATCTCTATCTCTCTCAAATAAATAAATAAAATACTTGTTTTTGTAAAAAAGCCAAAAAGATCTCTTTTTTCTTTTTCTTTTCTTTTTTTTTTTTTAAGATTTTATCCACTTATTTGTCAGAGAGAGAGAAGACAAGCAGGGAGAGTGGCAGGCAGAGGGAGAGGTAGAAGCAGGCTCCCCGCTGAACAAGGAGCCCAATGCGGGACTCTATCCTGGGACCCCAGGATCACTACCCATGCCACCCAGGTGTCCCATCAAATAAATAAACAAAATCTTAAGAAATGCTGGGGAAATGGTGAAGAGATGGGATCAAGGAGGCTTCATGGAGAAGTGGTGACCTAGAGGAAGAGAGGTGCCCTCCTAGCCCAGATGGGTGGACTGTGGGCCCTGGGGCAGAAGGCCCAGAGGGGGCAGAGCCAGCGAGGTCAGCAGGGGCCAGTCTTGGAGGAGTTCGTGTGCAGTTTCTGGATTTTGTTTTGCCAACCATGGGAAGCCCCTGAAGGGAGCCTTGTCCCCCTGTTACTGTGTTGGTGTGTAGCACAGGGAACCAGAGCAGCAGTGGGTACCAGTGAGGACAGGAGGGAACAGTGGCCAGAACCAGGATGGAGGTGGTCAGACGGATTCAAGAGCTGTCTGTGAGCCTGATGGAGGTCAGAGTGGGGAGAAGAAGAGACCAACATACCCAGAATGGTCTCCGACTTCTGGCTTTGCAACCAGGGCTGGAGGGGCTGGGGACATTGGGGACACTGGGAAATGAGTTGCATAGCAGGGTGAGGGTGAGGTTGGATTTCAGGCTCGCTGTTGTGTTGAGTTGCTGGGAGGTGCCCACGGGGGCATGCCACAGGCTGTGGGACATCAGGATCTAGGGTGTCAGGGTGATGTCTCAGCTAGAGACAGAAAGCTGGCATCTCTGGCATCTGGGAGGGTGTTTAAAGCCATGAAAAAGGATGGGGTCACCGGAGGAGGGAGGGGAAGATGTTGCCTGGAGAGGCGAGAGCGGCCACGCAGCTCCGACGCTGTTCTGGGCAGAGGCTGCCATCTCACCTCCTATCAGGTAGGGGTTTTCGATATAGCGCTGAGCCACATAGTTCTCCACAGGGATCTCATCCTTTTGGTCATCAGAACTTCTTGCGTCCTAGTTGTGATAATAACTATTATTAACATTTATGGAACATTCCCTGTGTAGGAGGCTTTCTGTTAGGTACTCTCCTCGGGGCATATCAATCCCTATCAGAGAAGTACTCATGCTATCCCCGGTTTATAAATGAAAATCTGAAGAACAGCGGGGGAACTGACTTGCTCAAGGTCACACAGCCGTGCAGTGGTAGACCAGTAGGCTGGGCCCAGAGCCTTGGCATTTAACCTCCAGACCTGTGCCATCCATTTCTATTTAAAAGATTAAAAGTAAGTGAAATTAAGTACTCCCACATGGATGAACCTTGAGGACATTATGTTAAGTGAAATAAGCCAGACACAAAGGACAAATGCTGTTTGAGTCCCCTTAGAGGAGGTCCCTTAGAGGAGGTCCCTCTAGGACCTCCCTAGAGGAGGTCCCCACCCTAGTAGAAGGGTCGCTGCCAGGGGCCAGGGTGGGGAGGAGAAATAGGGAGTTAGTGCTTCTTGAGGACAGAGTTCTGAAAGTAGATGAAAGCGTTCTAGAGATGAACGGTGATGACAGTTGCACAACAATGTTAATATAATTTATGCCACTAAATTTTACACTGAAAAGTAGTCCAAATGGTAAATTTTACGTATATAAAAGAAAGAAAGGGAAAGAAGTTTAAAATCCAGCCCTCGGGCTCCTGGGTGGCTCAATGGATTGGGCCGCTGCCTTCAGCTCAGGTCATGATCTCAGGGTCCTGGAATCAAGCCCCAAGTCAGGCTCTCTGCTTAGCGGGGAGCCTGCTTCCCACCCCACTCTGCCTACTTGTGATCTCTCTGTCAAATAAATAAATAAAAACTTAAAAAAAAAAAAATCCAGCCCTCAAGCGGCACCAGCTTTTCATGCGCTCAATGTCAGCACCATGGCTAGTGGTCTCCATGCTGGGGAAAGCACAGACACACCCCCTTCCCCCGCTCTGTAGAAGGTTCCATGGGTCAGCACTGCCTGTCGAACCACACAGATGCCCAAGGACATTCCTGTCCCTTCTCTCCCTACAAGTTCTCTCCCTGCCAGCCCAGCTCAGGAAGACAGCAACGCCTTCTCTCCCCGTTGCGTGGCACCTTAACGTCTGCAAAGCCCTTTCTCACCCACTGCTCCCCTTCACAGTAACCTTGTGAGGAAACTGAGGCCCGAAAGCAAGTGTCACACACTTGGTGAGGTCACACGACAGCCCACTGGCAGGGAGCCCCTGGAAGTCAGGGTTCCTGGCCCCCAGGGCAGAATTTCCTACACTTACCGTCACCCCCACCCCAAGGTAACCGGGCCTTCCCTTCCTGGGCGCGGGACCACCCCCTACCTGTACTCACATGGCTTCCAGAAGGATTGACAGTGCTGCGGGCTGGCGGGGCTTCTAAGCTAGTGAGCTTCTTTCCTGCGGTACCCTGCCGGTTTCATGGGAGGAATCGGGAGACGCAGGGGAAGGGGAAATTCACTGAGTACCAGCTCATGCGGCAGGTGCTGGTTGTGTAGGAGGTCATCCTGCCCTTCTCCCTCGCTCTGCACTATTAGCCTCTCCAAGGTTCAGAGGGGCTCAGCAATTTTCCCAAGACCACAGAGCTGCCAAGTGGCTGAGACAGCACTGGACCCAGGATTTCTGCTAACACCACATCTGGGGTAGGGATGGCGTGGTGGGGAGGGAGGGAGCTACCTCAGGCTCAGCCTAGGATCTGCAGGAAGAGTTGGCCAAACTCTCCCCGGCCAGGGGAGCAGGAGGCCTGGGTACAGAGGCCATGTTCTCAGGTTTTAGTCATATTAACTCATTGTGTCCTCAGCAGGTCCTATTACTACTATCTCCTATTTCCCTGGGCACAGACAGGTGAAGTATCTTACCCAAGGTCACACAGCTGTTAAGGGGCAAAATCAAGATTTAAACCCAGGCAATCTGGCTTCGGAGACCCCCTTCCCAGGGGTCTGCTCCAGAGCCTCCCTGTCAGCCCTCCAAGCCTTGAAGGAAGGAAAGGGGGGCCCCCTCATTGCAGCAAGGGCAGAGGGAGGTTTCAAGTGCAAGGGGGAGAGGTAAGCTCACCTTCCTCCAGTCCATGATGTCCTTCAGCCTCCGGAAGAGGAAGATGCCCTTCCCCTGCGAGCGGGCTACCTGGGGTGGGAGGGGGGAGGACAGAGAGGGAGGCTCTCAGCTCCGTGTGGCTCCTTGTTGGCCGGAGTGCCTGGGGCATCTCCCCACCATTTCTTCCTCTCTGCCTTTCCCATGGGCTTCCAGCTCTCCCCAGAGGAATGGCCCAGCCCAGCGCCATGCAGCCTGGCCACAGAGAAGGCTCTAAGCCTGGCAAGAGGGAGAGGAAGTGGGGAGGAGACAGAGGCCCACTTCGCTCACAAAGGCATACAGTGGCATGAATAATACAAAAGAGCCAACAATTAAAAAACCATTTCTAACAGTCTTGGGAACATATCCTCCAATTCTTTTTTTGGAAATCAATTTGCCTTCCTAATTAGGTTTTGCTTCAACTAATACTGATCAGTCTGCCTTTACTGCATGGGTAATTTATAAGCTTCACAGAGTCTAGGGGCTGGAAACATCTTTCATATCATGCAGAGCAGTCAGCGCCAAAGGCATTACTCCCTCCGTGAAATCCCTCTATGATGGTCACCTGCTTGGCCTTGCCTGACCACAGTGCCGGGGAGCTCACTACCCACCCCCACCTCCTGCCGCAGCCCATCTGTTGCAGGACAGCACTATTCAGCAGTCATCCCAAAGGCAAATACGAGATGACTACTATGTGCTGGGCATGATGCACTCACAGTGACCTAGACCTCACGGAGCTTTCATAGCCTAACCTCTGTTGAGCTCAGATTTGCCAGCCTGGCTCTGGCCTGTAGGGCCTCCCAAAACAAATCTGATCCCTGGGCCCCAGAACAGCCCTTTGATCTTCTGTAGCTACGAGCAGGTCCCCCCGAGTCGTTGCACCCAGACAATGCAAACTCTCTTTTCCCTCTGTTCTCCTCTGAGCACGGCCCAGGTGGCCAGTGTGAGGTTCTCTGTACAATGTAGGGGCAGGTGGAATGGTCGGGTACAGCTGTCCAGGTTGCCCACTGCATGAAGGGCTCCCAGTCCTGGGAGCAGTGGGAGCCGAAACCCAGCCCCGCTATGCTGGCAGCGCTGCGTGCCTGATTCCAAGTTGTGGACACCCAGAAGTCAGGGTGCCCACAGGCTATGGAGGACCGCTAGTGGCTGAGGTGACGCTTCCTGGGCACCGCTATTTTGGAAAGCCCCTTCTCAGTGCGCATAAGGGCTTCCAACAGCTCATGGCCCTGCGAAAGGCTTAAATTCACTTCGCAGAAGAAGCTCACCCAGTGTAAACAAAGAAAACTCACTCAACTTCATTAGTCTCATGGAAATGCACATGAAAATCCCAAGAAGATACCACTCCATGTTCCTTGAGTCAAACAGAGAAAGACAATTATTTGTGGAACATAAGGAATAGCATGGAGGACATTAGGAGAAGGAAGGGGGAAATGAAGCGGGGGAAATCAGAGGAGGAGACGAACTATGAGATACTGTGGACTCTAAGAAACAAACTGAGGGTTTTAGAGGGGAGGGAGGTGGGGGGACGGGTGAGCCCGGTGATGGGTATGAAGGAGGGCATGGATAGCACAGAGCACTGGGTGTTACACCCAAACAATGAACCATGGAACATGACGTCAAAAACTGATGATGTACTGTATGGTGACTAACATAATAAAAAAAAATTATATTGAGGGCACCTGGGTGGCTCAGTGCATTAAGCCTCTGCCTTCGGCTCAGGTCATGATCTCAGGGTCCTGGGATGGAGCCCCACATCGGGTTCTCTGCTCAGCAGGGAGCTGCTTCCCCCTCTCTCTCTGCCTGCCTCTCTGCCTAGTTGTGATCTCTGTCTGTCAAATAAATAAATTAAAATCTTTTAAAAAAATTTTAAAAACCATAAGGAAACTCAAAAAAATAAAATTAAATTAAAAACAAACAGCGGGGTGCCTGGGTGGCTCAGTCAGGTGAGCAACTGACTCTTCATCTCGGTCAGGCCACCATCTCGCGGTGGTGAGATCCAGCCTCATGCCGGGCTCTGCGCTCAGTGTGGAATCTGCTTCAGATTCTTTCTCCCTCTCTCTGCCCCTCCCCGATCTCTCTCTCTCTAAAATGAATACATAAAGTATTTTTTTTAAAGATTAAAACATGAAAAACAAACAATAGCCAGGGTCAGTGAGGCTGTGGGGAGACCGGCCCTCACAGCTGCTGGTGGGAGAGTGCACATCATTGGAAACCGGACAGCATCCACGAAAGCTGAACCCGGGCCCCTGCTCCGGCCCGGAAGGTCCTCTGCTAGGCCCCTGCACGGCAGGAACGCGTGCACCCGGGCACCCACGGGCACGCGCAGGAATGTCCACGGTAGCACGAGTTCCAGCAGCTCCAATCTTGAAACTCCCAGGTAGATAAAGAGTCACGCGGCGGAACAGGACACAGCAATGATGACAAGCAGCGTGCAATCACCCACGTCAGTCGAGATGAAAGGTGTGAACACAACGTTGATGGAGAGACCAGATATACCTCATGTTTCCCAGGATATAAAGTACAAAGGCATCTATGCTGTTGGGGCCTGGAGGGGTAGTGAGGGGGAGAGGGTCTCGGAGGAGCTGCTGAGGGGCTGGCGGCTTTGCTCGGTCTATGGCCTCAGAGCTCGTGTGCGCAACTTGTGAAAATTTACCAAGCTGTGCCCCCATAACTCACGCATATTTTTTGCTGAACTTCAGGGGAGAAGTTTTGTTAAGTCTCCTGCCTTTTGATCTAGGAGCCCCCCACTCCCCAACCTTCATGGGCTCCCTTCCCTACAGTCATTCCCTTCCTTCTCTCTGGCCAGCAGAGCCCACCTCTCACACGGAGGCCGGAGAGACCACACACCTGTTCTGTCGGCCTCCCTTGCAGCTGTCGGGAACCCCGTGACTGGTTCTGGCCAATGAGACCTACAGAGATACCTGCTTGGGGCTTTGGGGCTTCTAAGAATGACTTTCTTCCTTAAAGATATCCTTAAAAATATAAAAAAATATAACCCTTCCTTTAAAAGATCAGCGTCAAGGAGGAGGAAGAGGAGAGAGGGAGGGAGTGAGGGGGAGACAAAGAGATGCCTGGCTCTTTTCCTTCTTTCTTTGAATGGTGTAGTCTGAGGTGGTGAGGCTTACGGCTGTCACACGTGGTGTGACACGGTGACACGTCTGATGGCAGAAAGCCAATACGCAGAGGCTGCAGAGTGATCAGACAAGTAAGAAAGATAAGGAGCCTGGGCTTTGAATGGCATCATTGAGCCCCTCCCTAATCCTGGACTTCCTACCTCTGGCTTTCTTGTTAGATGAAGTAATAAAATGCTTTTATTGTTTAAAGCATTGTCAGTATGTTAGCAAACATGCCTGTTCCAGGAGCTGCCTTCCTAAGGGAACCATCCCCAACAGGGAAATAAACTTCCTGCTTGGTCATATATCAAGGTTGTTAAGACTGGAAATCACCTACTATCTAGCTCCAGCAGATTGTAGTTTGCAAAAACAGTCCCAAAAATATTTCCAGCCCCATATGTTTTTCCAGAACCTTGCTACCCCCACCCTCTGACAAGAGGTGAAGTCGATGTGCCCTCCCCTTGAATCTGGGAGAGCGTTTAGGTCTGTCTCTACTGAGCGCATATGGCAGGAGTGACGTTGTGTGGATTCCAAGGCTGGGACATCAAGGCAATATAGCTTTCTCCTGGGGGATGGTTGCCCTTGGAAGCTAGCCACCACGCTGGGAGGAAGCTCAGGTCACATGGAGAGGCCCACACGGAGGGCAACTGAGTCTTCCCGCCCTCCACCCTGGCTGAGCTCCCAGCCAGCAGCCCGCACCGACTTGCCAGCCGAGGGAGTGAGCCAGCTTGGAAGCGAATCCTTCAGCCCTCCAGGGAGCCATCCCAGCACACGTTGGAGCAGCCAGGAGCCTTCCCTGTCAAGCGCTCCCCAAAGTGGAGGCTCAGGAGCTAAATAAGACATGACTTTCATTTCGAGCCACTGAGTTCTGGGGTGCAGCCATCGAACCTGAGCACTAACGTTGGGGGAATGGTTTATAACAACTGTGGCTGTTTCCTACGTGCCCGGCACCAAGATTTCCGCACCTTAACTTCGTTAAAGCTTTTCCAAAAAATCCTCTATGTAGGCATTAATACTATCCCCATTCTGCAGCCAAGGAAACCAAGCAACAAGGCCAAGCACTCTGTTCAAGGTTACCCAACTAGCAGGTGACAAACCCAAGTAGTGAAATCTGCTTCACAAGCCCGAGGCTCACGCACTGCCTGCAAAGGGCCAGGGAGGACACAAAATCACACAATAGACATGGTCCTACTCCTGGGAGTAGCAACCTTACTTGATGATTTGGGAGTTAAAATATATTATTTTTCTAAAAGAGATAAATTAATTGGAAAATAATATGAACGGATTATCCGAATGACCCATACTTTGATTTTGCACCACCTGTGGTCACTCATGACCCTCAGCCCGCTGCCAGCTTCCTGCCCTGCCCCTGAGGGCCATTCATCACGTGGCATTCACTGGGGTTATAGATGTGATTGGTGGTCTACTCAGCAACCCTGAGTAAGGAAAAATTCCCTTTTTTTCCTCTGCCAATGGAACCCCATTTGTTTTTTGGTTTGTTTAATGTAAGCGCTACCCCCAACGTGGGACTTGAACTCATGACCCTGAGATCAAGAATCACACGTTCTGCCCACTGAGCCAGCCAGGCTCCCCCAAGCAGAACCCCACCTGGATCAGCTCTTCCCAGTGGTCCTGCCTTCTGGGAGTCTGAGCCCTCCCGGTGGTCCCACGCCCCTGCCGCTGCTTGGATAATTCACACATGGGCCCACAGGTGCAGGGGAAGTCTGCCGCAGTGACCTTTGGGAAGTTCGTGTCTTCTTCAAAAGGGACACAAGACCAGGGTGTTCCTTTACTCCTGCGGCAGGTAGAGGGGTGAGGAGACAAAGCTAAAGGTGTGGCAGCCGCACTAAGACCGAGGGGAGCAGCCAGCCCACTGGGGTGGGGACAGATGACGCTGTTGGGCTGCCCACAAAGGCTGTTGAGTCATTCCTGGACTCGACCTTTCACCACTAAAGGAAATGTCCTGGCATCCGTAAACTGGAATGAGAAGAACAGTTTTCATCCTAAGCAGATTTTCCCATGGCCTTCCATCATGAATGTGGACAACAGACTATAGTAGTATTGGCCACACCTGTGACTTCACTTTCAAAAGAAATCTCAGTTATTTTTATACCATGTTACGGTTGTTACCAATATCTCAAAACATTCTTTACGCTCATTATGACTTTGAAATTAGGCTAACTACGGACCTGCTGTTAGGCTCTCTTAAGCTGTTAATGAAACTGCTACGGCATCAAGAACATTTCATAGTTGGCTTGGCGGTCCTGGAGAGGCTCTAGCTGGTCTCTAATGGGAGCGTCGTGCTGACTGCTGGACCAACGGCCAGCAACCACTCCAGCCATGGGCACTGTGCCCGACTGGCGCTGTGCCTCTCCTGCAGGGGCTGCTCCTGTCACCGACCGAGGACCATGGGGACAAGAAGCCTGGCCCACTCCGGGGAGACAAGGACCTCCTCTGGCCAGAGGCCTTCCCGAGGCCTCTCGATGCTTCTCTTCCTTCCTCTCTCCCGCACTAGGGCCTGACAACCGTCCCAGCTCCCCTATTCCCTCCCCCTACTCCTTACAGGCTAACCCCCTGGCATGTTCCATCTTGCCCTGGCATCTGTTTCTCAGGGACCCACTCACTGTTTCATAACTGGTTTTCAATGTAGTTGCTTCCTTTTATAATCAAATTACTTTATCCTTTTAAAAACATTCTTTCGGGGCACCTGGGTGGCTCAGTGGGTTAAAGCCGCTGCCTTTGGCTCGGGTCCTGATCCCAGGGTCCTGGGATCGAGCCCCGCATCGGGCTCTCTGCTCAGCAGGGAGCCTGCTTCCTCCTCTCTCTCTGCCTGCCTCTCTGCCTACTTGTAATCTCTGTCTGTCAAATAAATAAATAAATAAAATCTTAAAAATAAATAAATAAATAAAGACATTCTTTCGTGACAGTGTGAAACACAATTTTCATCAGATGCCAAAGAGACTCATAAGAGCCCCTGCCGTCTTGTTTGAGCTCCCGTTAGCTGGGGCTTCTGGTATGTGCTGCCAAAGCACCCCCGAACTCTTAGACGATTGCAGTAAAAAGGTTTGAGAAGCTCTGATGGGGTAAACTTGAGAAACAGAAGGTTAAATCCTGCTCTTCCTGTCTGCAATTTGGACAGAGGCCCCCAGAGCTGGGAGCATCTTAGTGGTTGCCCAGGACACTCACAGCCCTGAGTGAAATGTTCAACCAGATCTGCGGACACGGAGGGACTGATGGACTGGCCCTAGGACGGATGGATAGGCCTGGGCCCTGAGAGCCAGCACCTGCCTCCCCCCGCCCCCGCCGCCCCAAGCCACGTGAGGGAGGCTAGACAAGCAATTGTGGTCCCAGGTTCTGGGTCCTGTCTACCTCCTGCCAACACAGAGGGCCTGAGGTACAGGGGAGAATGTTCAGATGGAAAGGAAGTTTGGGTCGATGCCATTTCTACATCACCTGGCAAACCCAGGGGCTTGTTCTTACAGTCTGAGAGCGATAGCAAAGCTCCGAGATGGACTGGGGCTCAGGCTCTGTGGGAGGAGGGGTCCCTGAGGGTGACATGGAGGGGACAATGCTGCTTATTCCCTTCAGAGTCCAACTCGCCCCCTCATTGCCCCTGCTCTGCTGCTGCTAAAGAGGAAGAAGAAGACTCAGCAGGCCCTAGGGAACCGCGCAGAGCAGATGCCAGAGGGGAAGGCAGGCCCGTGGTTGCCCTCCCCAGCCCCACCACGGCAACTATGTGAAAACTCTTATGTGTGGGTGTGCAAGGACAACCCGGCTCACAAACACAGGCCTTGTGGAAAGAGTGGAGGGATTTGGGATTTTTTTCCCTCTGTTTTCTAAATTTGGAGTAATGTCCTTTTTTTTTTTTTTTTTTTACATTTTCCTACCCCAAAGGAATCCACACAACAGGACCTGTTGATTGATTTTGCACCGCCTAATACCCTAGCCCAGTGGTTCTCAGCTCCACTGCTCTGGAGAACGCTGGCTACTGTATCTGGGACACCGTTAGAATTGCAAATTCTTAGCCCACCGCCCCCCCCTCCCCCAGACCTACTGAATCAGACACTAAGGGATGGAGGAGGGGCTTTAATAAGCTCTCCAGAGGGGCGGCCTGGGTGGCTCAGTGGGTTAAGCCTCTGCCTTTGGCTCAGGTCATGATCTCAGGGTCCTGGGATCAAGCCCCACCTGAGGCTCTCTGCTCAGCAGGGAGCCTGCTTCCTCCTCTCTCTCTGCCTACTTGTGATCTCTCTGTCAAATAAATAAAATCTTAAAAAAAAAAAAAAAGCTCTCCAGAAAATTCTGATGCGCTCTCAGGTTTGAGAATCACTTCTCTACAGTCTTGGTCCTCAAAGTGTGGTCCGGGGACCAGCTGCAGGGGCCTCACCTGGGAGCTGGTTAGAAACTCGGACTTTCGGGCCCTACCAGGTTCTGCCTTGAACCAGAGGCCCTATGATTGTGTGTGCGTGGTGGGTTTGGGAAGCACTGACCTCATGCTTTCCAGCGGCAGGGGGAGAGAGGGTGTTGCCTGGACTCTCAGAAATCACAGTAAAAATGGTTCATGCCTGGACACCTAAGGGCCAAGCCCTTTGTATCACGTGTATAACTCACGTTTGTAACGTGTTAGCCCTTCGTTGGATTCTCTCCCAACCCCGCCAGGCAGGTACACTCGTCAATTCCGCTGTAGCGCCGATGAGGATGAAGACCCAGAGGGGCCGAGGAACCCGCTTGGGGTCAGCTGCCTCACAAGCAGCAGGGACAGAGAGCCCAGAGCACCCACTCTCCGCACCCCACACCCCTGACACGGTGTCGCAGCTCTGCGGGGGCAAGAACGCTCGCCTGCCGCCAAGATGCCACCTCTTAATTACAGCCATCTTGCGTCTGCCTCTAACAAAGGCCGTGGGCTGGGAAAGCCATCAACTTAATATGCGACTGCTCGTCCCAATTAGCACAAACTACCATTTGTCTCGGAGGATAATGCTGGGAGCTGGAACCGCCCAGTGGGCTGCAGTTCTCATCTGCCTAACCCCTTCCACTCTGGCTGCAAAGAAGGGGATGCTAGGCTCTCAGCAGGCCCCAGCAGGGACAGGAGCAGGAGGCCCCAGTAAATGACTGCCTGGGACCTGGCTGGGAGCATCCTCGGATTTCGTCTGCCCTTCCCGGCACCTGCTCTGTCGACTGCGCAACACTGGCCAACACTGGCCCGCGTTCCCAGCTGCACTAGGAAGGGCTGCCCCCAACTCTGCTCTGCACAGCTCCCTTCCTGGGGTCTGTGTCCCAGCCTGGGAAATAGTAGGGGGCTTTGCTTATGCCATTCAAGGCTCTGGTGGCTTTGTGGTGAGAAAGCAGCCCTGGCACGAGTAGGGACTGAGGGGCTGGTGGGTACTTGCCATCCGTGGCCTCCACTCAGTTTCTGGATCCCTTGAGGGCTACCTCTGGATGCAAGGCCTTCATCCCTCTTCCTGAAATGCTCTTCCTTGTGTCTGCCCTTCTCAGGGGATCTGACCCTCTGCATCCTTCAGGCCACGGCCAGTACTAATCCTTTCAGTAACAATAACCGCAGCAGCGGCTGTCACTCATGGAGGACTTCATGTGGGCTCTGCCTGCGGTGATTCACTTAGTCACCCAACAGCATTATGTGCCAGGGACTGCAGCCTCACTTTGCAGATGGGGAAACTGCGGCACAGAGAAGTTAAGTGACCTGCCTGAGGTCACACAGCTAGTAAGGGGTCCAGGCAGTATTTGAACCAAGGGGTTTGGCCTCAGAGCCTAGTCTCCCTTCAGAAAAGCCTGCCAGGCAGTGGGGAGCCGCCTACTGTTTCCTCTCTACTGACACTTAACACAGCACGAGGCATGCAGGCGTCCTCTGTTTTGTCTGCCACCAAGGAAGGCAGAGACCCACTTCCAGCTTGCTGAGGGCTGCGTCCCCAGCGCTTAGTCTGGCATGTGGCAGGTGCTCCATGAGTATTTATGGAATGTCTGAATACACGGGTCTCATTCTCCTCCTCTTCGAAATGAGGTAATAGCTCCTCCCAAGGGCCATCCCGGGACCCGGGCAGCACAGGGAAAGTGCTGGGCATGGCCTCACACCGGTTTCTCTGGGGGATCTGAGCTCCAGCAAGCCTCACGATTCCCTGCCCCGGTGTCCTGAGGATCACTTGTTCATCTAGTAAACACTCATTGAGCACCTACTATGTGCTAGCTGTCATAGCTCCTGGGTCCACACACTGCAAAGAGGAGATGAAGTCAGCCCTCGGGGGTAGGCAGATGGTGCCTCTAAGGCTGATTTTGCCAGGCAGAGCTCTCTCCTGGGATGCCCCATGAGGGACCCCTGCTCTGTCTGGTGCCTGGGAAGCCCTCCCTCCCACCGCCCCCTCCCCCTGCTCCCGGCACTGCGCACGCACAGGCTTCATGATCCAGGTGATTCCTGGGTTTTTGCGGAACTCCTCCACGAACAGATGGTATTCGCATGGCATCTCAAAGGTTTTGGGGAAGAAGTCGCACTTGGCTGCCTCCAGCTTTCCGGCCTCACGCTCCAGCTGTTTCCGGAATCGCTTCAGGTTCTTGACCATGTAGTTCTTTCGGGTCAGCTGCGCAGCAGGGTGGGTGAGCAGGCCGTTAGTCCTTGTGCCCGCCGTCCTGCTCCGGCCCCCAGCCCCAACCATCCCAGCCGGCCCCCGCAACCTCTGGCCTGACAAGAAACAGTCACCGGAAGAGTAATTGCAATTCTGTAGCGATCCCCATTTTATAGGCCAGAAAACCAAGGCTCAGAAGGGTTAAGTCAGTTGCCCAGAGTCACCCAGCTAACAGAGGCACAGCAAGGATTTGACCCGGGCCCGTCTGACTCCCAAGTTCATGTTTCTAACCGCTAAGCTGCACTATCCTTTTCAAATCTCGGCTTCGTTTTCTCCTCCAGTCCCATCTTTGCCGTCTGGTTCCTCCTGGACCTCCCTCCCATCTCTGGACTCCTCGTTGCTCAACTTGTCTCTCCCCTGAAGTCATCATACGGCTCCAAAATCCCGCTGCTTTGGCCCCTGCCCCACCCATCTCCAGTGCTGAAATGCCAACCAGACTGTGACGTCAGTCCCCACGCCAAGGCAGCCTGTGGTTTAGGTACCAGGTCCTCACTCTCTCACACTGTTTAGCTTTCGTGTATCTGTGCACGTGCTCCCCACCTGAAACCTACCCCACATTCCATTCCGCTTTTCCATTGCCGGTCCTTGCACCCCCACAGCTGCCCACTGCCACATCTAGTGACATGAATTGGACGCCCTGGTCTCCCGGCTGCCCCAGCTCAGCTCACCTCGTAGTGGTTTCGGAAATGACTGATCCGCACGTGCTCGTCCATGTAGGTGTGGTCAAAGTTCTCCCGGAGCCAGCTGACGTCACACCAGTAGAAATCCCACTCCCCTTCACTGTGGGGTGGGGTGGGGGGACACACAGGATACAACAAAGGTCATGACCTGAGGACCTCAGCACAGCTGGGGGTCTGGGTGAGGGGCAAGTGGCAAGTGGCAGTGTGTCCCTGAGGAGTCTTCGGCAGGGGGCAGGGTGGGGGCGGTGCTGCCCACAGGGCGTTCCATGAGGACAGAGTGAAAACTAGAGAAATGTTCATGCACAAATCCAGGCTGCTGTCTTCCTTTGACCAATCAGCAGAGCATCGGCACAGTGCCCTGATGCCTCCTGGCACCTGTCAGCTGGAGGGAGGAGCCGCCGCCAAGTTAGACAGGGCACGCCCCCTCCAGGTCACAGTCCCCACCACTCCCTATGGCCCACGACAACCAGCCAGCCTCACCTGGTCACATTCCTTGCCTGGGCCCAGGAAACATCTCTGTGGCCCAGCCCGCCATCCCCAGCCCACATGACCAAGCAGCGCAGTTAGGTAACATCTGCAAGGCCTTCCCAGCCCAAAAAGCCTCAGAGCAACCTCAAAAGGTGACAGCAATCGTCCCTGGAGCTCTCAGACGAGGATGACCCTGCTCACCGAGGCCCTGCCAGCCCCAGGATTCCTACAGGTGCCTGCCCGACACCAAATTCCCACCTGCTTCTTCCCCCCATACTAGAGAGGGACAGGAAACCAGGCTAGTCTCCCCAGTCTGATGCCACAGCTGTGGGGCCGAGAGGAAGCGCTTGAAAACTATGTGGGTGGGAAAACTATGTGGGTGGGAAGCCACCATGCCGGCTTCCAACTTCTTTTTTTTTTTTTTTAAGATTTTATTTATTTATTTGACAGAGATCACAAGTAGGCAGAGAGGCCGGCAGCGGTGGGCAGCGGGGGGCGGGGGGAGCAGGCTCCCTGCCGAGCAGAGAGCCCGACGATGTAGGGCTCGATCCCAGGATGCTGGGATCATGACCCGAGCTGAAAGCAGATGCTTTAACCCATTGAGCCACCCAGGTGCCCCCAACTTCTTCCTAAGTAAAAAATTACAGCCCCGTGTGGAGGAGACTAGACTCCAGTACCAGGCAGTGGGGATCCTGAATTCCCCCATTCACTCACTTGTTTCCTCATTCATGGAGAAGCTGTGAGAACAGGATAGAGATGAGCCTTGGACTCGGCACGCAGGCTGACCAGGTGCCATCCTAGCCCAAGCCCTCACAAGCCAAGTGACCTCAAACATGGCAGTTTTTACTCCTCTATGTCCAACTTTCCCACTCTCAGTAAATGGATATGATAAAAGCAGCTCCCAGAAGGTCAGACAACATGCATGGAACACACACAAGAATGTCCAACAGGCTTAACTGCTTTTAGACAACAATATTCACTGTGCACTACGTCAGGGCAGCTGATTGTCCTGACCCCTCATATCTATTCTCTATAGTAACAGAATTCCCGACATTTACCTGGGAAAATGTCATCTACGTTCTCCAAAATAAAGACTGCATTTTCCAGAATCTCTTGCAGCTAAGCTAAGTTCTGGCTAGTGTGAGAGACTTCTAGGCTGAGTCCTTCAAGGGCAGGGCGTGCATTTTTTTGCCTCCTTCCTGGGAGGGACTGTGGCTCGGACTCTGGACTCTGGCTGTAAGGCTAGGGCTCACCTTAGATTGTGAGGACAAGGGCCTCATCCAAGGGATAGCAGAATGGAAAGATGGAAATGGATGGATCCAAATTCATTTCTTTCTTTCTTTCTTTCTTTCTTTCTTTCTTTCTTTCTTTCTTTCTCTCTTTTTAAAAAAGATTTTATTTATTTATCTGACAGAGAGAGACACAGTAAGAGAGGGAACACAAGCAGGGGAGCAGCAGAGGGAGAGGGAGAAGCAGGCTTCCTGCTGAGCAGGGCGCCCGATGCGGGGCTCCATCCCAGGACCCTGGGATCATGACCAGAGTTGAAGGCAGAGAGTTAATGACCAAGCCACCCAGACACCCCATATCCAAATTTTTATACCATCTCTGAACTCCCTACATCTGGACTTCAGTGAGAGAGATAAATAAACTTCTAGTCTGTCAAAGACTCTTTTCCTTTGGGTCTCTGTTACATGCATCCAAACCTTAACCCTAAGTGAGATTAGCATCTACTATGTGCCAGGCATGGGTGTTTGTTCATCTCAGTATCCCCAGGGCTCAGCATAGAAGAAGAAATGCAGGCTTGGGGTCAAGTAACTTGTTCAAGGTCACAGAACCAGTAAGTGGTCAAGGAAGAGAAGCCTTTGACGTGGACCTGCCATCATTGGCAGATTCAAGCCAGCTAGTTGGTCATGACTACATTCCTTGATTCTCTGGAGAGCTCCAGGACACTGGCTTTGGACAGTCTAGCTGTTCACACCTGGGTGTGAACCTCACTCTAACACTTCTGTGAGGTGTGACCTTCAATGATTGGCTTAATACCTCTGACCATAATCATATCTTGCTGGATGGTTGTAGGGCTTAAGTAAGACAGAGGGTATGTGTAAGGCGTCCAACACATTTTGAGTGCTAAATATACAAAGATCCCTATCACAGCCAAATTGGGACAAATCCCAGCAGCCACCCAGGGGAACTGGGAGAAAACAGAGGGAGACAAGGACCTTGAGGCAAAGAGAAGAAGGGACAAGGTTGGCAGGGGGCAGGGAGGTGTCTTACTCCTTTACTTCCACCCAGCCTGGCCTGTGGCGAAGGACGTCCATGAGTGTATTCACGAGAGTGGTCTTGAATCGGATGGACGCTCTCTGCTCTCTGAAAGACAAGCCAATGGAACGCTCAGGATCACGCAGAAACCTGGACAGGGATGTTCATAGCAGCTTCATTAGTAATATCCCCAAACTGGGGGATGCCTGGGTGGCTCAGTCGGTTAAGCATCGACCTTTGGCTCAGATTAGGATCTCGGGACCTGGGATCGAGTCCCACATCAGGCTCCTTGCTCAGTGAGGATCCTACTTCTCCCTCTGCCTGCCTCTCTCCCTGCTTGTGCTTGTGCTCTCGCTCTCTCTCTCTCCGGACAAATAAATAAATAAATAAATATCCTAAAAAAGGTAGTCCCAAACTGGTAACAACCCCAGATGTCCTTTAACCTTTGATGGTTAAACAAATAGTGGTCCATCCATGCAGTGGAATACTAGTCAGCAATAAAAAAGAGTGAAATATTTATATATTCGGCTTGGATGCATCTTTAGGGAATTATGCCAAGTGAAAAAGGCCAATCCCAAACGTTATTATAGACTGTACAATTTCATTTATATAACTTTTTGAAATGACAAAATTATTGAAATGGAGAACAGGGACGCCTGGGTGGTTCAGTTGGTTAAGCGGCTGCCTTTGGCTCAGTGGAGATCCTGCTTCTCCTTCTCATTCTGCTTGTTACTCCCCCTGCTTGTGTTCGCTCTCCCTCTGGAAAATGAATTACTAAAATCTAGAAAGAAAGAAAGAAAGAAATAGAGGGAGGGAGGGAGGGAGGGAGGGAGGGAGGGAGAAAGAAAGGAAGGAAGAAAAAGGAAGGGAGAAAGAGAGAAAGAAAGAAGGAAAGAAAGAAATGGAGAACAGATTAGCAGTTGCTGAGCATTAAGGACATTGTGGGGGAAGGGGGGACTGCGGTAGCAGGCAGGGGGAGAAGGAGGGAGTGTGTGTGACTATAAAAGGGTCATATGAGAGGAGCACCTGGGTGGCTCAGTGGTTTAAGCCTCTGCCTTCTGCTCAGGTCATGATCTCAGGGTCCTGGGATCCAGCCCCGCATCGGGCTCTCTGCTCAGCAGGGAGCCTGCTTCCCCCCGCCCCTCTGCCTGCCTCTCTGCCTGCTTGTGATCTCTGTCTGTCAAATTAATAAATAAATTCTTTAAAAAAAAAAAGGGTCATATGAGAGATCCTTGTAGTGGTGGGAATTTTCCTTACAGATGTCAGTATCCTGGTTGTGATACTGTACTATATCGTTTCACTCTTTATTACCATTGGGGGAACCAAGTACAGGGCAATGGGATCTCACTGTACTATTTTTTACAACTGCATACAAATCCACAATTATCTCAAAGTCAATATTTAATTTTTTAAAAATGCAACACATCTTTAGAAGTCTGGATAATGGCTACTTCTGTGGGGGAATGATTGGAAGAGAGCATGAATGGCATTCTGGGGTGTTGGTGATGTTGTTTCCTGCATATTAAGTTGATGAAAATTCATTGAGCTGTAAACTTATGACGCATACACCTTTCTGTACTTACAACAGAACTCCGTAACAAAATATACCACAAATAAAGTTAAAGGACTGGCTATAGATTAAGACAAAATATTTGCAATGCTTACAATCCATAAAACATTAGGACCAAGTACAAAAAGAGTTCCTACAGGTCATTAAGAAAAAGACAAAGAATTCTGGGTGCCTGGGTGGCTCAGTTGTTAAGCATCTGCCTTTGGCTCAGGTCATGACCCCGGGGTCCTCAGATCGAGTCCTGCATAGGCCTTCCCACTCAGCAGGGAGGCCTGCTTCTCCCTCTCCCTCTCCCTCTCTCCCTGCTTGTGTACCCTCTCTCCCTGTGTCTCTGTCAAATAAATAAATAAAATCTTAAAAAAAAAAAAAAGACAAAGAACTCAGTAGAAATGTGCCTAAGGGATATGAACAGGCAAATCACAAGAGAGGAGGAAACTTACCAGTATGCATGTGTAAAGATGCTCAACCTTCCCAACAACCAAGTAAATTAAAATACCAAAGAGAGGATTTCTGCTACAGGTTAGAACATAAAAGGATATGAAAGATGTCTAATCCTATAGTAACAACAAGGGGAAAAAAGTGTACAAAATAAATATCACACTTGACTATGGGGCTAGTGGAGAGCCATGGACAAAAGGAAACATGACCAACTGATTCCAGAGAGAAACTCCTTGTGGGGGTGCAGAGAGATGCTGAAGTTCCTAGGTCTAGGGGTGTCTGAGTACGGGCCAGTGGAGGTATGAGCCAGCTGTGGAGGAGAGACCTTGCAGGCACCAGGGGAAAGCAGCTGAGCTTAGACAGTAAGTAGGGTGGTCAACCAAATCAATATCTGGAAGAGGCCCCTTCCAAAACCAAACCAAACCAGATCAACACAGCAACAAAAAGAAGCAGTAGTTGGGATGCCTGGGCGGCTGAGGGTGTTAAAGCCTCTACCTTTGGCTCAGGTCATGATCCCAGGGTCCTGGGATGGAGCCCTGCATCGCGGGAAGCCTGCTTCCTTTCCTCTCCCTCTGCCTGCCTCTCTGCCTACTTGTGATCTCTGTCTTTCAAATAAATAAATAAAATCTTTTTAAAAATAAAAAGAAAGAAAGAAAGAAAGAAAGAGTAGAGAACACAGTAAAGCAGAGAGAAAACCCAGACTCCCGCACATTGATGTGGTATGTGCATTCAGGCAGCCTTGCCAGAGTTGAATCCAAAAGTGAACCAAAAAACCGTAATAAACAAACAAAAAGGGAAATGCTGTCCACCCCCTCCCAGGGCAGAAGCTCAAAACAGCAGTACAGGAGGGCTTGGAGTGAATTCAGTGTAACTGAAGTTTCAGTCCTGGGGTGCCTGGGTGGCTCAGTGGGTTAAGCCTCTGGCTTCAGCTCAGGTCATAATCTCTGGGTCCTGGGATGGAGCCCCACATCAGGCTCTCTGCTAAGCAGGGAGCCTGCTTCCCCTCTCTCTCTGCCTGCCTCTCTGCCTACCTGCGATCTCTCTCTCTGTCAAATAAATAAATAAAATCTTTTTAAAAAATAAATAAATAAAATAAAGTTTCAGCCCAGCCCATGTTCCACTCAGCTTTAGGAGAACTCTAACGATCAGCCCCAACCTAACTACTAGTCTAGACAGCAAACGGCTTACAGTCTCTGGAAAATCAGTCTCTCTCTCGCTTTGTCTCCACACACTATTCTTCTTGTTGATCTGAATCTCCATCTGGTATACTTTTCCTTCAGGCTGAAGAACTTTCTTTAGTGTTTAAATACATGACAAAAATAACAGCACCAAGGACCAGAGGGAAGTGAACAGAGCATGCAGTTCTAGGGTTCTTAGGTTGTGCCAAAAGTGGTGTAATACCGATGCAGGGTAGACAGTGATGAGTTAAGGATGCTGATGAGTTAAGGATGCGGATTGTAATTCCCTAGAACAGCGGTTCTTGGTGGGTGGTTCCAGTATTCCTTAGGGTCTCCAACCCTCTTTCAGAGGTTTATAAAGGCCTCCCTTTTCCAACTACATATCTTTGTGTGGCTGGATTTTCTTCCTGTTCAACCGAAACAACGTATCACAACAGATTGAATCCAGAAGCTCTGGGAAGCCAAATGTTTTCTATTGTGCCAGACATTAAAGAAATTCACAAAAATGTAAAAACAATGACTACTCATCTTAGTAAACTTGGGGGAGGGGGAACACAGTTATAGTTCATAAAAATACATTATTTATGCTACCAGGTGGAATATATGGTTGCTTTTTAAATGACTGAATAAATATATTTCAATTAATGATTTTAAATTGCTAATATGATATTGATAAATATAAACCACACAAAAATTAATAGGAGTCCACAATAATTTTTTAGTAGCAGAGAGATCCTGAGCTTAATTTTTTCTATTATGTTCTGTCAGCCACTGTATAGTACATCATAAGTTTTTGATATAGTGTTCAATGATTCATTATTTGCATGTAGCACCCAGTACTCCTCACAAGACATGCCCTCCTTAATGCCCAACCCCGTCACCCCATCCTCCACCCACCTCCCCTCTGAAACCTACAGTTTGTTTCCCCAGGGTCCATAGTCTTTCAGGGTTTGTCTCCCTCTCTGACTCCTCCCCCTTCAGATTTCCTTCCCTTCCCCTACTGAGCTCAAATTTTAAGAACCACTGCTCTAAAGTAGTTACGTAAGGAGTATTTAAAATCTAATCCCAGGGGCGCCTGGGTGGCTCAGATGGTTAAGCCTCTGCCTTTGCTCGGGTCATGATCACAGGGTCCTGGGATCGAGCCCTACATCAGGCTCTCTGCTCAGCGGGGAGCCTGCTTCCCACCCCCCTCTCTGACTGCCTCTCTGCCTACTTGTGATCTCTCTCTGTCAAATAAATTAATAAAATCTTTTTAAAAAAATTTAATCCCAAACAACGAAGAGATACAATTTCAAAATCCATCAGATTGGTGGACATGTTTAAAATCAGGCAAATACCAAGTGTTCGCAAGCATGTGGAAATGATAATTACCTTCTAAAGCTGATGGAACTGGAAATTGGATAAATCTTTAGAGAGCAATTTGGCATATTAAAACTGTCAGGTACTATTCGTACACGTTAGACTGGCAAAAACTCGAAAAGTCCAAGTTTGGCAACAATGGGCTAAAATTGGAAACTCTTGCTGTGCTGGTAGAAGGCACTCTGGAAAACACATGGCAGTGTTTAGTAAAACTGAATTTGCACATAAACTGAATTTGCACATACTCTAGATGCAGCAGACCCCTCCTAGGTCTAGACACTAGATAGCTACCTCACATATGCAACTGGGCATTACAGGTACAGGGAAGCTCATTTGTAACTGCTCATATTTTTTTAACAGAAATAACCTGCAGCACATAGTTGGTGGTCCACCCTGGTTCCCTGGGCATTCTCTATTCCTGTGCAAGTCAATCAGAGGGCTTTCCACGGCCAGCACACAGTAAGGGTGGGGGGATGAGGGCGGGAGAGGCTTAAAGCAAATCCAAAGTGCCCCTCCCCCAACAGCACACAACCAATGACAACCAGAGTTGATGGATAAATCCTCCATCCCCTCTTGGCTCTGTTGGGATGAGCAGTGTGTTTTGCACTGTCTCCTAGGAAGCCCCGGTGGGACCCGAGCCTCATGTGCCCACCGCAATAACCTGTCGGTAATGGACCTTTTATTGGTTTCTTTCCCTTGGCTGTCTCACATCCCCACTTCCCTGCCAGTGCTTCCTGGAATCACCTTCCAACCTTCCAAATAAACTGCTCTCACATCCTTGTCTCGGGGTCTGCTTCTGGAGGAAATCAATACTAAGGCACAACCTAAAGGCCTTTCAACGGGAAGTACGGAAATAACCAGCAGTATCCAATGGAACACACAGAGTAGTTAAAATGTACCAACATGGATAAATACTGAAAATATAGTTTTGTGTGACAAAAGCAGCCCACAGAATAATAGTATAACATCACGTATGTGACATTTTCCTAGCCTCATGCTGCCAGAGGCGGACCACATCACACAATTCTGGTCAGTAAGATAAAAACTTAAGATTGCTAAAGATGGCGCATTCTGGGAAAGCATGGATTCTTTTGGTTAAAACAAAGAGAGAAAGAGATGTGGCTTGAGACTTCCTTTCCCCACTTCTTCCCATCTTGATCTCGACATGAAGGCTGGAGCTGTAGCAGCCACTTAGTGTCCATAGGGTGAAGGTCAAGACCATCACAGAGACACCAGCTCTGACAGTGTTGATCCACCTCACCGGCCCTCCAGACTCTTTGTTACATGAGGAAAGTTAATACAATTTTTTTAAAACTACTGTGGGTGGGGTTTCCTATTACTTGTAGCTAAACACATCTCTAATTGGTGTCCACCCTAAAACAGATCCCATTAACTGAAGTGCCCTTTTTGGGGGTTGGGGTGGGAGTGGGTGTGTAAGTTCAGGGTTAGCACCTGGAATAGTGCTGAATTGCTCTGATGGGTGCTGCGGGATGGAAGGGTCAGGGACTACACATGCCCTCCTCGGTGGCAGTGCCGCCAGAAGTGACTTTAGAAAGAAGAGAAATAGCTAATGAAATAAGAATAGAAATATCTAGAATATGTGTCAGTGTGTGCGATGTAACCGCCCCTGATTCCCCACAAAAAAACTTCAGTCAAGCCTACAGTGCTCCCTCCTGCTCTGTGTGAGTGGATTCCATTTGGGGGATCCAACGAGGGGCTGAGTTCTGCACCCGGGTTACTGCCGTAGAGGAAAGCAGAAGAATAGAGTAGAGTAGACATTGGACTTATCAAGCCAGCACATGATCGTTGAAGGAGGCAGGAAGGCATAGGTAGATACAACATGGGCCTGGGAGCCCAGTTCTGCCACTATGATCCTACAGTCTCGAGCAAGTTACCTAGCTTCTCTGAGCTTCAGTTTCCCCATCTATAAAATGGACCCAATAGTAGTATCAACTTCAAAGGAGTGTGGTAAGAACTCAAGGAGATAATACAGCCTGGCACATGGTTAAGTGCTCAGTGATTGATTATTATCATTATCATTATTGAAGTAAAGAAGGGGGATGGAGAGATTGAAAAAGGGAAGGAAGGAAGGTAGTTAGTTCATTAGTTCTGGGTTTATTAGATTGCATGGGACCACTCACCGCTCTTTTCCCTTTGACAATCCGTGGCCCTTGTAATTTTGATTCTGCAAGAAGAAAAGAAAAGCGATGTAACTGGTTCTGTATACCCACCCTGCCTTCCCAGCTCAATTTACTGCAGATGTTAAAAAGCTCAAACCATTAGACACAACACTGCCCAGATCCTGAGACAGGAAGACCAGCCTGGCCAAGTTCACATTGGTCAACATATTCCCAGCAACTTGATTCTTGGAATAAATCTCCAAGTATTCAAGGACCCACTTCACAGGATTGTTCCACAGGCATGACCAGTAGAGTGAATACGTAGTTTTCAGTGCTCCAAAGGTCCAACACCGAACCCCGGTTTTGAGGGCTGAGATCAGTAGGCTCTGTGAGAAGGAACTGAAACTTGAATGTTTGGTTAGATCCATGGTCCAGAAGGGGCTGGGTCAAAGATTCAGAATGAAGTTAATTTCTTCCACCCAAAATGGACCTTTCAAATCCTCAGCGGGTGTTGGGGGTGGGTATTATTTTGCTTCTTCCACATCTAAAACAGTTTGGCCTTTAGTCCTGGTAAGACTAATCCCTAATGACAGGTATGAAAAAATAAATCAAAACTGGTCTTATTCAGGATGACCATTGCAACTTGGACAGACTTGTCATCTGCATTAGTTTTCTAATACTGCATAACAAATTACCACAAACTTGTCAGCCTAAAATAGTACAAATTTATGTCTTGGAGTTTCCATGGGCATGGCTTAGCTGGATCTTCTAGCCAGGTCTCACAAGGCTACAACCAAGATGACAGCCTGGGTTATGATTCTTATGCATCTGCTTGGGGTCCTTTTCCAAGATCATCCAGATTGCTGGCAGAGTTCAGTTGCTTGGGGTTGCAATGACAGAGGTCTCTGTTTACTTGCTAGCTATTGATTAGGGACTGCTCTCAGCAACTAGAGGCCCCCTGAAGTTCCTTTCATCATGGCCCCCAGGCAGTTCACAACATGGATATTTGCTTTCTTCCAGGCCAGCAGGAGCTCAACCCTCTGACTTCCAACCCTCCCCACTCCAAGTCACCCCTGTATGATGCATGGTATATAATCATGGTAGTAACTATCCCATCAAATTCACAGGCTCCACCCACACTCAAGGGGAGGGAATTATACAAGGTGTGTACACAAAGGGTGGGAATCTTGGGGGCCTACTAGAATTCTGCCTACCACACCATCCTATCCCTCAAAAAGCCAGTGGAATGGATAGAGGATACTGCTTTATGAAACTGACGGAAGCTAACGCCCTACAACAGCACATGGACTCTTATCCCAGTATCACATTCAAGCCCCTCCAACTCCCCTAGCACTGTAAGGTGTCCTACTCTTTTTTGATTATATCTTGTATACTCCTTCACATTTTCAGTTCTATTTTCCTTACATTTATCCAGTATTTTGTTGAAAAACTTTTCCTGGGGCGCGTGGGTAGCTCAGTCAGTTAAGCATCTGCCTTCTGCTCAGGTCATGATCACAGGGTCTTGGGATAGAGTCTCACATCAGGCTCCCTGCTCAGCAGGGATCCTGCTTCTCCCTCTGCCTGCCACTCCCCCGGCTTGTGCTCTCTCTCTCTCTCTCTCTCTCTGACAAATAAATAAATAAAATCTTAAAAAAATAAAAATAGAAAACTTTTCCTTTCCTCACTGAATTGCATTGATTCTCCTGTTGAAATTCAGTTGACTGTGTATATGTAGGTCTATCTCTAGAGTGTTTGTCTACCCTTATGTCACTACCACACTGTCTTAATTACAATAGCTTTCTAGTAAATCTTTTTTCTTTTTCTAGATTTTACTTATTTATTTGACAGAGAAACGGTGAGAGAGAGAACACAAGCATGGGGAATGGGAGAGGGAGAAGCAGGCTTCCCATTGAGCAGAGAGACACATGGGGGCTCTATCCCAGGTCATGACTTGAGTTGAAGGCAGATGCTTAACGACTGAGTCACCCAGGCATCCTTCTATTAAATCTTGAAATAAGGTACTATAAGTCCTCCATCCTTGTTTTTTTTTTTTTCAAGATTGCCTTTGCAGTTTGGGGTTATTTGCACTTCAATATAAATTTTAGAATCAGCTTGCTGATTTCTACCAAAAAAAGTTTGTTGAGATTTTATTTGGATAATATTGAATCTATAGATCATTTTGAGAAGTGATATCATCAAGTATTGACTCTTCCAATCCATGAACATGGTCTATCTCTCCATTAAATTAAGTCTTTTTAAATTTTTTTTCCACAATATTTTCTAGTTTTCAGTACAGAAGTCTGGGACCTTTTAAATTAAATTATTCATAAGTATTTGATTTTTGTGATGCTATCTTAAATAATATTTTTAAAATTTCATTTTCCAATAATTTGATGATAGAATATTGTGGTAAGCAGAATAATGCTCCCCCAAAAGATGTGCATGTCCTAATATGCCAGAACCTGTAAATACATTACATTACAAGAGGAAATTAAGATTGCAGATATAATCAACTGACTTTAAAATAGAGAGGTTATCCTGGATTATCTGAGTGGGGCCAATGTAATCACTCTTTTGTTGCGAGAGGGAATTAAAGAAATAGGGGTGCCAATTCATGAGAAGTAGAGCACGGGATACAAGCAGGCTGGGGTGGGGGGTGCTGGATTCCAGAGTAATTCATTACCCTTCTTTGGGTCGCATTTTTCTTCCCCATCCCCCCCCCCCACTTTTCTCCTTTTTAAAGTGGGGGAGTTGGCCCGTGCACTCCTAAGGGACAGGGACTTGTCTGGTTGACCTCCGTGTCCTTACTGGTCAGCACTGGGCTCAGTTTAAAGAAGGCCCTGATTAGCGTTTTAGGATGAATGAATGGATGGATGGGTAGGCAAGTGAGAGGCGGGATGAACGGATTTCTAAGAGCTTTTTCAGGTCAGGAAATCGAAAATTCTGAGGTTCCCCCAGGGTCACAGAAATCGCTGATTACAGTTTAGAATCCCAGATTTTCCTAACTTTTCCGCCAGCAAGCCTGGCGGTGGACCCGCGCAGCACCTCCGGCGGCGCGCGGCCAGCCAGGGCTTGAAATCTTTTCTCTGTATTCATCGTTTTCCTCCCATTCTATCCAGAACCACTCCGCGGGGACCCCCAAGTCGGATGCCTCCGTAGCCTCCCTCCCTTCTCGAAGGACGATGAAAACATCTGGATCCCGTGGCACTCCTACCTTCGGGCGCGACATGGTACGATCCCCCAGCGCCGGACCCAAACCGCCGCCTAGCCGCGCGCAGGCCTCGCGTCCCGTTGCCAAAGCGACAGAGGGCGCCCGGATCCGCCGCTCTGATTGGATGAGCCGAGGGCCCTCCTCTCCGCCGGATTCGTGGGCTTGTGTCGGATCCCAGCCCCTGAAAGTTTTGCGCGCCGCGGCTGCCCAGACCCCCTTATTCGTTGGACCTTTCTCTCCCAGCCTCTCTCTTCCGCGACCCTAGGGCGCATTCCGCCAGGGACTGGCTGCCTTCGGCGGGCACTGACTGCCCAGCGCCTCTTCCAGCTGCGTTTCGCGGGAGCTGCGAGCGCTCAGTCTGAAAAGCTGTCAGCTGTTGGTAAACGCAATGGTTCTAAGTTTCCTTCCTCGGCCCCTCACTAAGTCGCCTTGTCATTTGGTTAGTTAGTAACGCGGCCACTTCTGCTTTTTCTCGAACACTCTCTCTAATTCTTAGGCCACAACTCGAAGTCAGGATTCACCTGAACGCCTGTAGTAGCTTCCTCACCAGTCGGCCAGTGCCCACCTTTGCCCTATCCATTCCAGTTCATTCTTGGCACTGCAGTTGAAAAGCACAATTAGTGAAGAACACCAATCCGGTCTCATCTCTCCACTGCGCATGACCTGAAGTAGCAATTTACTCGTCATTGCACCCTGTACCGGCTCCCCGCCTTTCCCTGCCTCGTTTCTCCACAGCCCTGGATCTACACACCAACCACCATAGCTAATTAGAAACTGTTAAAAAAAAAAAAAAGTGTTGTTTGTTTTATAGCAACAAAATATGTTATGTAGGAATATATCTAATAAAATGTATGCAAGACATTTTGTTAAACAACAAACTCTTAGTAAGCCTCTATGACATGCTTCCATTCATTTTTTAAAAGATTTTATTTATTTATTTGAGAGAGAGAGAGCATGAGAGGGGAGGTCAGAGGGAGAAGCAGACTCCCCGTGGAGCTGGGAGCTGGACCTGGGACTCCATCGCAGGACTCCAGGAGCACGACCTGAGCTGAAGGCAGTTGCTCAACCAACTGAGCCACCCAGGCGCCCCAAGTATGCTTCATTCTTGACTCTATGAGGACACAGCAATGAACAAAACCAAGTATCTGCTCTTGCGGGGTTTATAATCCCATAGGGAAAATTACGAAACATTGAAGGACATTAAAGGAGACCTGAATAAATGGAGGGATGTACCATGTTCATGGACAGGAAGACTCAATATAAAAAAGATGTGTATTTTTTCAAATCCAACCAGGACTTTTGAGAAACCTTCTCAACCCAAGAGATGCAAATATCAGGAATGATATGGGGATCCTAGAAATAGGTACAGGTGTGTGTGTGTGTTTTAACTTCATGTACAATAGAAGTGGCATCATAAATCAGTAAATGCCATTGAGAAACTGGCTTTGCATAGGAATAAAAAAATCAAGCACATTAAAGAATAAATATGGCAAACAAATATTTCAAGCTATTAGAAAAATAAGTATATATACATAATATTTTATGATATCTGAGTGGGGAAGTGTTTCTTTTTTAAAAAAGATTTTTATTTATTTATTTGAGAGAGAGAGCACACAAGCAGGCAGAGCAAAGGCAGAGGGAAAGAGAGAAGCAGGCTCTCCGTTGAGCAGAGAGCCCAATGCAGGGTTCAATCCCAGGACCCTGGGATCATGACCTGAGCTGAAGGCAGGTGCTTAACTGATTAAGTCACCCACATGCCCCAAGGATTTTTTTTTTTAAGATTTCATTTATTTATTTGACACAGAGAGAGAGAGAGAGAGAAAAAAAAAAAAAGCAGGCAAAGCAGCAGGCAGAGGGAGAAGTAGGCTCCCCTGCTGAACAGGAAGCCCTTCAAAGGGCTCCATCCCAGGACCCTGGGATCATGACCTGAGCTGAAGGCAGATGCTTGAAGGATTTCTTAATAAAGCACAATTCATAGAAGAAAAAAATTAATCTGTGGCTCTCTCAAAATCTAAACTGCCATAATACAAAAGACATTGTAAGTTTAACTAAAAGACAAGCTACATAAATAAATGATTAAAATGTTTAAAAAGGGGGTGAGGCACCTGGTTGGTTCAGTCAGTTAAGCGACTGACTCTTGGAATTGATACCAGAGTCAGCTCTGTGTTTGGTGGAGTCTATGTGGGATTCTCCTCTTCTCCTCCTTCCCTCTGACCTTCCCCACACCTTGTGCTCTCATCTGTGCCCTTTCTCTCTCTCTCTCTCTCAAATAAATAAATAGGACACCTGGGTAGCTCAGTCAATTAAGCTTCTGACTTCAGCTCAGGTTGTGATCTTGGGGTCCTGGGATAGAGCACCAGATCAGGCTCCCTGCTTGGTGGGAAATCTGCTTATCCCTCTACCCCCTTCCCCCACTCATGTCCTCTCTCTCAATACATAATTATATAAGATCATTAAAAGACAAGCTACACACTAGGAGGCAATAGGTGTAACAAAGGACTAGTACTCAAAGAACTACAACCATTAAGAAAAAGACTATCCCCCACCTCATAAGAGAAAAGAAAAATGGACAAAAGATATGAATAGAGGACTTTAAGCAAAAGAAACTCCAATAGCCAATAAGAACATCAAACTATGTAAATCAAAATAATTATAAAATATTATTTTAAACATATCACCTAGACAAAAATAAAAACACGTTTCAAAGTCAAGTGTTTTTGAGGATGTGGGAATCATATGCAGTTAGTAGATTCACAATTTGGGACACAATGTGCAATGTCTCATAAAGTTGAAAATGCATACAACTTACAACCTGGTTCCTCTACTGGACAGATATCCAAAGGCTCTCTGAGTACACCTACACAGCCCAGGGACTATCATTTTGGAGCTAATGCGCCAGATGACATTTTTCCCTAAAGAAATTCTCATCCTTGTTCATAGGTCATATGTACAAGGATGTTCATTGCAACATTCTTTATAATTATGGGAAATACTGGAAAAAATCTAAATGTCTACTCATAATGAGATGATTAATAATGGAATAAGTTCTAAAAAAATACTATATAGTGATAAAAATTAATGGCCCAGATCTATAGCAACATAAAAATATCCCCCAGGGTGCCTGGGTAGCTCAGTAGTTAAGCCGCTGCCTTCGGCTCAGGTCATGGTCTCAGGGTCCTGGGATCGAGTCCCACATCGGGCTCTCTGCTCAGCAGGGAGCCTGCTTCCCTCTCTCTCTCTCTCTGCCTGCCTCTCTGCCTACTTGTGATCTCTCTCTGTCAAATAAATAAATAAAATCTTAAAAAGAAAATATCCCCCAAACCTACTGTTGAATGAATAAAAGGGAGCTGTAGGGGCATCTGGGTGGCTCAGTCAGTTAAAGTGTCTGCCTTCAGCTCAGGTCATGATCCCAGGGTCTGGGATCCAGCCCTGCATTGGGCTCCCTGCTCAGTGGGGAGTCTGCTTCTCCCTCTCCCCACTGTTCCTGCTCTTTCTCTAGATCATGCTCTCTCTCTCTCAAGTAAATAAAATCTTTAAAAAATAAAAGAGTTGTAGAATGATAAATATTTTTAAAGATTGAAATTTGTATTAATTATAAACATATAAAAGTATATTCTACATACTTATGGGGATATTGGTATTAAAAATTTTAAAATACAGACTAGAGGGGAGCCCAGGAGGCTCAGTCACTTAAGTGTCTGCCTTTGGCTTGGGTCATGATCCCAGGGTCCTGGGATGGAGCCCCTCCACACTGTGGGGCTCCCTGCTCAGCAGCTGGCGGGCTGCTTCTTCCTCTGCCTCTCCCTCTCCCTCTGCCCCTCCCCTCCCCTCAGCTCATGCTCTTTCTCACTTGCACTCTCTCTCTCTAAAAATAAATACATAAATAAAATATTTTGAAAAAAGAATATCAGGGACACCTCGGTGTCTCAGTGGGTTGGGCCTCTGCCTTCAGCTCAGGTCATGATCCCAGGACTCTGGGATCGGGCCCTGCATCAGGCTCTCTGCTCAGCAGGGAGCCTGCTTTCCCCCACTCTCTCTGCCTGCATCTCTGCCTACTTGTGATCTCTCTGTCAAATAAATAAATAAAAATAAAACCTTAAAAAAAAAAAGGATATCAGAAGACTATCAGGGGCACCTTGGTGGCTCAGTGGGTTAAAGCCTCTGCCTTCGGCTTAGGTCATGATCTCAGGGTCCTGGGATCAAGCCCGCTCTGCTCAGCAGGGAGCCTGCTTCCTCCCCTCTCTCTCTGCTTGCCTCTCTGCCTACTTGTGATCTCTGTCAAATAAATAAATAAAGTCTTTAAAAAAAAAAAAAAGAAGACTATCAGTACTCCCGTAGAGGAATAAGTTTAGGATGCCTTGGGAATGCATAATGGTGGGGTCTTACCATTTTTAATTGGGGTCAGCAAGGACTGGCAGGAAGAAATGGGAGTTAGACTGGTAACGGGAATGGGAAGAACATTCCAGGCGGAGAGAATGGTATGTGTGAAATTGGGAATCAGAGAGAATGAAGCATGTTTGTGGAAACAAATGCGGGTCAGTGGCCAGGAGAACGTGAAGAAGAGGGGAGAGATGAGGCTGCCAAACCCCCATGTTGTTGTTGTTTCCTTTATTACGAATGTGGAAACAGAGCCCTAGTGAGGAGAGCAGAACCATGGCCTCCTAACTCCTTGTCAAATGCTCCACGATGATAATAATGAGAATGATAATAATGATGACACATCATGTGCCGGTCTCTCTACTAGGTACTTGAAGTATATCCTCCCATTACTCTCACTACAGACCTATAGAGGTTTTTCCTCCCCATTTTACAGATGAACTGAGACTCACGAAAGTTAAGAAATTTGCTCAAAGTCAGAGAGGCAGAAGCCGGATCCCACAAGGCCTTGTGTCCGATGCTGAACAGATTGAATTTTTCCTAAGGACATTGGTGGGTGTATTGGGTTCCTATTCCAGCTGTAATTACCACCAACTGAGTGACCTAAAAGAACTCAAATGTATGAGCTTGTAGTTTTTGAGGTCAGGCTTCTGAAGTGGGTTTCACTAGGCTGATTTAGGTGTCAGCAAGGCTGGGTTCCTAGGAGACCTTAGGAGAGAATCTGTTTCCTTGCTTTTCCACCTGCATTCCTCAGCTCCCAACCCCCTTCCATCTTCAAAGCCAGCAATCATAACACTCCTGACCTCTGTTTCTACCATCAGATACCGCCCCCCCCAACTCTATACTCCTGCCTCCCTCTCTCACTTCTAAGGACCTGGGGGATAACATTGGGCCCACGCGAATAATCCAGGACAGTCTTGTCATCTCATGATCAGCTGATTAGCAACTTTAATTCCATCCACCAGCCTTAATGCCCCCATCTAACATAATATATTCACAATTTCTAGGAATTAGAGCATAGACTTCTTCGGGGAGACAGTTATGTTGCCTACCACAATGAACCACGTTGAAGGGTTTTAATCAAGGAAGTGACAAAGTGAGACCTGTGTTTTAGCATCTTCATATTCCTGGTTTTGCAAAACAATCTCTCCCTGACTTATTTAAGGCAAACTGAGCTTTGCAACAGCTAACACTTCCGAAGGCGGAACAGTTCATAGACACTAAATGTGTTAAGCCTAATAACTACAGCTGGTGTTTTTACAGAGCTTTTAACGTGATGGAGATCCTTTGTACATGCGATTTGCTTATTCCCCCAACAACCAAGTCCAAGTCCAAGTCCAAGTCCAAGGCACTGTTAATTATTGCCTGTTTATGAATGAGGAAACTGATCCAGGGGCATTTGGTCGCCTGCCCAGGGCCATAGAGCTGCTAAAGCCAGGGCCAGAACTAGGAACTAGTCTGCAGACCCCTCCACCAGCATTTCTTTACGCCATCTGTGGGGTGGGCATTCTGGGAAACTCAAGTCAGCACATCTTTGGTGTAATGACTCATGTATAACTTGTTGCCCAACAGACATGTGTTGAATAGATGAGGTCCTGCTTTCACTTCTGTGACACAAACAGTGGTTTTCAAGGCAGGAAAATGGGGAATGGTCCTAGAATTCCCCCCCTTGTCCCCACGTCCAATCTATTTGCAAGTCCCATCAGCTATGCTGCCAAAATATTAAGTCTGTCCCCTTCTTTCCAGTTTTCTCTGCTCCTGCTGTGTCCCTGGGCACCACCGCCTCACTGGCCTCCCTGCTTTGCCCCTCTAATATATTCGCTCTGGATAGGCATCAAAGTGACCAGCTTAAAATGTAAACCAGATGACAGGGCTGGCCTCCCCTATTAAATTTTCCCACCACATTTCCATCATACAGAGGAGGAAAACCTAGAGTCCCAGTTATGGCCATACACAGTCCTGTGCACTGGGCTCCCCACTTTCTCTTTATCCTCAAGTCCCTTGGCACCCCATCCTCTCCAGTCCCACTGACTCTTTGCAAAGGGCAAACTCTTCCCACCACAGGGCCTTTGCTTGTCTTGTTCCTTCTGCTGGAAATCTCTCTACTCTTTAAACAGTTGGGTCTTTCTTATACATCAAGTCCTAGCTCAGATGTTGCTTATTTAAGAAAGGTTCTTCCTGCCTCCTTCTCTTTCCCTCACTGAAAATTGTGAGCATTTGTAAATACTTTGTCTATTTGCTTCTTTTGTTCGCCTCCCCTCCTAGACCCCAGATGTCCTATATGTAGCTACCACCCACATATGGCTGTTAAGCATGTGACATGTGGTTAGCCTGAACTGAGATGTGCTCTAAGTGTAAAGTACACACTGGATTGTAAAGACTTAATACAATAAAAAGGATGTAGAATGTCTCAATAATTGTTCAATATTGATTGCATGTTGAAATGATAATATTGTGGATATACTGGATTAAATGAAAACATTAACAACCTGTTTCTTTCTACCTTTTTAATGTGGCCACTAAAATTTAAGATTACACATGTGGCCCGCATTATATTTCTTTTGGCCAGGGCTGGTCTACACTGTTAGCCGACGAAGGTAGGAACCTTCTCCGCCTTAGCCATCTCTGGGTCCCTAGTATCTGCCATACAGTAGGTGCTCAGTAAGCTTTGTTGTAGTTTTTATGAGAATCCTATGCACAGGGAGAGATGAGACAGGCAGCCCCAAGGATGCTGTGAATTTGAGGAGGAAAGAAATGCCAACGACAGTTTTCTCTCTCCAGTCCCTGCATTTCAAACCAGTTCTGTCAACGTTCCGTCCTGCTCTGTACCAACATTCCCCCCATGGTCACCTGCTACTGTAGATGCCAGGTGGTGGGTGGCTGGAGGATGGGAGCTGGAACTGCTGCTTCCATTTCAGACCCATAGGAGATGCCCCTTCTCAAGTATTTTACGATCTTCAGCTTGGGTCCTAGCAGCCAGAAAGGGTTCACCTCCACATACTGGGACACACATGGCAGCTGGGAGCCAAAGGAAGCTGTCCAGGCTCACCAGCAGGTCAGAGGTGAATAGGACCTGGAACCTTTTCAGGTCCAGGACTCTGGCCTCTAACTACATCCTGTTGTAGTCTCCCTTATTCCAAGGGACTCAGGTGTCTGGAACCTTCCCCCTTGCCTCCCTTTCCTCACATTTGACCTCTGATCTCTTGAGGTCCCTTGAGGACACTAATGCCAGGTCTTCCCAGAGCTGACCCAAATGGCGCCATCCGCATAGACGCCAACGCGGATGGTACGAATGGCTGGGAGGGAGGGAGGGAGGGAGGGAGGGAGGATGGATGGACGGATGGATGAATGGATGGACCGAGGTAGGGATGAATGGGTGGACTGGAGGATGGGAGGACAGATGGCCGCATGAGTGGAGGAGGAGGACGGCTGGCTGGTAGGACGTCCGCATGGGGGCGGGGGGGAGGGCAGCAGGAGTGAGGATGTACCGAAGGAAGGAATTACCCACACAGTATCTGAATACAGGGGGACCCATAGCGATCCAAGTCCGGCTCCCGTCACGTTTCTGCTAGGAAACCGCGGCCAGGCCGATGGAGCCGGGCGCTCAGCCCCAGGGCCCGCAAGGCGGTCCTGGGCAGCGCCAGAGCTGGGATCAGAGTGGCTGCGCGGCCGGCCGGGGGCTCTTCCCGCCCCCGCGCCCACCCCACCCCCCCGCGCCAGACGGTGCCAGGTGGGGGGAGCGTCCCCGCCCCCACCTCCGGAGGTGGCGGCCCCACGCGGCCCAACAAGCTGCCGTTGTCCCGCGGGCCCCGGGCCCGGCACACTGGGGCTTTGTCCAGCCCCCCGCCGCGACCCACGGTGGGGGGGGCCCCACATGACCGAGGGGGTAGGAGGAGCCTGCGGCGGCGGCGGCGGTGGCGGCGGCGGCGGCGGCGGCGGCGGCTCCACCACCATTTCCCTCCCTGGCCGGGGGTCGGCGGGCGGTGGTGGCGGCGGCGGCGGCGGCGGCAGCGGCGGCCGGGCAGGGGCCCCCGTTCCCCGCCAGGCTGCAGGCGCCCGGCCTGGGCCAGCAGGGCAGCTGCGACCCAAGCGCTCTCCGAGCGGCGAGCTGGGGGTGCGCCCGGACCCCCGCCCCCGGGATCATGGGGAATGGCATGACCAAGGTAGGGGGGCGGGGATCGCGCCGTCCGCACCTGGCCGCCCCCAGCCCCGCCAGGGCGCAAGCTCCGCCTGGGTCGCTGTGCCCGCCTCTGACCTTCTGGCCCTCGCCCTGAGGCGCTGTGTGTCTAAATCTCTGTCTCTCGGTGACTCTCTGACCCTGCATCCCTGTGTCTCTCTGCTCACGTCTCTCTGGGTGTCTCTGGCCTCGCTCTCCCTGTGTCTCTGTCTCTGCCTGTTTCTGTGACTCTGTATTTCTTGTTGGGTCTTTTTGTGACTCTCTGTCACTCCCACACTCTATGTCTCTGAGTCCCTTTCCCTGTTCCAGGTGTCTCTGTCTTCCTTGTCTCTGATTCCTTGGACTCTCTCTCTGGTGCTGTTTCTCCATCCTTTCCCCTCTGCCTCTGCGTGACCCTCCTTCTGTCCCTGCCTTCCCACCTCCCTCGGAATTCCCCACCACCCACCTGGCAAATCCATCTCTCTCCCTGTTCCCCCCCACAGCGTGTTCCTCTTCCCTCCCTGCTTCAAGCTCTCACCCCTACCCAAGCTGGCCTCCCCTGGTGCCCCCCTCCTATCCTCCCTAGCCCCTCTCACAGAGTCCAGGTCCAGGATGGGGAGGAGATTGCTGCCTGAGTCCTGAGGTCCAGACACCTGGTCATGGAATGGAAATGTGGGCCCCCAGCTAGGTAATGGGAAGATGTGCACCCCTACGCCACTGACCCCAGCCTGTCTCTCCTGTAGGTACTTCCTGGACTCTACCTCGGAAACTTCATTGGTGAGCACTGCCCACTCTGTCCCAAGGCTGTGGCACTCTGCCTGTCCAGGCCCATGTCCACCATTCATGCTGAGGCCCACGCACCTTGGAAGCACTCAGGAATGGGGCCGGGGGCAGGGAAGCAATGCCAGGCTGGGAGGGAGAAGGAATTCATGAGGACTAAGGGATATGTAGGATAAGTGTCCCTAGTGCACAGGGCTCAAAACACCTGTCAGATGTCAGGCAAGTCTGCACCTGCTCTGAGCCCCAGCCTCTCCCCCAGCACATGGCCCACTCACCTCACCAGGCTCTTACAGCCCTGAGGTTCCGGGTTGAGGTCTGTTCGGGGTGCTGCTTCTAGCTGGGAAACCAGGAACCTTACCCCTACAACCTTCTACACAGAGGGGAGGTTTCCGGAGACTGGATTGTACCCAGAAACTTGTTAGTGAGCACTGCCCATTCCATCCCAAGGCCATGGCCCGCTCCCTGTCCCAGGCATGTGCTAAGAGACAGGCTGATCCTGAGACTCCACACTTTTCCACGTGGAGTCAGAGAAAGCTTCAGAGAGGAAGGGGCATCTGCACCAGGGCAGGGCTTTCCCCACCCATCCCTGCCCCCCTCCCCCCTGCCCTGGCATTGATGCCCACTCTCGTGAATCTGATCTCCTCCTCTCTGGGAGCCACCTCCGCTGTTCACACCCCTTGATTTCTGAGTATTGAGCTAAGGAAACTCTGGACCCTCTTGAAGTCTGTAGCCCCATGAGGGCAGCGGCCATGAAGTTGCCCATGAACCCCCATGCCCAGCCAAGGCTGCACATAGTAAACACACAGGAAATGTGTTGAATGAAGTAGACTTAGGGAGAGAAAGAGGATATGTGTTATTTATTCTGATTCTAAAAGACCCCCATACACTGGAATTCCAGCCCCTAGAGACAGCCACTGATACAAGTGTGAGGTTTATCCTTGGGTCGGTTTTCATACATCTTTGTGGATGCAGATGTAACATTTAAAACAAAAATGGAAGTCTACTCTGCACGCTGTTCAGTCACCTGTTTCCTATGTAATAATGCACTGTGGACATGCTCGCACATCAGCACAGAGAGGTCTTTTCTAGCCATCGGCTGCACAGTATTCAAGTATGGATACACCATTATTTATGTAGCTTTCTCAGGGTGGATGTGTAGGTTGCTCCCACTTTTTAACAATTTCTCGTGTGTTTACTGTTATGAGCAGTACTGCAGAGAACATCTTCTACATACAGCTTCTGGGTGAGCAAACCTTTCTGCAGACAGAATTCCCGGCTCCATCAAGGATATGCCAGGAAAGGGTGTTTGCTATGGAAGGAACTCCAGGGGCAAGGCTGGGAAGGGGCTGGGCTGCGACTTGTGGGTGTCCCAGCAACAAGACTGAAGCCTAGGGGTGCGGTGGGACCTGTCAGACCAGGAACAGGAGGGGGCCAAGGAGCAGGGGGCTGGCAGAAGGTGGGACAAAGTGGAGAGGGAGGGGTGGGGAGGGGAGCTGGGCAGTGAGCTCCCACCTCTCTTGGCCATCAGGGACATGTGAGTCGCACCAATCAGACAGGCTCAGGCATTTCATTTCTTTCAGATGCCAAAGACCCGGACCAGCTGGGCCGGAACAAGATCACACACATCATCTCTATCCACGAGTCACCCCAGCCTCTGCTGCAGGTACTCCTTACCCCTATCCTTTGGTGGCGTACAGGTGCAAAGGGGGGCTTCAGCAGCGCCCCCAGCACCCATTTCTTAGGTACTTACTATGTGCCAGGCCCTATACTGCCTCCCTGACCCATACTTGGCCATCCTGTTAAAAACTGCCTTGTTTTACATCAGCATCCTCATTTGATCCCTATTTGGCAACCGAGGCCCAGAGAGGTAAAGTAACTTGCCTAAGGTCACACAGCCAGGAAGCTAAGGAGCTAGGATTTGACAGTCTGAGCCCAGAGGCCTCACCCTGAACTTTAAAAAGGCCCCTCCACGGGCTTTCCATTGCCCAGCTGAATTGATTACTACAAATGGATGGTTCTGTGTTCTGCGTCTTGTTGTGTAATCTTGGGCTGTGACTTTACCTGTCTGGGCCTCTGATCCTCCAGTCCCATCTGCCCCTAGAGGGGCTGCTGTGAGGATGCAAAGGGGCTGTAGGACGGTGAAGATGCTTTGCACACAGTAAAGCATGGCCCCCACCAGAAGGGTTGGTGCTGGTTTTATGGGAGTCCTAGAAAAGAGAGGGTAAGGTTGTTCTTTTTTGGGGGGTGGGGGGAGTAAGGTTGTTCTAACCCAGAAAAGGAAAGTAGTAAATCCAGAATGCTTTTGTAATCATGGGCACAGGACTTTACCATTCTGAGCCTCAGTTGCCTGATTTGTAAAATAGGAATTTTATAAATATTTATTTGAGAAAGAGAGAGAGGGAATGAGCAGGAGGGTAGAGGGAGAGAGAATCTCAAGTAGATTCTGCCTTGAGTGTGGAGCCTAATGTGGGGCTCAATCTCACAACCCCGAGATCACGACCCAAGCGGAAACCAAGAGTCAGACACTCAACCAACTGCATTACCCAGACGCCCCTAAGATGGTGATTTTATAACAGCACCTACCTTACTGAGTTGTTGAGCTCCACATAAAGGCCAACAAATTACAGCCGATCTAGCAAAGTTAATCATATTCTTATCCCATAAATAGAGTGTGTGCCACCCACTAAACGGGGATAACTGCAGGTGGAAAAAGGCTCTGGAGATCTGAAATCCAGACCAGATTTGCTGTGTGACCTCAGATAGGTTCCTTCTACTCTCTGGGCCTTAGTTTCTCCACGTGTCTGTGTTGATGGTCTCTAAGAGCAACCTTCAATAATCTGGGGATTCTCAGCGTCATTCAAACAAGAAATTTCCAGGTCAGTGGAGCCCGATTTTGCTTTATATGGCAGGCTTGTTTTGGAGGATTTGGAGTATGCAGTCACTCAATTGCACAGGGAAGGCTGTCAAGTCATGAATAGATTGACTAATGAAATGACTGCTTGCCAGATGAGTCCCTACTCCAGCAGCCTTCCCTTCTTCCCACGGGCAGCCCTGCCTCCCCATCTATCAGTGAATTTACCAGTCAGGGTTTGATAATGCCCAACAATCCCAAGGCCAAATGTGTTGCAAAGTGAAATTGCAAACCTTGCAAAAGAGGCAGGATGGTGTGACCTTGGGAAAAGTGAGTCAGAGAAGGGCTGGAATCTCACACAAAGCCATTAGCAAATGAGGACCTGGCCCAGGGTCCCTTAGCTAGGGCTGGTGGCAGGCCTGACACTGGAAAAGAGTCGTTTGAATATCAAAGAATTAAAAGAGGTTCTTGAGAAAAGTGATTATTGGAACAGGAGCCCAAATCATCCTATGATCTTGTGTGAAGGTTAAGCACCAAGTAAAGGATGTCATAGCCAGTTTGTGGGAGAAATTACTGATAATTCATCCCTTGGTTATTTTAATAATTAGCACACAGTTTTATAGCCACAATTAATGAGGTAGAAACTTATTTTCATGGTTTTTGTTTCTTCTCAAGATAATGAAATTTAATTTTTTAAAGAATTTATTTATTTATTTGACAGAGAGAGATCACAAGTAGGCAGAGAGGCAGGCAGAGAGAGAGAGAGAGGAGGAAGCAGACTCCCCACTGAGCAGAGAGCCTGATGCAGGACTCGATCCCAGGACCCTGAGATCATGACCTGAGCCGAAGGCAGAGGCTTAACCCACTGAGCCACCCAGGTGCCCCTATTTTTTATAAGACCTTTAAAAAACCTTTTTGGGGGGATGCCTGGGTAGCTCAGTAGGTTAAGCAGCTGCCTTCAGCTCAGGTCATGATCCCAGCGTTCTGGGATCGAGCCCGCCTTTGGGCTCCCTGCTCAGCAGAAAACCTGCTTCCCCTCTCTCCCTCTGTTGCTCC
This sequence comes from Lontra canadensis, assembly GCF_010015895.1. NCBI lineage: Eukaryota > Metazoa > Chordata > Mammalia > Carnivora > Mustelidae > Lontra > Lontra canadensis. The sequence continues at coordinate 3,528,482 of NW_022631010.1, forward strand.
CCCTGCTTGTGTGGTCTTTCTCTATCTCTATCTCTCTCTCTCTGTCAAGTAAATAAATAAATAAAATCTTTAAAAAAGAAAAGGAAAATAAAAAATAGAAAACTTCAAAAGAAAAAAAAAAGAGTCTGCCTTCGGCTCAGGTCATGATCCCAGGGTCCTGGGATTAAGTCCCACATGGGGCTCCTTGTTCAGCAGGGAGCCTGCTTCTCCCTCTCCCTCTGCCTGCTGCTGCCCCTGCTTGTGCATGCTCTCTCTCACTCTGTCTCTATGACAAATAAATAAAAATCTTAAAACATAGGAAAAAAAACACACCTTTTTCAATAAGTAATCTCTCTGTGTCCAACGTGGGGGTTCGAACCCACAACCCTGAGATCAAGAAGTGCATGCTCTACCGACCAAGCCATCCAGGTGCCCCTGTTTTGCCCTTTTTTTGGTATAATTTTGTAATCCTCATTTGGAGGAGAGTCACTGTTAGTGGCCCCTTCCTACCTATTAAATAAAAGATCCCTGAATTCTTTTTATCAAGTCCTTATGCCCAGATCACCTATGAGGTTAGGATACCAAAAGGTATCTCAGAAGGTTCTGGAACCGCAGAAAGATAGAGCCAGGAGGCACTCAGCTGATATCTAGCCTCTTTGGATAGAGAGGGCAACAGTGGCTCAGAAAGGAGCAGGATCTGGGCTGGGGTCATGAGGTGCTTGGGTGGCCCAGGCCAAGGCCGGCAGCACAGCCGAGGGCCCCCTACTGCCCATGTGTGTTTTGTATTTGCAGGACATAACCTACCTTCGCATCCCTGTGGCGGACACCCCTGAGGTACCCATGTAAGTTCTCTGGAGGCACCAAGAAAGGTGGTGGTGGTGGTAGGAGGGTGGGGGTGGCCTGGGGGAGGACAGAGCAGACTCATGCCAGAAAGCTGTCCTGGGGAGCCTAGCACAAGTGCTCACTCAGACCTCTCTTTGCCTCTGTCCCAGCTACACCCTTGCCTATGCCCCAGGCCAAGACCTTTAACCTCCCAGACCTCAGTGTCTTTAGCTGTGAGATGGGGAGAGTACTCTGCCTAAGGACCAGACGCCCAGCAGACTGGAAGGGGTCAGGCTTAGCCAGTTCCTGGCCCTGGAGTTAAGACATCTGGGCTCCAGCCAGGCTTTGCCATTTTCTTGCTGTGTGACCTTGCACCAATCGCTTTCCCTCTCTGAGATCAGATGGTGCAGGTTAAGAATCCAGGACAGGGCCTGGTCTGTAACAGGGACTCAGAAGGCAGGATTTTTGTGTGTGTTATGAGCTGTAGTGCCTTCCCAGCCTGGGAGTGACCCAGACAGACACTCCTCCCAACCCATGGCTGACCACCCTTGTCAGGTGCTCTGCTTGCAGACCCCAGAGGAGTGGGACTCCTCTGTCTCCTCCCACATGTCCTTGAAAGACCAAGATAAAGCCTCCATGAAAAGAGGATCCAGGGGACCCACAGGAGAGGTGCTCCTGCCTCTGTGATGGGATTTCTCATCATTGGCTGCTTTCACTACCTGAAATGTCCCCATTGTGGCTTCCCACAGCCTTGCACTTGCACTATCATACAGGCCCTGTTCGCTGCCTGGGCCAGCCGCCCTGAGGACCCTGGGCTCTTGACATCCCATCAGTGCAGAGGGGGATGACTCCTAGGATACCTGCCTCCCAATGCTCATTACCCTATTGCTTTCTTCTCTAGCAAAAAGCACTTCAAAGAATGTATCAACTTCATCCACTGTTGCCGCCTCAATGGGGGGAACTGCCTTGTGCACTGGTGAGTTAAGAGAGGGATGAGGGGAGCAAGTAAGGGACTGTCCTCCATCACACCCAAGCACTCACACTATGGGGAATTAGGAACCTGGGATAGACCTTCTCCAGCCCGTTGTCACACATGACTGTCCGCCATTCATCTGATGGAGGTTGGTCGGGGGGGGCTCCAATCAGGGCTCTGTCCCTTACCAGCTGTGTGGCCAAGGCCAAAGAGCTGTTTCTCCCCGAGACTCCCACTTGCTCATCTGTAAAATGGAGAAAAGACTGTTACCAGATGGACTAACCGTAGGGAGTAGGTGAGATCAGGCAGGTGGCCCTGCATCCTCTGAGAGTTCTTGCTCCCTCTCCTCCCCTCCATGCTTTTGAGGAAATAGGGCTGAGCAGTGGGGGACCCCAGGCTGGGAGACAGGGACTCACCCCAGTTGATATCATTCATCCCATAACTTCCCACTGAGCACCTAGCCTATGCTGGGTTCAGGGCGGCTCTCTCTCAGAGCCCTTGCCCTAAGAACAGCTCCTCCAGCCTGTCACCCTTTGCCCCTGCTTGCCCCACTCCAGCTGCACTGACCACCTCCCCACCCTTCAAATCTTCCAGCTCCCACCTCGTGGGCTTCATACACTGCCCAGAACATTCTTGACTGGCCCCTACCCACCTTTTAGGACTCAGCTTGATGTCACTTCCTCGGAAACCCCTTCCCTAATCCCTCCCCATCCCCTCCACTACATTAAAACCTTTTCCTATATGATCCCTTAGCCCCTGGACTCCTCATTGGAGCAGTTATCCCTACCCGAAATTGTTTCCCTGGTTAGTGGCCTTCTCTCCCAACTCTCCTGAAAGCCCTGGGACAGACCATGTTTGTTTTATTCCCCACCATATCCACAGTACCTGACAAATTACAGATGGTCAGGAAACGTTTGCTGAATGAATGAATGAAGTGATTTTCCCACTCAGGCCTCTGATGTGGGAGAGTGCCCGGGGAATACTCCAGGCAGAAGGAACAGCATGGGCAAAGGAAGTGGGAAAACAGGTCCTGGCAGGCTCTTTGGGATGGGAGCTCAGAGGCAAGGGCGAGAATGAGGGCGGGTGGGAGAGCTGAGGTGGGGAGGGGGTGTCTGGGAGCAGGGCATGGAGGAGATTGGGCCTTACCTGAAGCCTGGGGGTGGGGGGTGGGTATCCCAGCTTTGCAGGCATCTCCCGCAGCACCACCATCGTGACGGCCTATGTGATGACTGTGACGGGGCTAGGCTGGCGGGACGTGCTTGAAGCCATCAAGGCCACCCGGCCTATCGCCAACCCCAACCCAGGCTTTAGGCAGCAGCTCGAAGAGTTTGGCTGGGGCAGTTCCCGGAAGGTAGGGGCTGGGGCAGAGGCAGGAGCTGGGCAGGGCTGGGAGACTGCTTCCCGCTTGAGTGGAGCACTGATGGGAAAGAAGTTAGCCTGTGCTTCAGACCTGACAGGAGATTTTCTGGGGTCTCGAACTCGCGACCCCTGAGCTAATCTAGCCTCTAGGTGTACTTTGTTTGGTCAGCCAGATGTTTTCTTTTCCTTTTTAGTTTAGTATTTGGATGCCTTTGGGCTAGACTATGGACCCTTCAGTTTGACCAGGTCCCAGCACTGCCTTCTCTATCTGCCTGGAACCTGGAGGCACTTGAATGTTTGACCCCTTTGGGGAGAAATGTCCATTCCCTTACTCCACCCCTGGGTTCCTGATAAGGCCAAAACCTCTCCTTCTTTTATACCCACTGGGCGGATAGCCAAGAGGCCAGTGTGGAGGGGGTTGCTGCTCAGGGAGGAGGACTCAGGTGGTCCCCACTGGGCTGGGGGCGGGCGTCGCTTTAGCAGGTCTGGGAGATGGAGTGTCCAAGGGGAAGTGTGGTCCAGGAGAGGGAAGGGACTTAGAGGAGGAAGGGGCTCGATGGGGGCGAGGGAAACTCAGAAGAGAAGGGGAGAGGATGCTCAGGAAGGGGAGGGGCCTAGCGAGGGGTGGGGAGCTCGCTGACCGGCGGAAGCGACGAGGACCGGGGAGGGGACCGGCCGGCAGCCCGGCACCGACCGACCCCTGGCCCCCTCCTCCCCCCCCCCCCCCCCCCCCCCCCCCCCCCCCACCCCCCTCCTCCTCCCCGCCACCCCCCAGCTCCGGCGGCAGCTGGAGGAGCGCTTCGGAGAGAGCCCTTTCCGCGACGAGGAGGAGGTGCGCGCGCTGCTGCCGCTGTGCGGGCGCTGCCGCCAGGGCCCTGCGCCGGCGCCCGCGGCCCCCGCGCCGCACTCGGCAGCCTCCGAGGGAACCCTGCAGCGCCTGGTGCCGCGGCCGCCCCGGGAGGCCCACCGGCCGCTGCCCCTGCTGGCGCGCGTCAAGCAGACTTTCTCTTGCCTCCCGCGGTGTCTGTCCCGGAAAGGCGGCAAGTGAGGATCCCGACCCGCCGTGGCGCCCCTCTTCCTAACGACCGGTCCCCTTCGGGGCTGTCTGGGCCTCCCTCGGCCTCCTGGACGGGCCCAGAGCCCGCCCCGAGCCCTGCCCCTGCCCCTGATGCCCGCCCTGCTTGTCTGCGTCTGCAGTCTGTGTGTCCTCCATCCGTGCGTCTCTGTGTCTAAGCCGGCCTGCTGCAGCCACTTGGTGCCTTAGTCCTTGGGCTGGGGGGAGGGGGCACCCGGGCCTCCACCCTTAAAGGCAGCGGGAGTGGGAGTGGGTGGGGGTGGGGGGGGTTGGATGGGCCTGGAGGATATTAAAGAGACACAGAAGCTGTCTGTCTGAGCTCCTCCTAGTCATTCAGCAAGGGGCAGGGATGCAGGACTCTGCGTGGGTAAGGATCTTGCAGGACACAGGGATGGGAGGGGGCCGGCATCCCCAAGGGTCTGGAGGAGTCCGCCACCTCCTCAAAATCGCTCTGGGCAGGGCTGAATTCCTGGACTCGGGTTCACTGCCTGACCACCCCATCCAATCTCTCCCTGAAGCCCTGGTCTCCTGAAAAGGCACCTGAATCCCTCCTTCTCTCTGAACCCTTTTGCCCTCTAAACTCTTCTCCAGGTCACCAGCTCCCTCCTCTTCTCTACTCAGAAATACTAGCTAGTAAGCTGTCCAAATAGTGCCTCCTTCATGCCTGACTTTTTATTTATTTTTTATTTTTTATTTTTTTTTAAGATTTTATTTATTTATTTGAGAGACAGAGATCACAAGTAGGCAGAGGCAGGCAGAGAGAGAGTGAGGGAAGCAGGCTCCCTGCTGAGCAGAGAGCCCAATGTGGGACTTGATCACAGGACCCCGAGATCATGACCTGAGCCTAAGGCAGTGGCTTAACCCACTGAGCCACCCAGGCGCCCCCATATGCCTGACTTTTTAAATGCATGAATTCCCTTCATCTCTGGGAGGAAACTGAGGCTCAGAAAGGGTAGGCAGCTTGCCTGAGGACAGTTGGAGTAGGGGAGGCTGGATTTGACCCTAGGCAGTCTGTGTCCCATGGTGGCTGTTAAGAAGTAGTTCCTTGGTGACCGTTTAATCGGATTATTACAGGCCTTTTGGTGGTGACTTATATAAAGTTCTTTATATATTTTGTATATTAACTCCTTATTGGATGTTTCATTTGCAAATACCTTCTCCCACTCAAGACCCTTCCCACCTAGAGCTTCAAGGCCAGGGGGCAGCCATTGAGAAGGGAAGGAAGGCCTCGGGGCAACCCCAGCAAGCAGCAAATGGACTCGAGTTGAACAGAGGTCATCCGAGCTGAGTTTTCTGAACTAAAAGTAACTTGGAGTTGAGAGGGGTCTGAAAAAACTCCAATCTAATAGCCACCTGGCTGGGGTCCCTGTTATGCACCAAGCACCATGTTCAGGGCTGTGGAGGAAGCCCAGATGCCAGTATTGGGGTGAGAGGATGGACGAAATAATCCTCATCTGCTGCCCAGCCTCCTTCTCAGGAAACTGAGGTTGATGTCCGAGGTCACCAGCTGGCAAGTGGTGGGGCTGGGATTCTAATCCAGGCAGTCTGGCTGGAAAGTCAAGGGAACCCTATCCTCCTAATCACTATGACTCTTCCACCCAGAAAAATGAAAAGATTGTCTGACACATTTAAGATTCCCACTTTGATGTAATTATTACACTTGGACTTAATCCTATGAAATGCTTTGCTCCCCCCACCCCAACCCACCCCCCGCCCCTGAGCCCTACAAGTGGGTCTGAATTGTGTCTGTAACTGTAGAGGGGTCAGAACTGAGTGGCTGCTGGGTTGGGAGAACAGAGGGTGGAGAGCACAAAGAAGATGTCCCTGACACGTGCACAAGGAGGATAGTACTTCCAGTCTCTGGTCAGCACTGACCAGGCATCCAGCTCTGTGCTCATTCGGAGTTTTAATTTCCCCATGTACACAACAAAGGGTAGAGCAGTCGAGCTACTTGACCTCTTTCAAACTGCAAACTCCCTTTGACAGTTAAATGAAAGATGCAAACCCTAGAAAAATGTATATACACGAAAAAAAAATTGTATATACTTTCTGTGGGGAGTGGGTGTCCCTAAACCCTAGGTGTAAGCTGTTGGGAGATAGTGGGGGGCACTGTGTAGTGTCCTGAGTTTTGGGGACAGAGAGACACAGGTTCAGGTCCTGACTGCCTCCGAGTACTAGCTCTACGACCTTGTTACAGGGCTTTAACCTCTCTGAGCCTTATTCTTCTTACTAATAAAATGGGTAGACTCTTCTCACCTGTTGTGGTGAGAACCCACTGAGACCCTGTAGGAAAGGCTTTGGCCAGGCCCACACCCTAGTGAGCCATCAGTGGATGAGGACTCCCAGTATTTGAGGAAGTATTTCTCCAAGTGTGGCTCATGGACCACCTGGATCAGAATCCCACGGGAGAACTGGTTAAATACAGATTACTGGTTTCTTGCCCAGAAAGTCTTTTTTTTCTGCAGGTCTGGTATGGAAGCGAAGAGTGTACATTTTAAACTAGCCTCTGCCTCCCAATTCTGATGGGAGTTAGTCTAAGAAGCACTATGGCTTTTACCTGTACATTCCAGGCGCTGAAAAGAGCCTGGATGGTACAGGTAAAAGCCATAGTGACTTCCCCATAGGCTGGGAAGTACAGAGAACAGGTGCACCGGTAGCGCAAGGGACGCCTCTGGGTGACCGCCGGGGCCCCTCTACAGGGACGGACAGATCCCTGGCTACCCTCCCCGTACAGTCCAATGGGTACCCTCCAGGGGGTCATGGCGTCCCACCGTGCCTCTAACTGTCCCCTCTGTGCGGCGCGACACCCTCCGGGCCAGGCTACCACAGAGAAGAGCGAAGGGGTAGGGCCTCCCGAGTCAGGGGGACAGAAAAGAAAGCGAAACTCGCGCATCCAGAACTTTCGCTTTCGCCGCTTCCGCGCACCATTAGGAGGCTTCGCGATTCCCTGTCGCGCCGGGGTCCCAGCCGCCGCGCGCCCCAGACCTGGCCGCCGGCGCCCTGCGTTCCGGACGGCCGGCGACCCCTGGCGGAGGGAGGCAGGGAACTTCCCCGACGTTAGGCGACCGATGGCGGGGGCCGGGGGTCCCCTGCGCCTCCGCGACTGGCTGGTGGCCCAGATCGAGAGTGGGCGCTACGCGGGGTTGTGCTGGGAGGACGCAGACAAGACCCTCTTCCGCATCCCCTGGAAGCACGCGGCCCGGCAGGGCTACCGGGCGCAGCAGGACGCGGCGCTCTTCAGGGTAAGCGGGCGGGAGAGGCGGGACGCCGGGGCTGACCCGCGCGCTGTGTGACCGGGGCCCACTCGCTCGCCCCTTTGCCCCAGCGGTCTCTAGGTTGCGGAGCGTGTTGTGCATATACGGGAGACATATACGGGGAGCAACCAGCCAAAGGTGCTATGCGAGCACCACCCGGACCTCCGGGGCCTCTCTTCCCTCCTCCCTCCCCATCCCCGGGAAACTGGACGCCAATGACAGGATTCCCACAACCTCCCTCTACCCCGAAAGTGCCCATCCCAGCAGCCTGGGAACGTGTTCTGTGCTTCCCCACACCAGCCCTTTTCAGGGATCTCCTTCTCCTTAACTTCAAACTCCTTCTCTTCAGCATTGAAATTCTGGAATCTCTCCCCTGAGTAATAAGCAACCAACTGCCATCAGCACCGCCCCCCCCCCCCCACCGCAAACACCACAGCCCCTCCAGCTCCCACTTCTCTGGCCTCCCCTCCTTTCACCGGCTGAAGGGCCTGGTCATCAGCTCTGTCACTCCTGGCCCCCAGTTCCTGACCCCCCCCCACCCCTAGTCTGGCTTCTGTCCTTCCTGCTAACATCACTAGTTGCCAGATCCAAAGATCCCATCACTGTCATCCTTGACCCCTGGATGGGTCTGGGCCTGGTGGACCCTTCCTTCTCGAAACACTCTCACTTGGTTTCCAGAATCTTCCCCCACCAGCACTCCAGCTCCATTTTCCTCCTACCCTGCTGCCCCTCCCTTTCTCAGCTTGCCCCCTCCTCCCCTCCTCTTTGGGTGCTCTCAGCACTGCTCCAGGATCCCCCCCCCTTAATAGCTTACTCCCATCGTCCAGGTCCTCCGCATGAGCCTCACAGTTCCCAGCCTCCCCTCCAGGCCCCAAGCCTGCTCTTCTAAAGGCCCCAGAACTCTCCAACTCAGCACCTCGTCAGGACCACACTTAACATCTCCCCTTGACAAACTTGTGTGTGTCCCCAAATGGAGGATGGCACCGATTGTCACCCAGACCCCAGGGGCCAGGCACCTGAACCCTGGCCTCTCCCCTGACTTCCAGTCTCGTTCCACTCTGTCCCCAAGCTGTAGAAGCTTTTCTACAGTCCGTCTGCTTGGACCCATTCCCACCATCTCTCACCAGGACAATCCCAGTGACCTCACAGAGCGCCACGCTTCCCCCTGCCCCTTACTTCCCCCTGCCCCTTACTTCCCGCCTCGGTCTTCCAGGGAGATCTTCCTAAATGTAAATCTTGCCTTGACACTTCCCTACTCAGAATCCTTCTTTGGCTCCCCATTGCTCTTGTGAAAAAGATCCAACTCCTTACCAAGACTTCAGAGCAATGCGTGAACTGCTCCTCCCTGGCCTCATCTCTCCCCACCCTTCCCTTCCCTGGCTTTAGACCTGGCCTGACAGTTCTTTCAGTTTCTAAATGCTTCATGTCTCTCTCACTGTTAGACCTTTGCACTTGCTGTCCCCCTGCCTGGATATCCGCTCCTCTTCACCTTGACCTGGCCAACTGCCATCATGCTCAGCTGAAACGTCTCCTTGGGAGGCTTCCCTCATGCATTCATTGGTCGAGTGCATTTATTAAGCTCCAACTCGGTGCTTTTCCTAGGCCATCCCTGGTTCCTTGTTTCCTCCATTGGAACAACTTCCCCCACAACACACTGCCTCTAGCTACCCGAGTGTTGAGGGTCGTGATCCTGAGCTCAGGGCAAGGCTCACAGAAGACACTCAGTGAGTGTTGAACAGGGGGTTACATGGCCTGTCCCTTAGGACGGAGTGCTGTTCAGAGGAAGGAGAGAATGCAGAATGCAGAGAAGGAGAAGCAGACTCCCAGCTGAGCAAGGAGCCCGAAACAGGACTCGATCCCAGGACCCTGAGCCGAAGGCAGAGGCTCAACTGACTGAGCCACCCAGGCATCCCGCTGGGAGTGTTCTCTGTAACATCTAATCTGTTGCTCCTGGATGCTTCTAGATGCTGCATAGACTCTATAGTGGGCATCCATGACACACACACATCCCTATCCACTTTCACAGGGATGGACACAGGTTTGCTCTCCAGCACCAAAAGCAATGTTAGAGTGAATATCTTGCCCCCTTCCCCATGAGCCTTCGTGAGAATTCCTTTGGAATTGGAACTTCTGCTCACAGGGTATATTTAGACTTATTTTGACAAGACATGCCTGATTACCACCCAAAATGTCTGTACCATCCCATGCCCACCAACAGTGGCCACACCCCACCACCTCCCAGCATTATCCAACTCATAAAATATTTTGTTGGCTTAAAGGTGATAGCTCACATTTTCTTTTTAAATCTAAGTAGGTTCCATACATGGGGTTTGAATTCACAACCCTGAGATCAAGACCTGAGCTGAGATCAAGAGTCAGACACCTAACTGACCAAGCCACCCAAGCGCCCCAATAGCTCACATTTTTATTCTGACACTAATGAGTTTAAGTACATCCTCATATGTTTGTGGCCTTCTGGCTTCCTCCTGCATAAACCACCTGTTTTGCCCTTTGATAAGAATTTTTTTTAAAGATTTTATTTATTTACTTGACAGAGAGAGAGCACAAGAAGTGGGGAGCAGCAGGCAGAGGGCAAGGGAGAAGCAGGCTCCCCAGCTGAGCAGGGAGCCCGACGCGGGGCTGGATCCCAGGACCCTGGGATCATGACCTGAGCTGAAGGCAGAGGCTTTAACCCACTGAGCCACCCAGGTGCCCCCCATCATCCTATTTTTTAAAAAATTGATCATAATTCACAACTTGAAATATAATTATTTCCAGTTAGCTGTTCCCAGCTGTTTTCTCTCATTAGACTTGAGTTTCGGGAGAGCAGGGACCATGTCTGTCTTGTTCGCCATTTGGTCCCCTGCCCCTGCCTGGGGCCTGGCACACAGTAGGAGCTCGGAATATGGTTGGATGGAGGGAGGGAAGAACAGAGAAAAGGATGAAGGGGCAGAGGGACAGAGGCCTGGAGGGAGGGAGAGAAGAGTGAGAGACAAGGTAGGGCCCCCCTTCCTCTGCATGGCACCAGCCCCCTCTCCCAGGTTACCCCTCCCCAAGTGCCCCTGCTCATCCCCAGGCCTGGGCCATACACAAGGGCAAACACCTAGAGGGCATCGACAAGGAGGACCCCGCCACCTGGAAGACCCGACTCCGCTGTGCCCTCAACAAGAGTGCTGACTTCTGTGAGGTGCGTGAGTGCAGCCACCGGGACAGTTCCAGCCCCTACAAGGTCTACAGGATCGTGGCCCCCGGTGCCCATGGCCCAGGTACCATCCTGCCCTTGGCGGTAGTGGCTGAGGATGGCTCTCTGGGCAATAAGGACCTCACGTTGCCCATCTGTAATGGGGGGCTTAGTAAGCTTAAATTCATGGCCTGGTAAACACAGAAGGACCTGTAGACATTCCGTTTATCTTCCCATGAGAAAAAGAGGAAACTGAGGCCCAGAGAGAGGTGGGCCCCGCCTGAGATCATGCCGTGGTCCTCATGTGGGATCACCTCTGTTGGGGGCTCCCGTTAAGGCTCAGGAAACAACAGCCTGCCTCTTGCTCCATCCAGGTGCCAGAGCTTGTGCTCCCCCTGAAAAGAACATTCCACGGAAGCAGCAGGAGTCCCCTGGAGAAGTGGCAGAGCTGGCCTGTGGGACAGACCAGGTCAGTTGTCCTTCAAGCCCCCCGCAGTCTTGCCAGCTCTGTCACCTATCCCCTGACCTGCCCTCAGTGTTCTCTGGCACTGTCATCTGGCCTGTCCTCTCCCCCAGCTGTGCTCCTTCCCTGCCTGCCCTCTCCTCGGCCCATGTCCCTCCTGCCAGCTCCACCTCTTCTTACCTGGGCCCCACCTGCCCCGCCATCTTCAGCCCCGCCTCCTGTTCCCTTTGCCTCCGTCATCTCTGGGTCCCCCTGTTCTCTCCTCCTCCACCGTCTTTAGCTCCATCACCCTCTGCAATCTCTTCCCTGACATTCACCCCTGGCCCCTGTCATCATCGGGTCCACCACTCTGTCCCCATCAGATGCAGTTCCGGCTCTGCATTTCACTCCCCTTCAACCCTTCCAGCCCTCTTGCTGTTGCCATCACCCCATCACTCTGTCTGGATCACCCCCATTATCACCAACCTCCCTACCATCTGTGCTTCATTGCTGTGTCCCCACTGCCCCACCAGCCTGGTCCAATCCACTGTCCCTAGTGTCTTCTTCACCATGCATTCCATATAATGTCTCCCATCTCTGTCACTTCTATCCCCCCAACCTCTATCACCTCTGTCCTGTGTCTATCATCTCTATCACTTCTGTCACCATTCTATCACCTCTGTTCCCCACCTCTATCTCCTCTGTCCCACCATCTGCTCATTTGCTCCTTAGCGCTTCTCCCCCCAGCACAGTGAGCTTCATCTCCAACCCCATAACCTCCATCAACCCTTTACGTCTATGAGGGACAGGGTCTTGAGCTCTGAAACCTCAAAGTCTCTATTGATCCCAACTGGCCTGCAGTCTGCCCAGACTTCCCTCTGCCCTAGCGAGGACAGTCTGGGAACCCCTGTGGCACACAGTCTCCTCTTCCACTCTCATAACCCTCTCTTCCAATGGCCAGGATGATTCCAGATCAACCACAGAGGATAAGGACACCAAGCAAGCCCCCAGGCAGACCCAGAAGGGCTCCCTGCCACCAGCAGCTCGGCTCCCAGCCCCTCTGGCTGACCACAGTAAGGACCGGATCTCCTCAACCAATCCTGCCTCCTCTCTGTCCTCCTGCAGGACCTTGACCTGGGGATCGAGAGACCCAGGGTGAGGTGGTGCCTGACAGCTTCCCCTCCTTCCCTAGGGTACCAGGCACAAGACCCTACACACCACTGGAGCCCCTTGCTCTCTGAGGACTTCAGCAACCCTGGTAAGAAATCTCAAGGCCCTCCCCTCTGACCAGTGTGCAGAACTGGGGAGAGCCAGAGGTCAGGGCCAGCTACCCTGTGTCTTTCCCCGAAAGTACCCAGCCCCGATGACAACACAGCTAACATTCATTGAGGACTTAGATTACATCAGGCATCTTTCAAGAAGCTCTCCCAGCTGCCCTGTGAGATAGATACTGCCATCATCTCCACTTCGTACTTACAGAAACCCGGCACAGAGGTTAAGAACTTGGCCCCAAATCACACAGTTGGTAGCCCTGGGGAAGTTACTAGTGGGTCACAGCTCCTAACTGGCAGTGAGACATCAGCCTTCAAGGGCCTGGCTGCAGAGCCCCCAGCTCTAACTGCTGAGTATCCTGCTTGCTCCTCACATGGATCATACTGTGTTGTTGTTGTTGTTGTTGTTTCCATCAGCATTAAAATATTTGCTGGGAAGCAGGGAAACCTGGGTGGCTCAGTTGGTTAAGCTGCTGCCTTTGGCTCAGATCATGATCCTAAGGTCCTGGGATGGAGTCCTGCATTGGGCTCCTTGCAGGGAGCCTGCTTCTTTCTGCGACTCTGCCTGCTTGTGCAGCGCTCTCCCTCTGACAAAGAAATAGATAAAATCTTTTAAAAAAAAAATATTCGCTGGGAAGGAGCCCCTAGAATCCCAGACGTTAGGACAGGCCCTACAGATGGCCCCAGACCCTATGCTTTTGACCATGGAGCTCAGCTACCAGTTCATTTATACCAGAAGCTGCTGCTATTACTACTGGCATTGGCGCTACTACGAGAATTAGAGAATTATCATTCATACGGAGGAAGCACCCAAAACTCCCGAGGCGGGGGCAGGCAGGACCTGGGTGGGGAGTGGTCAGTGCTGGGGCTGCCAACCCGGGGCGCACCCCCTCTCCCCGCCCCGCAGATTGCTGGCTGCACGTGCGGCTGTTCTACGGCGGGAAGCTGGTGCGCGAAACCACCACGCGCGTGGCCGAGGGCTGCCTCCTGAGCCCCCGGGCGGTCACCGCGGCGGAGCGCCTGCTGGGGCCGCCAAGACGCATGGCGCACGTGCGCCTCCCGGAGCCGCCGCCCGGCGCCAGAGTGCTGGAGCGCTTGCTGCGGCACCTGGAGCGGGGCGTGCTGCTGTGGGTGGCCCCCGAGGGCGTGTTCGCCAAGCGCCTGTGCCGGGGCCGCGTGTACTGGCGCGGCCCGCTCGCCCCGCACCGCGCGCAGCCCAACAAACTGGAGCGTGAGCGCACCTGCCAGCTGCTCGACACGCTACTCTTCCTCGAGGGTAAGAGCACGACGGTGGGGCAGCTGGCAGCGTGGGACAGAGTGGCTGGGCGCAAGGGGTATGGGCAAAGGCACGGGAACAGAGAAGGGGGGCACACGAGATGTGAGCGCCAGGGAACGGGCTTATGGATTCTGGGTTTGGGGTGGACGTTGAAACAAAGGATGTGACACACGAGCCCCAGGAGAGGGAACGAATACGGGCGTCGGGGGACCTGGGCACGATATAGACATAGATTTATGGGGAGGATAGGCACGGGGCAGGCTTGGGGCATAAGACTTGGGATGCTAAGCATAGCTGGGCATTAGGGCACTGGGCACTCGATAGATATAGGTGAATGGCAGTGGGCATGGGGTGAGCACAGATGTGAGACATGAGATAGGCATAGGGATGTGGAGGTGGGCATAGGGCATGGGCACACAATGGGGATGTGGCCTTATCGGACATGGGTATGGGATAGAAGCACAAGGTGGGCACCAGCTAGGATTCCCAAGCCCCCAATCTTGGTGCCCATAGAATTGCGCGCCCACCTTCAGGACGGTCGCCAGGAGCCCGAGTACCAAATCCGTCTGTGCTTTGGTGAGGAGTACCCAGGGCCGCCAGACCAGCCGGAGGAGCGGCTCATCATGGCCCACGTGAGTCACCTCCCACTCCAGTGAAGAGCCACATCTTCCAGTCACCACCAGCAGCCCCTTACTGACTCCCTCCAGTCCCCAGCTCCTGACCCGATGACCCTTGGGTCTGTAGGACCCTGCACATAAAGTGCCTGTGGGGTGGGACTGTCACCAGGTGGTGACTTCCCACCAGAACATAGGGGGCGTTAACTGAGAGAGTTAGCTCATTGTCCTACCCCCACCCCCACAGGTGGAGCCAGTCTTCGCCAGGGAGCTCTTCCTGCACTGGAAGCGCCACTACAGTGGTGTCCCAGCATCACCAACGGTGTCCCTCACCTGCTGACACAGCTGAGTCAGCAGTAAAGGGTCACTTGCTCCTCTCCTATCGTCCCAAGTCAGCCCCCCTCCCGTGGGTGCGGACTCTACTGCAAACCTGCCCAAATTGCCAGTGGTCTTGGGGCTGCCCCCTACCCATCGGCCAGTCGGTGGGGACAGTGGAAGCCGATCCACGCCCTTCAAACTCTCAGCGGCAGAGATGCAGCCCCCGGAGCACAGCGCGTGGGCAGAGGCCTTGCAGCTGGGCCTGGGAAGTTAGGAGGAAACCAAACTTGACCTTGAGGTTCCGGAAACAGCAATTAGGGCAGAAACAAAACCTCATAGCTCAGGGAGAACCCAGCAGGTCTGTGGTGGTATACTTGAGAGCCCACTTCACCTGCAACTGATGCATTATAAGGTTTGCTTAAAGCTGGGTTTACCGATAATTAGATCCTCAGGGATTAGAGGGAAGCCAGACAGTAACAGAAATGCCTGGCTTCTGAGGGGCTCTGAGTTTCCAGACCCTTCCTCCCACCTGCCACTAGTCTCTGTTCTTATGTGGGCAGGGAGGGATCTCAAAGCAGAAATTTGGCCTGAATTGGGGACTTGGGGGGTTGATAACTGAACCACCAATACCAGTGGATACTGTGTTTGGAGGAACCGAGGCTGACCCCCAAACACAGCCATAGGGCAGAAGCTAAGGGCAGAAGCAGGGGTCCAGCCCCTCCCCAGGCTCCACTGATCATTGTAAACTGCAAGCTGTAGGGAGTCCTTGAGAATTGGGAGGGATCCCCTTCAACCATGAAGCCAACTGACCCTGCCTTGGCAGAAAAGTCAGTGTCCTGCCCCAGATATCAGACCTTGTTTCCGGTTCTGATTTCTGACTTTTTAAATAGGGATTCTCCTACAGATGGCAACATAATGAATCTCTTCTAGTGATACATTAATATGCTTTTATGGTGGAGGGGGGCTGTATGCTTCGACGAAGGGCAGAAGTCAATCAGATCACTGTTCCTTATTCAGCAAATGTTGACTGAGCACGTACTCAGTTTCCAGGCCAGTGCTGGACAAAACAGCAGGCCCCTGCTCTCTTGGGGCTAATAGCGTGTGTTCCAGTGGGGGTCTAGTGACTGCCCCTATCCCTGCTTCTCTTCTGTAGAAGGTGTGGTGTTAAGGAGTTAGAGAATTCTGGATTCAAATCCCAGCTTTGTCATTCACTAGCTGTGTGACCTCGGGCAAGTCACTTAACCTTTCTGAGGGGTAGATTCTCCATCTATTCAAAAGAAGCCATGAAGGGACGCCTGGGTGGCTCAGTGGGTTAAGGCCTCTCCTTTCCGCTCAGGTCATGGTCCCGGGGTCATGGGATGGAGCCCCACATCGGGCTCTCTGCTCAGCAGGGAGCCTGCTTCCTCCTCTCTCCCTGCCTCTCTGCCTACTTGTGATCTCTGTCTGTCAAATAAATAAATAAAATCTTAAAAAAAAAAAAAAAAAGAAGAAGAAGAAGAAGAAGCCATGAAGGCCTGCAGAGCAGGGTTGCTCCAAGGAGTCAATGCAGAGAGAGAAGGCTAGCTGTCGGGCGGCTGACATGGAGAGTGGCACACAGTAGGTGTCCTCTGACTTGGGAACGTATGGGTGGGAGACCATGGAGTAGGCTACCCCCACCTCCAGAAGACCTGACTGTCCTAGGCTTCGCTGGCCCAAGGCTGTGGCTGATGGGGAGCCTCAGTTCAGAGTGATGATCCTGAGTCATGTCCAAACCCTTACTCTGCGCTAAACTCTTGGAGGGTGCTGGATGCTGTGTAAGGGGGCCTGTGGCCTCCTCACCACAGTACGGACAGCTGAAGGGTCGCCAGCTCCAGTTTAGAAGTGGGAAACTGAGGCTCAGCCAAAGTCAGGGACTTGCTTCAAACATCTGGGGGAGTAGTGGGGGAATGGCTCTGCCCAGATGGCTGTCCTTCCCACACCAGTCAGTAGAGGGCGCTGATGCTCACCATAAACAATTTGACGGTTCTCACCGCCTTCCAGCTACCGGCCGTCAAATGCCCCGGAGCTAACTAAGAGGGTAAGAATTGTGTGACCCCGGGTGCTGCACCCTGCTGGGAGTAGAAAGTAGACCCCCAGGCTTGAAAGAAAGAGGAGAAACGGGGAGCTGGAGGTGGGGGCTTGAGGACCCCTGGGGCTTTTCTCACTGGGGGGGGGCCACTCTCCAGCTCACCCCTTTGAATCTACCTGTCTAGTCTCTCTCCTCAGCGTGCATCTCTCTGTCTGCCCTCGATCTCTTGTGTCTGTTATGTGTCTCTCTCTGCATCTTCTTCTCTCACTCTCTTTCCGTACACTGATTTCTCTCCGTGATTCTTTCTCTGTGCTGTGTGTGCGTGTCTGGCTCGGTGTGTCTCTGTTCTTTCTGCCTCGGCTTCGTCTCTCTGAGTATGTCTCTGCCTTCACAGTTCATCTTGTTATGTCTCTCCCTCTCTGTGTCTTTCTCTCTGGTTTTCACGGGCTCTCTCTTTTTGTTTCTCTGTCTCTGTCTCGCTCAGTTGCCTGTCCTGCCCCTCGCAGCCACCACCACCCAGCACATGGGGGCTCTGCATCTCGGTCCCTTCCCTCCTATCTCCTCTCCCCAGGCAGCAGGCTCACAAGCTTCCCAGTCCTGGCCTCCCTGCCCGCCCCTCTCAGGCCTGGGGGGGGGGCAAGGGAGGAAGGGAGGGCAGCCTGGTGGGCCCACCCCTTTTTGCCTTTCCAGGCTGGGAGGCTGGGCCAGTGGGCCTTTTAACAGGCCCCGGGCAGGCTGTGCCGGCGGACACCAGCTCCAGACGCCGGGTGCCTGGCCCCTCCGTGGTCCCAGCAGCCGCCAGCCCGGCCAGCCCGGCCCAGCATGCAGCAGCAACAGCCCCTACCCGGGCCCTTGGCCCCCGGGGCCGAGCCGACCAAGCCCCCCTACAGCTACATAGCTCTGATCGCCATGGCCATCCAGAGCTCCCCGGGTCAGCGGGCCACACTCAGTGGCATTTACCGATACATCATGGGCCGCTTCGCCTTCTACCGCCACAACCGGCCCGGCTGGCAGAATAGCATCCGCCACAACCTGTCGCTCAATGAGTGCTTCGTCAAGGTGCCTCGCGATGACCGCAAGCCGGGCAAGGGCAGCTACTGGACGCTGGACCCCGACTGCCACGACATGTTTGAACACGGCAGCTTCCTGCGCCGACGCCGACGCTTCACCCGGCGAGCAGGTGCCGAGGGAACCAAGGGCCCTGCCAAGCCACGCCGCGGACCCCTCCGAGTGGGCAGCCAGGATCCAGGAGCCCCCGACGCCTTGACTGGCAGGCAGTGCCCATTCCCACCAGAGCTGCCAGAGCCCAAGGGCCTAAGCTTTGGGGGTCTGCTAGGGGCCTTGCCAGCTACCATGTGCTCTGCAACCCCGGATGCCGGGCCCCGGCCGCCCACAGAGCTCAAAGAGATGCCTGCACCTAAGCCTGCAGGCCCGGGGGAGCTCCCTGTGGCCCCCTCGTCTTCCCCATGCCCAGTGTTTGGCTTTCCTGTGGGCTTCTCTGAGGCCGAGGGTTTTAGCAAGGCCCCCACGCCCATCTTGACCCCAGAGGCGGGCATCGGGGGCAGCTACCAGTGCCGGCTGCAGGCACTGAATTTCTGCATGGGGACCGATCCAGGCCTTGAGCACCTCTTGGCCTCAGCAGCCCCCTCTCCGGCACCACCCACCCCTCCAGCCTCACTGCGGGCCCCACTGCCGCTGCCAGCTGACCCCAAGGAACCTTGGGTTGCAGGCAGTTTCCCTGTCCAGGGAGGCTCCAGCTACCCACTGGGGCTGACCCCCTGCCTATACCGGACACCAGGAATGTTCTTCTTTGAGTGAAGTCAACGTGGCCTCGGGCAGTCCTTGCGGGGTCCCCCACCAACTACACCCTCCAGGCTGAGCCTGACTCAAGGATCTGGGGAGCTTTCAAGGGACCCAGGCCTGGCAAGCCAACGAGCGGGACAGGAAGCCAAGATTGGAGTAGTGAACACTCAGCCAGCCCCCGGGGCCTCCGGACAGACTTGAGGGAGAGGGGAGGCAGGGTCCTCTTGGGATTTACTCTGTGGCTCTCAGGGCCAATAAAACCAGTGTGACGATGAGGGTCAGCTTCATGGATGGTTGGGGGCTGAGGGCCGGGATGCCTGGTTCTGTGTGCGGTGGCTGTGGTTGTGGGATTGCGGGGACCCTGGATGGAAATGTCCCTTGTGAGACTTCTTTCTCCTGCTGGGGACTTTCTCAGGGAGTTTCCCAGGAAGGTGGAGGAAGGGGGAGCCGGGAATAAGGAAGAGAGGAAAGTGTGGCCAAGAAACACCCAGCAGGGCGTGGCGCTGGGCTGGCCTGAGGGGTTAATTCTCCAGTCCCAGGCTCTGTCACTCCGCACACCCCCCCCCAATTTTGAGTCGTCAGAATCACTGTGACCATGTGCGGCATTTATTCTGTCCTGGGCTTCTCTGTATCCTTTCACGGAGCCCTGTGCAACTTGGAATGTTATCCCCACTTTTACAGTGGGGGAAACTGAGGCTCAGAAAGTTTGAGGCTCACTAGATCTGACTCCAGATGGCAAATGAGTGGCTATATGCACAGCCCCTGTCCCACAGTCTGAGTGAGGATACAGGGGTGGTGCCCAGGGTAGGAGCAGAGCTGGGGGTGACCCCCAGAACGGGAGGGGCTTTTATGAAATCCTGGAAGACCAGTACAAAAAAGGCACCCTGACCCCTTACACAGAAAGGGAAACTGAGGCTCAAAAGGCAGGCACCAGTCCTCTTATCTGCATTCCCCACATGAATGGGGGCCTTGCCTGAGGCCCCAATTCTCCAAAGGCCTCCTGATGACTCTTTAAGAAAGCATTTCTGTCATGAGGGGAGTGGGTGGCTGTCCTGTGTATAGATCAGAAGTGACTGAGCCCTGACCTTTGGTCTCTTCTAGCCTCCCCCTTGGGCAGAAGCAGGAGAAATGGGTATACTCGTGGCCCCTATCAGAGGAACAGACTCAGGGACCTGAAACCTCCCAGTCCCCACACCTTTCAATACCAGAGTCGCTGAGGCAAAGGGCTTCCTTCTGGAGCCTTGGTACCTCCATCTGGATCCTGGGTAGAGGGAGAAAAGAAAGAAGCCAGGGATACGGGGGGAAGCCCCTTTCTGGCATTTGGTGTAGGGGCCTGATGGGTCTCCCATCCCATGAGGTGACACCCAGGGGGCTGGAGACCCCTTGGTGGGGCAGATAGCCCAGTCCCTCCAGAGGCCCTCACTCAGGCAGGCGGCCATGCTGATTTCAGTCTCTGCTGCTCCTTCCTCTCTCAGCAGGTCCCCTGGGGCCTGGGCGGAAGCGAGCCCGGCTGGACAGTCCCCACTGTCTGGTTCCCACAGACTCTAGAGCCGCCAGGGGGGAGGAGGGACCTGCAGGGTCGGGGCTCACTGTGGCCGGAAGGGGTTGGGAAAATGCCTGGCCAGCTGTGGGGCCCCTCCCCACCGCGCACGCAGGACCCCAACCTGGAATCCATCTAGCAATGGGGAGAAGAAGAGAGGGTCTGTCCTGTCCCATCACACCCAGGAAGCCTCATGGGCGAAGAGTAGGGGGAAGCTCTGTGTGCACAGGGCATGAGGAAGGAGAGGCGAAGGAGACGCTTATGTGGGTTTGTTCCAAGGTGTGTGTTGTGTGTGTGTGTGTGTGTGTGTGAGAGAGAGAGAGAGAGAGAGAGAAAGAGAGAGAGAGAGAGGCACAGAGACAAACAGTCACAGAGACAGGGACAAACAGATTCGAGGGGTAAGTGTTCTTTCTCAGTCCAGTCAGGGAAAGAGGCCTCTCTGCCGGGCACTGTTCCCTGTGGCACATTCCTGTGGAGACCTGGTGACCCCAGTCCCCTCCCAGCCTGTGTCCTGAGCTAGTAGGAGGATGGGGAGGCTGGACTGACTGAGCCCCCTCCCCGACCCCCCCCACCCCTCCCATCCTGTTCCAGCCATCCTCTAAGGAGCTTAGCATCTGAACTGAGGTGGGGGCTTGGGGAAAAGAAAGCCACATCCGCATAATGCAAAAATGGGTTAATCACAGCTGGTGCACAGACTCAGCAACTGGACTGGAGCCCTCTCTCCATGTCCCTCTCTGACCCCCCCAACATAGTCAAGAAGTGAAGACAAGTCCCCTCGCCTCAATTCCCAAGCAGGACCCTGGGCTCAGCGCCGGCCTTGGACTCTCTGTATGAGCCTGGCTGAGTGCCCATCTCTCTGGGCCCTGATTTCACTCCTTTTGCCCAGCAGGGGTTGGGGAAAGGGCAGCCTGACTCTGAGTCTGGGTCCCAGGGGAGGGTCTGACATGGGGGACTGCCTGGAGAGGATCCCATCCCCGGGGGTGCTGGACCAGGAGGCCCAGACACCATGATCTCATGTTGCCCTCTGCTTGCTGCCCAGCCGGGGGACCCCACCCACTGGGCCTCCTGCCCTCACATTCTTTCCATGACCAACAGACGCCCTGTGGCTCCTGCCCATCCACCCCCACCTGGAGGGGTGGACAGTGCTTAGCAGAGATTCAGAATGCCTAACGTGGACTGACCCAGAGAGAGCACCTCAGCGCAGATGGACAGACCGAGGCCAGAGAAGGCAAGCGAGGTGTCCAAGGTCACACAGCAAAGCAGGAGCAGGTGACCACTCTACCGCCTTAACTGTGCAACTCTTCCAGGACTGGGGCTGTCCCATCTGACTCTGCCTCAGGGACCCTCCTCCCTGGAAGCTTGTCTGTCTCCAGGAGGGGATTGCAGCCCCTCCACTTTGTCCCCAGCAGGTTAGAGTGGAAAAGGGTGCCAAGTTGCCTTTCAGAGTTAGGCTCAATCAGATTCTAACATGGTAGAATCTGGAATATTAAAGAATATTCCAGAATTTTTAATCACAGCAGCTTAGATTCTTGGAATATTAGCACTGAAAGGGCGTCTCCTGCCCGATTTCTGAATCCCCTCTACACCAAGTACCAAGTCACACGGGGTTCCCGGAAAGGGGAGCCCGCTGCCTCCAGAGGAGGCCCCTTCCTGCCCAAGTCTGGCAGCTCTGAAGTACAGTCAGGAAGTTCTTCACCTGCTGGTCCTCTGGTCTCTGCTCTCCCTGCCCCCATGGAGGCCTCCCCCACCCACAGGGCTGGGCCTTCCTCAGACTCCCCCACCCTCCACATCTTATCTCCCGCCGCTCTCCCGCCCACCCGCTTCCTTCCCTGGTTTATGGCATTCCACAGCCCAGAGCTCTGGACACTCCCCACACCCAGACAGTGTCTGAGCCAGGGGCCTGGAGACCCTGTCCTGATGAGGGTGGGCCACTCTGAGGTGGCCACAGCGATGAAGAAGAAGGTTGGGTCGGCCAGCCTGCCATGTCTGCCTGCGGGGAGTATATAGAACCTAGCAATCCAGTCTTCAGCCAAAACATCCTGTCCCCACAACATCTGGATGATTCCCATCACCCCCAAGGGCCAGGCTGCCAGAGGCAGTAGGTACAGGACTAAACGGAGGAGCTCTGGAGCCCAACTGCCTAGGTTGGGATCCCAGCTCCGTACCTCCCTAGCTGTGCAATCTTGGGCAAGTTGCTTCCCCTCTCTGGTTTTCCTCATTATAACATATGGACACTAACAGTTCCCACTCCTTTGGGGCTGTTGTGAGGATGACAGGAGTTACTATTTGCAAAGTGCTTAGAACCAGTCTGGCACAAGGAAACCGCAATGTGTTTAAATTTTTTAAAAAGTTGGGTCCCAGGGGCAGGTCCCCTTAGCCTGATCTACTCCCCAGGGGAAGGTCCGGCTCTCGCGGAGGTTAGGGGATAGAGGGGAACGAAAGACTGTTACAGAGACAGGCTTGGGGCTCAATTACCGGCATCTCCACTTCTTTGTTGTGTGACTTTGAGCAAGTGGACTCACCTCTCTGAGGATCACTTTCTTCATCTGTAAAATGGGAGTAATATTTTCAACCCCCAGGACCCATGTGTGAGTCAGCCAACAGGAAAGAAATCAGAACATAAGACAGCCCCATTGGGGGGTCTGGGATGCTCAGCCCCATCCCTCTGCCCCATCCTTCTGCCCCTTCCTTTGCATGTGGCAAACCTCTGTCCCTGCACAGTGGGAGGTGCCTGATCCCAGTTCCTGCCCCACTGGTAACTGGGTGGTGATGGGGAGGCAGCTGGTGAGGCCAAAGGAAGTGGTTCCAGGCTAAAAACAGGCGGGGGAGGCCCATTTAGTTACACAGCCCGAATCCTGCCCAGTGGCCTCTGGAAAGACCATGGCTGCCTCCTCCTGACCACAGCCCACAAGGAGCCCTGATCTGTCTTGGATACAAATGAGAAGCCCTCGAAGACAGCCAACTCCCTGGTGAGTGCTGTTTCTACCTCTGGGCCCTTGCACTTGCTCTCCCCTCCACCCGGAATGCTCCCTCTCCCTCCGCACTGGCTGACTTCACAACACCCAGAGGCCAAGTTAAATATTGCCTGCTCAGAGAGCCTCCCCTCAGCCCCTTATCTGATTAGATGCTTCCAGATTTGTCTCCTCCACCAGGCACCTGTTGCGATGTGGGATTATGCATTCCTAGGTGTGTTCACTTTTTATTGTGTTTCTGCCTTAGACTATAAGCTTCAGGGAGCAGAGGGTGGTCTGCCTTTTTCATTGTATCTGCTTCCCTAACCCAGCGACTAGCACACAGAAGGCCCTCGATAAAGGTTTGCTGAGTGGACGACCGGACTGATGGTCAGCCTCCCGTTCATCCCTTCACCGTGGAGGAAATCTTGGAGAAGCCACCAGGGGCTTGGCGGCCCATTCAGAGCAAAAGCCCAAGTTAGGGGCCTGGGCTGTCAGGCTTTGTCCCTGCTAACCCTAGCCTTACTCCAAATCGCCTTTGCACTTGCGCTTCCTTCCTCCTAGAACAACCTTCTACTAATCCCCAGGGAACCCTTTGATCTCTGTTCAAACTCTGTCCTGGGAGAAATCCTCCCAGACTCTGCCCCCACCCACCCCACCAACGCATTCTAAATTCACTGCAGCCCAGGTCAGAGTTCTCCCACCTCAAAGAAAGCTCCACAAGGCCAGAGACTTTCATCTCCTGGCTGCTTGTCCCCCAGCACCTAGAACACTGTCTGGAACACAATAGGGTCTGGAGACATAGTTGTAGAAGAAACAGCTGCTCTGTCCACATCCCTCATGTGATGCATGGTTCCCAGGAGGCAGGTAAGATTATTAACCCCATTTTACAGACAGGAAACTGAGGCTCAGAGAGGGCAAATAAGTAGATTTGAACCCCATTCTGTGTGACCTGAGCCCAGTCTCTGTCATCAGCCTGTCCCCCTAGAGACACATGAGACCTGCGTCTCCCTCCTGTCCCCCCACTTCTTTCAACCGCTCAAGCAGACATGGCCCAGCCTCCTTTTGGCCTCCCTGCCTCCAGCCTCTTTTCCACTCGCTAACCTCTCTGGCTTCAGGGATCCTTGTGAACCACAGATCTGGCCATACGCCTCCTTTGCTCAAAACCCCTCCATGTCTCCCTACTGCCCCGATTCAGGCTGGCATTTGAGGGCCCTCCCAACTTCTCCAGACTTATTTCCTGCTTCATCATGGAGACTCCAAGTCAACTTTGCTCTTAGCTACCAGCCTTTGGACATACTATCCCCTCTGCCTGGAACGCTGTCCTTGCTCCATCTGGAAAAGGCCCGCCCCTTATTGCTCTCAGCTTTGATGTCACTTCCTGCCACCAGAGAAAAGAGTTGTGTCTCCTTCTATGTCCCTCCAGCTTCACCCTAACCCCCCAGCTCCCAGCCAGTGGGGTTCCAGAGGGTGTGAGCTCCCTGAGGGCGGAGACCATGACTCATTCACCTCTGGGTCCTAGCTTCGGGCCAAGCCCAGAGCAGGAACTCGACAAATAGCTGTGCCATGATTGGTGGTGTCCGAAGTCACATCACCTGCTTTGAGTTGTGACCCCACCATTTGCTAGCTGGGAACTCCGGGACTTGTCCATAAACCCCCTGAGCCTCAGCTTCCTCAGCTTAATGAAATACCTAACAAAAATAACCACTCTTAGGGTGGGGATAAAATGAGTTCATAAGTGGAAATCACTTGCTACAGTGCCCCGTGCTCGGTAAACAACAGCTATTAATGTGCAGAAAAGAACAGGTGCGTGGACAGCCTCACAAACAGGAGCTAGGTGTGGGTAGGCCCATGCTTCAGGACAGCCCTGGCTGCTGGACACCCTCGGGCAGCCCTGTCCCTGGCGGAATCTTTTCCCACCACTGCTCTGTTGGGTCCAAGGTGGCCAGTGGAATTCAAGGCCACTGGACACAGACAGGAAGAGGCAGCGTCACCAGGCCTGGCGTAATCCAAACCAGATGCGGCCTCAGACCCCTGGGGGTGGTCACTGCGGGCCTGGCCAAGGCCCAGAGGCAGGAAATAGTCTTGGAGGAACGCTTTCTGGGCTGGAATCAGCCGGGAGGAGCTGTCCCATTGAGGGCGTTAACCCTTCTTAGCCCACAGGGGGTTACCCAGGACACCGGGCAGGGGAAACTGGTGGTGCCAGCCCCATGAGATGCAGTGCACCTTGTAGGCAAGGTGGCAGGGTCATCATTGTAATGGGCACCATGCAGAAGGGGACCACAAGCAGGCACTGTAGTGGGCAGGCAACACCGGGCAAGGGATAGGGGATATTCCCAGCCTGGTACCCGTGACTTGAAGAATCACAGCCCAGAGCCTTGGGCCTGGCTCTGGCTCCAGCTGGCAGGCCCCAAAGGACCATGGATTCACTCCCTCCATCAGGATGGCTCCTAGGGTGAAAAGCTTTATTCTGCGAGGTCACCGGGGATGGCAGTTCTAGGGATGATGGTAATGGGGTTGGGACTCAGGCCTGCAGAGAGGCAGAAACTCAACCCCACCTTGGGGGGTTGTGGCCGTGACTTTTTCCTGCGTGTGCTCTGTGGCTCTTGAAGGGAACAAAATCTCTCTGAACCTCCACCTCACCCATATTGTTGAGTCTATATCCTTTACCTCCAGGGACCAGGGGAGGCCAGAGGAGGCCTCTGAAAAATCAAAAAGAGCTTTCCAAGCTGTGCTCCAGGAAGGTGATAAGGACAGAAGCAATGATCAGCTCTGTTCCATGGTTCTGGGTGGCCTTCCTTCCTAGGAAATGTTAATTCGCTGTGTGGCCTCGGGCAGATTCTCTTCCCTTTCTGAACCTGTTTCCTCATCTGTGAAATAGGGTGAATGCACACCCTGTCCCATCTTGTGACTGTCACGATGGCCTAGGAGTGCCAGTGGAGAGCAGAGCCCAGGCTGTCATTTGCATATTATAGAGCAGGAAACTGAGACCCGTGCTGAGAGTCAGGGGTCCTGGGTTCTAGTCCCAGCTGTTGTTCTCTGCTGAGGAACCTTCTTGGTTTTGGCCTCGGTTTCCCCAGCTGGATCCAGGCCCTGGATCTCTGCTGCGGCTGGACCTCATTTCCTCACCACCCCCCACCCCGCCCCATGGCTGTGACTCATCCCTCATCATCGCGCTGTGTGGCCGAGGCTTAGCCTGGGTGGGGGCCAGCAACACTGAGAGAACTCAGAGGAAACCACAGGCCTGGCCCAGCTGGCAGGTGGCGAGCGGGCGGGCAGGCAGGGATCCACGGCCCTGGGGGTCTGGTCTGCAAGTACATGTCCCATGAAGAACCCCAATCAGGTTCCCCTGGAGTATAAGACACCCCCCCCAGGCTTAGACCCCAAAGTCAGCCCCCCCACCCCACGTGGCACCTGCTACAGTGGGAGGCTGAACCCACCTGCTGGTATGGGACAGGGGCAGGAGTGACAACCCTGGCCTTGCCCTCCAGGCCCATATTCATGGAGTCAGGGGAGGTAGGGATGATCAGTGTCCTGGTCTGTGGTCAAGTCCAAGATTTCTCAAGAGGCAGGCAGTGCAGCAGTCAAGAGCGAGGGCTCTGGACCCATACTGTCTGGGTACTGGTCCTGGCTCTGCCAGTAACTAGCTGTATGTCCCTAAGCAAGTGGCTTAACCTCCCTGAAGCTTGATTTCCCTATCTGAGAAATGGACCTAACAGCACGCCTGCCGGGCAAGATCGCCGTGAGCAGCCAGGGTGATCGTGACCACGAGGAGCCGGAGTGGGGCTGGTACCCAGCTGCCCTCGATGCACGCGACTGCTGTCACAGCCGCTCCTGCTGGAACCCCTTCACCCCAAGCAGGCCGACCAGCTGCCCCACTGAGGCCAGTCCCAATTCTGACTCAGTTGTCCTCATAGCCAGAAAGGCTGTGCCCTCTTCGGTCAGGCTCTCCCACCCTCTGGCTGACGTCTCCAGCAGATGGAGTCGGCCAGAGCCCGCTGTGGCCCGTGGGAAAGAGGGGAGAATAGCTCTCTCCCCAATGCCTCTGGGGAGACCCTCCCCATCCCTGCAGGTCCGGCAAAGGTGCCACAGGCCTGCCTGAACCCCTGGCTCCACCTGGGGGCTCTGCCTTCTGCCGACACCTTGTTCTGCTGAGAAGCCGGGTGGGCTCCTGCGCAGGACCTTGCCCTGGGAGACGAGAGCTTAAGCTCCAGCTTCTGCCTGGTTGAATAGCCTTCAAGTTCCTCCCCCTCTCTAAGCCTCAGTTTCCCCCCCTATAAAATAGGAATAACAGGGGCGCCTGGGTGGCTCAGTGGGTTAAGCCTCTGCCTTCGGCTCAGGTCATGATCTCAGGGTCCTGGGATCGAGCCCCGCATAGCATCTGACTTTCTGCTCAGTGGGGAACCTGCTTCCCCCTCCCCCTCTCTCTCTGCCTGCCTCTCTGCCTACTCGTGATCTCTCTGTCAAATCAATAAATAAAATCTTAAAAAAAATAGAAACAATAATAACGTCCACCTCATAAGCTTGCTGCTAGAGAAAAATGAGTTAATACCCGCACAGGCACTTAAAGGGAACCTTCTACCCAGTAAGCACCCAATGCATGTTGGAAGGTGCTGTGACAGATGAGTAAACTGAGGCCCAAAGCGGGGAAGCCATTTGCCCAGATCCTGGGCTGGGCAGCCTGGCTCCTTAGGCCACACCGGGAGCTACCATGCTGCCCCCTGAAGTTCAGCACCCCCACTGAGCATCCGGCCCCCAGCAGTGCTCAGGGGAACAGTGGTTCCCTCTGACCTCACCCAAGTCCACACGCACATAAGGGGAAGAAAGCCACATCCAACCTGTACATTTATTTACAAGGCACAAGCTGAGAGCAGGTGGGGGACTGCCCGATGGCTTTCCCACTTCTCCGGGGCCTGCTGACCCCATGATTCGAGGCCATGTGTGACCCTGAGGATGAGGGCCCACTGTGGCTGGGCTGGGCCCGCCTGGCCCTCAGGCAAGCTCGGGGGTGGTCTCCTTGTCCCCCAGGCCTCCCCCGGCCCCTCCGCCAGGCCTGGGCTGGGCGTCCTTCTCTCACACCGAGTTCCTGTGTGTTGGTGGTCGTCAGGAAGGTGGGCGGGGGGCCGGGCCGGGCCAGCTGGTGTGTGCTAGGCCTTATCTGTTGGGAGTGGGGAGGCGGGCGGGGGCATGGAGGTCCTCTTTCACAAAGCCTGCTCTGTCTCCCCTGGCAGCTGGGCCTTAGGAATTGGCCTTGCTGCCTTCCTGCCCCACCAAGGGCCTCCCATCCACAACCGCAGAAGCCCCACATGCTGGGACCCCCAGCCTTCCTGTTCCAGCTAGGAGCAAGCCCAAGCCAGGGATGCCCCAGGTGAGGCCAAGCAGGAATCACCAGGGCAGCAATTTCCAAGAGGGGGAGCCGGGGAGGGAACAAGGGCCTGTGGCATCTGGGCTGTGGCTGACAGGCCCGGGGCTCTGTCTGGGGAGGAATTAGCAGGATCGATTCAGGCCACATCTGAGGCGGCTCACATCGGGGAAGCAGTCGCTGCGCGGGGTCATGGGGAGCCCCGAGCCTCCCAGCCTGGCGCAGCCTTGTCCTAGCCAGCCCACCCTGGGGATCTGGCCCGTCTGCTCTGGCCTTCTGGGCTGTGTGGCCTCAGCCCCGGCCGCTGTGCGGCTGCGTCCAGGCTTCAGCCGCTCCTGGGGCTCAGACCCCCAGAGCCATGAGTGCTCCCGAGCTGCTGATCTTCTTGAAGCGGTTTGCAGCACTGACAGCAATGAAGTTTTTCTGAGGAAGGAGGAAAGAAGGATCCCCGTCAGCTGCAGGGCCATGGAGAAACTGTGGCACAGCAGAGCGCCTCCTAAGCTCTCCTTCGTTCTCCAAGGGCCAGATGCTGGGGAGGGTGCAGTGCCCAAAATGGCCACAGGAGGTGCTATGACACCATGGCTTCAGGACTCCTTCCTTCATTCCACAGGTAGGGCAGCCAGACCTGAGCACCTCTCTGCTCTAGATGCTCCAATGGTTCCTATTTCACTCCAACTAAAACGTAAGCCCCTTGCCATGGCCAACAAGTCCCTCCACCCCCTGCCTCCCATTCCTCTCTGACTTCATCTCCCTTCACCCCTTGCCCATCCCACTCCAGCCTTACTGGCCTCCTACTTTTTCGTCATGTTTTGCCAACCATGCTTGTGCCTCAGGGCCTTTGCACAGGCTGTTGCCTCTTCCTGGAACACTCTTCCTCCAATACCAGCATGGCTCACTCCTCATCTTCTTCAGGTTTTTTGTTCACATGTTTCTTCTCAGTGGGCCCTTCCTGACCACCCTATATAGAAGTGCAACCTCTCTCCTGGCACTCCTGACCATGCTTATTTCTTTCCAGAGCACTTCCTTAACCCTTTTTCATAACTCCCTACCCTCTATCCAAAGTAAGTCCACAAAGACTAAAATCCTTGTCTCTTTTGTCCACCGGTACACTCCCGGTGCCTAGAAGGAATAGATGCTCAATAAATATTTGTAAAATGAAGGGAAAGGGCCAGTGATGGGGTCAGAGATCTTTTCCTGTGCCTGAGCCTCAAACGGACACCCCTCCCCAGGGTGGAGGGTCACCGATCCAGGACAGGAACCAGCCCAGGACAAAGAGAAAAGCCAACCCTGTTTTCCAGACAGGGCTAGGCCTGGTCCATAGGAACTGCCAAGGCAGGGCTAGTGGGGCCTGGGATCTGCCAGGAGCTCTTCCTGCCTGCAGCCCCTCCCGCCACCCCACCCCATCCAGTGGTACCTTCCAGCGCCTCTTCATGAGGTATTTCTTAAGCAAGATCTGGGACTTAAGGCGTCGGTTACAGCGCTTGGCTTTCTCTGCCAGATTGTTGAGCCAGGGGTGGGCGAGGCACTGGGCAGCGCTCATCCGGGCCCTGTGGGAGGGGGCAGTGTGGTGAGGGCGGGCAGCATGCTTGGGAAGCACCAGAACGCAGAGGGCCCCGGCCTTCTTCCTGCCCTGCCAGCACACGCCTGCACAATCACACACACACACACACACACACACACACACTGGAGTTGCACACATGGGGTCTGTGTCCTCAAGTGAGCCTCACCTCTGGTCCTTGACAATGAGGTTGGAGACAAAGTCTTTGGCCTCATCGGACACAGCCTCAAAGGTCTCCTCATCAAAGTACCAGTTGGCAGAGAGAACATTGTTTAGGGTCTCTGTGTCATCGTCTCCCAGGAAGGGGGAGAGGCCGCTCAGCCTGGAGAGAGAGGATGTCAGGAGGTGCTGAAAAGACCCCAGGCTCTTGAGTGGGACAGACCTGGGTTTGATTCTGGTTGGGTGACCTTAGGCAAGTCACTTCCCCTCCCTGAGCCTCACTCTTCTCCTCTGTAAAATGAGCATAATCATCCCAGCTTCCCAGGGTTACACTGAAGAAGAGGGATGACAAGCGTATAAAAAATGTCTGCTGCTCCTCTGCCCCCACCCTGGGTCATCAAGGATCTTCTGTCTAGGAATGTTGACTGGGACACTATGCCTTCAGGGGTCTTCACTTTTCCATCCACAAAATGGGTACAAAGTTCCCCTTTCCTGGCTCTCCCCAGCATGCCCTCTCCCAGCAAAACCCTGATTGAGGGAGCAGGGACATGGAACCCACCTCACCAGGACCCCAAGTCCAATTTTGGTCTCAGCTGCCCACCCCTGTGCCCCCACCACATAGATGCCATATTCCCTCAGGACTCACAGCATATAGGTGATGACCCCCATACTCCACATGTCTGTCTTATCGGAGATTTGGTCATAATTCACCACCTCAGGTGAAAGAAACTCTGGGGTCCCAAAATTCACCTTTAGCTTCTCATTGGGATTATACCTGAGGGTGAGAGCAAGAGCTCAGAGCGCGACCCCCAGTCCGTTCACTGCACCCTCTGCACCTCCCCTGTCCCCTGCCCACCTCAGAGGCTTGCCCTGCCCTCCCCACCCACCGACAGGGTACCTCCGTGCCAGGCCAAAATCAATGATCTTCACCAAATGGCCCGTGGTGTTGACACACAGGATGTTCTCTGGCTGAGGAGAAGGGGGTGGCCCAGATTGACCTCTGACCCAGCTCACCCTACATCCCTACCCAGGTCCACCCAAGTCCCAGGCTCTCTGGGCAGCCTGTCAGAGACCCCCAGACCTGCCTGCTCCAGGCACAGACTAGGACCCTGACGCCCTGAGAGGGTAGGAATCATCCTCTCCCGGCCTCCTTGTTCCTCCCACTGGTGTCTAACTCAGTAAGGGCTCAGTCAAGTCTCCTGGGAATCCTGTGGCCCCAGCACAGGTCAGTGTGTGAATGACGTTCCTGAGAAACCAGTCCCTTCCTCCTCTGAGCCTCCAGGTAACACAGGGACACAGGACTAATCTGACGTTGCAAGGCAGAAGCATTTTAAGTAGTTAATCATGGTTAAAAGGCAGGAGACTTTGCACAACAAGCCTGCCTTCCTAATCTTCAACACCTTCCAAAACCCCAGAAACCCTAGCTACGTGGCCACGGGTACCTGGTGTGTGTTGCCACTGTCCCCTGAGCCGGGTGCTGGGCCCCAGAAAGGTCCCAGGGTACCATCTTCTGGGGGAATGAGACAGACTCAGGCCTCCTTCTGGAGGACACAAGACTTCCTGAGGAGCCCTGGGAAGGGTCTTATGTCCATGGTTCACCCAACTTCCTTGACCATGAGACCCCTTTTTGATGAGAAATGTATTGCTATCCTGAAAAAACACATTTTAGAATAAAGAGGCTTAAGACAGCTTCTACCCAGGATGCTATGTTTTAACTGGGGACTCTGCTCTGGCTTTCACAGGCCAACGGCAGGCCTCTAACAATGTGGGCAGAGGCCAGCTCCGTCTAGAATCTCCGGAGTCACCCTATGCTTTCCTTTCCCTGTCTCCTACCCCCTCCCACATCAGCAAATCAGGTTGGTCCCATTTTCAGAATGTACCCATCGTCTGGCCACCTCCCTTCCCTCCGCCATGGCCACTGGTGCCAGCCCCCACCGCCTCTGCCCCTTGTCATGACAACGGACTCCTAGATTCTCTGCCGTGAAGTTGTCCCATGGAAACCCCTCTCCTTACCCTCCTGGCTTCCTCATGTGTCTGTGGGGATGCTACCTGCACACCTGGCCCGTGGGCCGTCAGAAGGCGCGTACGCCCCGAACAGCTCTGACCCGGAGCCAGCACAGAGCCGGTGTGGTCCAGCCCCGGGCCTGGTTCCGCCCAAGGTTCTGGCCCTTGCCCACTTCTTCAAGTTCACTTTGTCTGTCTCCCCATTCCTCTCACGGGCTTCTCATCATGCTTGTCGTGGTTTAAAAGGACCTATTGTAGGAATGCCTGTTTCTGCCACTGACCTGGAGGCTCCAGGGGACAGGGTGTGTCCTTCGTCATCCTTACAGTGACACCCGTGCCCAGCACAGCATGCAGCCACAGAGGGGTGGCCGAACACAGCAGAGGAGTGTGATACCCATTTATCAGAGGAATGAACCCAAGTACTAGCCACGAAGCCAGTGGGAGGTAACTGCCCCTCAGTGTCCAGACTGCGGCTTCGCCCCTGGCCCGGCCACCTTCCTGGAGACATGACCCCCCGCACTGCCGCTGCTCCCGCCTACCCCATACCGCGGCTGGCTGCCCACCCCAGGCAGTTGCCACCTTATGTGTAAGGTGGACCGAATGCGTAAGGCCTTCGGGCTCTCCCTGACAGGCTCCGTGCAAAGCACTGAGCAAGGTCAGAGGAGAGACAGAAATACTCTTTCATGGAACGATTCTCCTAGTGCCTAGCTCACGCAGGTTTTGTTTTCCAGACTCCTCTTCTAGAACTTAAGTTCCTCGAGAGCAGGCATCTTTGTCTACTTTGCTCATTGCTGGGTCTACAGCACCTGGAGCACTGCCTGCCGTGAAGTAGGCCCCCGACAGATCCTTGCGGGACACAGGAACCAATGCTCAGAGCGCCTGGGAGGGGCCAGCCCCACGTGGACACTTAAGCAATCCTTAGCGAACTGTAGGCATGAGACGCTGGGCTTGGGGCTCCCAGGACAGAGGACGCGTGCTCAGGACTCTGCTACAAGTGCCTGAGAGCTGGGACCAAGTCTTGTTTCCTCTCTGTTGGATCCCTGGCTCCTGGTACTTCGGGAAGCCCCAATATACCCTTTGGGATCTGCAGCTAGAAGGATAGAGGGAGGGAAAGGACGGATGGGAGGGGGGCGGGACCACCGGTGGCGATCCTGGCTTCATGGGGTCCGCTGCGACTCCTGAGCACCCCCGGGAGGCCCCAGTACCTTGAGGTCCAGGTGCAGGACCCGCATCTTGTGCATGAAGAGGATGCCGTCGCAGATCTGCCTGACAAACACCATAGTGTCCACCTCGGTCAGCTGATAGTCCTCGTCCACGATCCTTTCAAAGAGCTCGCCGCCCTCGATGCTGTGTGCACAGACCCCTCTGCAGGCTTGCTTCCGGGCTGGCTGGCACCCCCACCCGGCCCCCTGCCCCACGGCCAGCACTCACTACTCCATGAACAGGACTATCTCGTGTGACGTCTCGATGGCCGCGTACAGCTGAATCAGGTTGCGGTGGTTTAGCTGGTTCATCACCTCGATCTCGAGCATCACCATTTCCTGGGCACCGGGGAAGCCAGGGCCGCCAGCTGAGTGTCCCTGCTCCCTGTCCTGCCCCCTCTGTACCTCTGCCCTGGACCGGACCCATCAGGCCCGGCCAGGACCCCACCGCTTGGCCTCCTCCTTGCCGGCCTCTCCCTGTCTCCCATCTCTCCCCACCCGGAGCCCATGTCCTCGCACCCTGGTCATTCTGGACAGGACTCCGTTCCTTTGCCAGTTCTTCCCTTCTCTTCCCGACTGGATACTGGGGTGCCCGAGGTCCAGTCCTCCGCTCACTGCTCTCCCCACTGCACTCTCTCCCTGGGCTTTCTCCTTAAGTCCCAGGACTTGGCTGATCCCTGCAAAGGTGACTGATTCCCAAATATGCATGTCCACCTCTGAGCACGCCCTTGAACTGCAGGCACCCACAGCTCCCACAGCCTATTGGCCATTCCCCTCAGATGGCTAAGACACTTCCTGGATCTCTCAGGTCCAAATGAAACCCTTGCCATGGCCTCCACCCCACCACTGAGCTGTCCTCAGCTTGCCTGTTGGCAAGAGGCTTGCCCCCTCGCCCAGGTGTGCGGGACCTAAAGCCAGGAGCCATCCCAGATTCCTCCCATTCTCATACCCAAGCTCGGGAAATCCCTCTAGAGTTCAAATCCAGGAACTTCTCATCAGCTTTACCACCACTGCCTTCCTGACCTGAGCTGCCGTTATTTGTCACTTTGAGAAAGGGTGAATGCCAGCTGTCACAGCGGTAGCTTGAAGTCAGCCGTAGGAGGAATGTGGATACCAGGGAAATTGCCAAATGCTACAGATCAGGCCTCTCGCCCCTGCCCATCCCCTCAGCGCCCAGCATCACATCACTGCCCCAACTTTTCCATTTTGCCCGTGATGCTGCTCCTTCATTCACATCTCACTCTACCTGCCGCTTCCTCAGACAGGGCTGACCTCACCACCCTATCCTCGCGGCCTCCATCGGCCCCCACGCTCCCTGTACTCTCCCTGGCTCTATTCTCCTTCCTGGCACCGCTCAGGTCCTGACGTCACCCTTCCTGTGTGCGTCGTGCGGGGTTCTCTGCCCCTGTCTCGAGCGTGTCAGCCCGGGCGGGCAGGGACTCCGACAATTCGCTGCCCCTTCCCGAGCCCCTGGGGCAGTGAACCGCCCAGAAGAAGTACTCACTAATTCATTCATCAAGAGCTGACTCCAGTTAATCTCACAGCACCTATGTCTGGAGCATCTACACTGAGCCAGGTGCTTTGACAGAGGCCCGGAGACCCCGCGGTCGAGCGGGAGGCCGGAGAAAGGCAGAGTCACATGGAAAACACACACCTTCCTGATGTGCGATGATGGAGAAGCAGCGCCACAGGGCTCTGAGCCTCTCCTCACGCTCCTCCCAGGTTCTAGACCTCTGCACGCGCTGTGTCTCTGCCTCAAATGCCCACAAGCTCCCTTCTCAGCTCCCCTGCCTCTACCCAAGGGTCCCCCACAGACTTCTGTTGCTCCTGGCCTTCTCTCTCACAGTCCCCTCAGTCTGAACCCCCCTGCCCTGCCTCTCCAGCTCCTCCTTTGAGCCTTTACTGGAGAGAGACTGGCCCGCTGAATCTGCAAGCCCCTCCACAGCCCCCTCCTGACCCCTGCCTGACCCCCACCTGACCCCTGCCTAACCCCCGAGTGACACCCATCCTAGCTTTCCTGAGCTACAGCCCTCACCACAACAGGGGGCTACGTGGTCATCACCCCCTCATTCCCCATGAGCCTCTGCCCACCTTCACTCATTCATTCACTCTTTGATTTGTTCCTTGAACAAGCACTGCCCTCTGCCTCCTCTGAACCAGGCCCAGGCCAAGTGTGGAGGCACAGCTCTAGACCAGGCCTGATTACCTGGGCACCTCCTGAGGGCAGAAACCATATTCACTTCACTTTGGGACACCTGCCCGCCCCTACCCACTGTGCCCAGCGCAGGGCCTGGCCCAGAGCCTGCGCTCATCAGTGTTTTCTGGATTGAACCAAAAGAAGGCAGGAACGTCCTGGGCCTAGAAGGGGAATTCCCAAGGATAAGTTCACCAACTGAGGTGTCTTGTTTATGGGTGGGGGCTTCAGGTCCCTGTGGCAGGGTTGTCCGTCTGTCCATCTGTCTATCTGAGTGACATCCTCAGCGCATCAAGGTTCACACACCAAGCCCCTGGTGCAGACATATGGGCAGAGGGAGGTGGGAGGTACCCACTCAAAGAACTCCCTCTCCTTCCCATGTAGCCGTACTACCCCCCCCAGCCCCTACTACCTTGTCTTTGGGTGTCTGCTTCTTGATGACCTTGGCTGCCAATTTGAGGCCTGTGGCTTTCTCTGTGCAGGTACAGACTGCTCCAAACTTGCCGCTGAGGAGAGAAGAGTTTGGGAGTGAGGGGGTTCCCAGGGGCCCAGGGCTGAAGTAGGGGGCCTGCAGTCTGCTCCTGTCTGGGTCCCCCTCTGTGAGCTAGGCCACCTGCTCCGGTCAAAGTCAGGAGCTCTATGGCAGGGACAGTGGCTGAACCACACCAACCATGGCCACAGGACGGGTAGACTCATCCACAGGCAGGCCCCTGACAGCTCACAGCCTTGTGGTAAGCATGGGCCTTCAGGCTCTGGGCCCCAGGGGAAGGCACCTGGAGGGCTTTTTATGAAGCACTTTGAGGGGATCTGGGTGGTGCATGAAACTGAAACAGATGGGAAAATGCTGTTGGTTTCCTACGGGAAATACTGAACAATGAGCAGTGTGTCTGTGTGAGAGACAGAGTCATGAGTGCGAATCAACCCATGTGACAGCTTGCGTCCGAGGGAGTAAGTAACCACGCAGAAGTAATTGTGTCCACGTAGATGGTGTCCAGTTGGGGTGTGTCTGGGCCTTGCACAAGGAAGAGGTGAGGCCCTGGGGCTTGACACTCTCCTGCCTACGCGCCAGGGTCTCGGGTCCCAGATCTCACCCGCCCAGAGCCTCCTTGGAGTTCAGGCTGAATTGACTGTTGACATTCCCGGGCCTCAGCTCCACGATGCGGTGGGGAAAGGGGGCTGGGGGAGGCGGACAGTCATCTAAGAAGAGAGAGCAGGGCCATCACAGTCAGTGCCGGGGGCAGCAGACGAGGCGCCCCAGCACCACCCCCTCCTGCCTGGCCAGGGCCCCATCCAGGGAAATTCACCAAGTGATACCTGGGGGACAGCTGGCTCCAGGATAGGGGCTAGGGGGCCCAGTTTCCAGTTCCAGCTCTGCCACCAACACACAAAATGGCCTTGGGACTCTGTCAGAGGGGGCTCAGCGTCTCCTGGCACAACAATGGGGACAGCTGATTGGACTTCTCAGACCCTCCCACATGATACATGTGAAGTCTCCATCCCAAGCTTTCTGCATTTCCATTAAAGAAAAAAAAAGGAGGGGAGGGGGCAGGATGATAATGATGGAATGCCAGAGAGGCGTGACTATGCCTGAATGATGGGGTAGGTGACGGGATCTGCTTACCATCCCCTCTAATTACACCACAAGCTGGCCTGTTCTCCGGAATGGCTGCCCAACCTGGGCAAGGCCCAAGGGCGGGGAGGAGCGGAGGGGGGGGGGGGGGGGGTTGGGGGGTGGCAGGGGAGGAGACCGGGACCCGAGATGTTTGGTAGGGAGAGGCTGCCACCTAGCGGCAACCACGGGGAACAGCGGGCCCTGGCGGCTCGCAGGCTGAGTCATCGGGAATGGAAACCTCTTTATAAATAGCAAGAGGCAGCAGGGAAGCAGGGCTGGTGATAAATCTGACAGCCCTTGGAGGCTGTTCAGGTCCCGTTACCCCAAGGATGTGATTTCTGGAGGGGGCGGGGCCGAAGCCTCTGCTGCTGCCTGGGGGAGGAGGCAAGGCTCCTGGCTGCCGCCCAGCCGCCAGGCCCTCCCACCCTGTCTGGGTGGCACTGTGCCGCTGACCGGGCAGCCTGGCTGGGCTTCCAGGGCACCTCAGTCTGGAGGAGGGGGTGTCAGGACACTCTGGGCTCTTCTGACCCCATCTCACCCCACCCCCAGCCCTGCCGCACCTCCACCCAGGCCTTTTCCCTATGCACCTGCTCCCCAAGCTTTCTCATGCTTGGTGGATCCTGCTGCCCGCTGGATAAACCACCAAACCACCAGGCCCCTTGTCTGATCACCAGTTAAGGCCACTCCACGGTCCTGCCCCATCTCACGTGCCCAGCTTCCTTTGTCACTGCTCCCATACAGGCACCTGTGCTCCTCAGCTCATGAACCTTCTATGGCTCTCATGACCCTCGCCACCCACTCCAAGATGCCCTTTAACTACCAAAGCCTGGCCTTTGAGCCCTTCTACGGACTGACTTCAAATTCCACTGTCTAGAGAGTTGGTGCTCCTCCAAAACCTGTCTGATTTTTTTTTTTCAAAACCCCTTTATAGACAAAGTAGAAGAAAGTCAACAGTGAACTCTGAAGTGGGTCTGTTTGGACACGTTCAAATCCTGTCCTAGCTGTGGATTTGGGGCACTCACTCCATTTCCTTTTCCCTGAGCCTCCATTTCCCCATCTATCAAAAGGGACTAGGAACTTATACTTCTTAGAATTGTGCATGGCTCAGAGCAGCTCAGTCCTCTAAACAGGGAGACATGGGGACATCTGGGGAGCCCCCTTCCCTCCCCAGCTCCCACCTGCCCCTGGCCTACCCAAAATCTGGAAGCAGTCCTCCTCCCTGGCTGTGAGACAGAGGGCCTGCCCCACCTCCGATTTCTCCGAGGGAACAGCCTGGAACTCGATCCCCCTCGAGGTGTCCCCTTGCACCTTAGCCTGGCCAGCCTGGCCTGGAGCCTTCTCTCCTGCTTCCTTCTGGCTGTCTGCCAGGACGTTCTTCCCTCCTTCTGCTACCTTGGCTGGCCCGGGATCCGTGGGGCCGGGAGTCACAGGCACCCCTTCAAAGATGAGCTCTGATGCATCACTCAGGGGCTTCTTAGCGGGCAGATCCTCAGGCCTAGAATGTGAGAACCCAGAGGTGATGCCTTCAATGACCACAGGGTTGTTTCTGCTTCCGGGAAGCCTCGACGCTTCCAGAGCCTCTTCTGCAATCTGGAGCTGATACAACGACCCCCCACAACCCCATCCCCACTGCCGCCCCAAATGCACTTCATATGAAATCAAGGGATGTTAATAATACCATGCATGTCTGTGGTCATTTTCTTGATGATCGATGCATTAATATATCATTAATATCTACTAATAGGATTGTTGTTTTGGTTAATCATGAGGTGGCTACAGTTAGATTATGGAGCTCTTGATTCATATAAACTGGGAATGCAACTGATTAATCAGTGATACCAATGTATTAATTGATATTAATACATAATTCAGCCTGATACAGTGATAGTATCATGGTTTACAATTTATCGCTAATATCACTCATGTGATTAGCATTCAGGTACGTCTAACAGATGGCCTCATAACACTGGTGCTATACTATGATTAGGAAAGCATTTAGTAATGTTCTATCAATCTGATGATTAGTCATGTTTCATATTATAGTAAGAACGGAGATCTTTTCCTCCCGAAATCTCAGTCCTGCCCTCAGCTAGAACCAAGTTCAAGGAGTAAGAGAGACTTTGGCCTCCAGATGCTTCATGAAGGACCTCTCTGTCTTGACATTCCAGGTGTCTGTGAACTATCACCAAGTCCTGGTTTCTGCAGGGGCACAACGTAGGAAAGCCAATGCCCAGGACAGATGTTAAACATCGGAACTGCCCGATCTAGCACGGAACACAGTGGCTATGAGGTCGAGACAGAGCAGCTAAATGCACCTGCTGTAGACAGAGCCTCAGACCCCTCCCCACCGCCCGACGGGAGACATTCACCTGGAGATGACGGCAGGGCAGCTGGGGCTGTGCAGAAAAGCGGGCGAGCCCCTCCTGGCCCCTGCTTGGCCCTCCACTGCCTTCTTGTGTACCTTGGGCTCTCCGGGGCCCTCCTGCTTGGCATCGGGCTTCTTGACGCTGGCCTCGGCTGTCGCCGTCTGCTGGGGCAGGGCTGCCGGCTGCCCAGCACTGCCCTCCGCAGGCCCCGCACCCAGGTTGCCTTCTCCCTCTGGGCCGGGGCTGCTGCTTGAGGGTTGGCCCACCGCACCATCCTCTTTCTTTAGGGCTGCGGCTTTGTCGTCTTTCTTCGGGGTGGGTGGATCAGGCTCTTTCTTTGGATGTGGGGTCCCAGGTTCTTTCTTTGCATCTGGGGGGCCAGCTTTTCCCTTTGGGTCTGAGGTGCTAGGTTCTTTCTTTTCATCTGGGGGCCCAGGACCTTTCTTTGGATCGGGTGGGCCAGACTCTTTCTCTGCGACCGGAGGTCCTTCACCTGCTGTACCTTTAGGTGTCTTGTCTGCAAAGGAGGTGGGATCCCAGTCAGGATTCTCCCTCCTCCCCCAGCCAGGCTGGCCAGAGACCAGCTCCAGGCCCAAGTCCCCACCTAGGCAGCAGCTTGTGAATGTTTATCCCTGGGGCCTGGGGCCATTCCACGGGTTCTAGAGATGGGCTGCTGAGGGCCTTGGAGGCCCTCGTGGGAGACTCCGGGTCCTCAAATGCACCTTGATGCCCCCACCATCGCTTGCCCTAAGTGTGTGAGTGCCCTGCACAGGGCTCCTCATTTTCCCAGTCTCTCCGGGGAGGGCTTCATGTCGGCCCTCAACCCAGCCCAACTTTACCCAGAGATCGTCCTCATTTCTGGGTCCTTCGTGCGCCATACAAAAAAGCCTGGGGCACAGAACTCCCGCTGAGGAATGGGCCCGGCCCTGAGTCAAACACCCCTTCCCAGGCTCCTCCCTCTGCCTCCTGCCCCAGCTTGGCACCTGTTGGTGGGCTCTGGAGTCCCAGCTCCACTGCTCCGTTTTCTGTCGCCATGAGGTAGGGAGGCGTGTGCTGCTGCTTGTCTAACTCAGGTCTTTCTAGCTGCAGAAAGAAAAGTGAGGTGTGTCAGGCTGTCAGATTCTCCTCTTGTCTGGCTGAGAGGAGCCAGGGCCAGCTGATTGAGGGGAGAGAGAGGTACCTGGAGCAGCAAGGGGCAAACTGATGGCCGCCTGACTTGCAGCGGCTGCCCAGGAGCACTCCTGGGGCAGTTGTAAGGGATTGGGCTGGGTGGGCAGAGGCGGGGGCAGGGGTGCAGGCAGGGGAGGCGGGGACGGAGGAGAGGATCTCTTACACCAGGGGCCATGCAGCTCGGACTGCCACCACCTGTCACTCTTGGCCCCCGTTCAGAGGACACGGCATTCTTCCCACAGACCGACGGGGGGGAGAGTAGTGTTGGAACAAGCAGGAAGAGAAAAGGGAGGGGGGCACTGGGCCCCCGAGGGAGTAGCCTATCCCCAGGCCTACCCTGGTATCACTGGCTTGGACAGGATCGGGCAGGGGGCCTGGCCCAAGAGGAGCTCCCCGGCAGGGCCAGAGGACAAGAGTGTGCTTAGGCTGGGTGCTGACTCTGCCCACCTGCGCGCCATGACTCCTGGGGTTGCCCAGAAGCTGGTGAGAGCCACACAGGCCCCAGGGAAAATCACTCTGACCCCACTGCCCAGCTCTGTGCCCGTGATCCCTGCTCTTGGCCTCCGGACCTGCTTGGGGGCATCTTTGGGGAAGAAATTGTCCCAGGGGCACTTGCTCAACATGTCCATGGACCTGAAAGCCTTTTCTTTTGAAAATGAATTTTTCTTGGGCTCCTGGGGAGACAGAGGCTGGCCTGCTTTGAAGGGGAGGGTGCTGGTGGAGAGTCTTTTCCGAGGATCCTCCACCATAGTGGGGACCTGGGGGCTACTCAAGCCCGAGGTGATCAAGCCAAGGTGGGATGGGGAGAGGTGTGATCCAAAGAGCCTTCCATCCTGCAGGGGCTGCCAGCCCAGAGCCTGTCTCTGAGGGGGGCCTCGAGAACTGGCTGGGCTGAGTGATCTGGAAACAGCTCTGCAGGGGGCGTCTGGGTTCAGGGCCTCCACCTGAACCCTCTCACATGGAGGACACCACCCCTGCCCCCAGAGGGAAGGAGGTGGAAATGACCGGAGAAAGCAGCAAGTCTTAGCAAAGGAAAATTACGTAGCTATGAACAAGACTGAGGATGTCGGGAATGAAAGGATACAAGGCAACCTGCAAAATGGGAAAAAAATGTAAGCCATGTGCAGAACAGCAAGTAGAATATGCTATTCATTGGGCAAAAGGGGGTAGTAGGCACAATAATACATAAACTTGCACCTTACACACATAAGAATTTCTTTGGGATGATAAGCAAGAGACTGAGGAACAGGGGTGGGAGGGAGCTGTCACGGCACACCCTTTTCCTTTTTTTAAATTTGCACCGTGAAGTATGTGAATGGACTACTATTCGAAATGAATGAGTTTTTTTTTTTTAAGTGAGCAAATGTTGAGCTTGTTGGTGGTAGAGGCTAGCAAAAACCAATGTTAGGGTCCCTTCCCCAGTCTTGATGAATTCCTGCCCTTCCTGGCCTTCCTCACCTCTGGTTCCCTCCTTCTGGGTCCAGGTGACAGCCTGCCTCTCCTGGGGAGCAAAAATACCAATGAACGCCGGTCTAGTATTCGCTCCAAGTGTTCTTAGGTAGATTCACTCATGTGAATTTCAGAACAACCCATTGAGGTAGGTTCTACTACAGATGGGGAGACCGAGGCACAGAGCAGTTCCGTAACTTATCCAAAGCCATATGGATTGTCAGGGACTGAACTAGGATCTGAATGAACCCAGGCTCTCCTAAGGGAAGGGAGCTCCCATTTTTTTTTTTTTTTTTGGAGGCTCTGCTGCTAGCTCTACGCACGTTGTCTGAAAACTTCATCTTGATAATAACTCTGTGGGGAGCTTCCATCCTATTTCCTAGATGAAGACGGGGGATCAAGAGAGTAACGTGTGCAAAGTCACTCCACAAGGGAGTTGAGCCAGAAATGTCCTTCTTCAAAGCCCAATGTCCTCTTTCTTCCCTAAAATCTCCCAGCCTGTGTCTCGCCCATCTCTCCCCACCTGGTGCCCCCTAAAGGGTCTGACAGCGTTCTGAGGGTTGAAATGCTTCTTCTCGTGCCTGCTCAGGGGAGCCCCTGGCCCTCTATCTGTTCATCCCGGCAGCACGTTCTGGTTTCGGGTGAGATGTTGCGCCCTTCTCCAGGCTGATCCCACCACTGATGGGTTCCAGGACCTCCTGGAGGGCAGGGGCTTTGTGACGCTCGCATGCGTGTGTCCCCAGCACAAAATGTACTTGCCAGGCAGTGTTTGGTGAGTAAGCGACTGACTAGCAAGGCTTTGGCCTGAGTTTGTGGGATTACTCTGGTACGATGGCCCTCGCTGACATTCCCCTGTTATTAACCACGGTTGTCGGCCCGTATTTACGGAGTGCCCCCTTGGGGCCAGGCCTGACTCTGCCAAGGGCTTTACCCAGCTCTCTGGATCCTCACAGAGGACTGTGGGGCCAAGGATTAGGCCACTTTAAAGTGCGGAAGCTGATGCTGAGAAAAGGGAATTTTATGGTTCCCACGTTAAGTAACGTTTCTTAAGCTCTTACTAAGCAGGGCAGGCCTGGGGGGTAAGCAACTTCGTGGCATTTGTGGCAACACACCTACAGAGTAGTGGTTAAGGAGCTCTGAGACTAGTAACCAAGGCTGGGACAAACGCTGTCACTTGCCTTATCTGTGGGACGAGCACCTTCCTCATGGGGGAGGTATATAAAGCATTTAGAGCAGTAAGTGTTGTAGACATGGCAGCTGTTTTCTCCCCATTTCACAGATGTGACAGGAAAACTGAGTCACGGGGCAAACTCACAGAGCTGAGTTTTGAAGCTCAGCTCAGAACCGCTCTGCCCCACTGCCCCTCCCTAGGTGGCTGGGAGCACTCGGCCAGCACACGGTATGGACAGTGCTTGGCACAGTCCATACTGTAATAGACAATGTGGTGGACATCCCAGGTAGAGCGCTCAGCTGTCCCGGCAGGCTCCTCCGCGGTCCCTCCCGCTGGGATGAGAGGCTGGCCTGGTTCCGGATCCACGGGATTGCCTGCAGCTTGCTCCCCCGCCCCGGGTTAAGCTCCGCTGGGCCAGCTGCTCCCTGGGAGTCCCCGGGCTTCTTCTCAGCGCTCTCTTGGAGGCAAAGGGGAGGGGCATGGGGAAACCTCCTCCTCCCAGCCGGGGGCTGCCAGAGACCCTGCCCACCCCTCAAACGGGGCTCTCCCGCCCTGGACCAGCTGTGCAACTGCCCTCTTTGCCTCCACAGGGGCAGGGCAGGAAGTGGGGCAATGCCAGGACCAATTAAACCCGCCAGGGGAATTAAGGTCAGCAGGACGCAATTATGCCTGTTGGATTTAACAAGGCCAGAAGGAAGGTTTCTCCAGCCAGAGTTCACGGCTCCTTAGGCCGCATGCCCTGGATGGCTCTGCATTCCAGAAGCCTGGCCTCTCAGGCTCACCCATCCCTGGGAGAATTAATTGGGAGTGGAGGGGTTAACTTCGCCCCGGGCACTGCTTCCCTGGCTCCTGGAAGGAAATTGACCCAGCCAAGAGGCTTTAAAAGGCCCTGCTCAGAGAAGACATTTCCCGGCCTGACCCTCTCCCTGCTCGGCTGTGATGGAAAATCCAGGGAGTTGAATAACCTTTCTGACTCCAAAGAGAGCTGCCAATTGCCCT
The DNA here is from genome assembly GCF_010015895.1 of Lontra canadensis. NCBI lineage: Eukaryota > Metazoa > Chordata > Mammalia > Carnivora > Mustelidae > Lontra > Lontra canadensis. The sequence goes on from NW_022631010.1 coordinate 3,572,633, forward strand.
CACATCTTTCCTGTGGTCCTGACATGGGAGCCACTCAGGACTGTTTTCTCCTGCCCACTCCCACCTCCGGCCACTAAGCCCGGGGCTGGGGCAGTACCTCTCAGTCCTCTGGGTAAGGCCTAGGGAAGACCTTGTCCTTCCTTCCGAGGCTGGTAAGCCTATGGACACTCTGTGTGGCAAACTGAACAAAGATCCCTCTGGAAACTCAAACGACACACTGATCCATCTTAAAATCATGGAGTTTTATTGCTAAGATTGCTTACTGAATGCTCTAATCTGTGGCAAGGACTAATATGGTCACTTCGGGGACACGGAGATGAGGAAGGATAGCAATAGAATCATCACATGGTACATTTTTGGTGAAAAATGTATAGTCATTCATGAAGTAGGATCCTTTTTTGCTGTTAAAAACATTTATTAACGGGGTGCCTGGATGGCTCGGTTGGTTAGGCGTCTGCCCTCGGCTCAGGTCATGATCCCGGGGTCCTGGAATTGAGCCCCACATTGGGCTCTCTGCTCGGCGAGGAGCCTGCTTCTCCCTCTCTCCCTCTGTTGTTCCCCCTGCTTCTGCTCTCTCACTCACTTCTCACTCAAATACATAAAATTTTTTTTAAAAAACATTTATTAAGAAAATGAGAGAATGTCTGGAGGGATATAAATGCACATATTAATAAGTTGGGGAGTAGAGATGGTTTTTATTCCAATTTTTTTGAAATGACCATTTGTGACTCTAAGTGGATTAAAAATTGGAAACGTATCAATAAGCTCACAGATTTCTATACTTCAAGACAGAAAGTGGCACATGCTACAGGAGATACAAAAATAGCATGAATTGGGACTGATGGTCAGCAATGACTTCTCAGATGAAGGCATGGCTCTGGCCAACTTTCTCAGTGCCCAGGCCCCCGAGTTTGTTTTCAATGAAGCCTCTTTAGAAGGGAAGCCCCAGGACTCTCTCTCTCTAACCAACATGTCAGGTGGCTGTCATGCACACCCAAGTTTGAGAACCCCCAAGTCAGAGGGTCAGTTTCGGGGCCCTCCTGAGAGAGTCCGCTGGTGCAGCTGGTAAGCTCTTCCAGCCTCTAGAGCCTGGGCTGTGCTTCTCCCACGACCCCGGGGCACCCTAGAAATGTCTGGAGAGCTTCTACAACCCCTGAAGCTTGAACCGCTCCTGAGTTCAGGCTACTGAAAGCAGAATCTTTGGGAGGTGCAGCCCAGAATGCTGGTATATTTTGAATCTTCCCAGAAGATTCTGATGTGCAGTTGGGGGTTGAGAACCACTGCTCTGCGGCTCTTCCAGGACAAGAATGTCACCTCATTTCTTTGAAATGCCCCTACAACTTAGGGTACAATGATGCACATGATGGGTGGTCTCTTCTGACTTGTTATGCGGACGGTATATCCGGTCTTAGTATCTGGGGCTCTGGGGATCTAGATCCAGATCCAGCTCAGGACAGGGATCGTGTCCATCAACTTTGTATCCCAAGGACCTAATACAAAAAGGGTTACCATCATGAAGTAATGGTCACAAATATTTATTGTGTGTTTACCATGTGCCATACTAACTCCCTTAATCTTCAGAGCAACTTGATGAAGTAGATACTGCTTTCACTCCCATTTCCAAGGGGAAACCGAGGCACGGAGGAATAATTTGCCCAAGGTTTCCAAGAGAGGGTTCCAGGGGGGTCGGAATGTAAACCCCAGCTGTTCATCTCCCGGGCTCTCCTGCTAATTACTACTCCATACCACTAAATGCCCACTGGAGAGTGAAATTGTAAGTGAGTGAAAAAGACTGAGACCTCGTCATCAGGTTGGTAGCCCAGGGCCCGACATTCAGCAGGTGCTCTGTAAGTGCTGAAGAGCAAGGACTCCCACTTTGGAGGGGCCCAGGACAATGGGAAACCTCCCCTTTCTCCCTCTCCCCCGTCTCAGCCCAACTCTGCAGCATAAACAGCAAAGCCAAAAATAGCCAGGTAATGACGTCAGAGGAACAAGGTCATCTGAAAATTACCCAGGGCCACTGGACACCTCCCTATAGGATCAAATAGCAGGAGGGTACCCCAAGCTGCTGCAGCTGTTCCAAGAACAGGAAACGTCCCAGGAGCAGACTTGGAAGCACCACTTCAGTACGGCGGGCCACTGGGGGCAGGGGACAAACACAGACACATGGAAGAGCAGAAGCAAGACCCAAGTCCCGAGTAGAGACCCGGGAGTCGAAAGGAATTCAACTTCGCACGAGTTACACCTGTCAAGCGAGCCCAGGAAATGGCTCAAAAAGCGGGGAATGCATGTTCTGTCCTGCTGCACAGGATGGCCTCCCTGGCTGCCATTGAGCTATTTATAAAACTTGAGGTCCATTTGCTAAACTGGGTCTCCATAAGAACTGGGGGGTGCGAGGAGCGGCCGTGCCTGGGATGGCCAGGGGTGTCCAAACCAGGAGGGGGCTGGGGCAAAGCACCTTCTGGCCCTTTGACCTACCCTGGCGAGCATTCAGTCCTGCCAAGACTTGTGACTTTATTGACTGGCAGCTGCCACCTCCCTGATAGGAACCCAAGCCTCCAGCACGGTCTGAGGACATGCCTGCTGTGCGAAAGTGGGGGGAGACGACCTGCCTCCCAGCCCCTGGGACGCTTCGCTGGAGGTTCCCCATTGCAAGGCTAAGCGCTGAGTGAGGGCTCCAGCTCCAACTGCCACCTTCACAGGATACTTGCTCCCAAGTCCTAAGTTGCTGGTCCTGGAAGTAGACAGAAACAATCTCTTTTTCACCCAGTGTGGTGGGGGGATGGTCTCTCATCAAGCGTCCAGCTCCAGAAAGAGCCGGGAGCCCCTGAACAAGCCCAGCCCCTACAGCTGGCTCTGCTTAAGGGATGCACCTGGTGCGGGGCAAAGGGCACCCGAGGGCAGACAGACCTGGATCCGCACTCTGCCACCTCCCAGCAATGTGACTTTGGGAACAGTCATTTAAACATGGAGCCTCAGTTTCCTCATCTGTCATATGATTTGTTGGAAGGCCCCATGGAAAAGCCTTCTGCTCTCCTTTATTCTGGTAATGGAGCGTTGGCTAGGGAGGTAAATACCTACTCAACGAATCGGCAGCTCTCCCGTGTCACACGGGCAGACCTCACAAAGGTGACACCCCAGGGAGCTGCAGAGAAGGGTGTTCTGGCTCCCCAGATCCCCTGTTGTTTGGCCTCCGTGGAAGAGAATGGCTGCTGGCTCCCCAGCCCATAGAGCCTCCGAGTTGGGAAACCGGTTGTCTCTCAGACCTGCGTGCACGTCTCTTTCCTGGCACGGTGGTCCTCACACTTGGGCATGCATCGGTCCCCTGGAGGGCTTTTTCAAACACCCATCATTGGGCCCCACATCCAGAGGGTCCGACTCAGGAGGTCTGCAGCGGGGCTGGAGAATTCACATTTCTGGAACTCATGAGGCTGGTCTGCAGGTCCAGAGAACGCCCCCAGAGGATTGCTGTCCCAGGGAACATTCCCCCCAGCTCCCGCTGCTGAGCTTGCAGCCTAATTCCTACCCATTTTCCTGAGGCTTCTGAGTAATAGGAATGTTCTATATGTGTGTGAGGAAAATGCAGAAATGCTCAGTTGTCACTACAGCTAGTATTTCAAGGAGAAGGAGCTGCACAAAAACTGAAGCCGTGAAGGGCAGTGGGTACGGGCAGCCCCTTCCCACTCCTCTCTGAGTGCCTGCGCTGGGTGGCTTCCCGTGTTTGTCCCTACTGCTGCTGTAACAAATTACAAGGGAAAGGAAAAGGCTAATGAGCCATCAGAATCAGTGAGCTTCCAGTGTAGACGTCAACCTCTAGCCAGTAAAGGTGATTTCTACAGGCTCAACTCAAATCCCTCTCCTTTCTTGCCTGCACAAACTCCCATGGAGTCTCTGAGAGGTCTCTCTGCTCCTCTTGCTGGTGGTTAACTCGCAGCTGCTGGCCCCGTCCTGTCAGGTTGGTAGCTTTGGGCAAACAGCAGGGGCTTCTGGCAACCCCTGGTGACACATACCCTCTGATAATTAATACTGAGCATATGACTTGAGTGTGGTCACACTGAGTCACACTAGCCAACAAGAATAAGAGCCCAATGTGACAGTCACCGTTGCTGCTCAGAGTGCCTTTGGGTCATGTTAAAGCTGGGAGCAAACTGTCCTCCAAAGAGCAGGAGGAAAGGTCCTTTCTAGAAACATTGTTCTAACTTCTACGATGAGGAAATTGAACGCAGAGAATTCAAAATGACATGCTCAAGGTCAGAAAGCCTGAAGCCACTCTCCCAATTCCTAATCCGGGGTTTTATCCACTAAATACTGCTGTGTTCTTCCTGAACCTTGTGACAATTAACCCAAAGCAATCCGAGCGCCCTTGACCATGAACACTGAAAACTGCAGTGGAGAGAAACAAAGAGCAACAAGACAAGGTATCCGTTTTACCGTGATGTCCTTAAACTGCCTCCAACGAGAGAAAAACCGCTACTAGATATTCTCACATCTTGGAAAAGCCAAGGATGGGAGGGACTTCCTTGCAGTCGTAAGAATTCACTGAACATTCCGTGCAGTCTTTAACCAGTTCCAAGGTCAAGAGAAACATCAGAAAATATGTGCGTGTGTCAGAGGACGTTATGCGGGGATTAGTCCCCTGGAGTGATCTGGGCTAGATTTCCGCTTCCAGAACAACCCTTGGAAAGTCCTCAACAAGACAGCACACTGGTCTCCAACATACTTCATTGAAGTTCAAATGGTAATCCAGGGGCAGGAGAGCTCCCTAGAGGTGCCACCTTGCAGTGGTGGAGCAGGCGACTACGGAAAAATATAAATATGAAAGTAGGCTTGGTGTGGTTAGAACAGAAGGCCCGTTAAAAATTCTGAAAATACTCAAATTGAAAGAGCCTTACTGATCTTTCCAGTGCAGTCTCCTCATTTGACAGAAGTGGAAACTCAAGTCCAGAAAGGGAGAGTGACTTGTTACAAGTCACACGGTGTGTCAGTGACGGGAGTCAGATTGGATTCCCTGCTCTACTCTTCCCAAAGACACATCACAGTCTTGTCTTAACTCTAAGAAAGACAAAGGGTGTCCTCTTTTCAAATCTGATCTGGAGGCTTGGAGACAACAATAAGCTATGTAAGTCTGCCTGAAAATGCAGAGTTCTAAGACTTTAAATAACGTAATGAGAGTTGTCTCCAGAAAGGCTTTGCCAAAGGCCAGTAAACACTTTCTCTAGGCATGAGGCCGGTAACACGGACATCACGGCAGCTAAAAGGAGATTTCCATTTTGCAAACGTGTATGCCAGGATCATGTCATTAGCTATACTTTTGGGAAGAGTTTATATTTTCTTTTAAAATTTTAATTACAAAGCTTGAAAATGGTTTGAAACGTTTCGTTTAGAGACAGACATGATACAAAAGAGGCATGAACAAATCTGTCCTATAAATAGAGTCTAGAAAAATTCTTTGCAAAACAAGCATTTTCAGTGGGGAGAAGCAAACTCAAAACAATGGAACAGTAATGTAGCTGTTAAAATTGGCATTTACAAAGTACGCAATAATATGGAAATATATTTGAGTTGCTACTATGCTAAGTGAAACACACACACACACACACACACATATATATACACACACATATATATATACACCAGAACATCCCAGGCAAGTATATGAATGTGTTAAGAAAAACCCTTCAGTGTAGAGAAAACCCTTCAGTGTCAAGAAACAGACAAATGCTTCATACAAGAAAAAAACAGATCATACAAAGTGTACCATGATCAAGGTGAGTGATGTATTTTTTCCTCTTCGTTCCTATTACCAGGTATTGTCTGAATGGCATTTAATTAACAATAAACCCTACTTTAAAAACTGAAAAAAAAAATGTTGTAAAACCCACCCAATATTTTTGCATAGAGTGAATTCTGTCACTTTCTAGTCACTTAGCAGCATGTCTCTAGGACGTGACTGTGTGCATACGCTCCTGAGTGGGAGCATGTCAATGTCAGGCTAGAGAATTTTCAACTCTCCTTACCACCAAGCAAGCTTGAAAAATGCTGCCCCAAACTGTTTTTCAGATTACTGCTTATGACCACTGACTCCATTTTGTATCCTGACCCACTGAAAACTACATCTCCCACCCTTGCTCCTGAAAGAAAACCTGGGAATAGCTTTGGTGCCAAAACAAGCAGAGAAGCAGCACTTGGCTACAATTCTTAACACATCCACATGTTTGTCAGGGATGTTCTAGGATACTCGTCCTGTAACTACGTGGGTCTCAGCACATCAGACAGGCCAGGTTTTTATTCCTTTCTGGCTAACAAAATTTTAAGGGCAAGGCAGAGGGTAATTGTTGTCTTCAGGTCAAGGTTAATTAAGTCTGGTGAAATATTTTCTGATAAAACCCAGAGTTTTCTAAGCTGTTTCCCCTACCCCTCCAACCATGGTTTCTCTGGGTGGAATGTCAGCATCTGCCAAACCGTTTCAGGAAGCTGATACCCTCAGCACATAAGAGCCCTGCTTTGACCTGAGCTCTGTCTGTTATTCTATTGCAAGAACGAAAATAACAAACACCATGAGACATTTTCAATGTCGGTATCCTTCACAGCAGCACTAGAAAAGAGAGTGGGTATGCAAGAAGACAAAGGAAACAAGGCAAAAGTATGTTTTGTCCCCAGGCTTTTTTTTTTTTTTGGTAGCAACTACACTGGCTTCAGCTGGATAACAAATTGTCCTGGAATTCTTGGCGTTGGTGCAAACATGTCAGCTCCCTGGTTACACCTTCGTCACCACTCAAAGTACCACACACTTTAACCTTCCTGCTCTTTCCATAGGCCTGGGCTTGTCCCGCATCCAGGAAACTTTATATGTTGTCTAAACCGAGCATCCCAGCAGGCTGCAAGGCAGATGGCAGCTCAGGACTCAAAATGTTGATTGATTCCTACCTGGATCCGCACCACCACGCTGTAACTCAGCCTGCCTCTGCAGAAATAGGAGCCCAGCCACGTGGCTAACAGCTTTTTTAACTGCTACTCTCAGCAATGAAGAACTTTCCCAGCAGATAAGATTCAGAAGGGAACTGAAAAGGAAGCAATGTTGAGATTTATCCAAGGGGACGCACAGGTTTTACTAGATACTCAGGCCAACAAGCCCCCAAGGCTCAGTTAGGCCAGGATGGGGTAAAAGACCAGGTGTTGCTGACCTGTCCTCGAGTCCTTGGAACCTCAAGTCACTAGCCTAGGATATCTGCAGTGGATCTAGACTCTTCTCCAGGTCTGCCTCCTTGTCACTAGGTTCTCCTAAGAGGCTTCATACTTCAGGCGGGGGAAGCCAGAACAGGCCCAAGGTAGTGCCTGAACATCATTCAATCCAGAACACATATGAAAAGAGCAAGGTACAGACTTGTACCTTGATACTATTTGTATAAATCATGATACTATTTGTCTAAAAGCTAAAAGAGAGAGGAGATAGAAATACATCTACGGTGACTGTCCCTGCAAAGGAGCACGCCTGACAGCACTATCTCTGACGATGGGAACTGAACAGCTGGGAGAAAAGGTGGAGGACTTCGCCTTTATAGCTTGTGAATTCTGAACCATGTGAATGTACAACGTTTCAAGGAGCAAATTAAAAACAAATGCGGAATGCTACAATCTTATTATTACAAGAAAAGAAAAATGCCCTTGAAATCTGTGTGTTACATAAAAACCTTCTGGAAGAATACGCAACTGTTAGCAATGGGGTACTCCTGGGAAACGGGAGAAGGGAAATAAGGAGACTTGCATGGTTTATTCTATACGGTCTGTATTATTTTAATGGTTTCCAAAAGACATACTATACTCCTTTGGCAATTTTTACTTAAAAAAAAAAAGAAAAGAAACATCTTTAAGCACGGCAGCCTCACCTCCAAAAACAATCTCTGAACTCCCTCAGTACTTTTAGTGTCTCACATTACTCAGTCACATCTCGTCTTGTTACAATGCCTTGTATACGGGTCTCCTCTCCGTTAAACTCTGGAGCAGCTGCCACGGTAGCTCCTACCGCCCAAGCTCCACTTTCCAGGGACACAGCTCTGTGGAAAAGAACCGGCAAGGCATAAAACAGCAGTCAAGATGGCAACAGAGCAGTCACACAAGGACAAAACGACCGACCACAGTAAGAGTGAACAGTAAGCTCACAAGTATGTTAATGAGCACAAGACTATTAGCAATGGGAAACCATGGCCAAGTCCAAACAACGCTGAAAACAAAGTCCTTCCCAGAAACTGTGGGAATGCTAACCATCTGCATGTGCGCATGAGCTAGAAGCCTTGTAAGATTGCCAAGCATAGTGTGACAGCCAGATTTCTCAGTAAAATTCAGTAAATTCCTATCAGAGGACAGGTTCTTTGCTTAGGAAAATTTCAGAGCCAATTCTGGGTGATCAAAGTGCAGCTCCCGCTAGAATATGGCCGGAAGGGATAAAGAACCTGACTTCCTCTGTAAGATAGAAGTGGAAATTTTGAGCTTTGGAGGAAATGGGAGACTATTAGAAACGAGGATCATGTGAGGTGATCTGAAAGAGAACGGGGTACTAGACAGACGGAGCTGAGCAGAAACAGCCTGCTGCTGGGAAACTGAGGAATTCTGGGGAGCAGGAGGCAGTGGATGTCTGAATCTCAGTTTTAAGGTCTTTGCTCTGAAGTAATGTAATCCCATTCTGTTGCCTCTCCAAGACTGTCACACATTACCACGCCGACATGGGCCTGTCTGGAGAGGGCAATCCAGAAGGATCCAGTAGGTCCATAATTCTCAGTAATACTCTTTCTAGGACCCTCATTTTGAGGGTTGGATTTATTCTCTTCCCTGAAATGACTAAAAACAAAAAAATGGGTAAAATACATAAAACATCTGATACCAGATGGAAATATATGAATGACCATGAACTGTCAAAAAACTGATATCAGAGAAGGGGGGTAAAGTTACAGAAGACAGATAGACCCAGAGGGGCTCAAGAGGTGAACAGGAGAAAAACCCAAGCAAGAGGTGACCAGAAACACTGAAAACCCTCCACGAATCCACGAGAGATAGGACTGAGGTAGAACTGGATTTTTCACAGGACAAATACCTATGTACCCTCCTCAGTTACCCTCTTTCTTGCACACCACGTCCAATATATCAGCAAGTCTTGCCAGTTACAACTGCAGGATACACTCAGAACCCAACCATTTCGCACCATCTCCACTGCTGCTACCCCAGCCCAAGCTCCTATTAACTCTCACCTACATGCCCCAACCCATTCCAGTCTATTCTCCACACGGTAGTCAGAGAAACATTTACTACATGGCAGGAGAGAGGACAGTTGCTTGCTTATGGTCTGTCTTCTCTCCTAAAAGGTAAGCTCCATGAAGGCAAGTTCTTCTGTTCATTGTTCTACTCCCAGAGACTAAGTGGTCCCAAGGTATATACACTTAGCACCAAGTAAATAGTTAAATGAATTGCATGAGTAAGTATGGCCCTGTAAATCTACGCTTATGGGAATGAATAAGGGAATTTTATCTTGCATCGGTCAGTGGTCTTCAGGAGGCTCAGGGATCTGCAAATCATGTCTTGCTTTATCATCCGTCACCGAATCTACAACAGCCTGTTCATAATGCCCATTGAATGAATAAATGAAAGGAATGTAAAATAAGTTTACTATCTTCTATGGTGCCTAGGACTGGCCTGGGCTGAATATGGATGCTCTTATATCCTTTAGCACAGAAGTAGAGGACTAGTGAAGAGTACAGTTCATAAATAAGGCCAAGTGTAAGAGAAAATACAGTATTTGACATGGATCTAGCAAATTCTGTGCCAGCTACAAAAATACAGAGATGACTAAGATAATTTTTATTTTCAAGGACTAAGAAAATTTTAGGTATCTGGGTCTCTACCAGTTTGTGAACAAGTAATTCAGCAGTATAACTGTTCTACTAGAGATATATACAGGAAACATTTGAGAGGCACACAGAAGGAAGTGATCGTTCTTGCCTGCAGAGGTCGGGGTTCAAGGAAGGATTTATGAAAAAGATTTTACTTTAGCCTTATAAGGAAATTTACCAGATGAGAAAAAGCACATTTAGGAAAGAAGGCACAGGTCTGTGTGAAGGCATAACACTCATGGATTGCCTTCCAGAGTATTTCCTGGAAGGGAGTTAACAAAATATGGAAGGCCAGAAAAGCGTTACAAAGCACATTCCTCTAAGGACAGAGCCTGTGCTTTAAAAAGTTCCTGGACCCTCCTCCTCTCAAAGTACCCATTTCTCCAATAAGATGTGACCTCCAAGGGGGCTTGACAGAATTAAAAACATGAAGTAACAAAATCAGGGAAGGGAAGACAAACATTTTTTCCTCTCCAGTTTATCGGAGGACTTAAAATGTGTACTGCACAGCATTCCCTGTTATCAGCATTGCCTTAACAGCAACTGTGCCCCAAAGCTTGCCGATGGCTGCCGTGAGGCTCTATGTCGGTCCACGGTCTTCCTCGTGGCTGTGCAATTAATGAGCCTTCCGCCCTTGTAGAGACAGTCTACTTGACTCTAAATTCATTTTGGGCAGAGATGAGGAAAGAATCTGATACACTGACTGTTCCTCAGGAAAGCCATGACTTAAATCCTATCTTAGAATTTAACTATCTTTATTTTCTGGTTAAAAAGAAAAAAAGGGAGAGGGGGGCGAAGAGGCAACAGAGAGTACATACTGTGCTGATACAGAAACTTCAAACTTAGAGTTAAGACTCATATCAAAGGTCGACTGATGGTTCAAAGGAATTCACTACATTGAGGCAGAGCAAGGCATGCATCAGGGAGTCTCATTCTTAGTCTCAATAACGTAGGAAAACAACTCTCAACAAAACTGGAGTCCACACTTGTCAGGTACACTCTGTTGGGCATGGGCAGGTAAAAGTCTTGAGAAATGGGTTCTCTCCGTGCCCTGGTGACAAGGAAAGAAGGCTCCTGGTTTGATGAAAAGAGCAGCTCCTGTTCTCAGGTGGTGCCTGCAGCTCACGGCTCAGGTTAGCAGTGGAATCGAGTGGAGAACTTGGGAGAAACGGGCACAGTCAGAGGCTGGTCACTTGACTTTACTTCCACACCCTGGTACTTGCGTATTGGATTTGCCTTGTGCACCTGTAGAGTAAGGACAGAGAATTACCACTGATCAGGATGTTAGAGAACTATGCATATAGTTGTTTTTATTTTTTATTTTTTTTCTTCTTGAGAAAATGTTTATATAGTCTTAAGAGATCCAAATCACTATCCAAGAGGGGGTAAAAAATGCAACACAGCATAATGGAAAAGTACGTGAGCTTTTGCGCCCAAGTAGGTTTCTGTTCAGGTCTTGGGGGTCCCTCAGTATGCACCAAAGAACATCAAGCCTAACTCCAGCTTGAGCTTGATTGTTTTTTTACTAGGTCTAACCGAGCTGTACACAACTGCAGCAGGAAAGAGATACATGTTAAGAACCCATCAGCATGGGGAGTCGGGGGCTGGGATAAATGGGTGATGGACATTAAGAAGGGCATGTTATGTAATGAACACTGGGTGTCATAAGACTGATGAATCACTGAACTCTACCACTGAAACTAACAATACACTATACGTTTAAACAAAAAAACAAACAAAAAAAACCTCCCAGAGTACAATCTTAAACTTATCAAGTCTTAATAGTCACCCAAACCATGGGCAAACAAATAAACAAAAACCAGAACCAGGAAGGGCTGCTGGGAGAAAGCCAGCCTTCCTTCTGGGCAGTCTAAAACAATCCTGAATTAAGTCAGGTTAGTGAGAGCTAACTAGCATTGACTGAACTGTGCTTTAGGACGCTGACACCAGTATCGGCCTACACCGAGAATCGTTGTTAAGTGACACCTCGACGATGGGGACAAATACAAGAGGCAGTACCAAGTGTTGAAGAAAAATCAAAGAACTTCAGGCTGGAAAAAAGGCTGGTTCTGTGAGCATATCTAGAGTGGGAACTGTATCATTTTTTTCATCCAATCAGCAAATGGCAGCTTGGGTTTTGCCAACAAGTTAGTCCCTTTAAGTTTGTCCCTAGAGCCTTCCTGAGGCCACAGTTATCTCTGCCAATAGCTCTAACAGCAGCTGGCCTAGCCTTTTGAGACAAAACCACAACAACTTATGTATTTATGTAATCATCCTTTTATCAGTCTCATGAAGTTCCATCTGAAACTGTCTCTTTGCTCATTAATGCAGTGAATGTACCTTGCTGCCCTCTGAGTGAAAAAGTACTTACTGCAAATTAAGCTTTCTTTCTGGATAACTTAATATCTAAATCATTTTTCTAGTGTTAGCATTGATGTTCACATGGACCAATATGTGCTATAACCCCAAGAAATTTGAGTAAATTATTAAGAGAAAAATGAAAATGCAGTTGCAACGTAATTCCCATGTCCTTCCCTACCTACATATTCTTGTCTAATTGCAAAACCACATCGGTTTTCTTAAGTGTAAAGGAAATAATAAAAATTAGATAAATAAATAAATCCTAGGAATGCATCACTGTGCATGTTATACCACATGATATCCTCCTTATGAAGACCCCCCAGAAGAAATTCTGTCTGAATTCAGTATCAAGACTAATTTTTTTTTTTTTAAACTATCAGCTTGTTTGTATCTCATGAACACTGTGAGTTTTGTAACCAACAGGTTGGTTCCCAAAAAGAGCCAAAATTATGGCTCAAACGTAGCCATTGTGATCCACACATGGATCACAATGTGCACATCTTTAACACTGTTCACATCACAACTTTGCCACCGTTCTTGGTTTGTGTGATTTTCCACCTTCACTCATCTTTGATATGTCCTGGTAGGCCACCTTAGATCCTTTCTGGGACAAGGCAAGGTACAGATAAAACAGAGACAACTCTGGGTTAGTTAGTGTTCATGCTGCCCAGTTACCAGTTCTTTCCGTAGCCTGGCCAGCTCCTCCCTCTGCTGCTCTTCCTCCTGGTGCCTGGCCTCCTCCAGCTGCTGGATTTTCTGAGCTTCTACCTCAGCCATTCTCTTCTCCAACTCCTGCCGCTCCTTGGCTCTCTTCTCAGTGGCCAGCTGGAAAGGTTCCTGAACTAGAGAACCAGAAAGGCCCTCTGAGTATAGAAACAGAAACAATATTGGTGCACAAGCACGACCTGCATAAACCCAGCCCCCTGCATGCAGCAAGTGGCGCGGACACACCCGGCAACAGAAAGGCTAAGTTCTAGGGAAGCCCTGTCAGCAGAAAGGAGGAACATACCACAAAGAAAAAGTCCTGGAATTTTAACAGTTGGAAGGGCTCCTGGAAACCATCTAATTCAGAGAAAAGCAAGACCCATACAGATGAAATATCTTGCTCAAAACTACACGGTGATTCTGAGACAGATGTAGGAGAAGAATCCATTTTCTGACACCTTACCCAGTGCTTTAAGGAATCAAGCGTCTTATACCTAAGGCTTGCTTCATGGAAAAGAAGACTCCAGAAAGAAGTCCTGGCTCTTCCTCCCTCACTACTCTTTGGGTGAGTAAAGTCCATGACTGCTGTGGAAATGCCAGCTGCCTTTGCCTAGGCTCTTGTCTGAATCTGGCCCCAACATAGGCTGCAAATTCAGCACAGGTGCAAGATTCAACAAAGACCAAAAACCTGGTCCAAGAAGAGAACAACTAGATCCTCTAAAGGCAAATGCTTCTGGTTGATACAGCTGATACTGACACAACGGAGTCCCAGCATCCTCCCTGGGAAGTCTGACAATTCTGCCCTGATCCCCCAAGAATACATATAATACTACCTGCAATGGATTTCTTCTCTTTCTTGGGAACAAAGGGCTCCTGGGAGATGACGGTGTTTGGACGAGCCTTGAAGCAAGCTGCTTCTCTCTGCTGTTTCAGTTCTTCCTCCAGCTATTAGGAAGAATGTCTGTTAGATAAGCAACAGTACAACTTTCCAGAACTGCTGCCTCAGTGGCTTAAGAACTAATGTTTCTAAATGGCTTCATCAATAAAGGCAGGAGATGACTTCATTTAAACCCCAGTTAAAACCCCCTTTACACTAAGTAGATCAGACTGATAACCTCGGAATCCAATGAGAACTAGAAAATATCTTTAGGTACTTTTAAGGCGTATCTGAACATAAAAATAAATGTGTGGACATTATATACCCTTGGATGGGATCATCTATAAAGTATTCTCCCTCCCAACCCCCAAAAGAATCTAACCAGAATATTCTCTAAAGATTATATTTATTTATTTGAGAGAGAGAGAAAAGCATGAGCAGGGTGCAGAGGTGGGGGGGGTGGAGAGGCAGAGGGCGAGGGAGAGGCAGACTTCCGATAAGTAGGGAGCACAACACGGGGCTCAATCCCAAGACCCTGAGACCATGACCTGAGCCAAAGGCAAATGCTTAACCAACGGAGCCCACTCAGGTGCCCCAAATCTAACCAGAATGTAATCAAGCCTTTAGGTTTGACCACTCATTTACAGCAAATACAGAAGGGACAGGAATATATTAAATAACACCATGGGAATACAATGAATACAAACTGGGATTGTGGAAAATTTATAGGACAAACAAGCCACTTTATTCCACAAGTAATATGTAAGTAGAGGAGCCTACAGAGAAAAGGGGACTTAGAGATTTACCAAACAAATGCAATATGTGGGCTTTATTTGGATCCTGATTTGAACAATTCAATGAGAGATTTGGACGTGTAAGAACACTATTTGTCACTATTAAGAGATTACTATTAATCTTTTTATGTGTGATAGTATTATGGAGGTTTTTATACTTATATTTTTAAAGATGCATACTGAAGATATAAAGATACATATCTTTACTTGCTATTGAAATGATGATATGAGGTGATACTTAGAATTTGCTTCAAAGTTACTTTTGTTGGTAGAAATATCCAGTGCAGAGGTTAAGTAGGTAGAAATGCAGATAAAATAAGATTTTCCATGTTTTGATCACTATAGAACCAAGTGACAGGTTCATGGAAGAAGATCATACTATCCTCTCTACCTCTCTACCATTATACTAGCCTCTGTGTATGTTTGAAAAACTTAATTTTTTTTTTTTTCTTATTATAGGAAATATCCCACACAGACATTTTGTGTCATGGTCCTGGAAAGACAGATTCACTACCACTTCCAAAACAACAGTCCTAAGTTTTCCTAGGGAACACCACCACCAAGGGACTTATATGCAGTCATGTAAGCAATCACACCTTTTGACTTCCTAGAAAGATCAGCTTAGAGCTCCTTTTGAACAGAGTCCAGGGTAAGTGATGATATAAAAACACTTACAAACTTAGAGATTCAGGGGAATTTTTTTCCAAATAGCACATTATTAGATCCCAATTATACCAACCAACAACCAATTGTTTTTAATCACCTGTCATCTACAAAGAGCAAAGGAGGATACTATGTTGAGAAAACAGCACTCCATACTGAGGATCTATTCTCACCATACTGTTTCTTATCCAAGTACTAACAGAAAGGAGTGAACATGTAATGAAGAAATCTAATAGATGGAACAGATGAGATCTTAGAGTCCTGATGCAAAAAGAGCCTTTTAGTTCTCACATTCCCCAGATGGATCACTTGGAGCAGAGGTCAGCAAACTTCAGTCTGGGGGCCAAATCCAGCTTGCAATCCATTTTTGTACAGACCTTGAGCTATGTCTGGTTTTCACAATTTCAAAGGGTTGAAACACACACAGAGTATGTGACAGAGACCATATGTAACCTACAAAATTTAAAATATTTACTACCTGGTCTTTCATTTTTTTAATTAAATATTTATTTATGAGAAGGAGAGAGAGAGAGAGAAAGAACATGAGCGGGGGAAGGGGCAATGGGAGAGGGAAACAAGCAGACACCCTGCTGAGTGAGAAGCCTGATGTGGGGCTTGATTCCAGGACCCTGAGATCATGACCTGAGCTAAAATCAAGAGTTTGACACTTAACTGACTGAGCCACCCCAAGTCGCCCCACTATCTGGTCTTTTATAGAAAGTCTGCTGATCCCTGATTTAGAGTGAGAGTCCCTGAAATAATCCAGTATGTTAGTTTTCAGATAAATTTCAGTGTAGTGGGTCTACCTATTCTAACAAACCAACAATGATTCAATGAACATTTTAGCTGCTCTCCCTATCCCCCACCTGGTGCTTCCATGTCTGTGCCTTCAGAGCACCTCTTCTGTCAGTCTCCAGGCAGAAAGGCTCAATCTGAGTTGTGGTCTTCACCTTCTTCTCTGGCAGGTTAACGGTGTCAAAATGAGGCAAAGGAAGTGCCTTAAACTTGGGCACCTAACAGAAAAGAAAACATAAGATTTAAGATCCTTAGGTCTCTCTAGCCAGAAAGCAAGAGTTACTCCAGAGTATGTGGATGAATTATTCATCTGAAATATAGAAAAAGATTCATCTGAAATATAGAAAAAGCCAGTTTTTAAAGCAGCATGGTATGTGTAGCAGAAAGAGTAAGGGGTTCAAAAGGAAATCTAGGTTATCCTCCCAATATTGCCAATAGCTAGCAACATGATCACAGGCAAGTCAGTTAATCTCCTTGTGCCAGAAGGGTTATTAAAAACTTGCCCTATTTATACTTCATAAGGTTCTTAGAGGGATCAAAGGAAGTCAAGTGATTTTATAGCTAAAAGTGTAACATAAAAGATTATCTGTGACAGATCAAAGAATAGTATTATGCTACTTGTAGAAATGGAAACACCTACCTCCCCTTTCTGCAGTTCTTTTATTTTCTTCTCCTTCTGCAACTGACGTTCTTTGTCTCGAGAATCAAAAGAGAAAGGGCAT
This sequence comes from Lontra canadensis, assembly GCF_010015895.1. Taxonomy (NCBI): domain Eukaryota; kingdom Metazoa; phylum Chordata; class Mammalia; order Carnivora; family Mustelidae; genus Lontra; species Lontra canadensis. The sequence continues at coordinate 3,589,431 of NW_022631010.1, forward strand.
ATTTCCACAGTTCTTGCCTCTGGGATTTGGGGCTTAAAAGGCACCCCGTAATGTGGCACAGGTTGCGCTCTTATCACTACCGGCTCCTCCTCTTCCTAAGGGAAAAAACGCAGTTTAGACATAAGCTCTCTCTCACCTCCTCAGAATGTGGGTGTCCGAAGACAGTACTTGAGAGAAATCATTAATTAAGGCAAGTCACTCAACCTCCTAGGTGTCTTTGCTTCCTTTTCTACCAAAGAGGGATAATACCTAAGTCATCTACCACTTCATAGGGGTGAGACCAGTGTGAAAGCATTTGATAAAGGACTAACACAATTACTCTTGAAGGATCTAAAGGGAGGTTGTAAAACCCAAATGAGATCAAACAGTGTGAACAAAATAAAGAACAGAGGAGAGGTACTACCTAAGCATACCTTGGCCTCTTCTTTGACCCAGCCTCTAGACTCCACTAAAACATGTGACTGGGAGTTAATGGTTGCCAAACCCAGAATAGGACCAAGTAAGTTGTTTGGGTTCAAGCTGGTAACATAAGATTACGATGTATTTTAGTTTCAAATGAACCTATAAAAAGGTTTATGCTTGAGATCTGCTATAAAATTACCCTAACTCTGGATATTTATAGATAAAATGGGAGATGTAACAAGAAACTAGCCTGATCAATGACAGTTTATGTATTCCAATTTCATGAACTATCACCACACAGTAACCTTAGCAACCCTTGGGTTAGTGGAGATCAGACAGGGTGGATATAACTGCTCAGTGTGAATTTTAAAAGTCTCTCACTGAATGGTGACAATAGCTTAGGAAAAATAAAATATAGGGCTTATCAGCTTTTGATCCAAGTTATGACAGGTTGATTTTTTCAATGCTACCGAAATGGATAAGCATCCATTAAGTTGTATAACCAGTCACTACTGAAGGCCAGAAAATTCATACCCTTACCAACTACTTTGCTCTTGGGGGAGCAAAAAAGATGACCAAATGTTCATATACCCACTGTGAAAAACAGCTCCAGATAAGAGTGACTGCCTTTGAATTCCATTAAGCTTAAGAAAGAAGAAAGCTTAAATTGATAAAGTAGAAGGAAGAAAACTCCCTCTATCCCAGGGAATCACCTCATCTTCTTTGGTGGGCATTCGGATTCTGTTCTTCAGTGCAAAGGCCGGTGACTTGGGGACAGTGATTGGAAGTACTTTCTTCTCAGGAACACCCTACAAGGAGTAAGCAATTCAATTAGATATCCCAGCACAATCTCTACTACGCTGTGTGATAAGATCAAATCCCTCTTGGGGACCCTGGGTGGCTCAGTTGGTTAAGCATCGGCCTTTGGCTCAGGGCATGATCCCAGGGTCCTGGGATCAAGTCCCACGTTGGGCTCTCTGCTCAGTGGGGCGTCTTCTTCTCCCTCTCCCTCTGCCTGACACTCCCCCTGCTTGTGCTCTGTCAAATAAATAAATAAAAATCCTAAAAAAAAAAAAAAATCCCTCTATTAAAAGGACTTAATTAAAGGGGAGTTCATATACCAGGAACAAAAATAGTCTAATACTCTAGTATATTGCTGTTTACCGGCATACTGAAACACAGTAGCATTCTAACGGTGGATTACCATTCAGAAGAGCAGCAGATAACAAGGGCATGGCTGGAGGACTATCTTCAGTAAAAATAGGATTCATCACAATCTTTTTTGGTGCTTATGAAAAACACTCAGAAAACAAATGAATGCTGATATTTTATTGTTTCTCTCCCTTTCTATACTCTAATCCCTCAAAAACAAAAATCAAAAAAGACTTCCAAATGCATTTAGGATCAGAATAGATACTGTCCATTTTCTTAAACCTATTCCCCATACAACTCTACAATGAGAACTTATGTTCAGAAACATCACCCTCAGGGTGCTTGGCTGGAACACGTGACTCCTAATTTCCAGTCTGAGCCCCATGTTGGGTGTAGAGATTACTTAAAAATAAAATCTGAGGGGTGTCTTGGTGGTTCGGTTGGCTAAGCGACTGCCTTTGGCTCAGGTCATGATCCTGGAGTCCCAGGATCAAGTCCCACATCGGGCTCTCTGCTCGGCAGGGAGTCTGCTTCTCCCTCTGACTTCTCCTCTCTCATGCTCGCTCGCTCTATCAAATAAATAAATAAAATATTTTAAAAAAGAAAATAAAATCTTTAAAAAAATATATCACCCTCAAAGGGCAAATGGGAAAAAGTACTGGGCAAGAGCTAAATTTTCTTCTGCCAAACAAACAACAAAAACAAACAGTTCACAAAGATACACAAGAGACTCAATCTCAATAATTTTTAAAAATATAAATTAAATCAGGTTATTCTTCACTTATAAGACTGAGTAATATTTGAAGGACTGATTGATACCAGTGTTGCCATATATGAAAGAGAAGTCAGCACTCACATACAGTTGGGTAAGAGTGTATGTCATAAATTGGTACACCTTTGGGGAATTACCTATTCAATTTTTTTTAAAGATTTTATTTATTTGACAGGGAGAGAGAGAGCACAAGAGAGCGAGAAAGAGTGTGAACAAGCAGGGGGAGGTGGGGGGAGCAGGAGAGGGAGAAGCAAGCTCTCTGCCTGGGACCCTGGGATCACAACCTGAGCCAAAGATAGATGCTTAACTGACTGAGCCACCTAGGCCCACCCCAGTTTTTTGTTTTTTTTTTTAAGATTTATTTATTTGACAGAGGTAGAGACAGCAAGAGAGAGAATACATGCAGGGGGAGTGGGAGAAGGAGAAGCAGGCTTCCTGCTGAGCAGGGAGCCTGTGTGGGGCCGGATCCCAGGACCCTGGGATCATGACCTGAGCCAAAGGCAGATGCTCAACGACGAGCCACCCAGGTGCCCCTACCTATTAAATTTTTAAATGGTCATACTCTTTCACCCAATATTCCACCTCTAGTATTGGATCTCTAGTTTAGTTTTTGTTTTTAAGCATTATTTCAATATACTTTTTAAAAGAATAAAAAATTACAAATAGCTCAATTGTTTATCAAAAAGTATCGGTTAACTCCTTTTTTAAATTGTGGTGCATCCATACAAAAGAATATTATACAGCTATAAAGAACAATTAAATAAATCTTTACTACTGACATACTACAGTGTTCATAATATTGAAGGGAGAGGGACAAGTCGCTAAAATAGAGAATATTAATTTTTTGTTTTTAAAATATAGATAATTAAGTTAAGCATAGAAAATAAAATCTGGGTTAACTCTCATACCTCTTTGAGAGTAGATTAAGGGAAGCAATGAATTTTCTATATTCCATAATTCTCATACATTCAACTACTCTAAAGATTTTTCCTGTCTTGATTCCAAAACACTGCCGACATTTTAAATCCTTGCAGGCTGAGTTACATGTACCATACTGTGCATATCATTCAGGACTAACACATTTTAGAAAGTTGTTCCATAAGCACTTTCTGATTCTCATAGAATTCATACTCTATCACAAATCTGCCAATTAATCCTAACTACAAAGTGGTATCTCTTGGGCTTTTTTTAATGAAGTCTTATGACCAGATCAATTTTTAAAAAAATAAAAATAGGGATGCCTGGGTGGCTCAGCTGGTTAAGCGGCTGCCTTCGGCTCAGGCCACGATCCCAGTGTCCTGGGACCGAGTCCCACATCAGGTTCCTTGCTCAGCAGGGAGCCCGCTTCCCCCTCTGCCTCTGCCTGCTACTCTGTCTGCCTGTGCTCGCTCGCTCTCTCTCTGACAAATAAATAAAATCTTAAAAAAAATAACAAAATAAAAATAAAAATTGCAACATTATTTACAACAGCCAAACCATGAAAACAGCCCAAATATCCACTGCTAGATAAATGGCTAAGAAAGATGTGGTGGGTGTGTGCGCGTGTGCGCGCACACACACCCCCCAATACCAATGGCATATTATTCAGCCATTACAAAAAGAATGAACTCTTGCCATTTACAACAATACGGATGGAACCAGAGAGTAGAGTGCTAAACAAAATAAGTCGGTCAGAGAAAGACAAATACCATATGATTTCACTCATACACATAATTTAAAAATCAAATGAGCAAAGGAAAAAAAGAGGGACAGACAGAAACCAAGAAACAGACTCTTCGCTATAGAGAACATACTGATGGTTACTGGACAGGAAGCAAGGGGGGTGGGCGGATGGGAGAAATAGGGGATGGGGGTTAAAGAGTATACTTATCATGATGAAAAAATAAAATAAAATGATAAAATTCAAACCCTTATGTGTTATATTTGCATGTGTATGCTGTGTCCCTCTGCCCTCTATTCTACTTCCTCTTCACTCTTCACCACCATACAGAGGCCACACCACTGATGACCTATACCATTCCACTAGCCTTATAATAGTCCTTCAGCTTCTCATCTCATTCCCCCAATTCCTCTTCTATATATAGTCAGAATTACTTGTCTAAGACACACTGGATCACACAGCTTCCTGACTTAAAAAGTTCTTTCATTGCTCCTAGGCTACCTACAATAGTATAAAAAATTCCTTGCCATGAAGTACAAGGTACCCCTGTCTGACTGTTCAGCCTTATCTCTCGCCCCTTCTTATAGCTCACCCTCTAACCACGACGAACTACTGGCAGTTGCCAAAATGTTAACGCTGGTTCTCTCCATACCTTTATTTGTGTTCTCTCTGAAATCTTTCTTAGCCATTTATCCCAGCTGCTTGGAAGCTCCTAAACCTTCTTTTTCAGCCGCTATTGAAGCATCTCTTTTTTTATAAAGGCTTTCAATTGATCTCCCCACTCCCAGAACCTATGAAATAACCCCTCTTTCCCTGTAAGTAGTTTCCGGACAGTACATAAAAAACTTCACAGCACTGTGCACTCAGATGTTCAACTCCTGCCAGCCTTCAAGAGTGGCGACTGTTATTCCATTAATCTGTAGTACCTAACAAAGACTTCGGCAAGTATAAGGCATTCAGTAAATGTTCATTGACTATAGTAAAAATGAAGAGCAGAATTTGTACCTTGGACTCTTGGGCTCCCAATTTATACCTTGGGAGAGAAATTTCTCCTTAATCTCTACAATGCTCTAACTGCTTAAAACATGTTTGGAATGTCTTTCTTGGAGTGGCCTTCAAAGCTCATTTTTAAGCAAGGCAAGGCAGTCGGTCAATATTTACTTTTAATTAAGCAAAATTATTTTCAGCTCTATTATCCTGGACTACTTAGTTTTAGTTGCAAATGATTCAGATTAGCTCTTAAAAGCAAATTAATCTTTAAAATATGAACATTTGTCACTGCTGAAGAGATCCAAGACTGTGTGCCATAGACTCGAATATAAGTGGCTTTTCCAAAATGCTTTGTATAATGAGGACCAGTCATCAAAAAGAATTTATACCCTGCCAAGGTAACCACTGTAAAGCAAATGCTCATTCTGCTGCGGAAGCTGTTTTCTAAAGAAAGCCAGGATCACTAGGAATAGTGAAATCCCATAGAGCAGAAATTAAAATGAAAGTGACAAAAGCCCGTGAAATGGGTTTTCAAGTAATGCTAACCATAAAACAATCAAGAGCCTGTTGTTCTACGGTAGCTACCAGCCTCTTGAGAGAACACTCAGAGCATGTGGGAGTGGGAAGAACATGAAGCAAGGCTCAGAGGTTGGCTCTAGTCCTTCTCTGATTCTAATCTGCATAACTTGGGGCACATTAGAGAGCCTTCTAAGCCTTGGGTTTTTGGCTGTTTCTTTTTTTCTTTTTAGGATTTTATTTATTTATTAGAGAGAGAGTGTGACTGAAAGAGCAGAAACAGGGGGAGCAGCAGAAGGAGATAAGCAGACTTCCTGCTGAGCAGGGACCCCGCTGACGTGGGGCTCAATTTTAGGACCCTGACATCATGACCTGAGCAAAGACAGATGCTTAACTGAATGAGCCACCCAGGTACCCCACTTTGTTTTTTTTAAGATTTATTTTGGGGCGGGGCGGCAGAGAGAGTGTGTGTGTGTGCGTGGGGGAGGGGCAGGAGAGAGGGAGAAGCAGACTCCCTGCTGAGTGTGGAGACCAATGCAGAGCCTGTCCCAGGACTCTGAGATCATGATCTATGCCAAAGTCAAGACACTTAACTGACTGAGCCATGCTGCTCATTTCTTTTCATAAATAAATTTCTTTTCATAAAATAATAGAAATAAATACCTAAGGATTCATTTAGTTCCAAAATAATCCCTCTTTTCCTTTCTTCCCCTCTCTGCATTCACCTGACAGAGATGTGCATTTTAAAATAGCAACAGAAAACTCTAACAAATAAGCCAGGAAAGAGCTATCTATGAGTGGGCTCACTCCTCACTGACTGGAGGAGAGGAAAAGGTGATTTATAAATACCAACTCTGCAGCAGTGACCCACCCACACATCTCTATTACCCTCAACACTAACTAGGGACTCAATCAGAAATTAAAAAAAAAAAACAGGGGTACCCAGGCAAATACTGGCTTTCTAAAAACAGAAGACTTCTTGTTTACTATTTTAAATTTTCCTAGTTGTAAGCTACTTGAGGGCAGGGATGTTGCCATTTACATTCCTTTGCATTCTCCACAGGACCTACAAAAAGTAATAATTAGTTCGATGAACCCATGTTGATTGACAGTACTGTCCTTATGTGTCTACATATCAATCTGCTCTACCAAATTACGAAAACTGTGAGGATGAGTGCTGTGATTTCCCCCATCTCTGAATTCCCAGTACTTCACACAGCCCGGGCTGGCGCATTTCAGCTGGTACTATCACTCACTCAGTTACCCACTAACGGAGTGCTTCTGCAGCGACATCAGTTGCAGGGGATATAAAACTGAGTAAGACAGATATACACAGTCCCTGCTTTCAGGGAGCTCACATTCTAGTGGAGGAAAACAGAGACAATGAAAAGGTAACAAATCAAGTACTCCCTGATTTTCAAAAGTGCTCTGAAGAAACCTAGCAGAATGTGCAGCTAAAGATAATGGGGGCTGGGTTTGGGGTCGGGGGACTCCTAATGGGAATTTCCGGGAAGACAGCTCTAAAGAAGTGAGGGGTGGCTAGAAGTAGGTTATGTGGTGGACAGATGGTGGATTTAGGGAAAGCAGCCCAGGATGGGGGAGGGGGTATTAGGGGTGAGCATTTCTCCCTACGGCAGGATATGCCCCCAAATGCCCCGGGATAAGAGCAGTTAGGAAATTACTGTGAAGCAATGTTATCTCAGGAAGTATGGGGGGGAAAAAAAAAAGCCTGCTGGTCTCCCCAAGTCATCCCTGAAATACTGCTGCTAAAATTACTCACTGGCCTCACCGACACCACATCCACCTCTGTGGTGCCCCAGCTCCCCACTAGATGTCGGCACCAAGTTCACATTTCACACCCTTGAGCTCAAGGTTTTCATCACTCCACCTCTGCCCCAAGAGCCCTTTTTTCATCTCTGCCTCATGGCCCACTGCTGTGCAAGCCCATCTCTCATCAGCCCCGTTGTCTCCTTGCCACCTACCAACCACAAGTTTAAGAGCGCAAGAAATACCATAAGGACATGCAGAAGGAGCTTCAGTACCAGAAGGATATGGATGAAGAAAAACAGTGACAAACAGACAAGCTGCATTTGAACTCCGGGAAGCAGGCTCCTCTGTTCTGCTAGAAGAGTCAGGAACTAGAAGTTATGAGACCTAATCTCAATTCTGCCACCAACTTTTAAAAATATGAGCAAGCCACATTCCCCTTTCAAAGCCTCCCTTTCCAAAAAATGAGGAGGATAAGAGAGAATGCACCTAATGTCTCCTACGCTTTGCTTCTCTAGAAACCAACAGTTGAAGTAAAATCACCAGAAATTTTTAAAGGGAAAACTACAAACAGCCAGTGTCAAACTCAAAAACTGAGATTGCTAAAATAAACAATGGTAAGTCAGCACTGTGGAAGAACATAGTGCTCGAGGAGATGACAGTTCAAATCCTGGCTCTGCATACTAGATTCCTCCTAATGTCTCTTCCTCATCTAAAACATAGGGCTAAAAATAAAACCTATCTCTTAAGAATTGTTTCAAAAAATAAGTACGATAATCTATATAGAACACTCGGTATGAGGTAAGCATGCGATAAAATGACAGTTATTACTATTAACAACATGACTGCTTACTGTGTGTCAGACACGAAGTTCTCACTGGGGCTCTCTCTAATCTATGCTGCACATAACAAATCAAAACTCCAGGGGTGGGGCCCAAGAATCTGTTTATGTAATAAGATCCCCAGAGGATTCTGAGAACCAGCGGGATTTGGCAAACACTTCCCTGGAACACACCACATCAATTCGGTTGCATCTTACTTACTTGCCTAGTGTGTTGCTGATCTGCTTATCCAGAACTCTCAACAAGGTATAACCTGGTACAAGGGTACTCTAAGATCTCACTTAACTCTTACTGAACTCTAGGCACCCTTCCACATGTACCACTTCACCCTAGCATGTCCAAAGGAAAACAAACTGCCAGTCTGATTTCCTAAATCAGCATTTCTAAAAATTAAGACAGATAATATGAAGAGGATGTTAGGTGGGATGCACCCTACTTTTTTAATGCTCACATATTTCCTAAGACATTTCCATTTAAAAAGGTACCTTCTAGGGGTGCCTGGGTGGCTCAGTGGGTGAAAACCTCTGCCTTCAGCTCAGGTCATGATCTCAGAGTCCTGGGATCAAGCCCCACATCGGGTTCTCTGCTCAGCAGGGAGCCTGCTTCCTCCTCTCTCTCTGCCTGCCTCTCTGCCTACTTGTAATCTCTGTCTGTCAAATAAATAAATAAAATCTTAAAAAAAAAAAAAAAAAAAAGGTACCTTCTATTTTAATGTAAGAGCACAGACCCTGAAACCATACTACCTAGTATTTATCCCACATCTGCCATTGGTAAGTTTACGATCTTGGGCAAGTTATTTAATCTCTGTATTTCCGAACTGTAAAATATATTAATAATAAGACCTATAGTGTTTACCTCATAGGGTTATTATGAAAATTAAATAAGTTATTATACAAATTGAAGAACTTAAGACTAAAATTTAGGGGGCGCCTGCATGGCTCAGTGGGTTAAAGCCTCTGCCTTCAGCTCAGGTCATTATCTCAGGGTTCTGGGATCAAGGCCCACATCAGGCTCTCTGCTCAGCCGGGAGCCAGCTTCCCCCTCTCTCTCTCTGTCAAATAAATAAATAAAATCTTAAAAAAAAAAAAAAAAAAAAACTAAACTAAACCTTGGCACATAATAAGCTTTATCTATTAGCTATTACTATTGTTATTCATGGCAAAAAATACTGGTTTTCCATTTACATAGTGAATGAATGTTCCCTTTAAATTACTTTAAATTACATTTTAATATATAGTCAGGGGCACCTAGGTGGCTCCATCAGTTAATCGTTTGCCTTCAGCTCAGATCATGATCCCAGCCTCCTGGGATTGAGCCCTGCACTGGACTCCCTGCTCAGCAGGGAGTTTGCTTCTCCCTCTCCCTCTCCTCCCTCCCACCCCTGCTCTTGCACTCTGCTCTTTCTTTCAAATGAATTAATAAAATCTTTTTTTTTTTTAAGATTTTATTTATTTGAGAGAGAGAGAGCACAAGCAGAGGAGTGGGGGTGGAGAGGCAGAAGCAGGCTCCCCAATGAGCAGGGAGTCCCATGCGGGGCTCAATCCCAGGACCCTGGGATCATGACCTGAGCCAAAGGCAGCCACTTAATCGACTGGGCCACCCAGGTGCCACTGAATAAATAAAATCTTAAAAAAAAAAGAGGGACATCTAAGTGGCTTGTGTCATATGCTCCCTCCTCCACAAAGCATTCCCTGAACCTTCTGTCTGTCTGGAAGAAATCATTATCTCCCTTGAGTTCCTAGAGTACTTTTAACTGTCACCTCTCTTAGAACACTTCTAATTTTATATTATTTATACATATGTTGTCTCCTTTACTTGACTGTAAGTTTCCTGAGAGTAAAATCCACTTCTGATCTGTCTCTATCACCTATAGCTCCTAATACAATGCCCTGATCATAGCATCTACTCAAACATTTGTGAACGTGTAGATAATCTGGTCAAGAACAGGACGTTTCTGCCAGCATGCAGAACCTCAAGCATTCTTACCACAACATCTTCCAAAATTTTAGTAGGGCAAGGTCTGGAATGAAATTCAAAGTGTTCATCTTCTGATTTCTTCTTTGACTCCCGTTCCTGGATTCTTTTCTCAATTTCCAAATCAAAGCCAACAGGCTGAGTGGGTGGCTTCACAGGAGGTTTCTTGGGCAAGATGGGCCCACCTTCAAGAATTCTGGGATCGAGTTCCCGTGCTTTGAATTTGTATCTGTAAGATGAGAGTTTAAATGACAACCACACACACACACACACACACACACACACGTTAATAAAAGCTACACAAACAACAAAGTAGGCCAAAACAGAAAAATAGTAATTATGACGATTATTCAAGCACAGCAAAATTCGACTCTCTCCATAGCCATTGTCTCTACCTCCAGAGCAAAGAATAAAGGAGCTAGTCCTAACATTCCCTCTGCTTTAAAGATTGGGGTTTCTCAGGGTGCCAAGTGGCTCAGTGGGTTAAAGCCTCTGCCTTTGGCTCAGGTCATGATCCCAGAGTCCTGGGATCAAGCCCCGCATCCATCTCTCTGCTCGGCAGGGAGCCTGCTTCCTTCTTTCTCTCTGCCTGCCTCTCTGCCTACTTGTGCTCTCTCTCTGTCAAATAAAAAAATAAAATCTTAAAAAAAAAAAAAAAAAAAGATTAGGGTTTCTCTACCCAGAGGAAGCTGCCCCTCCTCAAAGTACAAAAAGGAATGAAAGCAGAAGACAGGAGACAAACTCCAGTGCTAACCACATTATATTCTAGTTTTCTCCACCAACAATAGCTGTAATGAGCCCTTGGGTAGCCATAAAGGGTAAGATTTGCTTAAATGAAGCTCAGAGGACACTCCTTAATTGGAATCCTGAGTAAGTTCTCCCACCCCAACCTCTGCATTTGTTTTTTTAACCAGTTTATACTCCAGGATATCTCTATATTCCCGCTTCTAATTTTTTAATTATTGAGGCAGGAGCACAGACTGTAGAGAGCCTGTAACTCAAATGCCATTTAAAAAAAAAAAAAAATCAATGGCCAGAAAAACAGCAACTATCCGCATTATAGAACCGAAAAGAAAGCAGGTACTCAGAACTCTTCCTCAAATACTGCCGATGGGACTTACTGTTGCAGTTTTTCGAGTTCCTCTGCCTCCTGATCCGCTGCACTTTTGCAGGTCACAGGCCTTGTGCGCTGTTTGGTTTGCAGCACAGGAGTCTGTGGGTCTCTGGATATCTTGACCGCAGCAGATTTGGAGGGTAACAGAACTGTAAAGCAAGATCACAGACATTCATCTAGCTCTGACACTGTGTTTTCTGTAGGTGTTGACTCGGTTAGGCAGCCCGTGATGCCAGATCAGAGTGGCTGCCCTCCACACTCAGCTCAGCTCATGTCAGTCAACCTGACAAACATGAAGCACCTTCTTGCCTGTCACTTTTTATTGAGGGGTATGATGAAGGCCGTCTTTGGGTAAACTCTATTATCATTTCGGAACTTAAAATCCACTTGTGTCTGATGGACTCATCACTGCCTACGCATGTACCAGCTTTCTATTGATAATGCCAACTACTTTGGTTCTTATCGACACTTAAGATTTTTGCTTATTCCAGCTTTAAAATAAAGCCTTTCTAAATGAACAGACATTTCTCCAAAGAAGACATAAAAATGGCCAACAGACACATGAAAAGATGTTCAACATTACTCATCATCAGGAAAATGCAAATCAAAACCACAATGAGAGATTACCTCAAACCTATCAGAATTGCTAGAATCAACAACATAAGATGGGGCACCTGGGTGGCTCAGTTGGTTCAGCGTCTGCTTTTGGCTCAGATCATGATCCCAGGGTCTGGGATTGAGCCTCACATCGGGCTCCCTGCTCAGCGGGGAGTCTGCTCATCTCCCTCTCCCTCTGCCCCTACATCTACTCATGTTCTCTCTCTATCTACCTCTCTCTCTCTGATAAATAAATCTTAAAAAAACAAAACAAAACAAAAAACAACACAAAAGAAACATGTGCTAGCAAGGATGTGAAGAAAAAGGAACACTCCCACACTGTTGGTGGGAGTGCAAACTAGTGCAGCCACTGCGGAAAATAGTAAGGAGCTTCCTCAGAAAATTAAAAATAGAACTACCACATGATCCAGTAATTCCACTACTGGGTATTTACCCAAAGAATACAAAAACACTAATTCAAAAAGATATGTGCACCCCTATGTTCACTGTAGCATTATTTACAATAGCCAAATTATGGAAGCAGCCCAAGTGTCCATCAATAGATGAATGGATAAAGAAAACATAATATACATGTGTAATGTAATGATCTATTTATCTCTCTCACTGAGTCACCAAGTCCATTTTACTCACTGCTATACCCCCTACACCCAACATTGCCTGGTTTGTAGTGGTAACCACACAATCCTGAATGAATGGGATACTTTCATTTTCTATAGGTCACTAGCTGTACCGTGACACTGACACATGGCGAAGGTATAATCCCTGGCCAATTACTGATCAGGAGGATCAAGGTGGTTGATGGGTATAAGTAACAGATAGCCAGGGTAGGGCGCAGGAGTGCAGAGATGCTCAATGGTACATGTGTTGGCGGCATATAGGCCTATGCCATACTGTAGTTCGAAAGCTAGGATTTCAACAAAAGGCAAATTTGTATAAGCAAAGGGAATTCTAGGGGAGGCTATAACATTGGTATGAAACTTACTATCATCCTTCCTGCTCCTCAAATGATATCTGTTAGGGGTTCGTTTATGAAAGGCTTCGACCTGCTGTGCAAGGGGCACGTACGTAGAAGCTGTTTCGTCAAATGTTCTTTTCTTTCCTTGGGACAGGTTGAAAGGCTTAATAATGGTGCATCCCTTTGTCACTCTGGCCTGTGAAGAAAAAAGTTATTCTCCCAATGAAGTGTTCTAGAAAAGCTCAGATCTCCCACAAGCCGCATATTTAGCTCAGAAGATCAAAAGAAAAAAGGCCTGTGGTGAAGCCCAGATTATTATTCTTAAATTTGTCAGTTCTTGAGCAAGAGTTAAAACTAGTCCATTCCCATCTTTTAAAAAAGGGAGAAAGGATGTAGCACTTAACAAATGGTCTGTTCTGCAATAGTAAATAAAGTGTTTTTCCCAAGCATGTCAATGTTTTAAAGCCAGCAAGAACAAGTTTTCTGAGAATTAGAAGGGAAAAAAAAAGCTGCAAAAGTATTGTCCTCATCCCCAATCTCATTAAGAAAAAGCTGATTTGGGTTCTGGGTCTTTATCAGGCCAGAGAGCTGCCTGAATCAAAATCTCTGCAGATATCTTCCCCAAAACTAAGAGATGAATAAGCCTAGTCCTTGGGTGACTGATTTTCATAAAACTGATCTCTGATTGGAAATAAAACTCTTTAAGGATTGATATCTCAAAGGAAGAAGCATAATCCCAGAGTCTGAGACTGCAAAGGACTGATTTCAACAAGCAATAATGCCCACCGCAAATGGACGTAGAAATTCTTATTACTAGAATTTTCACTTAGGATTCTTACTGCTTCTGTTAGATATGAGTGATCTGCCCCAACACCATTTTTCCCATAAGCCCTGTCATATATTGTACACAACTCTGTAGATTTAAGTTTTGTGGTTTTTTTTCCCCAAGAATTTTATAAAGCACAGAGTGCAACAAGCTGGGACGTACAGTTTGCCACACATAATTATTCCATGTGCTTTATGTACATTCTCAATTCAATTTTCACAGCAACTTCCTAAGATGCTTCCCAGAAAAACAGAGCGATTTCTCTAAGGTCATACATAGCAAACAGGGCAAAGTGAGGATTTAGATCTATCTTAACTCAAAAACATGCTTCTCTCAATTACATTATTAGAAGTAGTGACCCAACTACTACACCTGAAATCCTTGCTGAGTTAGTATAAGGATATCCACTGAGCCCATCAACTTACAGGAGAAGGAGGATGTTTTCGCAGTTCAGATGTAAAATTCACTTCCTTATATTCCTCCTGATTCTTAGGATGTTGTTTGATTCGCTCATCTGTGCGGAAGTGGAAGTCAACTGATTTGGTTACTTGGCTCACTGATTTCTTCACAGGTTGCCCTAAGTGAAAAGCAGAGTAAAACACACAGGTAACACTAAGAATAGAGAATATCAGTAAATCTCCTTTATCTAGTCCTTTCAGTATTTCTATTACCATGGATCTAACTTTGTTTGCGCTCTCCACATCACCCAAACCTTGAAACGGTCGTCAGAGACACTACTGTATGTGCCTCATTCATGGAGTACTCTTGGTTTGAGGACCTTGGGTCGGATGCAAATTGCAGAGGTGGCACAAGGGGAGAAGAATCCCATCCCCCAGGTGTGGTCATAGCTCTGGAGATGCACAGTAACTGTAATTCTTTTGACAGGAAAAGCTATAGATTGACTTGAAAAGCATACTTAACTAAACCTATCTAAGAGGGAAACCCTATAAACTCCAGGGGTACTTTTTCAACCCCGTAAGCAGGGCTTTAGAGCTTTGACCTCCACCATTAATAACTTTATTTAAAAGCAAAGCAGAGCTCTGACTCCTTGGCTCCCTCAGTCCTGCTTTCCCTCTGTAGCTACAACTGGATTCACTCAGCTTTCTTTTCCTCTGTCTAGGATTAAAATGGGAACACAACAACAAAAAACTGGCCTGCCCAATGGCTTTATCTTCTGTCTCAGTCCTAATCCCTTCTTTTTCTAATACAAAGAAAAAGAATTAGGAAGTAAAAGGAGAGAGGAATTAATTTTACTTAAAGAAATGAGGGAAGGTCTCATGGAAAAAGGCCTCGAAGGATGGCTGTGAGTCCTATAATTAGAGGCAGAGAGCAAGAGTGCACTCTAAGAAAGGCCCGGTGTATGTAATACTTTTTTTTTTTATTTTTTTTTTTTTAAGTAAACTCTTTGCCCAATTTGGGGGTTGAACTTATGACCCCAAGACCAAGAATCACATGCTCTGTTGACTGAGCCAGCCAGGGGCCCTGGTCCAATGTATACAGAACATTCTAGAGAATGGTCATGGGGATATAAAGGGTACCAGCTTTCCAATAAACATATCTTTTTCTACTGACTAGTAACCAAGAACGCCTTTTTCCCTTTAGAGACTTCAAAAACCCTACAAAGATAATGAGAAGCACCCCTCATAAATCAGACTGAACAAGAGCCAAGCTGACCTATTCCAGCAAGAGCAAGTTTCTTGAATTCTTCATTCTTTTTCCGCATCTCCACCACCTCCTGTTGCATTTTCATTCTCTTCTCCAACTCTTGCTCCTCAGTACTTTTTAGAATCTTCTGCCTAAGGGCAATTCAGTAAAAGAAAGAAGAAAGGAGAGAAGAAAGAGGCTCATGATTCAAAATCGTATAAAGGTATTACATAGATTCGATTTTTAACCTGTGATAAGATAATCAGCAAAACCAAAAAGTATTCTGATAAATTGATATTGACTTAATTATGCAACACTATGAAAGAAAACCTGATTCACAATTTATATCAAAATATTGAAAACTTCTCAAAACGACACCTAAAACTATAGAAGATAGTATATAACTAACTATATAGTATATAACTAACTATAGAAGTATATAAGATAGTATATAACTAACTATAGAAGATAATACAAAAGACTCATAAATTTGACTATACAGTGATTAGCTTTTAGGCCACAAGAAAAGGCAAGATTAAAATACCAGTAGAATGGGGAAGTATTTGAAAGAAATATGACAAAGTCTACATAAAATACACACTGTGATTAAGAGAGGACAGACTTAGGAGAGAAACCAACCAGAGCTCAAATCCCTACCCTGTCATTTCATTTTCTGCCCATGTGATCTTTAGAAAACTATTTAATCCCTCTGAGCCTTAGTTACCTCCACTGTAAAATGAAGAATATAAATATTTATCCTCACAGAATATTTGTGACTATTAAATCAGATATTTCTGAAGTACCTAACACATAGTAAAAATTCAATTTAGAGTAGCCATTCTTAGCAGTGAGGTTATCACTAAGACCACTTATAGATAAATAGAAAAGGAAACAGACAATTTACCCAAGAGGAAATATGGAAAATATGTTTACATATCACATAAGAGAAAATTTGTTTATAATAATAGTAATACAATCCTGTCAGTAATCAAATAAAAATTAAAATAAGTTCATGCCATCAACATTTTATCAATTAAATCTGAAACAATTTTAAATGTAAAAAAACAAATTTGATGTGGATGAGAGTACAAGGAAACAAAAATATTCATCCAGAGCTGATGGCACTGTAAATTCATATATATCCATTTCAGAAATAAAATTTGTGGGGCACCTGGGTGGCTCAGTCAGTTGGATGTCTGATTCTCGACTTTGGCTCAGCTCATGATATCAGTGTTGTGAGATCAAGCCCGCAACAGGCTCTGTGCGGGGGCAGGGAGTCTGCTTAAGATTCTCTATCTCGCCTGCTTCCTCGGCCCCTCCTCCCTCTAAAATATATATATGTATTAAAAAATAAAAATAAATAAAAAATAAAGTTAAAATTAAAAAAAAGAAACCAAGTTGGCAATTAATATCGATAGTCATAACACTAGTCATACCCTATAATCAAGGAATTTCTCTTTCTTTAGCCTGAAGAGACTACTCAAAGAAAAGTCCCTGCCACTAAAGATGTTTGCTGATTATTTATAATGTGAAAAACTGGTAACTGCATTTTTAACAGGAAATAGTTAAATATAATTTGATAGACTATTAACTATTAAAAAAGGATAAATGTGAAGAATTTATAGTAGTACAGGAAAAAAAAACACAAAATACTCTCATGGCAAGCAAGGAAAACAGAATCCAAAGTTCTTTGTACACTGATTTTTTTTTTTAAAGATTTTATTTATTTATCTGACAGAGAGAGAGATCACAAGTAGGCAGAGAAGCAGGCAGAGAGGGGGAAGTAGCCTCCCTGCTGGGCAGAGAGCCCAAGGCCAGGGCTTGATCCCAGGACCCTGGGACCATGACCTGAGCTGAAGGCAGAAACTTAACACACTGAGCCACTCAGGTGCTCCTGTACACTGATTGTGAAAATATATTTTTTGCTTGAGTAAAGACCAGAAGGGAGCTTGGCAAAATTAGAACTGTTCAATTCAAGTAGTAAGAACCTTTAATTTTTCCCTTTATATTTCTTTTAATTTGCTTTTTAAAAAAATATTCTTTTTTAAAATTTAATTCAATTAGTCAATATTAGTTTTTGTGCATCATTAGTTTTTGATGTAATGTCCAGTGATTCACTGTTGCATATACCATCCAGTGCTCATCACATCACATGCCCTCCTTAATCCCCATCACTCAATTACCCCATACCCCCACCCACTTCCCTTTCTATAACCCTCAGTTTGTTTCCCAGATTAATTTGCTTTTAAAGTATATTTTTCTCAACTTTTAAGATGAGCATCCCCAAGATATAAAACAATTCACCTCACCATGGTTATAGCTTTATGAATTTCCCAAGTTCCATTTGCTCCAGACCGCAGATATACCTACTTACAATTTTACTCTATTGACTCTTAAAGTTTAAATTCAGGAAAGAAGCATACCTCACAGGTTGTATACAAGACACAGTATGTCTGCCCCTGGCTTTCTCTGGGGAAGACTCATGTTTTTCTGATGTATCTTGGTGAGCACTGCCTTCTTCCTCTTCTTCTGGCTTCTTTTTATTGTTAGAACTTTAGTTCAAAAGAACAACAACAAAAAATACTCTCAATTCACTAAAGCATGCCCTGCTGTACCCTCCTCCCCAAAACTACCACATATGGCTTAAATTTTCTCATTCTTTAGGACAACAAGCATGTCTCAACTGCAAGATTCTTCCAATAGCACCATTGATCATATGTACCCTTGGATACAATGGGTAAACTTTGAGAACACCAATAGAAGTCAAGGTGAGAATTGTCTGATGATAGTTCAGGAGCGTGAGGAGGGATTCCAACGGCTCATTATCAAATTCACAAATGGCAAATAGCTAATTGCCTTCCCAATACCTACTCTACTTTCTTTCTTATTAACAGAACTCCAATTTTGTTTGGAGCAGCAATGTCCAAAGGCAAAAGCACTATACTTGTTTCAACAGCCTCTCTTGCAATGAGGAAGAATCCAAGCGACCCAGTAGGGCAACTGAAGTATAAGCAGGGTTTCTGGAAATTTTTCACTTCTGTGATATAGGTGCTGCCCTTCTTCCTTTGCCATACCCTCCTTCTTCTCTTGAACATGGATGTTATACTTAGAAACATAGCAGCTATCTTATGACAATGTGGCAACAAGCACAAGGCAGAAGCTGAGAAGCAGAGCTGCCATCTTGAGTAACAAGTATGAAAAAAAGCTAACTCAAAGATGTTGCCTGGCATTGTTCAGTCACTGAACCAAAGCCAACAGCAACTTCTCTGAAGCAAATAAATCACTAGTGCTTAAACTACTCTAACTGAATAGGCTATTACTTAGAGCAAAATACATTCCTAACTGATAAAAATAAGAACAAGCACCATTGCTATGAGCCATGGGAGCAAGCAGGAGTAAAACCTATGCCAACTGAGAGAAGCTGTGGCTACTTACACTTTCATTTTTTTGGAGGGTGGAATTTCACTGATGATTACAGGAGTAGCACATCTCTTGGCTTTCATTTTTGCATGATGTTTTTCTTTCTGTTCCAGATCTTTCTGAGCAGAGAGTCTAGTAGATCTTCTATGATACAGAAATTGACAAAACTTATCTGAAATGAATACATCTACTACAGATATGCAATTATGCCCCATGAATGTGAAAGTATGTCCAAATGCCAAGGGCTACAGAGAGTTTAATGGTATTATTTCTACTTTAAAAACCTAATCTCTTCTTGTCTTACTGATAGCTTTTGAAATTTCATCATAAAATGTTGGTACTTATATGTAGCCAATTTTTTTTAAGGTACTGGTAATCACCTAGTACAATTCTGTCCTTTTATAGGTAAAAGTCAAAAAAGATGAGGTGACTTGACCCTGCTACATAGCTAATTGCTGTCAGACCTGACATTTGAGGTCAGGTATCCCGGTAATTGAGTAAGGTGAATATTTTCTCTTTTTTTTTCTTTTTTTTTTTTAGCCACAGTCCCCCTTTCTGGTAAAATATACCATATACCAAAAAAGAGCACAAAACAAAAATTAAGTTAAATGATTACAAAGTGGAAAAAAAAAAAAGGTTACAAAGTTAAGACTCATGAAATCACCACCCAGGCTAAGAAACAGAACACTGGCAACAGCTACTATCTGACTTGTTTTATAGTTATCATTACTTTTTCTTTATCGTTTTGCCATTTAGCATGCATTTCCATAAGCATGGTACATTCGTTTGGAAAGAAAACAAAATACAAAGAATAACAACAACAAAGAAAACTCCTTTAGATAATATAACCAGACTACTACATGTATTTATTTCTGTCTGGTTTGTTTCACTCAACATTATGTTTATGAGAATCAACCACCATAATTTATATAGCTTTAATTCAGTGATTTTCAATGCTTGTATAACAGTCACTGCAGTAATGTACCACTATTTATCCAGCTTACTGCCAATTTTCATATATGTCTCCATGAGCACATATTGCTGTTGGATGTAAGTTGTAAGATTGTTAGGCCAGAGGGCATTGGTTATATCAACTAAAGCTGTTTTCCAAAGTGCTTGTACCAATCTATGCTTACCCTGGCAAGTCTGTATTATAGTCTGCATTGCTCTACACACTCCTGAACACTTGATATTTTCAGATGAGCTAATTTAGCTGGTATTGAGTAAAATGTCATTGTGAGGTTTTTTTTTTTAAGATTTTATTTATTTGACACAGAGAGAGTGCAAGTGAGCATGAGCAGAGCGGAGAAGCAAGGGGAGAGGGAGAAGCAGACTCACTGTTTAGCAGGGTTCCATGCGGGGCTCCATCCCAGGACCCCAGGATCATGACCTGAGCCGGAGGCACATGCTTAACCAACTGAGCCACCCAGGCGCCCCTCACTGTGGTTTTAATTTGCTTTTCTCTGATTACCAATGAGATAGAGCAACTTTTCATATGTTTTACTGGCCATTTGGATATCCTCTTTGATAAAGTGCTAGTTCAAGCCTCTTATTTGTTTTCCACTGGGTGGTCAATCCTTTCCTGATCAGTAGGAATTCTTTACATACTATGAATATAAGCTCTTTGGTAGGTTTTATGTGTTACAAGTATCTTCTCCCACTCTGGAGGTTGGCTTTTTACTCTCTTTATGGTATCATTTGATTAGATAAATATCTCAAGTACATCAATAGCCTTCCCTATTATGCTCAGTGCTTTTCTGTATACTATTAAAAAAAAAAAAAACCTTCCCTTATTCCAAGATCATAAAGATATTCTCCTTTACTTCCTTATAGGAGCTTTAGCTTTCATATTTAGATCTACAATTCCACATAGAATTGACTGTTTTAGGGTACCTGGCTGGCTCAGTCAGGAACATAAAACTCTTGATTCCAGGGTTGTGGGTTTGGGTCTCATATTGGGTCTAGAGTTTACTTAAATAAAGAAATAAATAAACTTGGAAGAATTGACTTTTATATGGAGTGAGGTAGGGACCAAGTTTCATTCTGTCTATCTAGATATCCACTAGTCAAGCATTGTTTAAGGAAGGGAGGGAGCACTACTTCCCACAGATCTGTGGTAACATCTTTGTCATATATCATGTTCATACATGGGAAGGTGAATTTTTGTTTGATTCCACTGGTCTCACTAATCCTTGAGTATTATCATAAAGTTTTAATTATTGCAGCTTCATAATAATATGAAGGAATTATACAGAGTTTTTGCTGTATTGCTTCTTTTTATTGCTGATAATAAGTTCTATCGAGTGGATATGCCACAATTTGTTGGCACTTCAAAAGTATCTAGCTATTCTAGATAGCTAGACACTTCAAAAGTATCTAGCTATTCTTTTTTTTTTTTTTTAAGATTTTATTTATTTATTTGACAGACAGAGATCACAAGTAGTCAGAGGGGCAGGCAGAGAGAGAGAGGGAGAAGCAGGCTCCCCGCGAACAGAGAGCCCGATGCAGGGCTCGATCCCAGGACCCTGGGATCATGACCCGAGCCGAAGGCAGAAGCTTTAACCCACTGAGCCACCCAGGCGCCCCAGTATCTAGCTATTCTTAGACCTTTGCATTTCTCAAAAAATTTTAGCACCAATTTATCAAAGTCCAAAGTGAAAACCATTGGGATTTTGATGGATATTGCATTGAATCTATAAACGACTTAGGGAGAATTGACATCTTTACAATACTGAGTCTCCCAACCCATAAATATGGTATGCCCTGCCATTTGTTTAGATCTTATTTAATTTCTCTTTTCTTTTTCGAAGCACATTCTTTATAAAAGTCCTTAAACATTATAAAGACATTATTACATATTCAGACTTTTATGCTACTGCATAGAGTCACAAATTTTTTTTTTAAAGATTTTATTTATTTATTTGACAGAGAGAGAGAGATCACAAGTAGGCAGAGAGAGGGGGAAGCAGGCTCACTGCTGAGCAGAGAGCCCGATGCGGGGCTCGATCCCAGGACCCTGAGATCATGACCTGAGCAGAAGGCAGAGGCTTAACCCACTGAGCCACCCAGGCGCCCCTAGAGTCAAATTTTTAAATCTTTATTATGGAGAATATCAAGCATATTTTAAATATAAAGAGAATAATATAATAAACTACTAAGTACTCATCATTCAGTTTCAGCAATTACTGACTCATAGCCAATCATGTATCAGTTTTCCCTCCATCCATTCTCCTGGATTTTCAAGCAATTCCTACTAAAGATCTATCTTTCATCTGCAAATATTTCATATTAATCTCTAAAAGAAAGTACTCATAAAAAAAATACATGGAAGGTGCAACTGGGTGGCTCAGCGGTTAAGTGTCTGCCTTCGGCTCAGGTCATGATCTCAGAGTTCTGAGATAGAGCCTCACATTGGGCTCCCTGCTCAGCAGTGAGTCTGTATCTCCCTCTCCCTCTGTGATCTCTCTCTCACATAAAAATCTTAAAAAAAAAAAAAATACATGGAGTAACAAAGAGCAAATTTATTCAACTAAGGAATGAAGTAATGGTGTATTGAATGAGTAATGAAGAGTGCATATTATAAAACACAGACAAAACACAAAACTACAACTATGTGAAGGCACTGGAAGGTGACCAAAAGCAGGCAGAAAACAGGAACATTTACTCATGAAAAACAGCAACCGCAAAAGGTAAGTATTATGAGTTAGTAGCTTTTTGGCCTGAGGTACTCCCCCAACGTAGCAGCTCCATGAGCAGAAAATTCCTGTCTCACTGGCTTGAGATAGCAGAATTCAAGGCCAGTATAACAGCTGGAAATTTAGAGGAAAATCCTAAAAGTACAAGCGCTACAGAAAAGATGTCGTTCAAAATCTGAGCAAAAACTCTGTATAATTCCTGCCTGACAGCTAACCCATTTGTATTTTAGGGGAGACCTAGGAAGCCCAGCAAAAAGGCAAAGCAGAAACTGATGAGGAGTCCATCCTTAAAAGTCATAACTGTCTAGATAAGATTGGTGAGTTTGCTGCTTTTTTGAAGTAGATTCCCCACTGTGTACATAGGAGGATGGCACAAAGATAACATCTCACTAGCTTGAGGTGTCAGTAGACAAACATCAGAGCAGGCAGAAAGGCTGAAAATTTAGATGCAAAACTTCAGAAGCAAGACAGCCACAGAGGATGAACACTTAAACCTACGTATAAACTCTACTCAGAGTCTTGGCTGACCTCTAACCTTTGCAGACCCAGGGGAGACTACAGGGAGTCAGACTAAAAAAGCAGCAGCTATGTATGCAAATACATGAATAACCAATAAACCCATGAAAATGTGGATCAACATCATTAGTCATCAGAAAAATGCAAATTAAAAACAATGAAATATCAATGAAAAGACCAACTATCAAGAGTTGGCTAGGATATGGAGCAACTGAAACTCTCATATATTGTTAGTGGGAATATAAATGGGACAGTCACTTTGGAAAACATTCTGGCTGTTTCTTTTAAACATACATTTAACCTTATGGCCCAGCAATTGCCCTCCTAAGTATTTACCCAAAAGAAATACATGTCCTCAACTACTCAGAGCAGCTTTATATAGCCCCAGACTGGAAACAACCCAAATGTCCTTCATCTGTTGAATGGATAAACAAATTGTGGCATATCCACTCGATAGAACTTATTATCAGCAATAAAAAGAAGCAAACTACCAATACATGCCATGACATGGATGCATCTCAAAAACAAATGCTAAGCGAAAGAAGTCAGATAGAAGAGTACATATAATTCCATTTACAAAAATATCTAGAACAGGACAAAATAATTTATGGTGACAGGAATTGGAAAAGTGGTTGCCTCTGGGTGAGAGGGTGAGAAGGTAGAAGAAGCAGTTTAGTTTGACTATACAGGGATAGGAATGAGAGAACTTTTTGAAGTGTTGGAAATGTTCTATATATTTTGGTTGTGATTGCATGGTGGTATGTATTTGTCAAAATTAATCAGACCATACACTCGAGATCTATGTATTTTACTATATGCAAATTATTACCCAGCAAAATTAGTTAATTTTTAAAAATGGGTTGAGAATCATAAAATCTAGAAAGAAAGGCAAAGCGCATCCATACAGAACCATTTAGACCATTACTTAAATTCAACATACAGTGATATTATAAAGTCAAGAGAAGAATTGCTGGGTGTCTTTAGGGAGAAATGGCTAAGGGATGAGATACCAAAATTAAAACATATATTTGTGGTAAAGCAACCCCTTCATGGAAAAATTATTATGACACACTAAGGCCTTATTGACTCTTAGCTATTCTGTGTCAAAGAAGTTTTGGCGATCTTTTAGCCTACTGAAACCATGTGAAAATAAAATAGTAGGGAATTTGCCTGACTGTCTATACCTTCCTATCCCAGCTGCCCTTTCTTTCCAGGTTAGGCAACTCTGGAGTCAGAAAAATCTGCGATTTGAGATTAACGGCACTCATGTTTTACCTCTTATTATGCATTTTGATAATGCGGTATCATTTACAAAGTACTGTCACATACCATCTTATCTGGCCCTTTCTGACAAGAAGCCTGAGGGATATGGTTATTCCCAGTAAACTGAGATTATGAGTGGTAGAGGTACCTGCCTTAAAAACAAAACAAAACAGGGACCCTGGGTGGCTCTGTCGGTTAAGCCACTGCCTTCAGCTCAGGTCATGATCCCCGGGTCCTCTGACTGAGTCCCGCATCAGGCTCCTTACTTGGCAGGGAGCCTGCTTCTCTCTCCACCTCTACCTGCCGTTCTGCCTCCTTATGCGCTCGCTCCCTCCTCATTCTCTCTCTCTCTGACAAATAAAATCTTAAAAAAACAAAATCAAAAACCACTCAGGTTTTCTAACTCTGAGAGTAGCTGGATTCCTGTCACACCATCACTTCCAAAAAGCATTCAGAATTCAGTCATGATGAAAGACAATTTTAGCAATCATACACAAATCATACACTAGTGAAGACACTAACACTTTCCTGAATTCTGAAGAAATCTCTAAGACACTGGGTCCCTTTTCTGTAGGACTCATTTACAACCTAAACATCAAACAGAAACCACAGAATCAACCAGTAGCAATCTCTTAAGATCTCTTGTGATATATGGTTGGTTGAGATTTCACAGAATTCTTTGATTAAAACAGGCTTCTTTACTCGGGACACCTGGGAGGCTCAGTCAGTTAAGCATCCAACTCTTGATTTTGGCTAAGATCATGATTTCACGGTGTGAGATCAAGCCCCACATCTGGCTCCACACTCAGCACTGAGTCTGCTAGAGATCCTCTCCCTCTACCTCTTCCCCCACTCACATACTCACTCTTTCTCTCAAATAAATAAATAGATGAAATCTTTTTCAAAATAATAATAAAAAATAAAATTAAAAAATAGTAAAATGGGCTTCTTTATCAAAAATGATTAGGATAAGCTTATATGATGCTATCCTCAAAAGGCAATATCCTTATGCCAACATGAAGCTTTGTAAAGGGTAACTTCATCACTTCTGAGCAACAATACACATTATTATCTATATATAAATAATATCATTTGCCATTTCTCTTCCTTGAAGATATTCTAGGTAACATCAAGGTATAAAGCAATAGGGGTGTCTGGGTGGCTCAGGTGGTTGGGCATCCAACTCCTGATTTCAGGTCAGGTCAGACCTGAGGGTTGGGAGACTGAGCTCCGCATCGGTCTCCGTGCTGGGCTTGGAGCCTGCTTAAGATTCTCTCTCTGTCCCCCACCCCACACTCACTCCCTCTCTTTTAAAAAAAAAAAAAAAAAAAGGATACTGATACAAATACAACATTCAAAGACATGAAATGTTTTTATTTTGTTTTTAAGATTTTACTTATTTATTTGACAGAGAGAAAGATCACAAGTAGGCAGAGAGGCAGGCGGGGCGGGGGGAGCAGGCTCCCTACTGAGCAGAGAGCCTGATGTGGGGCTCGATCCCAGGACCCTGAGATCGTGACCTGAGCCAAAAGCAGAGGCTTAACCCACTGAGCCACCCAGGCGCCCCAACATGAAATGTTTTTAGATCACCAGTGTCAAGACTGCAGCTTAACCCATCCACCCATCCTTTCATTCATTCAAGTATTTATTCACCTTCTGCTCCTGCCAGACACTGTTAGGCACAGTAAGAATACATAATGTTTGCCCTTATGAAATGTACTTAAAACCTATAATCAGGAAAAAAATATCTGCCATATTTACATAATTTACACAAGTAAATTACAATCCATATTGATGGTGCAAACAGCAAGAGCTTTGGAAACAAACTGATCAGTCTGAATTCTGGCTCTGATACAAACTTCAAGCAACTTAGTACCTCTAACTTGCTTAACAATAAATTAAGCATACTATCTACAACTCATAAACATTATAAAGATTAAATGAGGTAATATAAAGAGTCTAGTAGGGGCGCCTGGGTGGCTCAGTGGGTTAAGCCGCTGCCTTCGGCTCAGGTCATGATCTCGGGGTGCTGGGATCGAGTCCCGCATCGGGCTCTCTGCTCAGCAGGGAGCCTGCTTCCCTCTCTCTCTCTGCCTGCCTCTCTGTCTACTTGTGATCTCTGTCTGTCAAATAAATAATAAAATAAAAAAAAAAAAATAAAAAAAATAAAGAGTCTAGTATAGTAGGTATTATAGTAGGTAGTATAGTCTAGAATAGTAGGTATTCTGACAATAATTATTCTTTGAACATCATTAATATAACCACCACTTTGAGTCCTGAAACAGTCTTACCTCTGAGGCTGCACTGGAGTATATTTTGAGATGGTTCCCTTGACTTCCAAGGAAGAACAAGCATTTGATGGAATGGACTGTTCCGCCAGATTTTCTTTTTCTGCCTCTTTGTAATAAGTGTTGTCAACTGTGGGAGAGCAAAAACTAGTCAGCACTCAAAATCCCAAGGAAAATGTTGGAGAGACATATAGATACATACATATCTATGTGTGTGTGTGTGTATCCCTTCTAAGCAGTGGAACCATTAGTTCCAGTGACATCTTATACAGAAGTCCAATTTATAAAATCTACTTTGGTTGAAGCAGAAATGTAGGATCTAAGGCCTATCTGTCAGTCTAAGTCACCACCTCAGAAAAAAGCAGCTCTGTCTTTAAATGCTGATACAATCATATTATCTGGCATTATGGTTATACCCACCAGCTATTCTCCCCTCCAGAAATTAAAAACACTGAGAGTTAAAAGATATAGCATTTGAGAAAGGGGAGATAAGGGTGGGAAGGGGAAGGAGTTACTTTATCATAAAATATTCTTATGTTACCATGGCCATGATGGAACAGAAACAAAAAAGTACTATAAGAATAAGGAGAGAAAAAAAAATAATAAGGAAAAAGAACAGTCAAGTAAAGGGGAAGAAATAGCATTTGCTGGTATAGCTTATGAACTGAGCCTTGACAAAAGAAAAAAACCCTAACCAAATAAATGGAAGAAAAGTTAGCATGAAATGCATGAAAACACACTTCATGCATTATTTATTCTAGAAAACAATCATTTGGCTCATTCCCTAAAGAAATTATTTTCTGGAGGGGAGAAAAAGAAACAAACAAACAAAAAAATGATAGTGCATTATATCAAGGCTACAATAGAGGCACTTAACCCATTTAAAAGCAGAGATGATTAAATTTTTTAAAATTAATGTAAAAAATTTGATATAAAATTTTTACAGGGCACCTGGCTGGCTCAGTCAGTAGACATACGATTCTTTTTTTTTTTTTTTTTTAAGATTTTATTTATTTATTTGACAGACAGAGATCACAAGTAGGCAGAGAGGCAGGCAGAGAGGGAGGAGGAAGCAGGCTCCCTGCTAAGCAGAGAGCCCGATGCGCGGCTCGATCCCAGGACCCTGAGATCATGACCTGAGCCGAGGACAGAAGCTTAACCCACTGAGCCACCCAGGCACCCCTAGACATATGATTCTTGATCTCAGGGTTATAAGTTCAAGTTCCATATTAGGTGCAGAGATTACTTAAAAATAAAATCTTAAAAAATATATATGATATGTTGCCTATAAAAATGCACTTAAAATATAAAGATACATCATGCTAGCACTAATCAAAAGAAAGCTGGAATGGATATAACATCAGACAATGCAGATTTCAGAGCAAAAAATATCACCAGAGATAAAGATGACCATTTCAAGATGATAAAATGATCAATTCCTCAAGATGCCAAAACAACCTAAATATTTATGTATTGAATAAGAGAACTTCAAAACACACAAAGCAAAAAGTAGGAGAAGAAATAGAAAAAACCATGAGTATAGCCTGAAATTTCGATCTCTCCCTCTAATTTATGGAACAAATTGACAGAAAAATCAGTAAGAATCTAAGTCATATGAGCAATTGTGTAAGGCTGTATTCAATAAAACTTCATTAACAAAAATATGTTGCAGTCAACTCATCAGAAGGACATAACAATAGTAAACATATATATAAAAAATAACGAAGCCCCAGATACATAAAGGAAAAACTGAAAAAAATTAAAGGGAGAAATAGACAATTCAATAGTATAGTTGAAGATTTCAATATCCCCATTTTCAATAACAGACAGTACAGCTAGATAGAAGATCAATGAGGAAATAGAAGATTTGAGCAATACTACCAACCAACTTGATCCAAATTGACATTGATGTAACTCTCCACTCAATGACAGCAGAATACACATTCTTTTGAAGTGCATACAGAATATTTACCAAGACAGACCATATTCTGGGCCATGAAACAAAACACTTAAAAGGATTCAAGTCATACAAGTAATGTTCATTAACCACAATGGAATTAAATCCCTCAAGAAATCAGTAACAGAGACAATTTCTAGAACCAATCCCCCCTCCATATATTTGGAAATTAAATAATATACTTCTAAATAACAGGTAATTTGGAACTAGTAGAAACACAAACTACCAACATTCACTCAAGAAGAGATAATCTATATCTCTTAAAGAAATTGAATTTGTAGGGGCGCCTGGGTGGCTCAGTGGGTTAAAGCCTCTGCCTTAGGCTCAGGTCATGATTCCAGGGTTCTAGGATCAAGCCCCACATCGGGCTCTCTGCTCAGCAGGGAAGCCTGCTTCCCTTCCTCTCTCTCTGCCTGCCTCTCTGCCTACTTGCGATCTCTGTCAAATAAATAAATAAAAATCTTAAAAAAAAAAAAAAAAGAAATTGAATTTGTAGTTAAAAACATTTCTACAAAGAAAACTTCAGACCCAGTTGGGTTCAATGCTGACTTCTACCAAACATTTAAGACATAATATCAATTCCATGCAAATTCTTCCAGGAAAAATGAAAAGAAGGGAATATTTAAAGTAAGGTCAGCTTTATTCTATCAAAATCAAACAAAGGCTTCACAGGGAAAACCACAGACCAATATCCCTCATCAATAATATAAGAAAAATTCTCGACAACAATGTAGCAAACTGAGCCTAAAAACATAGAAAAATACCATCATGACCAACTGGAGCTCATCCCAGAAATGCAAGGTTGGCTTAACATTTGAGGCACCTGGGTGGCTCAGTGGGTTAGAGCCTCTGACTTCGGGTCAGGTCATGATCCCAGGACCCTGGGATCGATCCCCGCATTGAGCTCTCTGCTCAGCAGGGGGCCTGCTTTCCCCTCTCTCTCTGCCTGCCTCTCTGCCTACTTGTGATCTCTCTCTCTCTGTGTCACATAAATAAATAAAATCTTTTAAAAAAAAATTGGAAAATTAGTGCAATTTAACATATTAACAGACCAAAAAAAGAAAAATACCATATAATCATCTCAATATAAGCAGAAAATGCATCTGACAAAATCTCACATCCATGACAAATAAAAAATTATCAACAAAGCAAGAATAGATGGGAACTTCTTCAGCCTGATTAAGGGTATTTATGAAAAAAACTATAGTTAATAGCACACTTTTTTAAAGATTTTATTTTATTTTTTTGAGAGATAAATTTATTTGAGGGGATGGCAGAGCAGGAGGGAGAGGGACAAGAAGACTCCAGGCTGAGTGCAGAGCCTGAGGCAGGGCTCAATCCTACCACCCTGAGATGGCAACCTGAGCCAAAATCAAGAGTCAGATGCTCAGCTGAAAAAGTCACCCAGACACCCCCAACCACAGTTAATGTCATACTTAATGGTGAAAACCTAAATGCCACAACAGGCATGTCTACCCTCTCCACTCCTATCAATATCTTACTGAAGGCTCTAGTCAGTGCAATATTCAAGAAAAAGAAATAAAAGGGATATTTGCAAAAATAAGTAAATAAATAAGGGATATTTGCAGATGACATGATCATCTGAAATCTGATGGAATCTAGGGGCACCTGGGTGGCTCAGTTGGTTAAGCATTCCCTTAGGCTCAGGTCCTGATCCCAGGGTCCTGGGATAGAAACCCCCTCTGGCTTCCTGCTCAGCCGGGCATCTGCTTCTCCCTCTCCCTTTCTCCCAACCCCACCCCCAGCTTGTGCATGCGCATTCATGCTCTCTATCTCTCTCGTTCACATTCTCTCTCTCTCAAATAAATAAGTAAAATCTTTAAAAAGAAATAAATAAAAGAAATCTGATGGAGTCTACAAAAACCTACTAAAACTATTAAGTGAGTTTAGAAGGTAGCAGGATAAAAGATCAGTATATAAAAATTAGTCGTATGCCTTTGTATTAGCAATACAATAAGAAATTAAAATTAAAATAGAGGTATGAAAAGAACTTTGGGAACACAAATACAGGAAATTAGTTAGAGAAAAAAGGGTATTTGAGCTGGACCTTGAATGATGAGTAGGAACTTTTCATATATATTAAGAGGTAGAGGGAACAAAACTAATAGGTGAGAATATGTAATATGAAAGAACACAGACTCTGAGGGGTCTAAGGGGCATGTACATAAGCAGTGTGTATGGTCTTTGGCACATGACAGGCCCAGAAGAAGTCTCTTGCTTTGGGGCACACCGTTGACAAAACAGTCTTGAACTAACAAATTAGGAAGTATTATATATTCTTTTAATTCAAGAAAGTACAAAGACCACCAAAGCAACAGAAAATCTGCCACACATAATGAACTAATGAAATTCACCTGAGGATACAGCACTCAGGCCACAGGCATTCTAAGCATGTCAAGTGAAACAAGCAATACACTTCTAATACCTTCTACAAGAAAGAGAGTGGATGCAAAAATTCAGCGTCCTTGTCCTGATCCCAAATTCAACAGATGTCATCTGTACTCATGAATTAATTATCTGAAAGTCATCCTAGTAGCTTAGACTCTGTAAACTAGAAAAGTTCACTAAAAATACAGCTATTTCCTGGTATGACTCCTCTAGTTAATGGTCTAATTGAAGCCAGTTTCAGATTTACCTATAAGAGTCATAGTCAAATGTTCGAAATTAATTGTGATGATGGCTGTATAATACTCTATGAATATACTATAAAAAAACATGGACTACGGTGAGTGCTATGAAATGTGTAAGCCTGATGATTCACAGACCCATACGCCTAGGGCAAATAGTACATTATATGTTAATAAAAATAATTTTTAAAATAAATAAATAAAATAAAGTAAAAACCAAGCCATTAAAAAAAAAAAAAAACAACTCATGGAAATGTAACTTTAAGTGATTTGTACAGGTGAATTATATCTAAATATAGCTATTATTTCAAAAAAAGAATCATTTTTAACTATGATC
Source organism: Lontra canadensis (assembly GCF_010015895.1). NCBI lineage: Eukaryota > Metazoa > Chordata > Mammalia > Carnivora > Mustelidae > Lontra > Lontra canadensis. The sequence goes on from NW_022631010.1 coordinate 3,620,787, forward strand.
TCTTTAAAAATGCTTTTGTTCTTTAAAAAAATGCTTCTTTTGTTCTTATCAAACAGACAATATTCTGCAGATTTAGTAACCACCAGTCTAAATGTCAATTATCTTTTAAAATCAGATGCATGACTCAAAGAACCCTTGTACAATGGCAAACAGTACGTTCTTCTCTCCTGCTGTTTTGTTCCCAGTCAGACTCAGGTTAGGTTAAATCTTGTCATAAAAAGAAAAGAGTTATATATCTGGCAATAAAAGTCAATGTTAGCTTAAGTTCTAAGAGATTAAAAAAAAAAAAAAAAGTATAGTGCATCATTAGTGTCACATTCACCATGAAATGAAGTAGCCCACTTCACCAATAATAAACCAAAGGATACAACATTTAGGTAATTCCCCAGATGCCTCAGGCTCTTAATACACTGTTTCACCATTCTACCAAGGACCTTTTTTCTAAGATGATCTTTCTTACCTGGTCTCAAAGGCGTGACAATAGCTTGCTGAGGATTAGGCTTCCTCAGAGGGGTTTTGCCCTGAAAAAGCCCTGCTATGCCATTCTTTCCAGGAAACTTATTCTCCAAATTGGCCTTCTCCTCTGTGAAAAGGTAAGAGTGTCATCATTTAAACAATCAGCAAGGAAGTAAAATAAATCAGTACCCTGCACATTTTTTTAAATGGGGCCTAAACCCTTCTACTGGTACACTTGCAATTCATTTGTTAAGTACAAAGTTCTAGTGATCAAAAAGAAATGAGTACACATTATACGTCAGAGATAGAGACTGTAAAAACTATCAGAACTACCACTAAAACACTGGCAACACTGAACAATGTATCATAGAAAAGAAGTGCAGACTCTGCATTGTGAATAGCTACTTACTTTTACTTGATACACATTTGGACCATATAAGCATGAACTGGCCTAATACATTGTGTTCCTCTCAAAGAAAACTGTAGCTATTAAGATCTGCAGGGCTTAAAAGGGAAGTACTATGGTCTATTTGAGTTGAGGTTCCTCACCCACAGTGGCAAGAGGTGGGTGTGTGAGGATGGAACAGACCTAGGCTCTCTCAGGAATTTTATCTTAGGTTCTGTGGTGCCCAAAAGTTAACCCAAAGCAGTGAAACGTCTCTTCTACCAAAAGCCTATCAACAGACAGAAGCTTTAGGAATATGGTGACGCCCAGCAAATAACACTGAGCATGCATACCCTGACTGCAAATATGTAAAGAGATAAGATTATTAGGAAGAGAATTAGAAAATAATATATTAGAACTAAGGTGGTTTTGAAAGAATAGTGGGGTTAATTTTTCTTCTACATTATATTTAATAGTGTCATTGTACTAATATTTCCTTTTTTTTTTTTTTTTAAGAAACTTAGATAAAGAAATAGATAACCCAGACTTCTCCTTGGGGTTTCAGTAAAGCAGAGACACAGGGAACACCCCTGTAGGGCAGCTGGCCCTCTTCTCCACCCTTCCTCAACATCACTTTCAACAGATCCCTCCTCTCAGGATCCCCCTGGCATACTATTAAAGAAGAGAATGGCATGTGCCATCACATTTGGATACTGCATTATAAGTAATAAGTGCAGCTGCAAGGGACTCATTTTTTTCTCCCATTACATACTGATTTTCTTTTAATATGGAGGATAAAGACATGAGAAAGAAAAAAAGGAAGAGATTCTAGGAACTACTAACCTGACATATCAGTGATCTCACCATATTATTACAAAGTAATATGAAAATATAACCACATTCTTATTTATTGTTGGACTAGTGTCAGAGTTTGTGTCAAATCACATTACCCAACATCAGTTGATCCCATCTGCTTGGGGATTGGGTTCTAAGTAGCATAATCCCTCCAGCCAAAAAAGAATTGGTAAAGCGAAGAGGGAGGTAACTGCAGTTACAAAAAAGTAACACAAGAATCCTTGTGATATTAGATCTGTTAGAACTGTTCAATATCTTGACAGTGGGAGTAGATACACAAACCTACACAGGTGATTAAAAATTGCATAGAACTTACTACATAAATGAATATGAGTACAAGTGAAATTGAGAAAATCTGAGTTAAGATAGGTAGATTCTATAAATGTCAATATCCTAGCTATAATATTATATTCTGTGCCCAGTGATAGTAGAGCAAGTTTTTATGTGGCTGCCATCACGACAGAATGTTTTGAATGCTAGAGTTTCACTGAACTTTGTTTCATCTGGATTTTCCCATATATCCCTAAAGATTAAACACTTACCATTCTTAACTGCAAAATAACATTAATTTGTACTGATAGTCCATTTCCAAAACACTGGGCATTTCAATTATTTCTATCATATCATGGATGATAAAGTATTTTGGTGTAAACAAGAGTTTATATTTTAGTTATTTTCTTGCAATTCCTTCTATTTTTTGAAAGGTACTCAGAACAAAGCAAGCCACTAACCCTTAGAATGGCCAGAGAAAGTCAACACTTACCAAACCAAGAATCTATGTTTTGGGTATCTTCCTCATCATTCAAAGAAGTAAAATTGATGAAGTCCGTGGGAGCGTCATAGGAATAGGAAGTTTTAACTTGCGACATTGTCCCGTGCCTTGGCACCGAAGAGCAGATTTTCCCCAGTACTCGTGTCCCTTCTTTCAACAGATCACCTTCTAATGAAAGAAATGGTTCAGAAACTCAGTTGTACATTAATCTAAGGTATTGATTCCCCAGCAGGTACTTTGCCTTTACTACTACATGTGCAATTCTGAAAATGATCTGGACAAGTTGCCTAACTTTTCAAACCAAACTAAAAGTTAACTTCTGGGGTACCTGAGTGGCTCAGTGGGTTAAGCCTCTGCCTTTGGCTCAGGTCATGATCTCAGGGTCCTCAGATCCAGCCCCTTGTTGGGCTCTCTGCTCAGCAGGGAGCTTGCTTCCCGCCCCCTGTCTCTCTCTGCCTGCCTCTCTGCCTACTTGTGATCTCTGTCAAATAAATAAATAAACAAGCAAATAAATAAAAGTTAACTTCTCTTTTTCTTTTTTTTTTTTTAAGATTTTATTTATTTCTTTGACAGAGATCACAAGTAGGCAGAGAGACAGGCAAAGAGAGGGGGGAAGCAGGTTCCCTGCTCAGCAGAGAGCCCGATGCGGGGCTCGATCCCAGGACCCTGGGATCACGACCTGAGCTGAAGGCAGAGGCTTTAACCCACTGAGCCACCCAGGCGTCCCTCTTTTTCTTCTTTTTTAAAGTTTTTTTTTGTTTGTTTGTTTTGGGTTTTTTTAGCAATGTCTACACCCAACGTGAGGCTCAAATCCCAAGATGAAAAGTCGCATTCTCTACTGACGGAGTCAGGCACCCCAAAAACAACTTTTCTTTTTTGGTAACTTGAAGACACCCCTTGAGATAAATATGTTGGAATTAGAAAGAAGCAAAGTTTGATGAGTACCTACAACATGCCAGGCAAGCACCATATTGGGTGTTTTACATTAATTATTTTATTTTCCCTCAATCTACCATTTTCTCACTTCTAGCCTCTCCAATATCCAATTTACTCTCTTTCTCTCTCTCTGCCCTGAATAATCCAATTTCTGTCCTGAATAATTCAATTTCTGAAACACGCCATTAAATTTTATACCTACCAACTAAAATCTTACTCATCGGGGCACCTGGGTAGCTCAGTCGTTAAGCGTCTGCCTTTGGCTCAGGTCATGATCCCAGGGTCCCGGGATCAAGCCCCATATCAGGCTCCCTGCTCAACAGGGAGCCTGTTTCTCCCCATCTAGCTCCCCCTGCTTGTGTTCCTTCTCTATCTCTGTCATAAATACATAAAAATCTTAAATAAATAAATAAATAATAAAATCTTACTCATCATTCAAAGTTCAATTTAATTCTCTACAAACTTTCCTACACTCCACCTATCATACAAACTGTTGCCTCTCCAAAGCCATAGTGCTTTAGCATCCAATTCTATGTTAGTTAACTATACAAATGCCTCTCCTAGAAGACTGTAAGTTTCTGAGAACAAAGATGGATTTTACTCACTTGTATATACCTCATCCATCAAGATACATAGAACAGGATCTTATATATAGTAAGAGCTCAATACATTTTGCCAACTACAGGCTTTCTTTCCTTAGAAATATCTTCATAAAAATACTATTCCTGGGCATGAAAAGAAAAACTTTAAGAAATACATAAAAGGAGATGCCTGGCTGTCTAAGTAGGTAGAGAATGTGACTCTTGATCTCAGGGTTATAGGTTCACGCCCTACATTGGGTGTAGAGATTGCTAAAAATAAAATCTTAAAAAAAAAAAAAAAGGCACATGCCGATTAGATCAAAGGAATAAGTCAAAGATAGGGGCCCATCCCTACTCCTATATACAAAGTTCTACACTGCCCTGTAGAAACCTGTGTGGGTTTAAAGTCAATCCCCACTCTAGCCCTCTGTGGTTAAGAAAATATCTGAAAGTAGTCTGAAAAACAGCCTGAAGGACACACTCACTGGCAAATAATTTCCCTATGAAACTCAGTGAGCCATTTGTCTTCATCCAGGGAACAACATGTACTTAAAGTATTCTGTATCTTGGGAGAGAAGTAGATACCAGTAATCACTTGAATTTACATTTATAAACTTTTTTTTTTAAGATTTTATTTATTTGACAGAGATCACAAGCAGGCAGAGAGGCAGGCAGAGAGAGACAGAGAAGGAGGAAGCAGGCTCCCCGCCGAGCAGAGAGCCCAACGCAGGGCTCGACCCCAGGACCCTGAGACCATGACCCAAGCCGAAGGCAGAGGCTTTAACCCACTGAGCCACCCAGGTGCCCCTTGAATATACATTCATTAAGTATCTTCTTTAAGCTTTTATTTTATTATAAAAATGCATGCTCATTAAAGAAATTAGATCACAAAAACACCTTTTATTAAAAAAATAATAATCTACAATGCCACACAATTTCAATCTATCTCTCTCTCTCATTCTCTTTCTACACATATACACACATATATATGAATCTGCTTCACATATTTTGAACGTTTTTCATGTCAATACATACGGGTATTTTATCAATTGATGACTGTACCGTAATTTACTTATCCCATATTTTTAGGTATTTCCCAATATTTTCGCTTTAAAGACACTACTAGAAGACTATCTGGGGTGCCTGGGTGGCTCAGTCAGTTGAGTGTCTGCCTTAGGCTCAGGTCATGGTCCCAGGGTCCTGGGATCGAGCCCTGCATCAGGCTCCCTGCTCAGCGGGGAGTCTGCTTCTCCCTCTCCCTCAGACCCTTTGCCTCCCCGCCACAGCTTGTGCTCTCTCTCAAATAAATAAATAAAACCTTAAAAAAAAAAAAATGGAATGGCTGCATTTATGTGGAAACGTTCCTCTAAAGAGCAATAGTTACTTTTATTACCAGAGAGGTCTGCCAGTTCCCCAAACCATCACCAGTTCTGGGCACTATAACTCTCAGTGCTCCTTTTCTTTATATTATACCACCATCCCTATTCTCTGGGATAAATTGTGAGCTTAGTTACACCCAACTTCATTGCTCAGTGGTTTGGCCAATATTTCATTAGCTTCTCTCAGTGGACTGGGGTAATTCAGAAGGTACTTGAGTGCCTCAGAAATATTTGTTCTAATAAATACTTGGTTTACTTAATGACATCAATCTATATACCAGAGAACTTCATCTTCTCATGGTCTCTCCTATTAACTCATTACAGTCAGAACTCCACAGACACCTTTATAACAATGCCCCAGTTGAGGTACTTAGGTAGAAATACGATTATCTTGGAATTGGGAGGAATCTTAACACCTAACTTTTGCAGTTTATAGATAAGGATTAAAGCAAAAAAGGCTCTTTCAAGGTCACATGACAGAAATACTAACAATCATGGTAAAAACAGTTACCAAAGGTACTTATTATATGTACCAGGTGCCATGAAGTACTAAATTCATATTATTTCTAATACTCTCAACAATCCTGTAAAACAGCAATTATTCCCATCCTACAAGAGGAAGCTGAAGAGAGAAATGACTTGCCTAATATCGCACAGTTATATAATGGCAGAAGTAGATCTAGAACAGAGGTTCCTAACTCCTTTACAATGTTCTTTCCACATTATTCTGCCCTCTCACCCTGTGAATTAGAGAAGCATATTAACATAATAAGGCCTTTAACTGCATAATAGTACTGTATTTCCTAGTAGATCCATTCTCCATAGTCTTTTGCCCTGAACAGAGGAGTCCTTATTATTCTCATTCTAAATTTTTCACTTTCCCCTATTTCTACTTTCATTGTTCAATTTAACTCAATAAGCCATTTGTTAGCAGTCCACTCTTACTATACACTCACCAGGGGCCTGAAGATATGGGCTTGATGATACTGGAGCTCCTTTCTCACTAATACCCAAGGATAAGACTCAGTCTCATACAAAGTAGATCTAGTCTCAGATACAAAGGAACTTAAATCTAGATAGGAGCTAAGGTCCTGGCACACCCAATAAATAAGATGGTATGTAATATTTAAATTACATCGTGCTAAGCAAAATAAGTCAATCAGAGAAAGATAATTATCATATGATTTCACTAATAAGTGGAATTTAAGAAACAAAACAGAGTGGGTGGCTCAGTGGGTTAAAGCCTCTGCCTTCGGCTCAGGTCATTATCTCAGGGTCCTGGGATCAAGTCCCATGTTGGGCTCTCTGCTCAGCGGGGAGCCTGCTTCCCCCTCTCCCTCTGCCTGCTGATCTGCCTGCTTGTGATCTCTCTCTGTGTCAAATAAATAAAATCTTTGGAAAAACAACAACAACAACAGAGGATCATAGGGGAAGAGAGGAAAAAATAAAACAAGATGAAACCAGAGAGGGAGACAAACTGTAAGAGACCCTTAATCATAGGAAACAAACTGAGTGTTGCTGGAGGGGAGGGGGATAAAAGGATGGGGTAACTGGGTGATGGACATTAAGGAGGGCATGTGATGTAATGAGCACTGTGTTTTATGTAAGACTAATGAATCACAGTCCTGTACCTCTGAAACCAATAATACATATGTTAATTAATTGAGTTTAAATTTTAAAATGTTTTGAGGGGACGCCTGGGTGGCTCAGTGGGTTAAGCCTCTGCCTTCGGCTCAGGTCATGGTCTCAGGGTCCTGAGATTGAGCACCCCCACCCCTGCTCAGCAGGGAGCCTGTTTCCCCTCTCTCTCTGCCTACCTCTCTGACTGCTTGTGATCTCTCTCTTTGTCAAATAAATAAATAAAATCTTAAAAAAAAAAAAAAAGGTTTTAGGGGTGCCTGGGTGGCTCAGTTGGCTAAGCATCTGCCTTTGGCTTAGGTCATGATCCCAAGGTCGTGGGATCAAGCCCCATACAGGCCCCCTGCTCAGTGGAGAAGCCTTCTTCTTTCTCTCCCTCTGCTGCTCCCCCTGCTTGTGTTCTTTCTCTCTCACTGTCTCTGTCAAATAAATAAATAAAATCTTTTTTAAAAAATGTTTTTAAAAATATATAAATAAAACAAAAAATAAACTTTCATTCAACTTTTAAAAATATTTAAATTATACTGCATAAGCTATAAGTATAAAGAGAATTAGAAATTAATATGGCTTAAGCTATGATTAAATATTTTTCTTTGAACATCATCTAAATAGTAGGAAGCACCTACTATTATAACGAAAGTCACCACCTTGATCACCACCTTCCAGGCTTAGAGTGGCTATGGACAGTTCTGGCCAATGAGAACAAAGTAGGAATTTGCTGAGGGATTCGCAGGAAAACTTACTTTCCTCATACAACCACAGCCTTGTTCCTGCCATCTTCCTTCACCTTTTTTCTTGCAAATGCAATGGCTAGAGATATAGCAGCTCATGAAAACAAGTGGATGGCCAAGTAAATAACATTGGACCTGACATTGCTGAGCCACTGACCTGACCACTGATCAAATATCAGCAACCACCTACCTCCAGACAATAATACTTTTTGTATGAGTCATTATAGTCACATCTTCCGTCATTTATAGCCCAAAACAATCCCAACTAACATAGAAGTCCAGAATTCTAGACCTGTCTCTGGCATTTACTAGATACATATGACAAAGGCAAGTCACTCCACCTTTCTGCCTACTTACTTCCTATAAACAAACAAGAAAGCATTTCGAGTGCTATAAAATACACTACTGTTCTTACAGTATCATCACTGCCTTTAGACGTAGCTACTGATACCTCTCCTCTCCTTGATCACATTTGTATTCAAAGGGCACTCACTGAAAGATTCCCCAGTGACTGACAGTGGTTAAAACTCCCCTGCTGCAAGGAATAAGTTTTCCTGTTCTTGTGAACAAACATGCTGGAAGACATGGGAAAATCTTGGATTCCCATGATCTTAATGCCTAACCCAGGTCACTGGGAACACTTCCCAGGCAGGAATGTAATGAAGACTACTAAAGTTGGGGGAGGGAAGAGGCAGGAATGTAATATGCAACAACCCCAATTAGCTTCCTAAAAATCATGATTTCCACCAAAGCATGCTACTGAAAACCACCTGGAAAGTATTCAAATTTAACCCTCACACTCTTCTTTCTTTTTTTAATTATGGAGCTAAACAGCTACGCTCTTTGGAGGGCAACTGTATTTTTCTTTTTGATAGAGCTTGCCAAATGTAAAAATACTATAGTACTGTTCATAAAAGCCAAAAAACTTAAAACCAAAATTCCACCAATAGAAGATTGGTTGAATAAATTATGGCACAATCATATAATAAAATATTAAGTAACTTTAATATTAGGTAACTTTGCATATGTGATGATATGTGTACACAATGAGCTCCAAGAGCTATTAAGAAAAGCAAAACATAAAAGTGCATACTCCCATTCATGTTAAAAAGAAGCAGAGGGACTCATATATACCTTTGTTCACACATAAGACTATTGTGGAAGGAGACATAAAAGTGTTAACCGTCTGGGAAGAGAGCTAGGAGTTCTGGGTCAGGGGAAGATTTTTCACTGTATGAACTTTTATACTCTTTGAATGTTTTATAAATGTATACCTTTTCAGTTTAAAGAACTAGTTAAGCAGTATTTATTTCTCCCTAAATTGATGTATACAGTCCATAAGTCACTGGGCTTTCTGGAATTTTTTATTAATTAAGTACTCTTGGTAATCCAGCAATAATTGCTAAACCTCTTGATTTTTGGAAATAACGTTTCCCATTTATGTAGTCTATAAATTAGCTACTAACTTCACTTATCCAAATGTTATCCATCCTTTCTTTTTTTAATTGTCTCTGTATAAAAACAAAATGCTCCTGGGTATTGACTTAATAAAAAGTATATAAACTTGAAAAAAGTTTAAAATAATAATAGCTATTAATTATTGAGTACTTATGACATGCCAGACACTGTTTTCCACAGCGTTTTACATGTATTAACTCACTAAATCCTCCAATAATCCTGTGAAGTTTAAGTACTGTTGTTATCTTCATTTTACGGGTGAGAAAACTGAGGCAAGGAGAGACTTACTACTTATTCATGGCCACACAGCTATGAAGTAGCAGAGCCAGCATTTGAACTCAGATCTACTACCTCTCATATTTACTTGATTTTTTTCTTTAGATAATCTCTATGCCCAACATGTGGCTCAAATTCACAACCCCAAGATCAGGAGCCATGTGCTCTATCAGCTGAGCCAGTCAGGCACCCCTCTTTGTGTGTGTGTATTTTTATGTATTATTTGTTTGTTTTTATTTATTTACTCTCATATTTATTTAAAAGACAGATATTTATGTAGCTCAGTAGGAAATGTTAAGGAACAAGGGATAAAACCATTTGTAGATAATAACTTCCAAATACTGTTTACTATAGGCCAAGCATTGTACCAGGCACTGGATATAAATCATCTCATTTAAACTTCATCAACAATATACAAGGTATATATCATCATCACCATTTTACAAATAAGGAAACAGGTTCACAGTAATTAACTTACTCCAAGATTACCAACTAGTATGTAGCTGTGTTGAGGTTTGTTTTTTTTTTTTTAAATTTTATTCATTTATTTGCAGAGAGAGAGACCACAAGGAGGCAGAGAGGCAAGCAGAGAGAGAGGGAGAAGCAGGCTTCCTGCCAAGCAGAGAGCCCGATGCGGGGCTCCATCCCAGGACCCCGAGACCATGACCCGAGCCGAAGGCAGAGGCTTAACCCACTGAGCCACCCAGGCGCCCTCTGTGTTGAGTTTTAAGACCAGGTCTGTGAGATTCCAAAAATCTAGAGTTGTTATAATGAACAGGTTTTTCCTACAACATTACTTCAAAGATGAAGTATGTAACCAAATCATTCTAATCTGTCAGACAAATGCAAATATTAACTCTGCTTTACATGTAACTATAAGTATTCCTGAAAAACTGTTCATAAAAGAATACTGGTAAATTAAGAATCCTATTCTAAATACACTGGGAAAGCTCTGAGCTGAATCATCCCCTATGTAAAACATCACCCCTTAATTTCTCTTTTTCTTAGTTTGTATTCTTGCATATAAAGTTTTTGCTTGACATAAGATGGAAGTTAGTCTGAACCTCTCAGTGGATATTCTAGAGTAAAAGAGACAAAGAGGAGGGTATTTAATCAGATGGAGGGATATCTTCTGAGGTCTAAGAGTGCATTTGATTGATGGGGATCAAAAGGCAAGGGGCCCAAACTTAAATATGCCTAATCTTTATTTAGCTGAAAACTTTAAAACCAAAATACTATTTTTCTAACATTACCTCTTTTTTAAAAAGCCTTTTTTTTTTTAAAGATTTTATTTATTCATTTGAGACAGAGATCACAAGTAGGCATAGAGGCAGGCAGAAAGAGGGGGAGGGAAGCAGGCTCCCCACTGAGCAGAGCCCAGGACCCCGAGATCATGATCATGACCTGAGCCGAAGGCAGAGGTTTTAACCCACTGAGCCACCCAGGCGCCCCTAAAAAGCTTCTTCTAAGCTATCTTTTGGTCTAATATGACCAACTCAGGAGATCATCCCCACCAACCCTACTAAAAAGGGAACAAGTAAACAAAAAATATATATACTGAGAAGTCTGACTCTTAAATAAAAGGTGACAGCACAAGTACATGAACAAAACCAAAAGTAACTACTGGATTATGCCGGTTTCACCATGCTGCTTCTCCCACAAATAATAAAATTAAGATGTGAAACCTTCAAAAATTAAAAAAGCACAAGGCCTAGTGGGAAAAGGAACAGCCCAGGGCCTGGGCCAACTGTTTAAATGAGAGAGCCCCAGGCATGATGGGAACTGGATGCCTTCCTGCACCCCTTAATCAAGATTGAATTTCTGTCAACAGGTCTCACTGAAAAAAAAAAGGAAAGAAAAAAGGCACATGCGTCAACCACATTCCCCCAAACAAATAAGACTGCCAAGCAAGAGAACCAGCTTCACATTTCAAAATTATCTAAATCCACCACAGCTCTAGACTCCTGCAAAACTAGAAACATTCTGAGTGAAGAAATAGCTCTTTCAGACCAATAATCCTACAACAGAACTGAGGAAAAAGGCTTTCCCATATTATGAACTACTTAGGTTCCTTTTAGAACTGCCTATTAAAAGCCACCATCGTATCATATAGCTCATTTTTGTTTCCAGAGAACAAAGACTAAAAGGATACATATAGGGGCTCCTGGGTCACTCAGTCGTTAAGCATCGGCTTTCCGTTCAGGTCATAATCCCAGCATCCTGGGATTAAGCCCCACGTCAGCCTCCCTGCTCGGCATGGAGTTTGCTTCTCCCTCTCCCACTCCCCCTGCTTGTGTCCCCTCTCTTGCTGTCTCTCTGTCAAATAAATATCATTTTTTAAAAATAAATAAAAAATAAAAAGATATTTATAAATAAAAAAATAAACAAAAAGATATCTCTTCCCTTAAGAAACTCATATTTGAGGGGTGCCTGGGTGGCTCAGTAGGTCAAAGCCTCTGCCTTCCGCTCAGGTCATGATCTCAGGGTCCTGGGATTGGGCCCCAAGTCTAGCTCTCTGCTTGGCAGGGAGCCTGCTTCCCTTCCTCTCTCTCTGCCTGCCTCTCTGTCTACTTGTGATCTCTGTCTGTCAAATGAATAAATAAAATCTTAAAAAAAAAAAAAGAAATTCATATTTAAGTGGAGACTACAGACAATTGTGATACAGGGTGATCTTTGCTACAAAAGGGGAAAAAACCAAGATCACTGTGGAAGTGCAGAGAAGGGGAGCTGGTGGAAGTGATGCTTAAAAATACAGACAGTGGGGGCGCCTGGGTGGCTCAGTGGGTTAAGCCTCTGCCTTCAGCTCAGGTCATGGTCCCAGGGTCCCACATCGGGCTCTCTGCTCGGCAGGGAGCCTGCTTCCCCCTCTATTTCTGCCTGCCTCTCTGCCTACTTGTGATCTCTCTCTGTCAAAGAAATAAATTTTAAAAATCTTAAAAAAAAAAAAAATACAGACAGTGGTGAGCATAGCATAAGCAATAGAGATGTTGAATCACTGTTGTAAACTGAAACTAATGTAGCATTGTTTGTCAACTATACTTGTCAAAAATTTTTTTAAAAAGAAGGAGAAAAGATATGCACAAAGAACAACAGCAACAAAAAGATACAGACAATCCTTCAGAGTTCTACAAGCTACGGATGCATACTGACTTTTTCTAAGGAAAGAGATAAATGGAAATGGGAAACAAATGTGGGAGAAGCTCATAATTGAGAAAGATTGCAAAAGAAGCAATGCAACTTGTTTCCACATTCATTTGAAATTAACCTCCATCATGTCCTATTCCTCTTCACTCTCAAAGCAAAAATAACTAGCCTTGACAACCTCTATAAATCAAAAGATGCAGGTTCAGAGGAGGTGGGGAAATCTGCAAAAGGGTGCATTCTAAGCAAAGTTGACATAGTAGACTAGCAGCTCCTAAACAAAACAAAGACTTTGGTGTGACAAATGCTCTCAAACACTTCACTATCCACTTTGTGAGCTGCACTGTACCTATTTCTACTGGAAGAAAAATCATGAGTTAAACAACTGGTAATATAATAGAGTAAAAGTAAGTCAAGACTTCATTAGAAGTCTATTAGTTAAATGGTCCCATCCCAAATGGTGCCATTTTCCCAGGCACACCCTCTCCTACTTTCACAAGGGATAAGAGATCCTGTTACCGTACCACAAGTTAGAGTTGAGTTATTTTCATCTTACGCAGGGAAAAAACACTTACATTTTTTTTGTACATAAGGGATTAGCAGGAGTCAGTAAATGGCAACATAATCCAGCATGCAATTTCAACTGTTAATCAAAGTCACAAACTAAGTCTAAAGGAAGTTAATGGACTTTGTGTTTCCACATCTATGTTTGCTAACTTCTATGTTGAAATTGGATCTGTTTACAGAAACAGATGCATGAAGCTTCCAAAATTGGGTCAATTTAAAATCCAATGACAATCCTTCACTGTCCAAGCACTTAGAAGTCAGCACAGGACACATGGACACTTGTTGTAATTCATCACTGTCCAGAAACCTCAAGCACATATATTTTTTATCATCTCTCATCCAAACGTGTGAGTTATGGCTTACAAACTCAGTTCTGCTTTATTTAATTTATCTGTACAACTCTACAAACCCTAACCTACTCTTAAACAACTAATAAAACCTGGATAAAAATCAATGATGCCATTTACCTTCAAGCCAAATAATGACACAAAGTAGAATACTAAAAGGAAATCTTTGAAGAATATTAGGAAATCTCTGCAGAATATCAAAGTGTTCTGCTGTTTCAACAGTAAGAAGCCAAAAGAGTTTTTAAGGGTTGACAGTGGGGCTGCATACATTCCTAGTGAAATCTCAATCACGCAGTCTTAAGGAGATTTTTACATCCTTCAAAAGGTATCCTTCTTGCAGGGCACCTGAGTGGCTCAGTTGTTAAGCGTCTGCCTTTGGCTCAGATCATGATCCCCAGGTCCTGGGATTGACCCCCGCATCAGGTTCCCTGATCAGCAGGAAGCCTGCTTCTCCCTCTCCCACTCCCCGGACTGTGTTCCCTCTCTCACCATCTCAAATAAATAAATAAAATCTTTAAAAAACAACCAAACAAACAAACAAAAAAAATACACAAAAGGTATCCCTCTTGGGATGTAGATACACAGGTACCCAAGAATCTCAAAAAGTGATTGCTTACGGGATGCCAGCAAGTGTCAGTGACAGGGTTGAAAGAAGATTTTTAACTATAAAACTTTTTATACTATTTTGAGTTTTGTACCATGAGACTGTATCACATATTTTTTAAATATAAATTTATGCCTGTGTAAATATACACTATTAAGTGGGTATGTAAATCAGCATTATTTTCTTATGAGGCAATTTGGTGCTTTGTACCCGTGTCTTAAAAATATGCATTCGGGGGGCACCGGGGTGGCTCACTGGGTTAAAGCCTCTGTCTTCAGCTCAGGTCATGGTCCCAGGGTCCTGGGATCGAGCCCCACATCAGGCTCTCTGCTTAGCAGAGAGCCTGCTTCCTCCTCTCTCTCTGCCTACCTCTCTGCCTACTTGTGATCTCTGTCTGTTAAATAAATAAATAAATATGCAATCTTTTAACCAATGATTTCACTGCATAAAATACTGTGGCAGAACCAAATAATGGAATACCACATAGCCATTAAAATTACGTTGTTAGAGGGATGCCTGGGTGGCTCAGCTGGTTAAGCATCTGCCTTCTGCTCAGGTCATGATCCCAGGGTCTTGGGATAGAATCCTGCATCCGAGCTCCTTGCTTAGCAGAGAGTCTGCTTCTCCCTCTGCCTGCTGCTCCCCCTGCTTGTGTACACTCTCTCATTCTCTCGCTCTGACAAAAAAAATCTTAAAATAATGTTGTAGCAAATTTTAACGAAATGAAAAATGCTCATAACCTAATTATTATATTGAAAAATATAATGAAAATTTTTAGTGTATGACTTTTTAAAACCAAATATGGGCACAGAAAAATTTGGAAAGAAATCTATCAAAATGTTAGCAATAGTTTATCTGAGAGGTAGGATAGTGAGGGATAGTTCTTTCTTTTGCTTTTTCATGTTAAATAAATTTTCTTCCAAAGTATGTTACTTTTGAAGATATATTAAACACTTTTGATGGTAATTATTAATGTTCCTCTTATCTCTTTTTAATGTAACTCACTTTGGACACAGCCTTACCTGTGGTTTAATCCGTCAGTCCACCTGCCTACAGGCTTGGTTCAGAGGTGCAATATACTTTTTCACATCTCTTCTGAAATGCTGAAGTCTAACAAGTACTTCTTATCAAGAACCTGGATGGGACGCTCGGTGGCTCAGTTCGTTAAGCGGCTGCTTGGCTCAAGTGGTGATCCCCCTAGGGTCCTGGGATCAAGTCCTACATCCAGCTCCTGGCTCAGCAGAGAGCTTGCTTCTCCCTCCCACTCTGCTTGCTGCTCTCCCTGTTTGTATTCTCCCTCTCTGTTAAATGAATAAATAAAACCTTAAAAAAGTCTTTAAAAAATAAAAATTAATTAGTTAATTAATTTTTAAAACAAAAATTAATTAGTTAATTACTCTTTTAAAAAAGAACCTAGAAGAAACAGAAAAATGATATAACAGGTTCATGTTCTCTGTAGTAAAAATGGTTAACAGAGAATAGGAAAAGGCTATAAAACACCAAAGATTACCCCTCTCAAAACCAAAGAGTGCCTCTAAGAGCTAAGGTCTAAATAGCATAAATCTGGGGCGTCTCAGTCGTTAAGCCTCTGCCTTCAACTCAGGTCATGATCCCAGGGTCCTGAGATCAAGCCCCCGTTCAGGCTCCCTGCCTGGGGAAGCCTGCTTCTCTCTCTCCCACTCCCCCTGCTTGTATTCCCTCTCTCACCGTGTCTCTGTGTGTGTGTCTCTCTCTGTCAAATAAATGGATGAAATCTTAAATAAATAAATGAATAGTATAAATCTACCCCAAACTTAATTGTTGTTTCAGCTTACGTTTTGAGTATACATTGCTGTCTTGTGGTGTCTTTAATATTATATACTCACACTTTAAAACTAACTTTCCAAATTCGCAATTTAGGAACACTGACACCAAGGGTGATAGTGTACACTTCTGTGTTATTCAAACATCAGGACAAATAGTAGGCACATTTGTAATAGGGAAAGAAAAAAAAACTTTTATTATCTTTTTTTAATAGTATTTTTTAAACATTTCCAAAGTGAGCTCCTTTCCCACTAATCTGTAATTTCCTCCCAATCAAATCTCTCTATGCAAATGAACATAACCAGAACCCCTCCCAGCTATCCATTCTTTTTGCACCAAGTACCTCCAACCACAGATCTCTAGGTCTCTGTCTCAAATACCTATTCATAGAATTGTTTGGGCTGTTCAGTCTCCTAGTAGTCAATTCTATTTCCTAACTTTACTCATTGCAAAGACAATTCAGTTTGCCAAAGGGCATTTAGAGCTCTCCTTTCTTCTTTCCTTCCCCAGCAATTCAAAAAGAATGAGGGAAGAGACCCAGGTAAGGTTGAAGAAAAAAATATGTAGGTAATATGGAAGAACTTTGAACATCTGGCACCTAAACAAAAAATGAAGGACTTTCCCACATAATCCTGTCTCGTGGAGAAGCCTAATTGCAAATGTAGGATAAGTTTATTTTATTAAGCTTGGAATATACAGACATAAGCATAAGGCTGGCCAAAACCACCCTATTTTATTAAAAGTTATAAAGTTGTTTTTTAAAGATTGCATTCATTTGTTTGACAAAGAGAATGAGAGAGTGGAAGCAGCATAGGGAGAGGGAGAAGCAGGCTCCCTGCTGAGCATGGAGCCTGATGTGGGACAGGATCCCAGAACCCTGGGATCACAACCTGAGCCCAAGGCAGACCCTTAAACGACTGAGTCACCCAGGCGCCCCAAAAGTCTAAACAAATTTACCAACCTAGTTGAATACATCCAGTTTTTCATACCTGCAATTTTGTAGTCAATTTAGATAATGCCCTCCTGCCTATCCAATTCAGCAGATAGTAAGTGGGCAATTTCTGTGCACCAAGACTGTTCTAGTTCTTATCTAACCAAACTCTGCTTATCAAGAGCCAGTTGGGGTCCCATCTGCTTCACAAAGACATCCTTGCCTGTCTTAACCCTCACTGATCTCCCTCACCTCTATCTTGCCAGTACCTACAATACATAACACTACAGTACTCCAATGCTGTCATTTCTTGTTCAGATAGTCACTTGTGAATTTGAATCAGTCTTCTGTCCTCAGGCATACCAGAAAACCCATGAGAATATCATACATCTGAATATCCAGAGTATCTAACATCAATCTGAGCACACAGTACACCCTCAAAAATCAATTAATTAGCTAAGTGCGCTGGGAGCCACAAAAACTTTTATCCAGAGAGTGGCAACTTAATACTGAGCTCACACACCTAACAATTATACTCCAAAACAACCAAGGGTGATCTAGGGGTGGCTTGACAGGGGGTAGGATACACTGAGACCACAACCCAAGAATATCCTTATTATAGCAGTCAATAATTCAAATCCTGACATCCGATAAGTAAGGCCATAGGATGTCAAGAGAAGGTAAAGCTGAATGAACCTAGGAGTACATAAAGCAATGACCTCCCAGCAAAATCAGCAGAGCCCTCAATGCTGTCTGGTTCTAAGCAGGGCTGATTGGGGCAAGCCCTTCGGATTTAACTATGAGAAAACTGTATGTGAGACAAAGACACCACACATCAAGGGAAAGGGGGCAGAACAGTCCTACCATATTATAGTCTGGTCCACCCTTGTCCTTTCCTCTTCAGTCTATAAATGTTCTAGGACAGGAAATTAGAAAGGCAGTGATACCTAGTTATTCGTTGCAGACATAGATAAAACAGGATGAATTTTAAATCCCAAACAAAAAGACAACTCCAATTGGAATGAAATTCCCGCAATTACCTTCCTATTCTTACACAATAGTTTTTCAATGTAGTCGTCTGTGACCACATCTGTTTTCCTCCACCAAAGCCACCCTTCTTGAGGGCGGGGCTACTGTTTCATCCATTTCTTGAAAACTGGATTGTGGGCCTCAGTTTCCTCCTCTAAAAAGTGGGACGAAGAATAGGACCTGCTTCATTGGCTTCGTGGGACAATTAAGTGAGAAAACGCACGCAGAGTGCTTTGTCCAGTGAAAGCTTATTTCATATGTGCGTGGTAACAATGGTCGTTACCATTACTAGCTTACAGCCTCCCGCAACCGCTACTTCCCCCTATTTCCCAGGGCCGGCCACCGCCTCTACCTCCAGATGCAGCCCGCTAGTCTCGGTCGGGACACACTTCGCTGGAAAATCCTGTGCCACCAAGAGAAGGGTCGTCCGAAACCCGACTACCTTCCCGCCTGGCCAGGGCGGCGCCCACACAATTCGACCGCCTCAGAAGCCCGGGGCAAGAGGCGCTTGGAGGCGCTACGGGTTTGGCGGCCTCCAGCCGTTCGAAAATCAGGGAAACGGTAGGCCGCACCCCAGCTGGTCCCCGTTTCTTTCCAAGGCTCACCTCACCTCAGCTCTGACAACCGAGCGCCCGGAAGATCCGACGCGGGACTTCATTCAGTACCGTTGAAAATTTGAACCCAGGCTCTCTAGTCGAATGCACCAATCAGAGTGCGGGAACCGGCAATCCTTAACCTCCCGATTGGCCCAGAGGATCGCAAGGACGCCGGAAGTCAGGATGAGGGACTAGCAAACAACCGGCCCGAGAGGCTCCTGGGAAATGTAGTCTCATGCAACTGCGTGAACCCTTTGGAACAAGTCTGATGAGGAAATTACTACAAAGCCCAGAACACTCCACTCCAGATATTTCGGGAGAAGTGGTACCAACTGAACAGATAAGAAGTCGCTTCAGGTAACAGAACGGCGCGCAACTGGACCTCCGAAATAGTTTCACGAAAGAAAATTTATTATTCTTCCTATACAAGTGCATGGTGCCTTGAATGTTCATAAGATTTCCATTCGTTTTAATATAGACTCCCCTGTATACAACATAGACTCGCCCTCAGCTTCTCTCCCAGCTGTGAAGGAGTCTCTCCAAGTCTTTTTTGAGCCCATGCCCTGATATCACTGCCTTAAAGCCGCGGTTTATAATTGGGTGCTCCTTCCCTTTCAATTGCATTTACGTCCCTTGCTTTATCATCCTCGTATTTTAAAAAGGAAAACAAAAGATCAGAGAAGTTGAGTGAATTGTCTAAAATCAATAAAATGGAGGAGGTGGAATTTGAATTAAGGATGTTTGGTCCTATACATCATCAATAATCAGTCAGAAAATAATAGCAGCTACAAGGCAGAAAAGATCGCCTTGTAGAAAATAAGCCTAAGATCTTTATCTGAAAATTAAAAACTGTGAAACTTGGTTATATAGCTACAAAAACAAGTAAAGGAGATTGTATACTTTATTAGAGGATGGGGAGATCCAATATTGTAAAGCTGTTAATTTTCCATATGAAGAGCTCAAGGCAATTCCAATGAAATTCGCAATAGGTTTTGTCATGGAACTTGCCAAACTGATTCTAAAATTTATATAGAAGAGGAAAGCACAAGATGTGGCATCTGAATTTTGAAAAGTAATGGGGGAGACGGGTGATTGCCATACCAGCTCTCATGGGCATTAACATATTTTTAAATTATCGTAATTTTTAAAGTATAGTTCATTGATTCCATGGGGATACAATCAGCAAAATCCAGACAGGAAAACTCTACAGGACAACACATCTCCTTTCTTCAAAACATAAACAGCAAGAGTAGTTTTGTTTTTGTTTTAATACTCTTTCCTATTTTTAGAGATACACATATAAATGGTGGGGATAAAATGACTCTAGAATTTGCTTCAGAATAATCGGGAGAGAGGGAGGAATGTAGGTGGGAATATTGATGAAGTAAGATTAGCCAGAAATTGATAAGTTGAAGCTGAATGACAGGTTTGTGATACACACACACACACACACACATACACACACGTTCATATATGTTTGTGAAGTTTTCCACAAAGTTTTTTTAACCAGGATATTGCCATAGGAATTTTTTTTTAAACAACAAAGAAAAACTGGTAGAAAAGTTTAAGAGTCCCAAAACAGACCCATGTGTATCAGAATTTAGTAAATGCTGACTAGAATTTCAAATCAGATGGAAACAAACAAAAAATGAAGGTAAGACATTTGCTTTTCATTTGGGGAAAATATATTAGATATTTATCCCATACCATTTTCAAAAACAAAATTCAGTTGAATTAAAACCCTGAAGGTAGGGGACGCCTGGGTGGCTCAGTCAATTAAGTGCCTGCCTTCTGCTCAGGTCATGATCCCAGAGTCCCGGGATGGAGTCCCACATAGGGCTTCTTGCTCAGAGGGACCCTGCTTCTCCCTCTGCCTGCCGCTCTCCCTGCTTGTGAGTATTATCTCTGACAAATAAAATCTTAAAAAAAAAAAAACTTAAAGATAGGGGAAAAATCAAATTTTTTGAAATTTTAAGACTATGTTTATGATGTTGGGATAGGAAATTTTTAATATTTCCAACACATATGGCAAAGAATTAGAACCCAATATATAAATAAACAAAAAAAAGTCAATGAATCAGTAAGAAAAGGACAAAAACTGGGGGGGGGGGGAAGGGGAAAATAGGCAGTTCTTAGAAGAAGAAGCAAAATTGGCCATTAAAGATAACGCAAACAGGAACTCCCTTCTACTTGCTAGATGGGATACTGCCCCATTCAGGAATCCCTTAATAAAGCCAATTAGATCTTCAAAAAAAAAAAAAAAATTAAAAAGACATGCAAAGGTCATTGGCCTCAACTAGTAATACTGAAATTTAAATTCAATTTATATTAAATTTAAACAAGAAGATACCATTTTCACCCACCAGATTGCCCCAAGTTAAAAGTTTGATAGTATCAAGGATTTGCAGGGTAGGAGAACAAATGGGTTTGCCTGCTTTAGAGGGCAAATTAGCAACAACTATTAAAATGTCAAATATGTATGCTCTGTGACCTAGGACTTCTATTTCTAGGTTTAGTTCCAAGAGGCACACCCATCTACTTTCACACAGAGGCACAAAGACACAGTCACCACAGCATGAATTGAGCACCTACTATGTGTCAGTCACTGTACTAAATGTGGGGATAGAATTGTGAAAAGACAGACAAAATCTCTGTCCTTGGGAACCTGGTGTTCTATGGGAGAAGACAGACTCTAAACAAGGTAAATAAATGTAGTGTATTAGGAGGTGATATATGCAAAGTCACCGGGTCTCCAGGCCTTGAGGATGGCAAGGAGAGGAGGAAGGCAGGGGCTGCCCAGAGACAAAGGAAGGCCAGGGACTGCCTATACTGTGGCCGCTTAATTTCAGCAGACACATCACCCGAACACTAGGGACCTGCAGGGCCACCGGGTAGCCAGGCCTGGGTGGGGATGGAGGTAAAGCTAGTTTGCTTTACATTAAGAAAACAGGGGCATCAGAGCAGTGCCATGCCCAGGCCCTACAAGGCAGAAGGTGCCCAGTGGGTAAGGGAGTGAATGAGGCAGTGCCTGCAGGCCAGGATATGTGCAAGAGCTTCCCAAGTCGTTCCAATGGGTAAGCCTGACCCAAGGGATTCATCTCCTGTCATTCCTTCTGCATTGATCACATTCTAGGCTGAGGCTCAAGTTCCCATTCTTCATGAATGGATGACTGCGCAGTCTGCAATCACCAAAGCAGCCTTTTAGGGCTGAAAGGAAAAACCCTCACATCTGGTCCACTCTCTCCACAATTTTAGCCCTCACGGTTTTGGCTTTATCCGTGGGAAAAGGGTTTGTAATTTTAAGTAGGGTAGTTCAGGGATATTTGGACAAAGATTTCCAGAAGGTAATGAGTGAGCCATATAGATAGCTGAAGGAAGAGTGTCCAGAGGGAGCAGCAAGTGTAAAGGTAGGAGCATAGCAGACATGTTTTAGAAATAGTTAGCAAGTCAGGGGCTGAATCAACTACAAGGAGAAGAATGCCAGGAGATATTCTGGAAGACCAACTGGGCCATTGTGAGGACTTTGATTTTTACTCTCAATGAGGTGCAGAAGGCCTGGGAGGGTGTTGAGCATTGATTAGCTCTCTGCTATTAATGGGAAAATTCTGGCTGCTGTGCTGAAAGCCGAGGGAAGGAGAACAGGGATGGAAAAAGGGAAATCAATTAGTAGGCTGTTGCATTGTAGTTGTGGGACATTGGAAACCACCTAAATGTCCCTAAGTAGGAGGGTATTTTAATAAACTGTGTGTAGAATGGAATATTAAACATCAATTCAGTTCAAAAAAGTTCAACTGATCTGGACTGATGGGGCAGTATCTTTGAGACACGTTTTTGGTTAGAAAAGAAATCGCTGGGGTGCCTGGGTGGCTCAGTAGGTTAAGCCTCTGCCTTCGGCTCAGGTCATGATCTCAGGGTCCTGGGATCGAGCCCCGCGTTGGGCTCTCTGTTCAGCAGGGAGCCTGCTTCTCCCTCTCTCTCTGCCTACTTGTGATCTCTCTGTCAGATAAGTAAATAAAATCTTTGAAAAAAAAAAAAGAAAAGAAATCTCTGATTGATATAAATTCATTATGAAACCATTATGGGTTTTATTTATTTAGTTTAATTTAATTTAATTTAAGTAAACTTTATCCCCAATGCGGAGCTTGAACTTACAACACCGTGATCAAGAGTCGCATGCTGCACAGATTAAGCCAGCCAGGCACCCAGGAAAGCATTATGGTTTTGAAAAATATGCAAAACAACACTCCACTTTTCCTGTGGGTGTGTATGAATAATGTCAGCTGCACTTATCTGGCACTTACCATATGCCAGGCACTGTTTGAAGTGCTTTGCATATAATAACTTATTTTATCCTAATAATAACTCTGTGAGGTAATATCATTTCCACTTTATAGATTCAGGAAATTATGGCTCAGAGAGGGTAGATAACTTCTCAAAGGTCACACAGTTTGTATGTGACAGAGCCAGAATTTGAACATAGGAAGTCCAGCTCCAGAGGCCAAGCCCTTAACCACTGCCCTACATTGCCTCTCCTAAACAGAGATATATATATATGACAAAAGGTATGGAAGAATTCACAACAAACTGACAAGTGTGGGAACTTCAAAGAAGAGGAACTAAACTGGATTGTGGACAGAAATGACAGATAATGTGAGTTTTATCTTTGTTTTAGAAAAGAAGGTAGCCATGTATTATTTGTGAGATTTGAATTTATTGTTTTTTTATAATGGAAGTCTGAAAGGGGAGAGAAATCCGCAAAGGAGAAAGGAGAAGGAGCCAGCAGATCAGAAAATTATTATGGCTCTTCAAACTCTCATTTTTTGAAAGTGAGAGAGAAAGAAAGAACCAGCTCCTACCCATGCCCCTTCCAAATCTGCTCCTTCACTCTGTGTCTGTCAATCCCTCTACCATCTAAACCAGTAGTCACCAGCCAAAAATCTGTACTTGCCTTCCAGTTCAGTGGAGGCCTCCTACTTCATGGAGAATGGACAGCAACAGCCCATTGGCTCTGGATGGCAACTAACTCTCAGACATCTTTAGGTAGGGTGGCTGCAGTCACCCAAGAACTCTCTCCTGGAGAAGGTTGCAAGTATGAGCCATTGGTGACAGCCATCAAAAGGATCCCTGGAGAAGGGGACACCATTCTGCCTTCCATAGTTCCCATCCAGTCAAGCAAAGGGAAATCTGTTTCCTCATCTCTTTCTTCATGGCTGATGTGGAATTCTTTTGGGGGAAGGATTACACAGACCTTAGCAAACTGTGATTAAGAACAAAAGGCCATAGGACACAACCTGAATGTCCACCAACTGATGAATGGGTCCGTAAAAGCTGATAAATCCATGCAATGGAGTAGTATATTTTAATAAAGTGAATTAAGTATCGCTACATACTATAACATAGATGAACCTGAAACATGATACAAATAAAAGAAGCCAGACTAGGAATGGCAAATATTGTATGATTCCACTTAAGAAATTTCTGGAAGAGGCAAATCCATAGAGACAGAAAGTAGATTAATGTTTGCTAGGAGCTGGATGGGGGGTTGGAGAGTGACTGCTGATGCAGGGATTTCTTTTCAATAAGCTCATGTAAAATCAGTGCTAGCCAGGCCCAAATGGGGCCTCTGTCTTTAGGGAGTAGGAAAGACAATCTCTGCAAATCCCATCCTCTGCATTTATAGTAGGCACTGGTTTGGTACATCAACCAGGTACTTCAATATTTGGTATGTTTTAAAGTTACAAAAATAATACATGCTTATGACAGAATAGAGGGTATGCTAGGTGCTATACATTCATGACTTGACTTAATCTTTGCAACACCCTTGCTAGGTAGGTGCAATTATTTCCAATTTCTGGATGAAAAAACCTGAGGCTCAAGAGAAGTAATATGAACTGCCCAAGGTCACATAGCAGAGTTAAGATTTGCAGCCAGGTCCATCTGGGTTCATAAACATATATGAAGTAAAAAGTGAAAAAGCTTGGGCGCCTGAATGGCTCAGTGGGTTGAACCTCTGTCTTCAGCTCAGGTCATGATCTTGGGGTCCTGGGATTGGGCCCCACGTCAGGCTCTCTGCTCAGCAGGGAGCCTGTTCCCCCCCATCTCTCTGCCTGCCTATCTGCCTACTTGTGATCTCTCTCTCTGTCAAATACATAAAATCTTTTAAAAAAGTGAAAAAGCTGGGGCGCCTGGGTGGCTCAGTGGGTTAAGCCGCTGCCTTCGGCTCAGGTCATGATCTCAGAGTCCTGGGATGAGCCCCGCATCGGGCTCTCTGTTCAGCGGGGAGCCTGCTTCCTCCTCTCTGCCTGCCTCTCTGCCTGCTTGTGATCTCTCTCTGTCAAATA
Source organism: Lontra canadensis (assembly GCF_010015895.1). Lineage (NCBI taxonomy): Eukaryota > Metazoa > Chordata > Mammalia > Carnivora > Mustelidae > Lontra > Lontra canadensis. Next base: position 3,645,613 of record NW_022631010.1, read on the forward strand.
AATAAATAAAATCTTAAAAAAAAAAAAAGTGAAAAAGCCCTATACCTCCTACCACACCCCATTGCCAATCCCTCTCCCTCAGTTAAAAAAAGTTAGTGTTAAAAAAATTAGTCTTAAAAATGAGTGTGTAACCTGGCGATTCACAGACCTGTACCCCTGGGGCTAATAATACATTATATGTTTATAAAAAAAATTTTTTTTTAAATGAGTGTGTATCTTTCAGAGATCTTTTCATAAAAATACAAGCCCTCATACATCTATATTCATACATGCACACATTTAGGTATTTTAAAAAATATTTTATTTATTTATTTGACAGAGATCACAAGCAGGCAGAGAGGCAGGCAGAGAGAGAAAGAGGGGGAAGCAGACTCCCTGCCAAGCAGCGAGTCCCATGCGGGGCTCTATCCCAGGGTCCTGGGATCATGACCCGAGCCAAAGGCAGAGGCTTTAACCCACTGAGCCACCCAGATGCCCCCATTTAGGCATTTTTAATTTTTATGTGTGTGTTTATATATTTTTAATTTCTCACTTTGAAAGTAGTACTTTCTTATTTATAATACTTGAAAAATATAGGAAATAACAAGAAACAAAAAATAACTATTACATAGACTTGGGAAGCAACATCTTCACTATTAACACCTTAGTATATTTCCATCCAGACTTTTTAAAATTTATTTTATTAGATATTGAGTAGGTACAAATACAAATATATGTATGTAGAACATATGGTTGTATAAAGAATGAGGCAACAAATTCTGTATACATATGTACAATTCAATTTAATAAGAACACTTGCAGTATCTTCCAAACTCTCAATTTTACCTGGTTCCCCAGTTCATCCTGAATGCACTCCTGTTACAAGATAGCAATGGCTATCTTGAATTTTGTATTTATTATTCTTTACATTTCTTTATAATTTTACCACATAGGTATCTATCTCTGTATTGGTTATCCATTGTGGCACAACAGATTACCCCCAAACTTAGCAGTTTAAAGTTACAAATATATATTATTTTATACAGTTTCTGAGAGTCAGAAATTCAGCGGCTAATAACAGTGGTTCTGGCTCTGGGTCACAGATGGGGATGTAGTAAAGCTGTTGGCTATAATTGTCTGGAGGGTTGGCTGGGCCAGGGGGATCTTCACATGACTGTCCACAGGAGGTTTCAGTTCCTCACCACAAATGGGTCTCTCTGTAGGGCTGCTCATAACAGTGCAGCTGGCTACCCCCAGAAAGAGTAATGAGACAGAGAAAGAGATAACCTAGTCCTGGAAGTGACATACCATCACCTCTGTCATTTGCCATCAGTAACATAAGGACAACTCTGGTATATTGCCAGGGTGTGAATATCAGGAGGGAGGGATCTTTGGGGGCCATCTTGGATGAGGCTGGCTACCACAAACCCTACACAGTATGTAGATTAGATTTTTTCTGTTTTCAAACTATATATAAATGGAATCATACTTCATTATTCTCTTACAATATTTTCATGCAACATGTTTCTAAGATTCTTTTATGATGTGTATAACTAAATGCACGTATTTCTCACTGTATCATATTACTATGTATAAATATACTACTGTTTGTTTAAACGTTTTGCTATCATGGACCCAGGAGTAGTTTCCAAATTTTTGTTATTACAAGGAATGCTGCTATAGGGATGCCTGGATGGCTCAGTTGGTTCAGTGTCTGCCTATAGCTCAGGTCATGATCCTGGGGTCCTGGGATTGAGTCTCGCATCGGGGCTTCTTGCTTAGCAGGGAGCCTGCTTCTCCCTCCACCTGCTGCTCCCCCCAACTTGTGCTCTCTCTTTCTCTGACAAATAAAAAAAAAATAATAAAATCTTATTTTAAGTTTATTTACATTTATTTATTTATTTATTACGGTTTTTTTATATTTATTTAACACAGAGAGAGAGATCACAAGTAGGAAGAGAGGCGGGCAGAGAGAGAGGGGCTCTCTGCTCAGCTCCCCTCTGAGCAGAGAGCCCGATGCAGGACTCGATCCCAGGACCCCGAGATCATGACCTGAGCTGAAGGCAGAGGCTTAACCCACTGAGCCACGCGGGTGCTCCTATTTATTTATTATTTCTTTTTTGGTAGTAATCTCTACACACCAAATGTGGGGCTAGAACTCACTACTGTGAGATCATGAGTTGCACGCTCCTCCAACTGAGTCAGTCAGGCCCCCCTGCTGCTATAAACATTCTTATATGTGCATTTGCGCATGTGCAAGAGTTATTTGCGAGCATATATCAAAGAATAGAATTGCTGGGTCATAGGTTATGGGCATCATCAATTTTGCTAGATGACGTTTTTTTCCCAAAGTTATTCCATATTCTTGAACCACACTTGACTTTATCAGATTTTCCCATTTTTCCCAGTCTGGTGGGTGTGAAATGGCATTTCACTGAGGTTTCAGTTGTCATTTTCCTTGATAGCTAATGAGGTTGAGCATCTTTACTGATTTACTGACAACTCTGTTTCTGTTTCTCTTTAACATCTATGCAAGGATTTTCTCCACTTTCTTTTGTCTTTATCATATTGATTTCCTGGCCTTTTTCCTATGCATGGTATTTAGAGCTGAGATTGTGTCGCACAACTAATTTTGTATACCTTTATTTTCACTTAACATTACACCACAAGCATTTCCTCATCATCTAATCTCAGCAAATGTATTTTTAAAACAGTGTTTTCTGGGGTGCCTGGGTGGTTCAGTTGGTTAAGCATCTGCATTTGGCTCAGGTTATAATCCCATGGTCCTGGCTTCAAGCCCCATACTGGGCTCCCTGCTCATCAGGGAGCCTGCTTCTCCCTCTCCCCCTCTACCCTACTTTGCTCTCTCTTTCAAATAGATAAATACAATGTTTTTTTAAAAAATCTAAAAAAGTGTTTTCCAGTTAAAACAATATAGTCATGTTAGATAACATAGAAAAGTACAAAAAAGAAAAGAAAATCATCCATAATTTGACTACCCAACAATAACTACCTTTTTGCATTCTGGTAGAATTCCTTCTACTATATTTTGTGTGTGACGTGCATTCTTTATAAATCGTAATTCTTAGTATAGTTTTGCAATTTGTTTTTTTAAGTGTTATGCTTGGAGCATCTTTCCACTTCATTAAATATTACTCAATTATAATTTTAATGTGAGAATTTAACCCATGTAAACCGTCACCCTATTTATTGACCTTCTTAATTTTTAATTTTCTTTCCTGTGTTATAAATAACCTTGCACAGACATCTCTGAGGATAAATCTTTGGATGCATGGAATCAAAGATCATTTCTCAATGATCTTTCCAGACCAGTGTTTAAGGCTTTTGGTAAATATTGCAAAGTTCCCTTCCCAAGGCTCTTTCCATCTCTCCAAAATATAAATCTCTTCACGTCCTTTCTGTTCAAGACACCTGGCTGGCTTCTTTGGTGTCCATGCAATGTCAGGCACATGCGGATACACATTTACCTTCAGTCTCCACTACCACTTCTCCCGTCTCAGCCTTCCCAATTTATTTCTAGGAAACACCATGGACTCTCACGTTAGACCCCCAATGCTTTGCTCAGGCAGCACCCTCCACCTAAAATGCCCCTTACCTCCTTTCTCTTCCAGGCAAAATCCTATTCTCCTTTTAAGGACCAGTTCAATAAAGCTTATGTCTCTGGGCAGGGCTGATCTGCCCTCTGCTGGGCCCCCAGAGCACATCATAGACTTCCATAATGATAATTTTCACATTGAAATAATTTTGACACCGGAGGTTTCACAGATTCACACAAATCATCACATCCTGCCCTGGTTTAAAGCTCTTCCATTGGTGAGGGGCACCTGGGTGGCTCAGTCGGTTAAGCATCTGCCTTTGGCTTAGGTCATAATCCTAGGGTCCTGGGATAGAGCCCCACATCAGGCTCCCTGCTCAGTGGGGAGCCTGCATCTCCCTCTCCCTCAGCTGCTCCCCCTGCTTGTGCTCTCTCACTCTCTGTCAAATAAATAAATAAAAGCTTCAAAAAAAAAAAAAAAGCTCTTCCTTGGAACATAAAAGAAAGTTCAGAAATCGGCCCCAATACACTTGGGAATGAAGACTATGATAATAGAGACATTTCAAACGAGTTGGGAAAAGATGTTAATATTAGGATAACTGGGTGGTTTTTTGGGAAAAAATTGTAGATTCCTGCCTCACACCAAAGTGATCTTATGATGGCACAAAATTGAAATGTAAAATATGAAGTCATGTAAAAACCAGAAGAAAACAGAGAATTTGTTTTCTAATATTGAGTTGGAGGTTTTCATAAGAATGACATAGAACCTGGAAACCACAAAGTAAAAGACTGATAAATTCAGATGCATTAAAAATCAAAGTTTGTCCATAGTAATAAATGATAAACTGGAAAAATATTTACATATTAGGTTTAGAAAAAAAGGATAAAAATTCCTATAAATCAACAAGCAAAAGCTCAATGGAAAGAAGAACTGAAAAAAGGGCAAATGAAGTGAACAGAGAATTCACCAGAACTAGAACCGGCCTCCCTCCCCAGGAGCACCTGGATGGCTCAGTCATTAAATGTGTCTGCCTTTCGGCTCAGGTCACTATCCCAGCCTCCTGAGATGGAGCCCTGCATCCTGGGATCCAGCCCCGTGTCCAGCTCCTGCTTGGCAGGGAGCCTGAAAAAGAACGAGAGCCCCACCCCCACTAAAAGGCTCATAAATACAAAAAATTGCTCGACTTCTCTCTTAATAAAAAGAAATGAAAAATAAAAGTGCCTCTTGGTTTTTATCCATCTGATTGGCAAGGAAAATAAGGTTTGATAACACATGTAGTTCAGGATGTAAGGAAAGAAGCACTCTCATACTTTACTGATGGGAAGGCAAAGTGGTACAATTGCTAGGGAGAGTACTTTGCCAATATCCATTAAAACAAAACAAAATCAAGTTCATATACTCATTTACTGGTATTCTACTTCCAGGAATTTACCTAACAGATAAACTCCCATGTATGCAAAATAACAAATGGACAAGTTATAGCAATACGTGTAATAAGAAAGGAATGGAAACCACCTAAGTGTTTGCAAATAAAATATTAGGCAAGGAAATTATATGGCATGTCTTTATAAGCTGTGTGTTAATTTTAAAAACTGAGGCAGACCGAAAATGTGGGGCTCAGTCATAGAAGCAAGATGTAGAAGTGTTTATAGCAAGCTATCATTTGTATAAAAAAATCTGTACACGTAATTAGCCTGTGAATACACCGGCCATCTCTGAAAGACCTCAGAAGAAAGTGATGAACGCTGTGGGGAAAGCACGGGTGGGAAGAAGATTTAATTAATTTTTTCATTCTGTGCTCTTTGCATATTTGTAATTTTCGGTGTTCTTGTATACCTATTTTCAATTAAATTAACATAAAACACCCCTCAGTGTTTAGGATCAAGTCTAACTCACTTCCATGGTTGACTTTCTAATCTCCTCCCATGCCACATTTCCTCTCCCTCACTACCTTCCAGCTCTCCCTCACTACCTTCCAGCTCTCCCTCACTACCTTCCAGTCAACTTGCTTCTCCTTCAGTTTCTGGAACATGCTAAGATCTTCCCGCCTCAGGACATTCTGCATAAACTGTTCCCTCTTCCCAAGTTGCTCTTCTCTAGGTTCTTACCATGGGTCCGCATTTTCTTTTATTTCCCGTCTTGGATTCTGTGTCATCTCTTCAAAGAGGCCATTCCTGGCCACCCTACATATACAATTTGTTGAATAAATGCCTCTCTCTCTCTCTCTCTCTCGCTGGGCAGGCAGGGTGCGTTTACATCCCTGACCACCCAGTCTAAAGAATCTCTTTATGACATCTCTTTATGACAATACCCTGACTCACTCCTTTCATAGCACTAGCCACTATTTGAAATTACCTTGTATATTTTCTTAGTTGTTTACTGTCTTTCTCCGGCTCAAGGGTTTGTCTCCATGAAAGCAGGGGCCATGTCTTGTCTTGTTTCTATCTTTAGCAACCCAAATAATAAACATTTGTGGGATAGATTTATGCAACATATACTATGGACCACACACTGTGCTACAGATTTCATAAATAACAACTCTTTCAGTCCTCGCAATAACTGAATGAGGGAGATTGGTTTTTTACCTACTTTACAGTTAGGGAAATTGAGGCACGGAGCCGTTGAGGAACTGGCCCAACTGACAGAGTTGGCATCCAAGACACAAGATTCTTAGCTACAACGCGACGCTTTTTAGATATATAAACTCACAGATGGATAAAATTGATTAAATGAATGAACTCAAGGAAAAATGAATATAAACGTTGGGGTTTTTTTTTTTGCGTCTCCAGAGTCCCCAGATCTGCCGCAAGGGGGCGCTCTCTCCCAGGTCTTGACGCCAGTCCTCAAGGCGCGCACTCCCTTTGCGTCTCGGGCTCGCGCGCGCTGCCGCGGCACCGGAAGTGACTGAGCTTGCAAGTTCCCCCGGTCTCTTCAGGGGAAACTGAGGCCGGCTCGTTCGGAAGAGACAGCGCGAGCCGTCAGCCAGGTAGGCCGGCCCGGGTCCGTGGCGCGGAACTTGGCCACGAAGAGCCCTCGCGTCTGGAAACGACCTGGCCGATGAAGGGGGGATGTGGCCCCCCACGGCTCGCGGGGCTCGCAGGTGAGAGCACCGCCTCCCCTGTGCGTGGCAGGCCCTACGCCCAATGGGAGCCCTCGCCGTCCCGCTTCATTGCCGACTGGGCTCGCTGATTGGCCACGCCGGGGCGGGCCGCCGGGGGCGAGACCCCTCCTCCCTGAAAGGACTAGGGGGCGCCCCTGAGGGAGAGCGGTTGCCTGGCAACGGGGCGGTGGCCCGGCGGGTACCCGGCCTAGTACGCGGGAGAAGCCGCCAGGCCGCAGCCCACCCGCTCCGGGCCCCGGAGAGGTGCAGCCGCCGGCCCCCAAGCCCTCCCGGGGGGCGCCAGGAAGCCGCCTTGGGCCTGTCCTCAGGAAAACGTGGTCTTAGCTGTTGTGGGTGGCGGGGGGGAGGCTCGAACAGGCCTCAGTCCCTCTCCCTGACCCGAGGAGAGGCCCGACGCCTCACCCTCACCCGGTCTTTGTGCAGGGCGCCGGCGGCCATTGTGTCTATGCAGGGAATGGAGGACCCGGCATTTCCCCCCCACCGCCGCCACGTCCAGGGCCGTTGGGGAAGTCAAAGAAAATCAGCGGTGTTTCTGGGGGGTCCCCGGCCGTCAGCTTCCCGGAAAGGCCCGGGGATGGCCTTTCCGAAGTCAGACCGCAGATCCGAGGCAGTTTCCCCCTCCCTCTGTCCCTTCTCGAAACCTTGAGCCCCATTGAGAAGTCCCTTCAGGGTTTCGGAAGCCTTACCCTGAGCTGGTACTTAAATAGAAACAACAACAACAAAAAACCTAAACCCCACAACCAGCCACCTCCGGGAGAGTTCTCCTGGCTCCCAGCAGGAGGCGGAGAGCCAAGGGGCGTGCAAGAGCGAGGGGGCTGGGCTCCCGGGTGGCAGGAGGCCGCTGCCGAGTGGCCGCCCTCGATCCGGGCGATGGAGGAGGAAGCAAGCGAGGGGGCCGGTTCCTGAGCTTCGTAATTCCTGTGTCGCCTTCTGGGCTCCCAGCCTGCCGGGTCGCATGATCCTTCCAGCCGGAGCTCCTTTTTTTTGCCAGCCGCCGTGAGGCCGGCTGACTTGCCGGCATCCCGACTGCCACCTCTTCTCCCGACCTATGTTACAAAAGATCTTCCGGGGGTTGCACCTGCCTGCGGCTGCCTGAGACGGATTTTGAATGTAGGTGGTGCGGAGGTGGGGGTGGAGAGGCAGACTACCCGTGGGGGTGACTTTCTGAGGAAAGCATTTCAGAGAAAAGGGGATGGTTGGGGTGAAAACAAAAAAGCCGGTATAGTGATTCAGAAACAGCCCACGGGTGCTTTCAATTTGACTTCATTGAAGTCTTTTGGAAGCTAGACCCAGACCTTCCTAAGAGCCACAAAGAAACCAGTTCTGGTATCTGAAAGAGGAATAGGATATTGTAGGGTAAAGGGCATGCATATTAATTTTTTTTTTTTCCTAAAACTCTTTCTCTCCCATCAGAACCCTATCTTGGCTTCGGCTCTCAGAAGAGAAGCACTAAGCAGAGACCAGACTCAGTGAGTGAGCAGGTGTTTTGGACAATGGACTGGTGGAGCCCATCCCTATTATAAAGATGTCTCAGAGCAACCGGGAGCTGGTGGTTGACTTTCTCTCCTACAAGCTTTCCCAGAAAGGATACAGCTGGAGTCAGTTTAGTGATGCAGAAGAGAACAGAACTGAGGCCCCAGAAGGGACTGAATCAGACATGGAGACCCCCAGTGCCATCAATGGCAACCCATCCTGGCACTTGGCGGACAGCCCTGCGGTGAATGGAGCCACTGGCCACAGCAGCAGCTTGGATGCCCGGGAGGTGATCCCCATGGCGGCGGTAAAGCAAGCGCTGAGGGAGGCTGGGGATGAGTTTGAACTGAGGTACCGGCGGGCATTCAGCGACCTGACATCTCAGCTTCACATCACCCCGGGGACAGCGTATCAGAGCTTTGAGCAGGTGGTGAACGAACTCTTCCGGGATGGGGTGAACTGGGGTCGCATTGTGGCCTTTTTCTCCTTCGGTGGGGCTCTGTGCGTGGAGAGCGTAGACAAGGAGATGCAGGCATTGGTGAGTCGGATCGCAACTTGGATGGCCACTTACCTGAACGACCACCTAGAGCCTTGGATCCAGGAGAACGGCGGCTGGGTAAGGACCACGCCCCTTGTGTGTACCCTTGGTCTCCCATCCGGGAGATGTCTAACAGCCTCTCCCCCATATCTCTTTCTATTGTGCTGGGTGGTTATTGGAGACTGTTAAGGAGATGTGACCAGCCTCATTGCACTACAAGAGGTTAACTGTTGTCAGACACAGATGACCTAGTTCTTGAAGGACCGGGCATCTTTCATTCTGGTCACCCTCATGACCCCACTCTTTCATACTTGTGCTCCAGTTTCTCATTAGAGGAAAACACAGCCTGTATGTTCATTTGGGCCCAAATCTTTGCAAGTGGGAAGTTATTCCAGGGCTCCCCCTCACCCTGACAAAATGGCTCACCACAGAAAGGGCTGATGAGTGTAATGCCTCTGAACCCCTCCATTCTTACTCCCCCGGGGATGTCAATCTTGTCGTGGGCTTCCCTCCCACAAATCAAGTTCCCTTTATTTCAGAGTTTGCATACATGTTCCTCTCATCTCAGAACAGGGTACGGCCCGGCAGAAGTTCCCTCTGGCTTGGATGGCTGAGGGTTGTCAGATCTTAGGGCAGTGTAAGCTGTGCCAGTGGGCCGGTTGTGTCTGTGCCGCACCCCTCTGTTCATTTGCTCTGAAGGGTGCAACTTTCTGCAACGGTTGGCCTGTTTGTGGAGCTCTTGCTGTGTCACGCATTAAGCCCGGGGACTTTGCACCTCACTGCCTGGGGTCGGTTGGGGAGCTCCAGCTGTTCTGCCTGTTGCTTTCCGGCCAGGGCCCTAGGGCCTCTTCAGGGAGCACTGTTGGCTGGCAAAGCAAGAACCTGGTCTGTGGGGCCCTTTGGGATATGGAGATTCAGTGACAGACTTCAGAAACAAGCTGACATAGGTGTGAGTGCCAGCCCTGTCATCCAACCAGCTGTGTGACCTTGGACAGGCCGGTTTACCTTGAGCCTCAGCCCCCCCTCCCAAAAAAAGGTGGCAAGCCCTCTTTGCCTGGCAGAGCATTGTAAATCTGGGAGCTAATGCGAGCAGTGACTGGAGCTGACTACAGAAACAACAAGTTTCTGTAGTAGTTGTTATTGGTTCCAGACGCAGGAGTCGCGCCGTGCCCCCATTCCTTTCCCAGGGAGGGAGAATTCCCTCGCCCATCACCAACTTAGGAGCAGATAGTGGTGAGAGTTCTTTACCAGTGGTCATTGTAGGCAGTTTTTGCTCTTCTACAGTGTACTCAGTCCTAATTGTCTTGCTGATCTCCCTGCCTAGAGGAGATGCAGGGCTTATGAGACCTATTCGGTCCCCTAAGCACACCCAGAAAATTGAGCAGACTGGGCAAAATAAGTCATCTATTGAAGGAGCCGAGATGGAAGGGGCCTTGCACCACGGACTCAGGAATGTCAAGAATGCAAATTATCCATAGGCGGGCCTAGGGCGTGGCACTTCAGTTTACCTCCGAGCCGGAGACCGCCTAGTTTGCCCTTACCCCTGTCTTATTTCCCATTTCTTTGCAACTTCATTAACTCTTCTTGCTGCCAGTTCTTGTAAAATACAAAGGGGTCAAGTCAGTGGAGGTCAGATGACTGGGGTGGGGTTGGGGGAGGTAAAGGTGGAGAGCTCTCGAGCTAAGGCTGACCGGACTTGAAAGCCGTTCTGTAAATGAACTCCCTGGGGGGATAAATGATTAAATAGTTCCTGTTGGTTTGTGTGATGACCTCGCCTATTCCCTCCTGCTTTGATTCTCTTTGGGGGCAAATATTTGTTCAGCTGATTACAGGAGGGACAGGATTCCAGCACTTCAGACCCAGCCTCTGAGGCATCTGCTAGTAGAGACGTGGGCCTTGTGCCCACCTTGCCTGACTATTGTCCTTGGCTAGGGGTGCTAATACCAGGTGGGTTATTGCCAGCTATTAACAAAAGGCAGTCTGGGAAAGGTGCCTGTTCTGTCCAGCAGCCTCTGCAGAGGGCTGCCTGGATCAGAGACTTCCCAGTCGCCCAGTATTATATCCAGAAAGAGATTTTAGACACAGCGACACTGGGCAAGTTCATTAGATCACCCCTGGATTGAAATTCCATCTTCTGTGTCTTTGCTTAAGAATTTTCAGAGCCCGTTAGACAACATACCATATGTTACTTCCTATTGGTGAACAGAGGGGATGTGTGCAGAAGCCAGTTATATCCGCACCATTTTGGGGCACACATGCTCCTTGAGGCCAGAAGGTAAAGAATATTAAAGTAGAGATCCTTTGGATAGAAGCTACCCACACACATCCCTGTCAAGTACCATCGTGTTTGAGCTGCACTGACTGGCTCCTGCAGTGGCATCTCAAAACCCTCCGGGAGGCTGTGGCAGATCCACGAGTGTAGGACTTGCGGGCCATTACTACCCTGGGATAATGCTTTAAATTTAGCATCCCTGCAGAAAAGGGGAAGGAAATAAGCGTTTACTGAGTACATCCCATGTCTGAGGCCTTGTGTTGGTCCTTTACTCACGTAACCAAAATTGACCGAGCATCTACTCTGAGGCAGGCCCTGTGCTAGGCGCTGGCAGTAAGCCTCACATGATACCTTCCCTCATGGAAATGATGTGTTATTTCATATATCCCACAAAGTAAGTTTTCAAGGTAGGTGCGTTTCTTCCCAGTTTATATGTGAAGCTCCGGGTAGCTCAGTGACTGGCTCCAGGTAGCCCTCAGCCAGTTAAGTGACTTGAGTGGGAATTTACACCTAGGTCGGCCTGAGTCTGAAGCCTAAAGTCTTTTCCATCCACATCAGGTTGTCGTAGGAGTAGTAAAGTGACCCGGATATCCTGGCACAGAAAGGCAGAAATGCTGTTGGGCCACACAGACATGCGCATGGAGGTGCTCGCTCTGGTCTGTGATCATGACATGGTTCAGGAAGCCACAGGTAGAACAGTTCCTTTGTTGGCAGTAGCAGGTTCCCCAAGGTATGTATGTAGTAGGCTCAGATTCTGGCGTTGGTAAAGGCATCAGGGTTTTGCCCAGTCAGAGAGACCTTCTTGTCAGTTCTTTCGTTGTTAAACCCTCTCAGGCCCGGCCAGTAGATAAGAATCATGTGCGTGTGGGGGGAAGGTGGCCTGCTTTGGCTATATCTTTTTGATTGTGGGTGAGCTCCAAGGACTGGAATTCCACATGTAGCCACACCACTGCCTGCCCAGAGTTACCTAGCAAGATGCTGAACCTGTTTGTGTCTCGTCCATCCATCTCTCCTACCTGTAAAATAGAATAATGACAGCCACCTGCCAGAGCTTGACTCTAAGAATCTAGAACAAAAGCCCTTCCTCGGCCTTAATTGTAGGGTGGAAGCACTTCTTTTAATGAGTGGACCATCTGCCTCAGAAGACTGAACTTTGGCCCCAGAGTCTCTCAAGAAACAAAGCCAACTCCTGAGATACTCATCTAGAATGGAATATGATACGATCTTCTATGTAGGGACAGAGTGTTTGGGGGCTTTCCAATGGGAATGTGGACAATTTTAGGGTGAGGACCCAGGTGGCAAGGCATTTTGGGATCGCAGCCCCTGGGAAACCCCTTAGCTTGATGGAAAACCATTGTCGAGAGCAATGAACTGTTGTGTGGAGAGAGGAAACATAATTTGGCCTTTCCCAGGCTGCATGGTTCTGTGGTCTTCTAGATCTTGTAGGTTTCTTCTTTCCTATTCTGGCTTCTTATATGCTGGCTGAAGCACCTCAGTGACCTTTGTAGATCTCAGCAGCTGTTGGCAATTCTGTGGTTTTCTTGGGGAAACCCCATTAGAAACCCCAAACGTGGAAATTTTTAGTAATCTCATTCAGGTCCCAAAGTGAGGTAGAAATGTCTCAGGGACTCCACCTCAAACACTCAGTTCTTCTGCATGTACATTTGAGGTTGCTCTTGAAACTCTGTCACCATCACAGGATTTTCCAAATGTCCTGGGACTAATTTCCCCAGTGGCCCCATAGAGCCCTTCAGCTTCTGGTAGAAAATTACCCAGGTGTTTTTTCAGGGGGTCCCAACAGAACCCAGAGGGTTTTCTTGACTTTTGTGCGGGCAGTCACCAGATTTGTTTGGGCTACAGGAAGCAGTGGTTGTCAGCTGTCCTTTCCCCTGCAGGTATCTGTCCTGAGGCCAGTGGGCTTCAGCATTTTCCAGCGTCCTCAGCCTTCCATCATGGGGCTTTCGTTCAGCAACCGTGGTCTTGTCTGGGTTCGGCATGGATGGATTTAGGAGTAATTCTCAGTGAGCTGCTCTTCAACAGAAGTATAATCTCCTACTACCTTAATTAGCAGGGCCCTCTCCCTCCCCCCACGCCCAACCTAATTCCACAGAGTCCTCCCTAGGGACGCCTCCTTTCTTGTTGAAGGAGTCACTCTGCTCCTGGAGCAGCTTCTGTTCTGTCCCTCTAGCCGACAGTCTTTCTTCCCCATTCCCAGTTGGCAGACCTGAGTCAGACAATCCACTGGGTCTTTTTGTTCAGCCTGGGGAAGAGAAGACTCAAGAGATTAAGATCACCAGTTTCAAATATCTGGAGGAAGAGGGGCTGTGCCTTTTTTATTGGTAGAGAACCCAACAGAACTTGGATAAATGAAAGTAACGTTGGTAGCATGAACTTAGTATAAAGAAGATATTTTTCACACTATTATATCTCTACCAGATTTAGGAATTTCCTGAAGGTGGAGTCCACATTTGTCCACACTTGCTTCCTCAGCACAGAGCAGAGGTCTTGGGCATAGCAGGTACCTAATGAAAGAGATGCCCACCAAATTTCTGAAGAAACAGACAGTTATCACACCAGAATAACAGTAATGGGAATTTTCACTGACCTGATCATTCAGTCATTGAGTCAAACGATATTTTTTGAGTTCCTGTGTCCAGGCTGTCCTAGGTATTAAGGGTACTATTGCCTTAAATAAAATTAAGATTCCGTCCTTGTGAAGCTCACAGTCCAGTGGGGAGAAATAGACAATAAGCATGTAATTACATATATAAAACATCAGGTGATAGTAAGCACTCTGAAGAAAATAAAGTGGGTTAAGGTCATGCCTTGCAAGGGAGGTGGGACTGCAGTTTTGAGAGATGGGTATCACCGGAAGATGGTGTTTGAGCCAAGACCTAAAGAATGTGCAAGAGGAAAAGTGGTTGGGACTGAGAGGGGAGAGGTGGCCAAAGGCCAGATAGCGTAGGGCTTTATAGACCATGCTGAGGACTTGGCTGTGGATGAACAAGAGAGAGGCCTGGAGAGATTGCAGCAGGGGTGAAGTGATCTGAATTCTGCAAGGGCTGCAGCCAGGAGGAACCCGTGGCAAGGCTGGTGCACCTGCCAGGTGAGAAAGAAGAGTGGTTGTAACCAGGAGGCTGAGGTGGAAGTAGTGAGAAGTGACTAGAGAATACAGCCAGGCTTACACATGGTGTATTGATGGAAGCCACATTTTTTAACCACTTAGAGGTTATGAAATCAAGTCTAAATAAGCTAAATGTTCTTTAGGGATAGTTCTCTTGGAATTTGGTATCCTGAATGGTCCTCCATTCTAACAGTAGTTCGGTCTGAGTAACTGCAGCTTGTCAGGCCTAGGTCCTAGCTCACCCACATCTAGCTGTGTGACCTTGGGCAAGCTCCTTGAATTCTCTGAACCTTGGGGCAAATAATACTTGCTTCATCGGGTCATGGCAAAGACCTAATGAGGCATGCCTGTGATGTGTAGAGCCTGGTGTATGTTGGTATCATAATTCTTAACCATCTTCATCACAGAACTCATATCAGAAACTCATTCAACATCCATTCTCCTTTTTTGGACTGCGTGCCCCTCCAACACATCCTCAAGGCAGACAGGTCCTAGCAGTGTTCGTCATGGCAGGAGCTCTTGGTGTTCCTATGTCATAGTGGTACAAGCACTGGTCTTGGGATTCCTGTTCTGCTGTCAGTCTGCTCAGACTCTCTGTCTTGCCTTAGCTGACTCACTTCACCCCCAGGCCAGTTCCTCCATTAAGGCCCAATTTCACATTAGTTACATTTAAGGATGTCTCTTTTCTATCAACAGCTATACTTTAACTACAAAAATTAAATAATCCCAGTGTAAACGTAGGGTGGTTTACTATTACCCTTCAGTAATAGTAAACCACATTTATGTAGTACTTTACAGCTCAGAAAGCACTTTCCTATCCATCATGCCTTTTTTTTTTTTTTTTAATTTTTATGTATTTATTTGACAGACAGAGATCACAAGTATACAGGGAGGCAGGCAGAGAGAGAGGAGGAAGCAGACTCTCCGTGGAGCAGAGAGCCCAATGTGGGGCTCGATCCCAGGACCCTGGGATCATGACCTGAGCCGAAGGCAGAGGCTTCAACCCACTGAGCCACCCAGGCGCCCCTCCATCATGCCTTTTTGATGCCTACAGCCTCCCAGGGAGGTGTGCAGGAGGGAAGGCAGGCTCAGAAAGGTGAAATGGCTCGCCAAGGCCACACATCAGGGGGAAGATGCAGGGCTTGGATTTTCGGATCTGCACTTGATCCCTTTTTTTGCTGTGTGACCTTGGGCAAGTCTTTTAACTTGTAAATGGCCGTCATAATAGTGCCTTGTTCTGAGGACTCGGTGAGTTAATCCATGTCTCAAGGCTTTCAGAACAGTGACTTTGCATATCAGCAGTAAACTGTAGCCCCGTCCTAGGGCTCCTTCTGGCTTCCCGTTTATTACATACTGATTTTTGCAAATAGTGTTTTTGCAGAAAGAAACTGCCTTTGGGACCTTCTGGTACTTGGTTCCATCCCTGATGAGACTCCCAGTCCAAGCTGGAGCCTTACAAGCTAGCTCTAAGCTACAGGGCTTTTTGGGAAGACTCCAGAGCTCCCCTCGGAACTAGAGGTTTTTCTCTCGCTCTTCAGGAAATGCCATTGCAATGACTTCCATGGACTGCTTCCTGTCCCAGCCCTGCAGCCGATTCCTGCTGGCAAGAGTGTAGAAACTGGAAAGTCATGTCCCTAAAGGCTCCCCCCTCCCCACAAACTGCTTTTTTTGGACATGTCCCTCCCTTTCCTCTTGTCAGTTACTTTCTTTCCTCCCTCCCTGTTGACCCTTCACCTAGCTTCTCTCTCCCCTTGATCATCCCTTTAAGATTTGAAAATACATTTCCACTTAATTCTGTCAGGCTTTTCCCCCCCATCCCGTGCTGGGGGGCTGGTCAGAACTCCTGAGCTCTCTTCATGGCTCCATCACTCAGTAGCAGTTTGTCTGGGACTCCCCCTAGAGGAACATTAAGCTTGTCACTTGCAGTGCCTTGTATCATCCATTAACCCTGAGTTCCCTCAGAGGTCCCCACCCCCCCGCACAGGATGGAGACTCCTAAGGGAGATCTTGGAGGTTTGGCACATGTAAATCCTGCCTCTTGGAGACTGTTGACAGAGGATAGAGTGAAGTGGGGCTGCCCCTCCCCCCTTCACCTTTCTGGAGGAAGCTAGAAAGGTTGAAAACCTTGTTGGACAATCATCTGAGGAATGGGAGCTAGCTTGGGAGGGGATTGGAACGCATTCAACTATGCCTCAGATCCTTTGTTCCGCTCTTGAAAGGGAAACATTCCCCTCCCTCCTCCCTGGCCACACACACGTGCCTTTGTTCCCCGGTCAGGCCAGGCGGAGCCAGGAACACAGTGTCCCTTCCAAGGAGCCTGACTTGCCTCCCTAGAGGCTGGCCTCCTGGTCAGCAGGACTGGGATTTTAGCTCAGGAACCCCCCAGTCTCCTGTCCTTTCCATGGAAGAGCCTTTCTCTCAGAGGCTGAAAACTTGCCTACAAACAGCTGTCCAAGCGCTTCCCTGGAATTGCTCCGTGGGATGCCCACATCCCAGGATTAAACAGTCCCTCCCTCTTATTCCACTTGGTGATTAATATTATTGTTAACATTACTATTAATAGTACCTAACATTTATCAAGGGCTTACTCTATGCCAGGCATTGTTCAAAGTGCTTTACATGTATTTATTTATTCCATTCACCTAGCAGCACTTTGAAGTTATCCCCATTTTGCAAATGAGGAAACTGAGGTAGAGGTTAAACAACTTATGCAAGGTAGCACCGTTAGTAAGCGGCATAGCCACTTACAGGCTCCCACTTTCAAATACTGCGCTCTGCCCCTTCCCCTTCACGGTACCAGCTAGGTGATGGTGAGTGTTTATCCAGGGCCACTTACATGACAGGCCTTTTACCAACATGATCTCTGTGTTACCATCCCAACAATTTGATCATTATAGGACACGAGATTTGGAGGGCTTAGTTAGCTGGAGGCAGGGTCAGTATTTGAAACCAAGACTGCCTTACTCCAAAGCCTGTGTTCTTTATCTCTACCCTCCTTTAAAACCTACAAGGTTATCATCATTCTACGGTTGAGAAAACTGAGGCTCAGAGAAAAATGACATGTGCTCAGGGCCTTGTAAGCTAATTAATACCAAGGCAATCTGGGATTCAGATTCAAGATGACACCTTCAACACTTTACTGCCTTAGTCTGTAGCATGATGATAGTAGCTTTTATGTGAGTGTGGACGCCTTTTTATAATTTGCCAGACTCCTTCGTATTCATCATTTCAAGTAGGTGAGGTGGGTACATTCAGTCCCATTTCAGGGAGGAAACTAAGGCGAGCGGGCTTGTCCCACAGTAAATGGCAGAGTCAGACTTAGGATCCGTGTTCTGACTTTGAGCCCAGTGTTATTGACCATGCCTGTCTTCCCTAAGGCTGTTCATCGCTTAGAGCTGTCCTCAAGAGTTGTGTTTCATTTGTTAAATCAGCAAATACTGGTGCAAGCTTTGTATGTGCTAAGTGCTGGGTATACTGTGGATACTGTGGTGAGTGGATCTGGGTCCTGTCCCTCAGTGGTCTGTTTCCATGCCACATACCTTGGGCCTTAGTGGTATCCTTCTGCCATCTGAATCAGGCTATGTGTGTCACCCCTCCACTCCCTCTGTTGCAAGACACACCAGGCAAGGTTCATTATGGTTGGTGTGTATTGATCGCCTTCCATACACCCATGGGTAAAAGTCTGGACTCAGATTTGAAGTTTAGCTTGTTTGCTTGCTTGTGGTGTAGTACTAGGCATATCAGCTTCAAATTCTCACCCTTAAATGAGAGAAGAATATCAGCCCATCAGCGTAAACAAGAAAGTGAAATGCAGAAGTATTTTCTAGTAATGATAACAGATACTGTGTGTTGAGTGTTTGCTTTGTGCCAAGTGCTGTGTTTATGCCCTTGACAGAATCATCTTGTTTGATCCTCACAGCTGTGTCAAGACAGAGAATCCAGAGCTTCCAGAGGCTCTCTAACATGTCTACACTAACATACCTTACAAGAGGCAGGTCTGGGTCTTGCACTCAGATGTATTTGGTGCCAAAGCCTAACCTCAAGCCACTGTGTCATTGCTTCTTCGCAGGTCCGGACTGGCTTATTTTACCCCGAGTTCCTGGCACACTGCCTGAGGTTGGGTAAGGGCTCAGCCTGCATCTGCTCAATGAACATGAAGGGTTATTATTAGATGCAGGTTAGGTAACAAAAATGTCTCTGTCCCTAAGGAAGCAGACTCATTTGCAGCAGGAGGAATAGACCTGAAACACTCCAGGCAAACTGTGCCATGTCTGTGGTGTAGTTTCCAGAAGTAAGAAGACAGACGTGCTGGCTGCATCCCACAGGTGCCCTGGACCTCTGCCAAACCAGCCCACTTCCACCATCAGCTCTCCAGTTGATGACTCTGTCTCAAGGCCTCTGTCTCAGGCTGCATCGTCAGTATGCACCTTCTCCCCTGCCAACTGCATCACCAGCCCAGATACTTTTCTGTGCCAGTAGTGGAAAGTGTCAGGAAAGGGAAAGATCACCAAAGGCTTGAATAATAGCTTTCTCAGCAGTGTAGCTTTGTGCAGTTCACACTGAGTCCTTAGTTTCCCCATCTGTAAAAGGAAGATAATAGTCATCCCTTAACAAAGATGATAGTGATCTCTTTCTCATAGGCATGCTGTGTTTCTTCAGCCTGGATCACTGTTCTCTAGATTTGATCAGGACCGTCATCTTACCATTTAGGTCTCAATTTAAGTATCACCTCTCGGGGTGCCTGACTGGGTCAGTGGATTGGGCCTCTGCCTTCAGCTCAGGTCATGATCTCAGGGTCCTGGGATCCAGCCCTGCCTCAGGCTCTCTGCTCCGTGGGGAGCCTGCTTCTCCCCACCCCCTCTGCCTACTTGTGATCTCTGTCTGTCAAATAAATAAAATCTTTTTTAAAATAAATAAATAAATATCACCTCTCAAGAGGCCACCCATGTTTACATGTTTACTGTCTGTCTCCTCTAGTAAAATCTAAGCTCCCAGAGTATAGGGGTTTTGTCTCATTTTTTCCTTCATCCCTAGCATCTAGCAGAGTGCTTGGCACATAGGAGACACATAGGAGCAAATATTGAATGAATGAGAGAGTGACCCTGTAGCCCACCTAGCACAGTGCCTGATACAGTATACTCAGTCAGCGTTAGGCATCAGTATTATTAGGAAGATATGGACCATTGGAAGGTTTTCGGTAGGTAGAAAGAGTGTGACAAGGGCAGCCTCGGGAGGTAAGAACCACCCAGGCAGATCTGGTGGGTAGGAAGTGTATGATGCATTAGGAGGTAGTGAGAAGGCAGACTGGCTGAAAAGGGTCTGAGTTGTCAGTAATGCTGGTCAGGAAAAAGGGCGCAGTGACTAATGGTAGAGGCTTCAGGGCAGAGGGATGGGGATAGATGACAGTACAGGTGGGGCCAGTGAGGAGAGGCCCAACTCTGGAGGGATGCCTCCAGGTCTCCCGTAACTTCTGGGAAAGAGAATCCCTTTCCAGCTGGGGCACAGCAGGCAGAACAGCATGGAGATAAAAGCCAGAGGCACCTGCGACCTGGGGATCAGGTAGACTGCCCTGGTTGTTATTTTGGGGCTCTGGGCCAGGTGCAGATTCAAAGGCTTGATTGAAGCCTTTTGGCAAGTCTTGTCTCAGCAGGGTAAACATCACCTGTCTCCTGCCACCTGTGGCAACAATGCCAGGAAGGTACCCTAGGCAGGCCCAAAGGGGCCCAACTTTCTTGCTGCCCTCATGGAGCAAGAAATACCACCAGGAGAGGCCACTCCTTTCCTGTCCTACAGCTCCCTTTCTGGAGGGCTCAGGTGGCAATAAGATACCTCCCGTCCAAGCGGCCCCTGTGGTTCTGGCCCAGGGAAGGCAGGGGCAGGGCTTTGGGAACCGTTGACAGCTGGGCCCAGCTGGGGGAAGGGGTCAGTTTGGAAGCAGGTGCAGATTTCAGAGGGGGCGGGGCCTGAAGGGAAGTAGGGATCTTGGTAGACTACAAAATTTCCCTCCCCATCCCCCAGCCACAGCTGGCTTCTCTAGGAACCTGATGACCTAGTTACAGTGCTTAGAAATTGTTAGCTTAGCGTGCAGTTTAGGGCTGTACTGGTCTCTTCTCTCTGAGGCTTCCTGGGTCCAAAAGGTGTCCTGGCATTCCCCCACGTGGGTTCCATGTGAAGGACATGTACCATATCACATGTACAGGCTTCTTGCCCAGTCAGGCTTCTCCCTTGTTCTCTGATGTGCCCCTCACCTACCCAGTCCCAGGCAGAAAAGAGTGCCCCGCCCCCATCCATGCCTACCTCTGTCTGTCTGGGGGGGGGCGGGGGTTGATGGGTGACAAATAGAGGTCACAGACTTCTTCCCTGGAGGTTTAGTGGGGAGAGAGAGAAAACTCCTATTGTCTTAGAAATAGCTTGAGGATACCTACCCATTTCCTCTTTACCTTCTCATCTGTATGATCTTCAGACTTGATAGAAGGCAGTGAGGAAGAATCTTTTTGGGGGCTCTGGAGGCTCCAGCCCTTCCAGAGAGTAGCTGTTCCTGGTATTCCTGGTGTCTGCCTCTTCATGGCCTCCCTAGGATAAATTCCATCAGTTAAGAGTTAGGTACAAAATTTGCCAAACCAATTACTGAATCCTACTTGCTCTGTAGTTATCCTTGGACAAATTACTTAGTCTCCCCTAGCCTTAGTTTCCTCTTCTATAAAAAAGAGATAATATTGTGTGTGTGTGTGTGTGTGTGTGTGTGTGTGTGTGTGTGTGTGTAAAGGTGGTTTTATTAAAGCCCTGGGACAGGGCCCATAGGCAGAAAAGGCTGTCTTTCGTTCTTTTCTTGAAAGATTCTTGGGAGCATGAAAGTAACTGGTAGGATATATGTAACACTTAGCATGGAGCCTGGTATATAGTAGTTACTCAGTAGATGGCTACTATTACTGCTGTTGTTATCAGTGTCTTCACAGGTGACCAAGTTGCTGTGATAGCTATTGGAGCTACTCTCTAAGAGCAAACTTTTAGGCTCAGAGAGTATGCGGATACCCTTTGAACCAAGAGCTTGGAGATTTTAGGATTCCTGAAGCTGAGCCCTGTGGCCCATAACCTTGTCCTCCACCTCCTCCACAAGTGCCCCAAGTCATGCTTTGTACACAGTGAGTGTTGCTGACCCGGCCTTTGGCAATAGGGCATATTTTCTTCGATCTTTGCCAAGTGCCTCCAAGAAGGCAGAGATGATCTCCTCTGCTTTATTTACTGCTGTGTCCCTAGAACCTGCCACAGAACCTGGAACATACAAAGCACTCAGTCATTATTGTCAACTAACTGGAAGACTGAGTGAGTTGAACATTAAAACACACGACTTGGGGCGCCTGGCTGGCTTAGTTGGTAGAGCATGTGATTCTTCATCTCAGGGTTGTAAGTTCGATCCCCGTGTTGGATGTAGAGATTACTTAAAAATAAAATCTTTAGGGGGTGCCTGGGTGGCACAGTCAGTTAAGTATCCGACTCTTGGTTTCGGCTCTGGTCATGATCTCATGGTCATGAGATTGAGCCCCACATCAGGCTGTGATGAGTTCAGCGCGGAGGCTACTTGAGATTTCTTTCTTCTCCCCCCCCCCTCCTCCCCCTGCTCTGTCTGTCTCTGTCTCTCTCACACACACACAAATAAAATCTTTAAAAAAATAAAATAAAATCTTTAAAAAATAATAAAAATAAAGTACATGGGAGCACAGCTACACTTAGTAGGTGCATGCCACGTGCTTGAATGATTAAACGAGGTATTCTGAGGACTGAGTTTCTCCGGAATGGCTTCACTCCTTGTTTGCTGTGTGGCCATAAGCCTCTTGCCCAAGCTCTGCCTGTTGCCTCATCTGTTGTAGAAAGATAACACCCGCCTTGCCTCCCTCGTGGGCTAGCTGTGAGACTCAGGGAGATGATAGATGAAAAAGCACTTTGAGAACTATAAATATTTGGTTTTGTTGCAGCTCCTTGACTGAGGAGGTCACAGTCATAGCTGTGTCATTCATTCATTCATTCATTCATTCAACCAACATTTTTTGAGTGGAAGTGATAGGTAGTTCTCTCACTTATCTGGCTTCATGAATTTGGACAGTTACTTTAGTTTTTTAAGTCTCAACATCTGTCAAATGGAAATAATATTCTTTTCACAGAATTGTTGGGAGAAGGACTAAAGTAAGGTACTCTGAGCTTATTGAGGCTGAAAACTGTCTCATTCACTGTTATCAACTACTGTTCAGCCTCACAGTTGGTGGCTGAGTGTTAAGTGACATTAAGCCATTGGTTGCCTTCAGTAGTCAAATTACCAGACAAGGCCAGAATTCTGAGTGTGATTCAGATGGGAAGTAGAAATGAGTATTAATTAACTCCTAATCTCAGATGTCCTTGCCGACCTAGGCTGGACTGCTGAGTGGGAAGCCTGACCCAGCTAGGATGAGCGCTGCCTCAACATAAAACTGTGAGGCACAGCGGGCCTCACCCCACGCTCACCTCTGATTCAGAACAAGAACAACACCCCTTCCTTGTTCAACCCACTCTCCGTCTGCTACTCAGCTAGAAAAATTTCCCTTTGCTCATAGCACCCACATTCACATGGAATCCTGGGGGTTACCATATCAAAGAAATCTTCAGGGAGTCATCAGAAATGGCCCTTTGGGGCAAGGTCAAGGGAGGGAGCCCGAGTCTAAGGCTCAGGGTCTCCTGGGACCAGGTCAGTCAGCAGGTGCAGGCATGAGGCCCCAGGCTGGTGGCTAAGTGATGAAACTGAGAGATGTATAGGGCCAGACAAGAAGTCAACTCAGAGGAAACTGCCTGCCTGTCCACACAGGTGTCTGGGCACCTGGGGGCAGTTTCTGGTCTGATTTAGTGGTGGAAGTTGGCATTCCAAATTAGTACCCCAAGCCTCAGTGAGGAAACCCATGGAACTCCAGAGCAAAGCCTGTAGTTCACACCCAGGTTAGTATCTTTGAACACCCAGCAGACCCCCTTCAGGTTGAAAGAAGCCCTAACTCTGGGCTCCACAGCACTCCTACTGGAAAATTTCCAAGGGCAATGTAATAATAGTCATAGCTCCTTTATGGGGCCCCTGCTGTGGGTTGAGCACTATGGTGGGAGCTTTTTAAGAAAATGAGATCATTTTGTTATTGGAAGTATGGGCTATGGAGTCACAGCTGAGTTTGAATCTGGGCTCCATCATGTACCAGCTGTTTGATCTTGGGCACCTTCCCCTCCCCCCCCTTCTTTGAGCCTCTGAAAAATGGAGACAGTAATATGTGCCTCATAGGGTTTCCTCATACATGTGATACTCAGCACAGATGTTAGCGTAACTTTAACAACAGTTAACATTTCTTGTGCAATTACACTTAAAGTGTTTCATATATATTAATTCTTTGAATTCTCAAAACAATACTATTGAGGTAGGTACTCTTTTTTTTTTTTTAAGCTTTTTTTTTTTTTTTAAGATTTTATTTATTTGACACAGAGAGAGAGATTACAAGTAGGCAGAGAGGCAGGCAGAGAGAGAGGCGGAAGCAGGCTCCCTGCCCAGCAGAGAGCCCGATGCGGGGCCCGATCCCAGGACCCCGAGATCATGACCTGAGCCGAAGGCAGAGGACTAACCCACTGAGCCACCCAGGCGCCCCGAGGTAGGTACTCTTAATGTTCTCATTTTACAGAGGAGAAAGGGGAGGCATAGGGAAGTTTAAGGGATTTGCCGAAAGATGCACAGCTACTAATTGGTGAAGTTGTGATTTGAGCCCAGGCCTGCCAGCTCCAAAGCCCCCACGTTCCCCTGCTGCATGAGGACCCAGTAAATGTTGCTGCTGTTACTCTTGTATCCAACATTGTAGCTATCTGTGGTTTTTGGTCTGTCTACTGAATTCTGACCTCACTGAAGGCCAGAAACCCATCTTAATCACTTTGCCTCCCCAAAGACCAACATAGAACTCATTAATATTTGCTTAATGGCCGAGAATATTCCCTGTCTTCATTAATCAATCAGTAGCTCTTTATCGACCATTTCCTGTAGGGTAGATTTGAGCTAAATCCTGGGAGGAATGCAAAGTACAACTGTGCCTCTGTAAACGGAAGACTGGGTGTGTGTATGGTTGGGGGGGGGGCATTCCAGAGCTCTGTGTCATTGGCAGAAACTTCCACAGAGGAGGCAGAAACAATACAGGTGGCTTGGGGATGTTTTCCAAACTGGGATTCCCACCCATCCCTCACTGGGCCACTCCCTCCATCTCCTGCAGAACAAGGTGGTACAGGTTCCCTACTTCTGCCCTAGGCAGAAACCACTCGTCTTCGTGCCCTCTGGAGTAAGTAGGGTGCATCTTTCTTGATCTTGGAACCGGTTTGTGGGTGCCTGGAATGAAGGGAAGGAATCAGAAGTTGGAGCTGGGAAGGGACCTTAAAAAATCACTACTGCCCCAGCACTGCAGCCAAAGTGGTCTTTTAAAAACCAGGTTCATGGGGTACCTGGGTGGCTAAGTCAGTTAAGCGTCTGCCTTTGGCTCAGGTCACGATCCCAGGGTCCTGGGATTGAACCCTCCATCGGGCTCCTGCAAGGAGATGGCTTCTCCCTCTCCTCCCTGCTCATTCTCTCTCTCACTATCTCTGTCTGTCTGTCTCTCTCAAATAAATAAGATCTTAAAAAAAATTAAAAAATAAAATAAAAACCAGGTTCAGATCTTACCACATTTTTGCTTACAGCTCTCCACCCACTTGGAATAAAACCCTGAGTCCTTACCAAGTCCTTTAAGGCCTGCGTGATCTGGTCCTGGCTGCCTCTCCATCCTCCATCCACTCTACCGCTCCTCCTCTGTACTCTGGCAGGGGCTTCTGCTGTTCTGGTTTCTGTGACACTTGTCCCTGCCTGAGGGCCTTTGTAGTTGGTGTTCCCACTACCTAGAATGCTCGCCCTGTTGTATGCCTTGCTGATTCTTTCCCTTGAGCTCTCAGGTCACCTCCTCTGAGAGGTTCTGTTTGACCTTTGGTCTAACGTAGCTGAGCTACTTTTAAATCATTCTCTAGTCATTTGCCTGCTTGTATTTTTTGTCATAGCACTGACCTCTATCTGACATGTTCCTTTTGTGTGTTTACTTGATTTTTGTCTATCTCTTCTACTGGAATACAAGCCTCATGATTATAAGGACTTTGGTTTGTTCATCATTTTATCTGTAGTTCCTAAAATTATTCCTTGCAGGTAGTAAATACTATTCAGCGCATGATTTTGGAATGCATGATTGAATAAATGAATAAACCTGAGATATTGTTTTCATTTTACATATGAAAAAACTGAGGCCCAGAGAAATGAAGCCATTAAGAATTGAGTGTTGTTTCAGTTCACTTTTTGAATTGTCACTACGTGCCAAGCACTGTATTCAGTGATTCACATGCATTATTTTTGTCACTTATCTTTAATTGGTATAATGAGTTGTTTGGAACACCATTTTTTGTATACCACTGCAGCATTTATTTATTCATTTGTTTACTGCTATTTATTATTATTATTCATTTATTTGACAGTGAGACAGCAAGAGAGGGAACACAAGCAGGGGGAGTAGGAGAGGGAGAAGCAGGCTTCCTGAGGAACAGGGAGCCTGTCACGGGGCTCTATCCCAGGCATGACCTGAGCAGAAGGCACACATTTAATGACTGAGCCACCCAGACGCCACCCTGCCACATTGTAGCATTTAAAAGAGAACTAAACCAACTCTTATTTTTTATTGGAACCTCATTCTGTTCTACAGAGCTGGAGGCAACTGAAGAAAATTCATGTAACTAGAAGGATTTAGCTAGGGGTCTCAGGTGAAAGAAAAGTGTAGGTAAGAAAACAAGATCCAGAACTAAAATAAGTCCACAAGAATGGATACATGAGTCATTTTGAACTGAGCAGAGTTTTTCTACTATTGCTATGCTTGATAACTAAATTATGTCCAGATTCTTGAAAATGTTTTTTGTCCCTTTTTTAAAAATCTAACCACAGGGTGCCTGGCTGGCTCAGTTGGTGGAGATGCAGCCCTTGATCTTGGGGTTGTGAGTTCAAGCCCCACTTTGGGGGTGGAGCCTACTTAAAATAATAATAAAATAAAATCCAAGCACACACATGACCTTGGGGTTGTCCCAGACTGCATATAATAGTCCAGGGTTTGTTGGCTCCCTCACCACCTCATCAGCTGGGCTCCTGGACTAAGGCAGCATGATCTCTTCTTTCTCATTTACTAAAAGAGCCAGTCCAGTAGGGAGCCTGGCTCTTGCCCCAACCCCTCAATGGACCCAGCCAACTTTGTTTCAGAGAGCCTCTTCCCCAGAAGATTTATTCACTGAGATATTGCCATTGAAGACCCATTTCTTCTCTCAAGACACTTTGAACTGAATTAGAAAGCTACAACATAATGCACATGAAAAGAGATCTTGTGAAACCCACCAATAAATGCTAAATGCCAAGTAAGAGAAACACATCACAGCAGAGGGACCATTAGAGCTGGGGCTTAGCATAGTCCGAGAAAAGGAGGGCTGGTGCACCCAGCAAGGGGTCCATATTAGCTAAGATGCGCCAGCTGAGATGGACTCTGAAAAAGAGACCCAGAAGCAGCAGTGGTCCAGTTTGGAGTATGTGTGGAAGGGCCCCTCTTGGGTGATAAAGCCAGAAAGGTCAACTGGAGCCAGATCTGCGGGAGCCTTGAGTGCCAAGGAAAGATTCCGAGGCCCTCCTCGGCAGCCCTGGTATCCCAGGAGATGAGTCATCGCCCGACATGGATGCCCATCCTGACCACCTGTTGGTCCACTGATTCCCAGGTAGCAGTGCCAGCATCTGAGATGGGAGCCAGGACCTTGAACTGACAGCAGAAGAGTAAGTGTGGGGCATTTGTCAGTTCAGACTTTGGCCATCCCATGTGCATTCATTCATTTTGGTGATTCAGCAAATGTTTATTGGGCACCATTTACATGCCAAGGCCTTGTGCTAAGTGCTGGGGGTGCTGTGATGAATAAGACAGTCACGGACACTGCTGTCACAGAACTCTTACATTAGTGGGGGAGATAGCTAGCCTGAAAAACAAGATGATTTTAAACAGAAGCTTAAACAATGTAAAGAAAATGAGACTGAGTAATGGAGTATCTAGGGAAACAACTTTATATAGGGAGATCAAGGAAAGCCTCTCCAAGGAGGTGACATTTGACCTGAGAGTAGATTAAGGAGAAAAAGCCAGCCTGGGAAGATTTGAAGCAAAGATTTTGCAAACCGAAAAAGCAAGGCAGGGTTGAACTTGGCTTGTCCAAGCTTTGGGCCAATACAGATACTTAGCTCTGACACTGGCAAGCCAGTCTGGGCCTTTGTTTTCCCTTGGAAATGTTGGAGATGAAGATGATAACTTCCATTTACTGGCGCACGTAGCCCATGTCAGGTACGCTATGCATTTTCTCATTTTATTCTCCTACCCAGCCTATGTGGTAAGTGGTCTGTTGGCCCCAGTTTTTTTTTCCAGTGAGGAAGTGAGTTTGGAGTGGTGAAGTTCTGTGCCCAGGATCCTGCAGCTTGTACACAGGAGAATCTGGATTCACATCCATATTGGTCTGACTCTAAAACTAGAATTCTTTCCGTTGCCCCACCTTTAGAATAAATGAAGCATTGTTAGTTCAGGATGTACAGAAAGTTGCTTAGCAAAAGGAGAGTTGGGGAAGCATCTTGGAATAAGGGTCTTAAAAGATACTAACACTATCCTTGCCAACTGAGAAGACTCTCTTAGCTTATCTTCAGGAGGATGCCCCCAAAGCCTGGGGTTACTTTCGGCCTTTGCCAGAGGCATGTTTGGACTTAACCAGCTGAGTATCCCCCAGTTTCCTGCTTTTACCATCTCAGCTGCTGGTCAGGAGGTTTGGGAAGGTGACATCATCTAGCTGAATCAGCTGCCGCTTCTAGACACATTAACAGGAACTGAAAGTCATTGCCCCTTCCTTTTGGCTCTGCAAGTCTCCCCAGAATGAACATGGAGTACAGGTGGTCCACCTGTCCGCAGGAGCTTGGCTGGAACAGTGCTCCCTACTTCTAGAGAGCTGGAAGGCTCATCTTCTTGGGGAAAGCTGTCTGGAGAGCTGCTCAAGCGAAAGGATCAGAGGGTCCTTAAGAGAGAGGGATTCACAGGAGAGCCCCAGTGCCTCTCTTCCACCTTCATTTAGCCCTGTGACCTCGGCAAGAACTCCTGACCCTTCTGATCTCTTCTGCTTAAGTCTGAGGCCCAGGCCCAGCACTATAGGATGAGTAAACAGAAATGTTATTTGTGGACTTTGGCCTTATGGCATTTAGAGTCTGGTCAAGGGGACAAAAAAAAACTTAGATTTCCATGCAGAGCATCCACCACACTGTGCTCTATTGGATACCAGCCTCTGCCCTGTGACCCAGTGACCGTAAAGGAAAAAAATAAATGAAATACATTTAAAAAAATCAGAAGAAAATAATAAAAAAAGATGGCTCAGTGCCAAGTGAGTAGGACAACAGATGGCTTATTTGCTCTGTGACTCTGCTTCTCTCAGCTTCACTGTTTTCACAGGTAAAACGGATTTCACCAGGGCAATGGCTCCCTGGGTCATTAGAATATTACATAACACACTAGAGCATTTGGCAGCCGGGGAGTGTTCAATAAATGGTAGCCCTATAGATAGGCTCTCAAAAGAAGGCCAGGCCATTGGATAAGGTTAGGGAGGGCTTCCTGGAAAAGGTGGGCTTGGAACTGGACTTTGGAGCCTGGATACACTGTGGATAGATGCTAATAGTCTGCTGTGTAATCTTTGACAGCTGACTTCACTTCTCATAACCTCGGTTTTCTCTGTAAAATGTGGGTCCTGTTAGAACCCACTTCACAGGGCTACTGAGGGGGTTAATAAGGTGCTATATTAATAACGGAAACCACTGGGGTGCCTGGGTGACTCAGTGGGTTAAGCCTCTGCCTTCAGCACAGGTCATGATCTCAGGGTCCTGGGATCGAGCCCCACATTGGGCTCTCTGCTCGGCGGGGAGCCTGCTTCCCTCTCTCTCTCTGCCTGCCTTTCTGCCTGCTTGAGATCTGTCAAATAAATAAATAAAATCTTTAAAAAATAATAATAATGGAAACTACTGAATAGAGCCCCTCTCCAGCATGTGCTATTGTTGTTTCTTAATTTGGCAGGGGAACTAGCCTGGGTAAAGCCTGAAAGTGGGATGTGGAAAGGCCTAGCTGTTGCTTATTCCTTCTCTACGTCTTGATCAGCTCTCTCTGTTTCTTTCAACCCTTGCCCGCCTCTAATCTCTTACCCATGTAGCAACCAGTGATCTTTGTAAAACAGAAGTTAGATCCTGTCTTTCTTCAGTTCAAGACCCTCCAGTGACTCATCATTCGCAGCAATAAAAGTGGATACAGTGCAGAGACAGATGGAGGACAGTTCCCTAGAAATAAGTGCCCTAGGCTTATGCCTTCTCAGAAGCCGCCCGGCTCCCATGTCCCTGTGTGTGTGCATGTGTGCAGGCACAAGTGGATGACACAGTGATGATGCTGTGTACCCAGGACATTTCACAATACGGAAGGACATTGATCACTGCCTTGGGACTGTTGAAGGTCATCAGGGCTAAGAAAGCCGAGGGCACTCAGGAAGGCCTTCCTCCCCTCTGTATCTGAGTCATTTCCTGAAAAATATTGGTCATTCATTCATTTGTTCATTAACCAATATTAAGTGCCTGCCATGCATTAGGCACTGCACTATAGGTTGGGCATACAGTGTGAACTAACCAAAGCCCCTGTTTTCACTGTACAAGTGAGGGCAGAAGCAGGCCACGTAAAAAAAAAAAAAAAAAAAAAAAAAATTGGGTGGGTAAGCAAGGGCAGGAGCAAGAGACCAGTAAGAAGCTGGGCAGGTCGGGGCGCCTGGGTGGCTCAGTGGTTAAAGCCTCTGCCTTCGGCTCAAGTCATGATCCCAGGGTCCTGGGATCGAGCCTCACATCGGGCTCTCTGCTCAGCAGGGAGCCTGCTTCCTCCTTCTCCTCCTCCTCCTCTCTCTCTGCCTGCCTCTCTGCCTACTTGTGATCTGTCTGTCAAATAAATAAAAATCTTTAAGAACCTTGAAGTTCAAAAGAAAAAAAGAAGAAGAAGAAGCTGGGCGGGTGATAGTGCTAGTTTGTATCAGGGTGGAGGTGTGGCAGAAGTGGGGAGCAGTGGTCAGAGCTTCGATACAATTTAAAGGTTGGGCTAACTGGGTTTGCTGATGGCTAACTGGGTTTGCTGATGATTGGATAAGAGGTGTGAGACAGGAGTCCCCAGATTTTTGGCCTGAGCAACTGGAAGGAGCTTCCTTCCATTTAATGAGAATGGGAAGATGTCATGACCAGTAGTAGTTTCCTGAAAGGACTATGGAGTCAGATTGCCTGCATTCAAGTCCTAGTTTGGTTGCTGTTTGACTTACGGCAAGTGTTTGATTTCTCCAAACCTCAGTTTCCTCAAATGTAAACCTACTTTCTGGGCCACTGGCATTTAGGTGCTGTGAAAACTAAATGGGGCTGATTTTTCTGAAGGGCTTAGGACACTGCCTGGCATATACTACGTCCTCAGTAAGAGTTAGCTCTTATTGTTATTGTAGAAGGCAGGGAATCCCATGACCAAGCAGGGAGCAGGTCCCACCCCACCTCCACCACCCTCTCAAGGAGCCCACCCTCCAAGAGGCAGCTCAGACACCATCTGTCCAGCAGAGAAAAGCCACAGGGAGACAGCTTTCAGGGGGCATTAGATAGATGAGCCCTTCCCAAGAAACTTAATCTCATTCTCAGCAGGTGCTAATCCCAGCAGCCTCCCTTGGTATCTGAGCCTAGCCCACCCAGTTCCTTTTCCGTCCCCACCATGAGTCCCAGACCCTCTTCCCCCTCTCACCAGCTCCAGCTGTCACCAGCACACTTCCTTACCAGATGGAGAAGCTCCAAAAGGAGGAAGCTGCCATCTATCTATCTGACTGAGCGGAGTCCCTCCCATGTATCAGGTCACCAAGGGCTTCAGGTGCCACCTGTCCAGAGCCCCACCATCCCCCAGGTGCCAGTTCCTGGGCGTGGTGCTTGATCCAGGCAGATCCAGGCTGGAGCCAGCTGGAGCCTGGAGCCAGCTGGAGCCGGGGACTCCCTTTGTGCCCCAGCTGCTGCCTGCCCTCCCACCCAC
Organism: Lontra canadensis; assembly: GCF_010015895.1. Taxonomy (NCBI): domain Eukaryota; kingdom Metazoa; phylum Chordata; class Mammalia; order Carnivora; family Mustelidae; genus Lontra; species Lontra canadensis. The sequence continues at coordinate 3,676,854 of NW_022631010.1, forward strand.
AGGCAGAGAAACAGGCTTAACCCTTTGGATACCACACATGTAGCCAGAGTTAGTGGTTGCAGTTCGGACTCTGAGTATTGCAGTATCCCAGCACACTGTTTTTAAGAAAGTTATTATAAATACAACAATATGTAATGCATGTATAAAGTTTTAGGAATGGGAAAAATTATCACCTGTAAACTTACCACCCAGTTTAAGAAATCAAACATTTATGAATACCTTCAACTCCTGTGTGCCCCTGTCTAGTCACAGCCATCCCCCACCCATCCTCCTGAGATTTGTTTATTGTTCCCTTGCCTTTTAATTTATTTTTTATTTTTTTAAAAGATTTTCTTTATTCATTTAGAAAGAATCTCAAACTCACTCCCTGCTGAGCACAGAGCCCCATGCAGGGCTCAATCCTACAACCCTGAGATCATGACCTGGGCCGAAATCAAGAGTCAGATGCTCAACCTTCTGAGCCACCCAGGTGCCCCTCCCTTGCCTTTTAAAAATAGTAGTTTTCTGGGGCGCCTGGGTGACTCAGTTAGTTAAGCAGCTGCCTTTGGCTCAGGTCTTGATCTCAGGGTCCTGAGATCGAGCCCCACATTAAGTTCCTTCCTCAGCAGGGATCCTGCTTCTGCCTCTCCCTCTGCCTGCTGTTCACCTGCTTATAAGCTCGCTCGCTCTCTGTCAAATAAATAAAAAATAAAATTGTTGAAAAATAATAATAGTTATCCTATAAGTAAAGAGTATTCTCTGGGCTTTTCAGTTTCATTTAAGTATCACACTGTGTATTCATCTGTAATTTCCCTTTTTTTATTCATCAGTGTTAAGTGTATAGCTTTAGTTTGTTCATTTTCATATCCCCTTGTATGATTATGTCTCAGTTTATGCATCATTCCACTGTCAGTAGTTACTTGGGTTGTTCCCTTGTTTTTGCTTTTTTTTTATATATTTTTTTTTATCTGTCAGAGCACAAGCAGGGGGAACAACAGGCAGAGGGAGAAGCAGGCTCCCTGCTGAGCAGGAGCCCGATTCGGGCCTCAATCCCAGGATCCTGGGATCATGACCTGAGCCGAAGGCAGGCGCTTAACTGACTGAGCCGCCCAAGTGTCCCTGTTCTTGGCTATCCAGATGTAGTTTTGAACATTCTGTGTATGTCTCCTCCACATGCTCGTGTTCTCTAGCACAGTGGTTCAGAGCCTAGATTGCCTATCAGAATCACCTGGAGGGCTGGTTTTTCTGGTGTTTTTGTTTTTGTTTTTAAGTAATCTCTGTATCCAATATGGGGCTCAAACTTAAAACCCTGTGATCAAGAGTTGCATGCTCTACCAACTGAGCCAGCCGGGCGCCCAGTGAGAATCATTGCTGTAGGGTGTACACCCAGGAATGGAATTGCTTGATGGAAGGTAATGCCTGGATTGCTTTCCTGTGTGTTTTTAAGAGTTTACGCTGTCACCAGCTGCGTATGAGTTTCCATTGCTTTACATCTTTGATAATACTTGCTAAGGCCAGACTTTAAAATTTTTATAGAGCTGGTAGGTGTGAGATGGTGTCTTGTGGTTTTAATTTGCATTTCTCAGATTACAAATCGGGTGGAGAATCTTTCCTTACTTCTATTGACCATTCAGTGTTTTGTCTTTTGTAAAATACTTGTTCAGGTCATTGCTGTTTCTTTTGATTGGCTTTTTCTTAGGAATTTGTAGAAATTCTTTATATATTCTGAATACTGATCTTTTGTCTTCATGTGTTAACAAATACAGGCTCTCAGTTTATAGATTGTCTTTCCACTTTCTATATGTGTCTTTTCACGCCTAGATTTCTTAACTTATTCTAGTTAAGTGTTTTCTTCTATGATTTATACTTTTTTTTTTTTTTTAAGATTTTGTTTATTTATTTGATGGGCTGGGGAGCACAAGAAGGGGAAGGAGGGAGAGGGAGAAGCAGCTGGATGCAGGGCTCAATCCCAGGACCTAGGGGTCATGACCTGAGCCCAAGGCAGATGGAGGCTTAACCAAGCCACCCACCACTCCCTGATTTATACCTTTTATGTTTTGTTGACGAAATCTTCCCCGAACCTGTGGTCCTAAAGACATTTGCCTATATTTTCTTCAAAAAGTTTTTAAGATTTTACTTTTTACATTTAAATCCTTAATCTGGAATTGACTCATGTCACCTTACTGTTTTTGTTGGTGGGATACCTTTATTTCAGTAGGTTTTAAACATCTACAGACCTGAATTATTTATACCTTGGTTGCAGCTAGAGCTTATTATGTACACTGCATTAAAATTTCATATTGAACAAAGGTGCCCTCTTTGGGAAAGAGTTGTGATCACATTTAAAGCCCTTCTAAGATTTTTTTAGATTTTTTTTTTTTCAGATTTTAGAAATGATCATGGTATTGTGGTTATTTTTCTTCTATTTAGTATTCCTTATTTTTAGATACATATACTGAACTATATCTGGAATTTGCTGCAAAATAATACAAGGTTGAGAGAGTGGGAACACATGAAATCAGATTGGTACTGAATTGATCATTGAAGCTGAATGATAGGTACATAATGGTTCGTTTTTATCATTCTACTTTTGTACATGTTAAGTATTCTTATAATAAGTGTAAAATATCCAGGGACTATTTCCAGAGTTACTTATGAGATAAAGCATCTTTTCTTTTTCTTTTAAGATTTATTTATTTATTTTGAAAAAGAGCAGAGCACACATGCATGGTGCTTGGGAGCCGGGGAAGGAGCAGAGGGAGAGGGAGAGAGAATCTGAGGCAGATTCCCCGCTCAGTGTAGAGCCCAACATGGGGCTCAGTCGCATGATCCTGAGATCAAGACCTGAGCCAAAACCAAGAGTCCAATGCTCAACCAACCGAGCTACCCAGGTGCCCTTAAAGCACCTTTTCTTATACTTTATTAGCCATTTGTATTTATTTCAGAGCCAGTGGTCTCTGTCTACTTCCAGGAGTCCCCAGTAGAGTGTTCTGAGCAGGCAAACAGGAGATTAATTGTTGAGGAAAACAGGAGGGGCTCAGGGGAGGAAAGATGGGATGTGCCATTATCATCAGGCAATAGCCAGGCCACCGCCACTCCTTCTAGGACTAAGTTCATTCCCACCTTTCCTTCCTCCCCCGCCCCCACCCCAGAACTATTAAGGATAATTTTTATTTTAACCAGAGCCGCCTTTCCCTGTTATTCTACCTGGACACCCTTAACCCAGAAGATAGTGGAGCCTCATTATGGATTCTGGTCTTCCCCCATCTTAACAGCATCCTGGGACAAAGGGTCAGAGATGATGGTAACCCTAGTGCAATTAATCACATGGTAGTGGTGTTATTTTGGCTTCACAGCATGCAAACACCAGAGTTGTCATTTTTCTTCTCACAGTGTAATAACTGGCCAGAGCATCAGTCTCTGGGGAGTCCCAAATGCTTCTCATGGGAGAGTCAAACTCCTTCTCTCTTGCTCTTAAATTTTGATATATTTTCTTAGAATTGGTAATATATTCATGTGGTTCAAAATTCAAAAGGTCTCTCTCCCACCTGTGTCTGCTAGCTACAGTTCCCTCCCTGGGAAAATAGCCTTGGTAGACACAAGCAAACACCTGTATGTTTCATCCAGTTTTTACACAGATAGTCATGTACTAATGCACACAGTTTGGTGCCTTGATTTTTCTCACTTGACAGTGTCTCAGATCATTCAGTATCAGTCCATCAAGAGGTTTCTCATGCTTTTTGATAGCTGCATATTATTCCATACATGGTACTGTCCTGTATTTAACCAGGTCCCATGGGTGGGCCCTTCTTTTGCAGTCTCTCGCAGTTATAATAGTGATAGTCAGTGAATAGCCCTGTCGTATTTGTCATTTGGCCCATGTGTGAGTACAGGGTGCTCGTGGGGGATAAATTCCTAGAAGTGGAATTTCAGGGCCAAAGGATGTGTGCACTTAATGATTTTGGTAGATATTGTTAACCTGGGCATGTGGCAGTGAGGCCACTTTACAGGAGCATCTTTTCTCTCTGTACCTCTTGCACTGGGGCTGAGTTTGATTCAAAACATTTATTGAGTGCCTTCCAGTGCCAAGCACTGGGTACAAAAGATAACACTTTCACGTATCAAGTAAAATTGTTACTGTATGTCAAGCAAGCACAAGCACGGTTATCTGGCAATACCACAAGGAACCCAACAAGGAAGGTTTTTAGATGAGAAAACTAAAGCTCAGAAAGGTTAAATAGTGTGCTGTGGCCACTGACCCAAACTAGTAAGTGGCAGAGCATTATTTAACTGCAGATTTGAATCCTCTTAACACCTGGGCTCTTAAAGGACACCCTTGAGGGGCGCCTGGGTGGCTCAGTGGGTTAAAGCCTCTGACTTCGGCTCAGGTCATGATCCCAGGGTCCTGGGATCGAGCCCCGAATCGGGCTCTCTGCTTGGTGGGGAGCCTGCTTCCTCTTCTCTCTCTGCCTGCTTCTCTGCCTACTTGTGACCTCCATCTCTCAAGTAAATAAAATCTTAAAAAAAAAAAGAAGAAGAAGAAGAAGACCCTTGACTGCCTCTCAGGAGAAATAGCATAGGGTCTCAGAGTCTAACACAGGTGAGGAATCAGGCTCAGAGAGAACTAACTGTCCAAAAGAACACACAGCCATAAAGTTCTGGAGTCCCCAGGGGAGACCCGCATATGTCCATTTAAGGCCTATGGTATGTACTCAGCTGCCTCCCTTCGATGGAAAGAATGTCCAGATCTCATTAGGATTCTGTTAAGAGAACTTTACTCATCCAGAGTTCCACTTGCTTTGCAGAGCCATAAGTCACTGGTTCTATGCTCACCTGTTAGAGGTGCACATAGACAAAACCCATCTAAGATAAATAATACTAATGACAGTATAGTTGCTGCGATTTGTTGAGTACCTACCATGTGTAAGATGCTTTGTAAAAGGCCAGGGAAACATACTGTTGTTCCCATTGTCCAGATTAAAAAAGTGGGAATAAAACAAGTTAAATGATAGTCCCAAGGTCAGATGCTAATAAGAACAGAATCCAAATCCAGTCTCTTAGGCTCACAAGCCCTCACTCACTCACTCACTCTGGTGTCCGTGGGTTTCCCTTGGCTCTCTCTGCCTCTTCTAATTGTCCATATTGTTTGGTGCCCTCTCCAGAAGGTGACTCTGGCTTCTCCAGTTCACACTGAAAGCTTTAGAGGAAACGGCCCTTTAGCTTCCATTTACTCCATATCGCCCACCCCTACCGCCAGTGCTTAGCACAAGGTAACCAAAGAGTAGGCTGCCATGTGATGCTTCAGGGTTGGTGATGGCCCCCACTGATACTACCTCAGAAAGGACTCATCTCCCAATTGTGTAACACGTGTTCTTTGAACACCTGTCATGTGCTCACTGCTTCAGTGAGAGAGGAGTATAAAGTACAGGCCTAGCTCTCAATAATTCAGATGATGAGACCACAAATACCAAAGTAAATGGAAAAAACTAAAAGGATCAGAAGAGTTCATAGGAGAGAGGATAAGTCTTCTGCCCATTTTATAAACATGGACTCTGAGACTCAGAGTTTGAGTGATTAGCCCAGAGTTGTATAGCAAATAAATGTCAGAACAAGGACTCTGAGCCCTAAACGGCCTCAGAGGGCAGAGCACTATGTGCTCTATGCCAGGTGACCTAGGGTCTCCAGGTAAAGGGAGTCTGGAAGGATGGGCCTCATATGGATAAGAAGGGAGGTCAAGATGTAGGATAAAAGGCTAAGATGTGGAGCTGTAATATTCCTAAAATACTATGGCTTGCACTTTAAGCTCCCCTTTTGAATGTGGGGAAACCCAGGCTTGGGTCATAAAGTAATAGCACAGGATCATTAAGGTTTGTCTAGTACTACTTTGTATCCACACGTTATCTCATTGAGCCTCCGACTATGCTAGGAAGCAGAGAGTCTTCTTACCATTGAGGGAACTGGGGTCTTCTAACTTTAAATCCCAAGCCCTTTCCACCATCCATGCCATCCTCCACATCTCTATATTGGGAGAACAGTCTCTGCAGATAGACCTGGGTTTGAACCCCCTACCTCCTCCATTTTGTGTCTCTGAGATCTTAAGGTTTGCAAAACTGGGGCTATTCCAAGTAAAGAACAAGCACTTTGGGAAGCAAGCATATGCTAAGGGATGAATGACATAAGGGAGACGTAATAACACCAGAGGTCCTGTGCTGCTTTTCTTCAGTGCACTTTCAAGTCCTTGGTTTACATAGGAAGAAAGTGAAGTGACTTGCCCAAGATCACATAGTAAGTTAATAAAAGGCAACCCTGCGATTATAACTTGAGTCTCTTGTCTCCTAAGAGAGGGTTTTCCTTACACAACACTGAACCCCTGAGAGGGCTCAGAACGAAGGCCTAGGAATAGGATCTCAGCCCTTTGGAGTCAGAGAGATCATCTGGTCCTTTGTCTATACTTGGCAGATGAGGAAAGTGAGGCCAAGGGTCCTCAGATGACATGTCTGCAGCCAAATGGAACCACCACAGAGTGAGAGTAAGAGTCATGTGTCCTGACTCCGAATACCCAGGGCCTTTTTATGCTGCCATGCAAAACTTCCCAATTGCTTATTTTCCGTGCAGATCTAAAAAGCCTCACTCTAGTGCCAATAATTTACAATTGGAACAACTGTTTAGTTTGGGGAGTTTTTTTCCCAAATAGAATCTCGTATTCTCTCTCTCCTTCTCTTTTTTTTCCTCAAATCTTAGGGCAATATACTAGAAGAGGAGGGGGAAGAAGCTTCAGTGGAAGACCTTGGTAGAAAAAAGATAAACATTTGATAGTCTCTGAAATCTAAAGAGGCCCTCAGAGCCAGAAAATAATTTAGAAGCCAGCCATCTCCTCTCTCCCAGCCCGCTCACTATTTGTCCTGCCCTGCTCACAGCCGGCCTTCAGAAGGCCCACCTTCCCTGGCAGCTGCAGCCGGTGAACACCAACGGAAATCCCTGGTATTTTTCTTTGCATGCAACCAACCGTGGAGATGTAGGTCAGGCATTGCTGGCCTGGCAGTTACAACAGCAGTAGCTTTACGCCCTGCACCTGCAGCCATGTTTGCTAAGCCCCATGAGAATAGGAAAAGGATGTTCCCCTCCAAACAGGGATTGAATCCTCAAGGGCCCATGTGGGTGGAGCTGGCTGGACTTCAGTGGGTACTGAAGAAGACCATCTGGAATGTGGGGACTAGGAGGGTAGCTCTCTGTCTCTTCCGCCTAAACGTCTGCTGTCAGCTGTGACTAGTGGCACGATTGGCAGTGTCTCTGCTCCACTCAGCTTAGAGTCATCATCACTGACAGAGGAGGGTGGGAAGGTCCCATCCAACCCCCTGAGCTCAGCTGGGCCTCAGTCCTGCACCTGAACCCCCATGCCTGTCTGGTGTTTACGGGATTGAAGCTGCTACCCTTTGGGACCCAGCCTGTTTTCATTTCTGCTCTCAGCTGTCTGGTCTCCATGGACCTCACCTACAGGTTTGTGCGTGCCCGTCCCCCACAGTGCAGCCCCATGAGACTCCTCCAGCCTGGCAGACTCCTCTTTGGCCTTTGTTCTCTCCAACAGAACCTCCAGTTCTATGCCTGGCCCGGAGAAGAGCTTTCCTGGCCTCTCTCTCAGGCTCTGTTGGTTCAACCTACTGTACCCTTCCCAAGAACTTAGTCACTTTGTGTACGCTTTGGGGGAAGGGGGCTGTGGTTTCAAGACACTGAGGGGTTACTTGCGTGGCTACTCTGGACTGACCTCCAGCTGGCTGGCTGCTTCTGTCCTGAGCTTTTTCCTTCCCTGGACCTCATGTGTCTCTTTTGTAAAAGTGTTGGGACCAAGATCAAAACATGTACCATTGACCTTCAAGGTAACTTATAGGTGATATGCAAACAGACATTTTTCTTTTTTCTTTTTTTTATTTTTTTATTCACATATAATACTTTATTTGCCCCAGGAGTACAGGTCTGTGAATCGTCAGGCTTACACGCTTCACAGCAGTCACCATAGCACATAACCCTCCCCAATGTCCATAACCCAACCACCCTCTCCCTACCCACCTCCCCCCAGCAACCCTCAGTTTGTTTTGTGAGATTAAGAGTCTCTTATGGTTTGTCTCCCTCCTGATCCCATCTTGTTTCATTTTTTCCTTCCCTACCCCCGAAACCCCCCACGTTGCTTCTCAGATTCCTCATATCAGGGAGATCATATGATAACTGCAAATAGACATTTTTCTAATAGTCAGTGTTTTTATTTTATGTTGATTTCCATATGTGGCAAATGATACTGGTGTTCTAGTTACAGTGGCAATAACATATGTTGCCTTTTCATTTCATTTATTCATTTAGCAAATATTTACTAAGTATCTTACTCCATGCCATGCACCATTCTAGCTACTGTGAATATCTGCCTTCCTGAAGTTTATAGTCTAAAAAGATTGAGTGGTCATGGGGAATGGACAGTGGCGAGGCACCATTTGGGGGCGGGGGCGGTGTGTGTTTCATTTCTTTTTTCTTTTCTTTTTTATTTATTTTTAGAGATTTTATTTATTTGTCAGAGAGAACACGAGCACGGGGAGCAGCAGGCAGAGGGAGAAGCAGGCTCTCCACCAAGCAAGGAACCTGATGCAGGACTTGATCCCAGGACCCCGGGATCATGACTTGAGCAGAGGGAAGATGCTCAACTGACTAAAGCCACCCAGGCGTCCCTTTTGTTTCTTGTTTTAAATAAAGAGTGATTGGGAGGGGCTTTCCTGAGGAGGAGGCACGTGTGCAGAGATCTACATGATCTGAGGGAATAAACCATGTTATCAGTCTGCGGTAAGAATATTCCAGACAGAGGGAACAACTACAGAGGCCCCAAGCTAAGAAGGATGAGCTTGGCAAGTTTGAGGAAGAGCAGAGGAGGTGAGTGTGGCTAGAACAGAGTGAACAGAGGAGAACGTGGTAGAAGGTGAAGGTTTATGTGAGCCATGGTGGGACGCTGCCTCCTCCTTGGGGTGAAATGGGAGGGCAGTGGAGTATTTTGATTAGACAGAATGTGGCTGCTCTGGTGAAGGACCATAGTGGGAGGTGAGAAGCTGGGAGGCCAGGAAGGAGGTTGTTGTAACAATGTGGGCAGAAGATGGCATTGGCTTGAACCAAATGTCTGTGGTGGAGGTGGTGAGAAGTGGTGAGATTCTGGATAAACTCAAAGGAATTTGCTAACAGACCAGAACCAGGAAGGATTTAGCGATGACTCCAAGGTGTTCCAGGCTTCAGCACCTGAAAGGGTGAAACTACCACCATTTGCTAAAAGGGGGAAAGATTGCAATGGCACCCGGCTGGCTCAGTCAGTGCAGCATGAAGCTTTGATCTCAGGGTTGTGAGTTTGAGCCCCACATTGGGTGTAGAAATTTAAAATAAAAATTTAATAAATAATAAATAAAAGGGAAAAGATTACAGAAAAGGTTCTTTTGGGAGTGGAGACAGGGGGTTGAGAATTTTCAGTACATTTATTTACATATTTTTAATTGAATCAATTGGTAGGAAAATGTTAATAAGAACAGTGATGTATGGATAAGGCCAAAACCGTGATGGCTGAAATTGTGGAGAGAGTGGACCAGATGTGTCAGTGCTTCCTTTCAGCCCTAAAAGGCTGCTTTGGTGATTGCAGACTGGGCAGTCATCTGTTCATGAAGCATGGGAACTGGAGCCTCAGCGTACAATGTGATCAATGCAGAAGGAATGAGAGGAGATGAATCCCTTGGGTCAGGCTTACCCCTTGGAACGACTTGGGAAGCTCTTGCACACATCCTGGCCTGCAGGCACTGCCTCATTCACTCCCTCACCCACTGGGCACCTTCTGCCTTGTAGGCCCTGGACACGGCATAGCTCTGATGCCCCTGATCTCTTAACATAAAGCAAAGTAGCTTTACCTCCATCCCCACCCAGGCCTGGCAGCCCCTGCCCTTCCTTTGTTTCTGGGCAGCCCCTGCCTTCCTCCTCTCCTTGCCATCCACCCTTTAGGGCCTGGAGAGCAAATGGCTTTGCTTCCATGGGAGAAATGATTTTTGTCTCTCTTCATCCTGAAGAGTTCCCATAGTTATCAATATGGAAAAAAAAAGAAATTCCTTAGAGGCCTTTTGCCTTGCCTTTGGTAGGTGAGAAACAAGGTCAGAGAATCTAGCAATTCTCCTAGCCCACAACCAGTCCATCAGCAGATCCTTTCAGCTCTACTTCTTTCTTTTTTATTCTTTCTTTTTTTAAAGTAAGCTATATACCCAAGTGGGGCTTGAACTCATGACCTTGAGATCAAGAACCATATGCTCTACCAACCTCAGCTCTTTTTTTTTTTTAAGATTTTATTTATTCATTCATTTATTTATTTGAGAGCATGAGCAGGGGAGAGAGAGAGAGAACATGAAGTAGGAAAAGGGAGAGGGAGAAGCAGACTCCCTGCCGAGCAGGGAGCCTGATGCTGGGCTCAATTCTAGAGCCCTGAGATCATGACCTGAGCCAAAGGCAGGTGCTTAACCAGCTGAGCCACCTAGGCACCCCTCTACTTTTAAAAATAAATACTGAATCTGACTGCTTCTCATCAGTTTCCCTGGCACCATCCTGGCTAAATTGCTATCATATTTTTCTTGGATGACTATATCACCTTCTCACAGACTTCTTGCTTCCACCCTTGACCCTGGAGGTCTCCACCCAGCAGCCAGAGGAAACCTGTTAAAACCAAAGTGGGACGCCTTGGTGGCTCAGTCGGTTAAGCATCTGCCTTGGGTTCAGGTCATGATCCCAGAGTTCTAGTCCCACATGCGGCACCTTGCTTGGCAGGGAGTCTGCTTCTGCCTTTGCCTGCTGCTCCCCCTGCTCATGCTCACTCTCTCTCTCTGACAAATAAAATCTTTAAAAAAAAAACAACGTTAGAGCATGTCGCCTGTTGTGTTCCCATGTCATTCAAAGGACAAAACTAAGTTCTTAAATGGCATTCAGGGCCCTGCATAGTCCCTTCGCTACTGCCAGATCGCATTGCCACCATTCGCTTCACTGTAGTCACACTGGCATTCCTGGAGGGCCTGTGTTCCTGCCTTGGGGCCTTTGCAGTTGTTCTTCCCACTGCTTTTCCTCAGATCATTGTGAGCCTGTACACTCACTTCATTCAGGGCTCTGATAGGATGTCACCTCCTCAAGAAGCTTTCCCTGACTAGAGTTATAATCCTCCCCTCTTCCATGTTTCTGTCTAACCCTTTTCTCTCATTTATTTTTCTTTTTAGCACGTATCACCATCTGACACATTTATTGCCTATCTCCTCCCATTAAATTATAAACTCTGCAGGTGGGAAATTTCATCTTAGTCACTGCTTTATCCCCAGTACTTAGCATAGTGCCTGGCATTTAGTGGGTACTTTAAAGACTCATGGAATGAATGAGTGCCCTGAGCTAGCAGGGCAGATTGTCTGGTCCTTCCTGCAACCTCACAGCTCAGCCCACAAAGGGGTCCTGATCTGTCTTAGAAAACTCAGATAAGAGCTCCACCAGAGCTGCTTGACATCACTTTCATTTCCAAGATAATGGCAGATAAAGGGAGAGACTGGCCCTACAGAGGCTGGGTTGGGGGCAGCTCTGAGCAGCCACAGCACACCTCTCCCTTTCCCACCCACAAAGCACCCAGGGACCCAGGGAGCATGCCTCTTCTCTTCCCTGTCCTCAGAATTATCTCTGACTTCAGGGCCCCAAAATAGCAGATCCTCATGAAATAGTGGGCAGGTGCAAGGATGAAAGGGGGAAGGATAGAAGAGCTTTGGTAACACCGCTCTGCATCTGTCCTATTGCACTGGCAAATTCAACGCGTTCTGGGGTCAGACCCCTTCACTCAGTAGCTGGTCATCTTAGGCAAAATCTCATCACCTTTCTGAGTCTTAGCTTCCTAGTTAGTAAAATGGGGACAACGGTTACTTGTAAGGTTTTGAGAATTCAAGCAGGAGCTTGGTAGGTATTAGCTGTGTTACGTGTTTGTTTGTAGCTGTAAAAATTGAGATGCGCCATTGGAACCACAAATGAGGCCACTCAGCCTTTATTGAGTTCTGTGAACCATTTACTTCTTGCTGCCAAGCCTGTGACTGTAAGCACAGTGCTCTTGCTTTATTTATTTATTTGGGGGGGGGCTAAGATTTTATTTATTTATTTACTTATGTGAGAAAAAGAATGTGCACGTGGTGGCTGCGGGTGGGATGGGGGTGTGGCGGGTGGGATGGGGGTGTGGCGGAGGGAGAGGGAGAGAGTCTGAAGCAGACTCCCTGCTGAGCACAGAGCCTGATGCAGGCTCCAACTCCTGACTCTGAGGTCACGACCAGAGCCAAAATCGAGAGTCCAGAGCTCAACCGACTGAGCCACCCATGTGCCCCATGGTGCTGTCACTTTACAGCCAGGAATTCTGGCCTGGGGAGGTAAAGAAAGGGTCTTGCCCAGGTCCGTCAAATAGGCAGTCATAGAGCTGAGGCCAAAGCCCATCCTCCAGGAGGCAGAAGGCCTTGCAGAGGAGTCTCTTTCCCTCCTGTGGGTCTCAGTTTCCCATCTGTTTAGGGAAGGAGTTGAGCTAGGTAGAACCACAGGATCATGACCCATGAATTCTTGAGTGATCCAAATGTCGCATCAGGTGGGACAGCAAGTTGCTTTGGGGCCTCCTGGTGGTGATCTTTTGCAGTTAGGGGTGCTCTGGGTATTGACTGAACAGCAGACCTCCTGCTGGCCCCCACCCCTGCATCACCCTGCTGCAGATAGTCCGGCTGGCTCTAGCACCATCTCGGGCATCTTGCTATTCTGTACCTTGAGGCGACTGATGGACTTGGGTGGGGATGAACTGAGAAGACTAGAAGGAACCAGAATGGAGGAAATGCAACCCAGCAGGAACCTTCAGTTCTGAGTTCTTGGTTACTGGGGGTGTGTGTGTGCGCGCACATTCATATGTATAGAGGGGAGGGAAGGGTGTTACAGGGATTTGCTCCCTTCCTCAAATCCTCCAGAACTGTTGCCTTCTGCTGTGGAATTCCAAACATTTCCGATCAGATAAAGGTGGCTGAAAATACCCGGGACTTGTTTGAACTAGTTGGAGGTGGTGCTGGGGTGAAGAGGTTGAGGCCTCAGGGGATCTGGCCTCTCTGAGGAGCTTGCCCTGGGTCACAGATGTACCCATTGCTCTTTCCCTTAGAATCCTACAGGTTTGAGGGCAAGACTTAGCAGGCCTCGAGGCGGAGAAGGATCACACTCCTGTTATGGCAACACATCCTTCACTCCACAGTGTTGCCTCTCACGGTCCGCGCTACCTGCCGGGTCTGCTGGATACCCTTCAGAGACAGAGCTGGGTAGTCGCTCAGCCGCCCGCGTGTGAGCCACTTAACATCCTCTTCGTGCCGCAGCACTAGTAGGAGTGCTTAGGATGATCCCCTTCATTTTACAGCTGGGGGAAGTCCCAGACTTTCCTCTTATCCCAGGTAGGAAAACAGACTCAACATAAGCAAGCCAGTGATAGTGCTGGGACACGAAACCACATCTGCTGACTCTCTGCCTAGTGTTCCCTTTTTAACAGCATGCAGCATCGTTCACAGCACCAGATGAGGTGGTGGGGATAGTTTTGGGTGGAAATGAGAAGCACATGGCTCCTTTGGATCATGGAGTACTTGGAGGCGTAGACCCCAGAAGGAAACAGATTTAGGAAGAGGGTTGGCCCTAGAGACCAAGTCCCTATTCTTTGTAGGTTGCTGACCCCAGTGCCTTCTGCCTGTTGCCTCAGCATAATGCAGAAGATGCCTTTTCCAGAACCTTTCCATAAACTTCTGTCCCCCTCCCTGAACCTGGAAGAACTTGGTATCTGGGGAGTCCTGGTCACCCTTCCCAATCACCTGGTATCTTGGGGCCGCCCCCTAGTTTTGCCAGGCAGTGAGGATGGGGATGAAGAGAGAGGGAACTGGCCTTTTTTCCCTACCCTTCTCGCTATCTGCATAGTCAGCTATCCTCATCAGCACCTTCTCTGGGCCCAGCACTGGGCTAGGCCTGAGAGACAGAGCTCATGGTCAAAAATGAACAGCTCAAAGCAAAATAAGTCCGAGAAAAATACCATATGATTTCACTCATGTATGGAATTTAAGAAACAAATGATCATAGAGGAAAGAGAGAGAGGCAAACCAAGAAACATACAGAGAACTGAAGGTTGGGTGGGGGGTGGAACAGGAGACTTGTTAAGGAGTACACTTGTCATGAGGAGCACAGGGTGATATATGGAAGTGCTGAAACCCTATATTGTACACCTGAAACTAATATTACATTGTATGTTAACCAGAATGTAAACAAAAACACTTAAAAAATGAACAGCTCAACAAACTGGCAAGAGAGCTCAAGGAGCCCGGGAGGCGGAAAGCAGGAGTCCTCCTTGAAGAATGACCTGGAGGTGAAGACTTTTTTTTTTTTTTTTTTTAAAGATTTCATCTATATATTTGTCAGAGAGAGAGAGGGAGAGAGAGCGAGCACAGGCAGAGGGAGAAGCAGGCTCCCCGACGAGCAAGGAGCCCGACGCGGGACTCGATCCCAGGACGCCGGGACCATGACCTGAGCCGAAGGCAGCTGCCCAACCAACTGAGCCACCCAGGTGTCCCAAGACTTAAGAGATAAATAGGAGAGACCTTGGCAGAGAGATCAGCATGGCCTAAGGTCCTGAGGCTGAAGAGAACATGATACATGAGGAATGAAGCAGTCTGGCCCTAGACAAAGCTGAGGAAATCCTGCAGGGTCTTATAGACCCTGGAGAAAGCTCTTAAGATGAAATTTGGGCCCTGGTCTAATAATAAGAACAGTAATAATAGCCAACATTTATTCAGAGTCTGCTCTGTGCCCTGCAGAGTTGTAAGAGCCTATCGTGTATTACTGTTGAATCCTCATGGTGTTCTTGTGAAATAAGCACATCTTTAATCTCCATTTTATAGATGATGTCCAAACCAACACATTGTAAGTCTCGTTGCAAGACTTACTGGGTATCTGCCTACTCTTTGCTCTGGCAGCCCAGCTCAGTAGAGAAATAGAAGTTAATTTGTCACCAGCCTTGGCTTTATCCAGGTAGCCCTGGCACTTTACCAGTGAGGAAGTTCTGCTGGGAGAGGAGCACAACCTGGTCCAGGTGTAGAGGAAGGCCGGCAAAGCTTCCTCTGACTTCTTGAGCAGCCCTTGGGACAGAGTTGGAGGAAAGCGGCAGAGAAAGAGGACCAAACTTGATGCCAGCCAGTGGGGGGAGGTAGAGTGAAAGAGGCCAATGTTTTCTCAGAGAGCTGTCCACGATTGAAGTGCTTTGCAAGTGTGCAAGCAGAGATGCCCTAGAGATGACTGTGAACTCCCATGAGTATGGACCATCTGGAGTGAAACAGAACTACTACATGACCTTGGCACTCCACCTTTCCGAACCCTGTCTAGGAAATGAGGATGTTAGGAATGAGCTTGTGCATCACGTGGGAAGTTGGATGATTATGTTATAAGATCACTTTGTCTCTCTGACTCTTCTTAAGTGTGAGCCTTGGTCCTCACCCAGGACACTGGGAGAAGAATGAAAGGCCGTGGCCATCTACTCATGAGTAAATACAGCATCATCAGGGGTGAGAGGAGAGAGTTGAGATGCGGGAGACCTCGGAATCCCAGAGAATGCATGCATATGAGCATGTAGCTGCCTCCCAGGAGCCATTAAGTGCTGTGCTCTGGAGCCAGACTGCCACATACAAATCCCAGCTCTGCCATTTATGAACTATAATGACCTTGGGAGGGTCCCTTGACCTCTCTGCCCATGTTTCCTCATCTGAAACATGGAAAATAACAACACTTCGTGGGTTATCCCATGGATTAAGTAAATTCGTATCTAGAACTAAGCTCTTAGCACCATGCCTGGTTCATGGTAAGTGCTCAGTAAATATCAGTCATCACTCCCAGGGAAAGAGGTTGTGCATCCCTACATAAGCATCTGTGCCCCCCAGTAAATGCTTTTCTGAATTGTCTCTCTCTGCCCGTAATACTGGCACCCTGGCTCTGAGCTGAGGAGGTGGAGAGCCCACACGTACTGCTGGGCCTGATAGCTTTCTCAATTCCCCAGCGGAGGTGTTATCTCCTCCCGGCACAACCACTTCCTTTTCTGAGAAATGAGCACATCTGTCAGGCTTAGCTTCTGAGAACTAATGGTGAGGGAGGAGGCGGGGGGAGGAGAAGCTAGCAGCTGACAGGGGCAGAGTTGGAAAATGATTAACTTGAAGTTTGCTGTGAGGATGTCTCCAAATATTCCCTAAAGCCCAAATGGCTTGAGCCCCACCCCCACCCCCATGACACCCACTTCAGCCAGTAACACGGAGGTCACCCTGCTTTACTAAGTGCTTTCATCTCCTGATCTTACCACCACTGCCTTGGGGGGTCAGTAGGAGAAACTGAGGCTCCAAAGTCGAGAGGCTTGCTGTGGTGCCCACAGCCGGGCTAGATGGACTGGCGTTGCCCTAGCACAGTGTGGTCACCCATCTCTGCCTCTGCTCTAACTGGGCTGTCTCTCTAAATTGCCCACATCCAAATCCGCCACCACCCCCGGTGGAGGAGAGAGGGCTGTGTTCTTTCACATTGCTGAGGCCAACAGCTCCCCCCGGGAAAGCCAAGGGAAGTGGATTCCAACCACAAACCTCACTTCTTCCGAGAGTCTCCACCTGCACCTCCCTGCCAAGAGAGTGATAAGGCCTCTCCACTTGCCCCATCCCCCCTTCCTGCCATATCCCAGGGATCTCCTAACAAGGCCTCATTTATCTATCCAGCAGGCATATATCAGCCTCTCCCTCAGGGAAACTGAGGCTAGCAGCAGAAAGTGACTCTGCAAGTGACTCATGGCCTGCCCGTGGGCCATGACAAGGTCAAGGCAAGGTACAGAGCTGATGTACAACGCTGGCACTTTCCCCGGGCTGCAAGGAGCCCCTTCCTCTTCTCCACCTACCTCTTTCCCAAAATAACCAAGCAGGAAGGAAGTGGTGGGCCTGGGCCATCCAGAGTCACCCTAGAGGAAGGAAGGGCCCGTCTGGCACAAGCACTTGTTCCCCCCACTGAAGCCAGGACGGAAGGGTTTCACTTTCCCTCCTGGTCTTCGTCACATCCTTTTCCTGTGGCACCCAGTTCCTCTCAGCTGGCTGGGGGCCAGAACTCATTCATTCAGCTAGTGGCCTCGGGCAACCTTCCCCCTCCTAGAGGAACTCAGGCTGTAGCCCTGGCCGGGAATATGGGGTTCGCTGCTGCATATACTGGACTTTGCAGCTGACTTCCCTACATACTCTCTTTGAGCAGGTCTCTTGGTATCTCTGAGCGTCAGTTTTTACCCGGGTGTTGTAGGCTGGGGTCCTCCAGTATAAGAAGTGCATGCACCTGGCCCACCATGGGGCCTTGAAAAGTATCGTCCTTTTGAAAGTGAACACAGTCCTTTTTGGAGGTTGGAAGCCGACACTGGAGCCAGACTGCTGGTGCAGGCAACCCTGTAACTGTGTGACCTCAGGCAAGTCACAGATGATCTGAGGGCTGCAGGTCCATGATGGGTTAACAGCAGTGCCCACTGCCCAGCAGTGCGAGACACTTCAATGAACTGATCTTCCGAAAGGGCTGAGAAGAAGAGTGCTTTCCTTGCAGGGTAAGTGCTCAGGAAGCATCTGCTGCCACTGCCACTGTGTAGGTTAGGTTCTCTGTGGGTAGGGACAGCAGGGACTGAGATGGCAGGATCAGACATCAGAATGAGCAAGAGGTCAGAACTCAGACAAATCCCAGTCCTACCATTTCCTAGATAGAGGGTGGGTGACCTCGGAAACGTCCATCTTCACATCTGTAGAACAAGGCCACTGATAAATGTTAGGGGGTTAAATGAAAATAGTCCTTCATTTAAACGTTCATCTAAAACAGATTCATTTAGGGGCGCCTGGGTGGCTCAGTTGGTTGATCGTCTGACTCTTGATTTCAGTTCAGGTCAGGATCTCAGGGTTGTGAGATGGAGCTCCGCAGCCCAGCATCGGGCTCTGTGCTCAGCAGGGACTGGGCTTGAAATTCTCTCCCTCTGCACCGCCACCCCTTCCCCCACTCCCACTCTATTTGTGTGCACTAGCATGCTCTCTCAAGTAAATAAATTTCCACAAAAAAAATTTTAGGGGTGCCTGGGTGGCTCAGTTGGTTAGGCGACTGCCTTCGGCTCAGGTCATGATCCTGGAATCCCGAGATCAAGTCCTACATTGGGCTCCCTGCTCTGCTTCTCCCTCTTCCCTTCACCCCACTCTGCTCTCTCTTCCTCTCTCTCTCTAGTAAATAAATAAAATATTTAAATAAATAAATTATAAAAAATAAAATAGATTTATTTAGGGGGTACCTGGCTGGCTCAGTCTGTAGAGCATGCGACTCTTGATCTTGGGGCTGTGAGTTCAGGCCCCATGTTGGGCATAGAGCTTACTTAAAAATTACAGGGGCACCTGGCTGGCTCAGTAGGTGGAACGTGTGACTCCTGACTTCAAGGTTGTGAGTTCGAGTTCCATGTCGGGTGTGAGATTACTTAAAAATAAAATCCTTTTTAAAAGTTATAAAATAGATTCATTAAGAATGGCACCTGCTATGCTCCAGGTACAGCATCAGGTTCTAGAGATACAAGGGGCAAAACCAGACACAGTCTAGTGGGGGAGATAGGACAAAAAAATCACTCAAATGAATGTGGTTATACATGGAATCGGGGACTATGGCCTAGTCAAGGTAAAGTGCTTTAGCTCAGTGCTCAGCACAACTAAAGCATTCAAGTGTGTAATGAAGGTTAGTTGCCATAATAGCACTTGTTATTATATTATTATTTAGCAAGTGAGGATACTGGGCTGCTCAAGGTCACATTAGGAAGCAGCATGGAAACCGAGGTGAGAGAGAAGGGTGGGCATCAGAGGACTGATCAGACTCAAGTAAGCACTGTGCTTCAGCCCCTGGCAGGTGGGGGGGGGGGCTGCCTTAGGGGAATTGTTGTGGCCTGCATTCTTCAGTTGGCCTCTGGGCAGAGATCTAACTGTAGTCCGCCTGTGCCTGTCTGGATGGGCCTGGCTTTAGACATGGGTCAGACTTGGTCCCTGCCTACACTGAGCCCCCAGACCGAGGAGGGGAAACCGACACACCAATTGGCCTCAGTTCAGGGACACTCTGCCTCCCACTCTCACCTCAGGGCCTTTGTACTTGTTGCTACTGCGAAACATGCTCTTTTTTACCCAAGATTTTTGATCCTCCCTTAGCCACTGCCACCTTGACTTTCAGCTCTCACTCCGCTCAAACCTCACTTCCCTGGAGAGACCTTTTCGGACCACTCCTCCCGTATCAGTCCGTCGGAGGTGTTCTCTATCACCTCCCGGTGACTTACGATCTTCAAACCCCATCATCTCTGAAATTGTCTTGTTCCGTATTCTCTCTGCTTCCCACTAGGACAGTGTTTCTCAACCTGGTTTTCTTATCCCCACCCCACCCCCAGGGCATCTTTTTCTACATTCTTGTCCTAATTGCCTTCCCATGACACTTGAATACCACAGCTGTACTCTGTATCTCTTTATGTGCTGTGGCCCCATGGAACACCGCAAGCCACTGTAGTGTCCAGGAATTTTTTGCTTTGCCCCACTGGAGGAGATCGCCCTCCGTGGAGAGCGTGCAGACTGGAGCGTAGCTCTGAAAAAGCAAATCTTTTTCTTTTTTTTTTTAAGATTTTATTTATTTGACAGAGATCACAAGTAGGCGGAGAGGCTGGCAGAGAGAGAGGAGGAAGCAGGCTCCGCACTGAGCAGAGAGCCCGATGCGGGACTCGATCCCAGGACGCTGAGATCATGACCTGAGTCGAAGGCAGCGGCTTAACCCGCTGAGCCACCCAGGCGCCCCTGAAAAAGCAAATCTTGTTCGTCTTGTTCACTGCTGTGTCTTCAGTGCTGGGCTCGGAGCAGGGTTTGCACTCCAGAAATATTTATGGTGTGAGTGAGAGTCCAAAACCCTGCAAGCACAAAGGAGACACTCATTGTAGAGTCTCATAAGCTGAGGAGGGGTTGGTACCGAGGAAGATGATGTGGGGAGGGTGACCAGTTACAGGACACACAGGGGTGAGGAACACTTTGGAGTATGTCATGTCAGTCCGTTCCGTGTATGTGGCCAGGACTCTTTGTTGGAGGCAGGACCTTGAGAGTGGTCCCACCCTAGGTTTTTCGTGGGGACCCTGGTTCTTGGCTCCCCCCGCCCCACCCTGAGGGGCCCTTATGTCAAGTCAGAAGGCAGTTCCGAGTCCAAGCTCAACCACAGTTCAGCTGTGTGAAACTATAGAATAGACAGGTGGGTTGGCCTTAATAACTTGTGGGGTCTGCCTGACTGGGGGTCCCTGATCCTGCCATGGAGGTCATTAGCCATTGTTTCCAGTGGCCCTGAAAACCCCTGCATGGATCATCCCATGTCAGCAGTCACAGCCTCAGCCTAGGTCTCCTGAAAGCCTCTCTCACATCAGAGACTTTCCTGCAACCCACCCTTAGGATCTCACCCCCCTGCCCACCATGCCAGCTCTGACTGAAACTAGTGGGAACCATTGAAGAGCACTGGGGCTTATCTCTGCTTTTCCAGAACCGGGCTGCCCTGTAATGCTGTTTATTTATCCAGGGCAACTGCCCACTGAGAAAATGGCTGTGTTTGTTTCCAAGTGTGTCGTGTGAACCTTGAGCTAAATATACCCACACCACTGGGTCCCCAGCACCCGCCCCGGAATAACACACCCCATTTTGCTCATGTTCTGTCTGCAAAAGTAGTCCCCAGAATCCACAGCCTCTGGAAACTGTACTCCCCTCTTCCCCAGGAGGAGGAGCTCCTGAAGAGGAGATGAAGTTTGTCCTGGCCAGGAATGCTGGGCAGGTCAGAGTCTTGTTCTCTATGACACCGAATTGAGAATGTTCCCTCCACCCTGGAATGACTGTTCCTGGACAGTGAGTGCTTTGTGCCCTTGCAGGGACAGGGCCTGTTTACTCCAACCCAGCCCCAGAGAGGAAAGTTTCCTGTGGCTGCCAGCTCTCTACTTTAGGAAAGTTCCCATCGAGGGAGCCAGGCCTCTCCCACTTTGGCTGCAACCCCAGTGTCCCTGGTTTCTTGTGAGACATTGGGCCCCTTGGGATAGCCAGGTCTTTCTGGCCTTGGTCTCACTTCTCCCATGCTCCCAGTAGTCCAGGACTTGCCCCCATTATGGATCCATCTTTTTTGTTATTCCATTTGGGCCTACTTTACTTAGGACCAGAAAAAATTGTAACTCTTAGAAGAATTTTCTTACGGTGTCCGCCAGCACCCAGGCTAGCCAGGATGAAGGGGGAAAGATAGGGAATCTTATCCACACCAGCGGCACCTGGGCAGCAACAAGCCCAAAGAGTTAGGTGGCCGGCTGCTGCCACACCCCTGCCCTTTTCTCCCTAGACCCAAGGCTCCCTCTCATCCCCACCCCACATCCCTCTACCTAGAATCCATTTTATTTTTCTTAAGATTATTTTTATTTATTTGACAGAGAGAGACACAGCAAGAGAGGGAACACATGCAGGGGCAGAGGGAGGGGGGGAAGCAGGCTCCCCACTGAAAAGGGAGCCCGATGCGGGTCTCATCCCAGGATCCTGGGATCATGACCTGAGCCGAAGGGAGACGCTTAACTTAACGACTGAGCCACCCAGGTGTCCCCCTAGAATCCATTTTAGCCCTTTTGACAGGACAGATCATCCCAGCCCCACCACATAGGGAAGTGTCCTGCTATAGCATACATCCTTTGGAACAGAGCAGCCCTGGGTTCTGATCCCAGCTCTGCTGCCTATTAGCTGGGGGACTGGTCTTCCCTATGCAGTGTGACAGTGGGGCTCAGATCTACCTGGTGAAGGTGATGGGTAACTGCCTGGCACTTGGCAGACTTGCAGTACCTTCACTCGACTCGTATGTTTGTTGAGCACCAGCATGTGCCAGACACTGTTCCAAGCACGGAGCATACAGAGACAAGACAGGATCTCTGCGCTTGTCAAGCCACGCCTAGTGCAGGAGACAAAACAAAAACAAAGTGTCGAATGTGGTTATAAAAAGTGCTGGGAAGAAAAATAAAGCAAGGTAGAGAGAGATGAGGATGGGTATCATTTTAGAAGAGGTGACCAAAGCAGGCCTCCCGCGGAGATGACATTTGAGCAGATTCAGGAGCGAAATGGGGGAGAGTGAGTGAAGCAGGTGGTGATCTGGGGTCAAGTGCACCAGGGAGCAAGAACAGCGAGCTCCTGAGCAGATGTTCGAGGAAAAGCAAGGAGGCCGGTGTGATGAGTGTGCAGTGGGGAAGGAGGGGACAGGTCCCTCTTGACCTCGCTGGCCATGGTCAGGAATGGGGACTTCATTCAACGTGTGGTGGGAAGCCTGGGGAAGGCTGAGAGCGTGGGATGAGATGGGAAGGAGAGATGTGGTCGGAATGGAGGGGCTTTTTCTGGTGTTTCTTTCCACAATACCTGGTAAACATTCTGGTAAGGGCTCTAGCTTACTGCTGCTGCCTCCCTAATGGCTTAATAAATATTGCGGAGTGTTTGAGTCATCGTGGCCGTTCAGTGCGCATGGCATTCTGCTAGGTACCAGGGATGTGAGCAGAAATGACACCGGCTTTCTAAGTGCAAGGCAAAGCTGTTGGAGGACTTTTAAGCCCAGGCGTGCCGTGGTCTGATCTATGGACTTTAAAAATCCTCCATGTGGAGCGTGAACTGAGTGGGTTAATAAGACCAAAAGCAGGGCCAGGCAGGTCTCACAGTGAGCAGACTGGCCTCGTGGAACTTGGAAACAACTGGAGATGGCAGGTGTTGTCTGAGGGAACAGGCACCCCTCAGCCAGTTGGGACCAGGTGGAAATGAGGACGCATGGGCTCTGTGTTCATTCATCTGTGATCCATTCACACTCTAGACACACACGCTCCCTAGGCCCAGGGGTTCCTGGTCTGTAAATGGGGAGAGACGGCCTGCACTGCAGCATTGTTGGGAGAACTAAAGGACAAATGGGGTGTGAAGCTTACCCATTAAAGGGTGCCGCAGCCCTCCTCTCCCTGCCCCACAGGCTGGCTCCTCCCTAGGCTGCGTAGTTTAAGCTGCAGCCCCACCTTCCCCATATCATGTGCTTCGCTCCTGACTGTCCTCAGGGCTGAGGGCTGTTGCTCACCACCTTCTGGGCCCCAAGTCACACCTGGGTGGAGGGGGTGGGGGGGGCAGGGACTTGGCCTCACAAACCCCATCCCATCCCAGTCCTGCATCAGAATAGCTGTCCCTCTACTCTGCCCTCTCTGTGTACCCATCAACCGGCCCTCCATTCTTCAGGGGGAGAAGGAGCCGCAGGCCAGTAGTGTCCAGACCTGGCCTGCCCTTGAATCGTTGGGAATTTAGCCCTGTCCCCTCTCCCTCCCTGCCTCAGTCCCATCACAGGAAGGCTAAGGCTTAATGGTTCTACACTATGCACAGACTCAATTCCGTGCTCTCGGCTTCCAGACCACACATGGGTCAGCTCTCGCTAACCTAACCTCCTGTCGCTTCCCTTCCCCAGCCTCTTTCCCACTGCAGGTTCTCCAGTAGCACTTTTTAGCTTGCTCACCTTGGACAAAGCCCTTCCCAGCTTTGCACCGTTACCTCAGCAATAATGCACATTGACCGTCCCCAGGAGGGTGGCGGGAACGAGGGTGGCCTTGAACCCTTTATCAGAGTGGGCATAGATGGCTTTAGTTTTTCAGATTACCACTGCAGGGACACTTGGGTGGCTCTATTGGTTAAGCCTCTGCCTTCAACTCAGGTCATGATCCCAGGGTCCTGGGTCCCTGCTGGGCAGAGAAGCCTGCTTCTCCCACTCCCCCTGTCTCTCTCACTGTCTCTCTCTCTCTCAAATAAATAAAATCAATCTTTTTTTTTTTAATTTTTATTAACATAAAATGTATTATTTGGGGGCGCCTGGGTGGCTCAGTGGGTTAAGGCCTCTGCCTTCGGCTCAGTTCATGATCCCAGGATCCTGGGATCGAGCCCCGCATCGGGCTCTCTGCTCAGCGGGGAGCCTGCTTCCTCCTCTTTCTCTGCCTGCTTCTCTGCCTACTTGTGATCTCTGTCAAATAAATAAAAAAATAAAAATCTTTAAAAAAAAAAAAAAAGTATTATTTGACTCAAGGGTATAGGTCTGTGAATCACCTAAAATCAGTCTTTAAATAAATAAATAAAAATAAAAATCTTCAAATCACCATTGCATGCAGGTGGCCGGGCCCCTTCTCCCAACCACCCACATTACTGACAAGAGGACTCAAACAGCACCCTCCTTTCTCTTCTCTCCACTGCAGGACACTTTCGTGGAACTCTATGGGAACAATGCAGCAGCTGAGAGCCGGAAGGGCCAGGAGCGCTTCAACCGCTGGTTCCTGACAGGCATGACTGTGGCTGGCGTGGTTCTGCTGGGCTCACTCTTCAGTCGGAAATGACCAGACACTGACCACCCACTTACCCTCCCACCCTTGTCCTGCCCCCACCACATCCCTTTGTCCAGCCACCATTGCCACCAGGAGAACCACTACATGCCATCTATGGCCACCTACCCATAACAGGGTTGGGCCTAGACCTGGTCCCCTGCAGTTAGTTTTCTAGAATCTACCATGCTTCTGTGAGAGCTGCCTTCCCTACACGTCAGTTCTCCTGGCCTCAGAACCCACAAGATTTCCCCAAAATCTGCCCCATCGAAGCTGGCAGGTGTGGGGGTGTTTGTAGCTGGGAGCTGGGGGGCCCTGCCTGATTGGTGGAAGCCCCCGACCCCTTAGCCTCCCTAAGAATTCTTTCCTGCCAGGGAGCTGGTGAGTTTTCTGACCTTTTTCCCCAGAAGGAGAGACTAGATTGCCTTCGTTTTGATGTTTGTGGCCTCAGAATTGATCATTCCCTTCCCCTCCCAGGACCTAGGCACCCCTCCCTTTTATCCCCACTTTCCCAAGAGCCACTTAGGGGCCACTTCTGACTAATTAGGGATTCAAGCTGCTTGGAATAAAGAAATAAGGACCAGGACCCCCTCCCCACCTCTGGCCTGGCCAGAGTCCCTGACCCCAACCCCCATGTCCTCCAGAAGCCTCTGGCTAGAGGCCAGCCCCACCCGGGAAGGAGGGTGCTATAGCTGCAGGAAGTGCCCCATGCCAAAGCTGGGGTGGCCCTTGCAGTTTAGCACCACCCCACTTCCTTTCCCTTTCCCCTTCCTTGGCTCCCATGACCGTGACTGAGGGACCAACTGGGCCCAAGGCAGGTGCCTCAGAGCTGTTGATGGCCTCAGCTGCCTCACTTCCTGCAAGAAGATCAGCCTGTGGCATCTTTGCCTTGGGCTGTCACCCATGGAGTCTAGGGATTTGGGGGGCCTTGGCCCAGAGGTGAAGGGGAGCTACAGGGAGCAGCTGCGGAAGCCCTAGAGTCTTCCCTACCTCAGGCAGGAAGGGCAGGAGGGAGACCCTGATGCACAGGATGAAGGTGAGGGTGGCAGGAGGGGCCAGTCCTACCTGGCCGGATGTGTGCTCCACCCCCATTCAGCCTGGGCTGCAGGGCTGCCAAGGTCAGAGTGCCTGGCCCGGTGTCCTTCAGGCCTCCCTCTCCTCTACTCCACCCATGGCCGCCTGTCTCATCCCTGGGGGTCCCGGCCTACCCCTGGCCATCCGGGCTCTCTGCTGTACATATTTGAGACTAGTTTTTATTCCTTGTGAAGATGATATACTATTTTTGTTAAGCGTGTCTGTATTTATGTGTGAGGAGCTGCTGGCTTGCTGTGCGTGTGCACGTGGAGAGCTGGTGCCCGGAGACTGAACGGCCCGATGCTCCCTCCCCTGCCCTGGTCTGGGGAAGCCAGCTGGGGGTCCTGGCTCCTGAGGGGCACCTGTCCCCCCCAGCCCCCACCCCACACTTGTTCCAGCTCTTTGAAATAGTCTGTGTGAAGGTGAAAGTGCAGTTCGGTAATAAACTGTGTTGACTCAGTGAGCAAAGGGCCTGGGCTCTTGTGTGCCCCGGGCTGGGGAAGGAGGGGCTGTGCGGCCGGCTGCACGTGCTGCGGGGGAGCTGGGCACCACTGCTGGCTCTGCTGCCCTCAGGAGAGGCCTTGGACAAGTCCCTTCTTCAGTCTGGGCCTGAAGTTCTCCCACCTGCTCACTGATGGGGTATTTTTGAGCACCTGCTGTGTGCTGAGCACTGGGGCGTGTGTGAACAGGATGGACACAGCCCCTGCCCTTCGGAACTGACATTCTGGGGGAACAGCCCCTTGGCAAGTGTTTACTGAGCCCTGCTCTGCCCAGGCACACTCCTAGGGACTGGTGACCCTGCAGTGAACAAAGCTCTTCTTTATGGAACTCCCATTCTTGGGGAGACACACAAATACAAGGATGGGTCTAGCCGTTGGAGGGCAAAGGTGGAAGCCGGGTGACCATGAGGAAAGAATGGCAAGACTGACGGAGGACTTAGTGGGAAGGAGGTAGGAAGGAGTCAGACTTGAGGTAACTTTTTTTTTTTTTTAAAGATGTATTTATGGGGGCACCTGGGTGGCTCAGTCCATTAAGCATCTACCTTCAGCTCAGATCATGACCCCAGGGTCCTAGGATCGAGCCCTGCATTGGGCTCCCTGCTCAGCAGGAGAGTCTGCTTCTCCTTCCTTCTGCCCCTTGTCCCCACTCATGCTCTTTCTGTCTCTCTCACTCACTGTCTCTCTCAAATAAATAAATAAAAATCTTAAAAATTTAAAAAAAGATTGATTTAAGAGCGAGCATGAGCAGGACGGGCAGAGGGAGAGAGAATCTCAAGCAGACTCCACACTGAACGGGGAGCCTGACGCGGGGCTCCATCTCATGACTCTAGTCTTAACCTGAGTTGAAACCAAGAGTCACCACTCCACCGATTGTGCCACCTGGGCACCTCCAGACTTGAGGTAAATCCCACAAGATTTACTGATGGATTAGAGGTAGTTGAAGAAAGAAAGAGGAATCAAAGGTGATTGGAGTTTTGGGGATGTGACACCATTATAATTAGAAAGGTGTAACACGTGTCTGAGGCCAGTACAACCCAAAAGGCTCATAGTGAATGCCCAACAGTATTTAACAGGGGAACCTGAGCTTGTCTAGGCTCCCTAGAAAAAGTGGTGAGTTAGGGCGGGAAGAGTGTATGAGTTAACTAAAAGAAAGGGGTAAGGCAGAAGAGTGGTTCAGGTCAAGAAGCAGCAAGTGCACAGAATGAGTAAGAGTGTTCTTCAGGCAGAAGGAAAGGATAGCTGGTGTGTGGAGTTGAGAAGAGGCTCCTGGGTCAAGACTGTGCCAGAGAGGTGGGGTGAGGGGAGTGAACTTGATCCTGAGGCCAGTGAGAGCCAAAGGGAAGTTGTAAGTCAGGGAGTGATATACCCCGTTAGAGCCCCCAAAACAGAAACACCCTATGTGGAGAAGGTCTAGAAGGGAGCCCAGTGGAAACCTGGAGACCAGTGAAGAAGCCATGGTTTGATTAAGGCTCTGGTTCTCAGGGTGGGCAGGGCCAGGTGTATTTCCTAGGTACCATTCCTGGGCTTTTGACTTTGGGTAAGTTACCTACCCTCTCTATGCTCCCACTTTATCCTCTCTAAATGGGATTAATGGCAGTACCCATCTCACACGATTGTGGTCAAGACTAAAATAACGCAACAGAGCTTGGCAGGGGACTGCATGGGGAGGCGCAGCAGCGATAACTCCATGCAGCGGGTGGTCCCGGAGTGGTCTGGGAAAAAGATCGAGGATTTCGGGGGCGGGGTTGGAGGCGGGGGCCTGCTTCGGATGCTCCGCCCCGCCCGCTTTCAGGAGCGGGCTTGGCTGCCCTCTGGTGGCCGAGGGGGTGGGTGTGGGGGGGGGTGAGACCTGAAGCCACGCCTACTGCAGCTGCCCTTCCGCGGCGCCCCAGACCCCTCTCTCCAGCCGGCCAGATTTCTCTGGTGTCTCCTCCGTCCTGGTCGCCAGAGGGATCTCTACACCCCACTCTTGGGGTACCGTATTCAGAGCTTCACAGGGCTTTCCTAGGACTCAAGGTCATCCTCCGTAGTTCAACACCAAAGTCTCCAGTACTGCTTTCCCCCCCACCCCTACCCCCACAATGAGTCCCTTGCGCCTGCCCTTTTATCTTAGGCACTCAGGCCCCCTCTTCAGATTTTTGAGCCTCTGGAAACATCTTTTCACATACAGGCAAATACATAGATACAAATATATTTTGATCCTCACGCACCACCACCCCCCGCCTTTTTTTACACAAATGATAGCAGATACACACTGCTTTGCCTTTTCCCCCAAATAAGGTATCTTACAGAAGTTTCCATATTCATACATGAATCCCTGTGTACTCATCCTGCAGCTTCAAGTTATCAACCCTCATGACAGCTTCATTATTTTTTCTAGCTGTGTAGTGTTTTACCCAGACCTCAAACTCGGTGATTTCCAACCTTGTACATGCCATAGCACATGCATAAAATACTAGAATTGCACACTGAGGGAAAGTTGGGAGGGGTTTCAGACTGTGGGTCCTAAAGGAAAGTCCATTTCATTTCTATATACTATTTTTATGAGGAGGAAAATGAAATATATTTCATAGAAGTATTAACTTAGATTGAAACAATGAATACATTATTTATTTTATATTAACTTTTATAATCAAAATGGTTCACACAATTCCTGATCAAGGCTTATTAATAATGATCTCTGATTCAAATTCTTGGTAGTCAGCATCAACAAGAGACTTCATAGCCCCAAGTAGGTGATAAAAATTTTAACCATCCAAAACTTGAAATTATATTTGAATGTTGCACAGTTCTTCCCATTACTTAATTGACAAGTATAATGCTGTATTCAAGTGAATTTCAAATCAAAATGAACTTTTTCATTTCAGGTATTTTAAATTAATGATAAGTTCCAGAACACAGGAAATGATATAAAGCTTCAAATCCCTTTTTTTTTTTTTTTTTGGAGAAAATTATAACTGTTACTAAACCTGGGCAAGGCCAAATAGCGCACAGAGAGGAAAGGAGGAAGAGAAAGAGTACGAAAGGAGGGAAAGAAGAAAGGGACAGACTGTGTACTGAGACCATTTAAATTTCATAAGAATTCACAAGGCTTTTTACATGAAATTATTTAAGCTAATCATGCGTGAACCTACTGAAATGAGGTGGTTTAAATAATTTAGGAGGTAATTAATACTAAATATGACCAGAATTCTAACATTAGTACATGGACATTTATTAAAAAATCAAATAAGACATAAATTTATTGAGATCATATTTGTCAATCTTAAAGTTCGAGGAAGTCCTCCTTTTTTTATGTAAGCTCCACACCCAGTGCGAGGCTTGAACTCATGACCCTGAGATCAAGAGTTGCATGCCCTACCCACAGCCAGCCAGGTGCTAAGGAAGTCACTCTTAAAACACTGTAGTACCAAGGGCACCTGGCTGGCTGTCAGTAGAACATGAGATTTGATCTTGGGGTTGTGAGTTTCGGCCCCACTTTGGGTGTAGAGAATACTTAAATAAAGAGGAATATGAACAATGTAGTGGCTAGCCAACAAGATAGTTTGTAAATTTGTTGCTGAGCAGGGAAATGACCAGTCCCCACATCAGGAAGGCTTGGCTCAAATTGCAGTGCTGCTGTGAAAAACAGTGCCCCCACCCCCTGCCAAAAAAAAAAAAACAAAACAAAAAAACCTGTTCCCTGTCCTATTGCCTTGTAAAAATAATAGCAATAAATGAAAATAATGATAAAGGCTTTATTTGCGAACCATTTATGTGGCGGGCATCTCTCTGCAGCTGTTGGCCATCCCTTTTAGGCACATCAGTCTCACCTGGGCTTCATGCCAAGCTCGTTGGGCACCTGGAAAACAAACTCCTCCATGGTTCCACAGACTTTGTGGAGGGTCCTTGTGGAGCTGGCTGGCCACGTGCTTTGTGGCTGACCCCTGCAGTAGATGTCCAGGAAGAGCCCAACCTTGGCCATGGTCCACTCTATCCTGGTGGACCAATGAGGGCCAGAGGGGAGAGAGGCTGTGTAGTGGTTGGGAGCAGGGCTCCAAAACTATACTTCCTGGGATAGCTGGATGCCCTTGGACAAGTGTCTTGACATCTCTATGCCAGAGTTTCTTCACCTGTAAAATGGAGATGATAGTAATGAGTGGCTATGCAGATTAAATGCAGGTTTTATGTTTAAGTGCTTAAGAATGACATCGGCCCCATAAATGTGTTATTAGGCTATGCTGTCAGACCATTCCCACACCCACCACCACTGCTCTTCAGACCCCTGAGGGGACTAGTCTTGGGGCTCTGACTGCCCCAAGCTCTGCGTCTTATTGCAGATCCCCTGAAAGCAAAGTCTGAAAGTAAGGATTCAGGTTTAAGTAGTTTAAGTGGGAAGGACAGGAAGCCAAGACAGGGCGCAATGACGCATGGCCACCTCAGACAACGGGGCTCCTTCCAAGGGGATCCTTTGAAAGACCTGTGGAATATTCTAGGGACAAGACCTTTGAGGTATTTCTCCACCAATTCCCATCTCTCTTTGCTTGAGGGCTACTCCTGTGTGATTTCTCCTAAGCATTTGGCTCGTCCTGCCTGCCCCATGCTTGCACCGAGCACAAAGGAGCCTATAGTCTCAAAGACAAGGTGACTGTTTCTTTGAATGAGAACCGTCACCAAAGTTGCACAGGCCTGAGGATGGGCTGAGGGCTCGTGGCTGGGGCAGCAACACATCTGCCACAACTTGTGAAGCTGTGTAGCAAGTACGCCGGCTGGGACACTCGCCTTGAGGGAGGGACAATTTCCTAGTTCCTTCTCTAATCCAGACAGTACTGCAATCAACAACCTGGCGTGTCCATCCTTTTGCACACATACGTGTATACCCATGGGCTGTTCATAGAAGCAGAATTGCTGAGCCAAAAGATCTGTGCTTTTGTTGTGTCGATGGAGACAGCCGAAGCTGTCATCCCACGGAACTGCTTGTCTCCTGCACCCTCGCCAGCATCCCTGTTCACACTCTTTGATCTTTGTCAGTCTGGCGGATGAAAAAATAGTATCCCATGCTTTAAAATTTAATTTGCAAAACTCTAATTGAGGTTGGCATCTTTTAATAATATAAAAGCCATCTGTATCCCTGATCAGTTAATGAATCCGCACAAGGGCCGACAAAGGCTGCAAATGGCGGGCAAAAACGCTCAGCATCGTGAGCCTCCTGGCCGAGGAACACAGCACACCTGGGATATATTCGTGTCCAAAAGTCAGATCTAAATGTAACCAAAGCCTCTAAATGTAACCAGCATAGATGGAAAATGCAGGGGATGGAGGGGCACAATAAGTTACATAGGAATGTAATCAGTAAAATGCAGACCGGGTTGGGGGGGTTGCTGGTCAAGTGACCCTACTTCTCTACTCACTCTTCCAAGAAGATAGAGCAGATCTTTCTTTTCTTTGTCCTGCTAACTAAAAACCCTGGACACTGTATATCAAACAAGCATAAGAGGGGCACCTGGGTGGCTGAGTTGGTTAAGCGGCTGCCTTCGGCTCAGGTCATTATCCCAGGGTCCCGGGATCGAGCCCCGCATCAGACTCCCTGCTTAGCAGAGAGCCTGCTTCTCTCACTCTGCCTGCTGCTCTGCTTGCTTGTGCTCTCTCTCTATCTCTCTGTCAAATAAATAAATAAAATCTTAAAAAAAAAAAAAGTGTCAGAAAACTCTGAAAGGTGATGAGAAGGCGAACCAGCCAGGGACCTCAGGTCCCCAGGAATGACACGGTGTCGAGTTCCGTGGGTTTTCTTTTCGCCTCAGAGATCCCAGACTTGGAGCCAAAGAAGCCGGAGCTGGCTACCCAAAAAAGCCAGTGGGTACAGAAAAGATAAAACAGCCCCCAAAACCTGCTTTTTCTAGTCAAAGGATTAGGAAAGAAACAAGCCAGCAGGACAGAACTTTTAGACAGCTCCAAGCTCTACTCCAGCCAAACACCACTGCAAAAACTGTGGCCCTCCCTATGCACATCAGCAAAGGCCAAGCGGGGATTTGGTGACTTCCATCTACCTTCATGAGTCAGGGTGCCCCGACACCCCCACCATTGTGGGAGATGAGGCCCAGGGAGCCAGGACTTTCATGTCTGCTGGCCAGTAAGGAGCCCGCTCTTGCACAATGTTGACCAAGGCCACACTGGGAGCCCACAACTCCACACCCCACCTGGCAGCAATGAAAGTGGGTAAAGGGGTGTAAAGAGGGTAAGGTTTCTACACTTCATGAAAATCGGGAAATGGTGGTTCCGGCAGACTGTGGTAAGGTACGTGCACATAACATAATACCAACAGCAACCACTAAAAAGCTATGCAAAAAGACACTCAAAAACACTATGGATAAAAAAAAAATGGAATTGTAAAAAAATGTCCACATTCTTCCACAAAAAGCCAGAAAAATAAAACAGGAAATAAATAACAGAGAGAACACACGGAGGTGGGGGGAGGGAAGATATGTCTTAGCACAGCTGTAATTATTTCAAGTGTGATGGTCTAAATACACCAATGAAAAGATACTGGGAAAGGGGCACCTGGCTGGCTCAGTCTGCAGAGCACGCGACTCCTGATACTGGGTTGCGAGTTCAAGCCCCGTGTTAGGTATAGAGCTTACTTAAAAAATAAAAATGGGGCGCCTGGGTGGCTCAGTGGGTTAAAGCCTCTGCCTTCGGCTCGGGTCATGATCCCAGGATCCTCGGATGGAGCCCCACATCGGGCTCTCTGCTCAGCGGGGAGCCTGCTTCCTCCTCTCTCTCTACCTACTTGTGATCTCTGTCAAATAAATAAATAAAATCTTTTTTAAAAAATTAAAAAAATATATATTGGCGGAGTGAATTTTAAAAACCAACTATGTGCTACCTATAAGAAACACTTCAAATATAGAAGCAGCTGGGGGAAGAAGGATAGAAAAGATACATTATGCAAGCAGCATAAACTGATCTGTCTAAAGAGAGAAACGGACAAATCCACGATTAATAATACACTTCTCTCAACCACTGAGGTAACAACTAGACAGAAAATCACCAACAATGCAGAAGAACTCAATAGCACCATCAGACAGTGGAAACCAGTGGACATTTATAGAATGCTGAATTCAACAGCAGCAGGATATACAGTCCCTCCAAGTGCCCACTGACTATATCCCAATACAGACCATGTTCTGGGCCATAAAACACACCTCGACAAATGAAAAAGCATTTGAAATCACACAGTGTGTTCTCAGGGAAATCAAACTAGAAATCAACAAGAGAAAGATAATCTGAAACTCTCCGAGCACTGGGAAACTAAACAACACTTTTTAAAAATGATTCACGGGTCAAAGAGGAAAACTCTAGGGAAATAAAAATATATATATTTCATTGAATGAGATGAAGACACAACATGTCAAAATTTGCAGGACACAGTGAGGGCAGTGCTGAGAGGTAAGTGTGTGTAATAAAAGCTCACACAAGAAAAAAAGAAGTCTCAATTCAATAATCTAAGCTCAGGAAACTAGGAAAAGAAGACTGAAGTAAACTCCAAGCAGACGGAAGGAAATAATAAGGAAAAGAGTGGACGGAAATCAGAGAAATTTGAAGACATATAAAGAAATAAAGAACTCTGATAAAGGTAACTACATAGAAAAATATAAAATTGTATATTGGGGTTGTAACTCTGTTTCCTACATGATTGACTGACTGATTGATTTGAAAGCCAGATATAGGGAGAGGGAGGGGGAGGGAGAGGGAGAGGTGGGGGGAGAGAGAGAGAGACTGACTAATGAACAGGAAGAAGGGAGAGAAGCAGACTCCCCACTGAGCCTGATCTGGACCTGAGCTGAACCCAGACACTTGGCCATGGAGACACCCAGGCGTCCCTCCTACATGATTTAAAATACAAAAGCATTAAAGGGTCACCTGGCCGGCTCTGTTGGAGGAGCATGTGACTCTTGATCTCAGGGTCAGGGGTTTGAGCCCCCCATTGGATGCAGAGATTACTTAAATATTTTTTAACTGCAAATGCATAAAAAAATTAGAAATCTGTGTTAATAGACACATAATGTATAAAGATACAATTTGTGACAAAATTTTGCTATAGAAAGGAGGAGGGTGGAGCCATATAGGAGCAGTTTTTATGTTGCTCAACTTAAATTGCTATCGATGCAAGATTATTGTCAATTTAAAATGTTAATTGTGGGACACCTGGGTAGCTCACTTGGTTAATTGTCTGCCTTTGGCTCAGGTCCTGTATTGGAGTCCTGCATTGGGCTCCCTGCTCAATGGGGAGTCTGCTTCTCCCTCTGCCTCTGCTGCTATCCCTCTTGTGTGCTCGCGCGCGCTCTCTCTAGCAAATAAATAAATAATTTTTAAAAGATGTTAATTGTAATCCCCATGGTGACATGATACTTATGAAAATATCTTGGGAGCTCCTGAGTGGCTCAGTGGGTTGAGCCTCCGCCTTCTGCTAGGGTCATGATCTCAGGATCCTGGGATTGAGCCCCACAATGGGCTCTCTGCTCAGCGGGGAGCCTGCTTCCCCCTCTCTCTCTGCCTGCCTCTCTGCCTGCTTGTGATCTCTCTCTCTCTGTCAAATAAATGGATAAAATCTTAAAAAAAAATCTTAAAAATACACACAAAAGGAAATGAGAAAAAATCAAGAATTTAAGCATCGCTATAAACCAACTAGCCCCAGGCGCCTAGGTGGCTCGGTAGGTTAAGCCTCTGACTTTGGCTCAGGTCATGATCCTAAGGTCCTGGCATCGAGCCCCACATTGGGCTCCCAGCTCAGTGGGGAGCCTGCTTCTCCCTCTCCCTCTGCCATTCCCCCGGCTTGTGCTCTCTGGCTCTCTCTATCTCTCTGTCAAACAAATAAATAAACATCTTAAATACAAACCAGAAACCCAGCTAGCCCTACCAGACATCTATAGGATACCGCACCCAATAAAAGCAGGATACACATTCTTTGGTGCACATGAAATGTTCTCCAGGATACCTGTGTGTTAAACCACAAAAAAAAAAAAAAAAAAAAAAAAAAGCCTCAACAAATTTATTTCATTTATTTATTTTTAAATAGAATCCACACCCAATGTGGGGCTTGAAGTCATGACCCTGAAATCATGAGTTACAGGCTCTTGGGACTGAGCCAACCGGGTGCTGCTCAGTGAACTTAAAAGATTGAAATCATATAATGTATCTTCTCCAACCACAGTGGAATGAAGCTAGAAATCGGTAACAGAAAACTGGGGAATTCACAAATATATGGAAATTTTTAAAACAAACTGTTAACCAATAAATCAAAGAAGATATCACAAAGGAAATTAGAAAAAACTTAGAGATAAATGAAAACACAAAACACCAAAACTTCTGGGATACAGTGAAAGCCGGGCTTAGAGGGAGCTACCACAATTCACCCAATGTAAAATAGGTTATTTGAATAACCCTGTAACAATCACGGATATTGATTCAGTAATTTAAATACCCACCCACCCTACCACCTGCAATGATTTCACCGAGAATTCATCCAAATGTGTAAAGAATGAACGCTATTTCTACACAATCTCTTCCAGAAAATAAAGAAAAAGGAAGGGAATTACACTGTTAGCAAAACCAAAGACGTAGATGATCCAACTGCAATCTTCAGCGTTAAGGTGGACCCTTGTTCTTGGGGTGCCTGGGAGGCTCAGTCGGCTAAGCATCTGACTGCTTGATTGTAGCTCGGGTCATGATCTCAGTTTCCTGATCTCAGGCTCCTGAAATCAAGCCCTTCAAGGAGCCCAGTGCAGAGCCGGCTTAAGATTCTGTCTCTCCCTCTGCCCTCCCCACTCTTAAAAATAGAAGAGGGGGCGGGGATCCTCATTCCAAAAAAATTCACATAAATATAACTTTTATGAGGCAACTAGAGAAATGTGCATACCTACTGGCTATTTGATATTAAGGAAATATTGTTAAAACTTGTATGTACATTAATAGTATCGGAGTTGTATACATTAAATAGTCCTTATTATTTAGAGACACGCACTGGAGGGGCCTCTGGGTGGCTCCGTGGCTTAAAGCCTCTGCCTTCGGCTCAGGTCATGATCCCAGAGTCTTGGGATCGAGCCCCACATTGGGTTCTCTGCTCGGCAGGGAGCCTACTTCCTCCTCTCTCTCTGCCTGCCTTTCTGCCTACTTGCGATCTCTGTCAAATAAATAAATAAATAAATTTTTTTTAAAGATTTTATTTATTTATTTGACAGACAGAGATCACAAGTAGGCAGAGAGAGAGAGGAAGGGAAGCAGGCTCCCTGCCGAGCAGAGAGCCCGACGCGGGGCTCGATCCCAGGATACTGGGATCATGAGCTGAGCTGACGGCAGCGGCTTTAACCCACTGAGCCACCCAGGCGCCCCAATAAATAAAATCTTAAAAAAAAAAAAAAAACTCCCTTTCCCTCTGGATCGTGGGTGTTCGTGCTTGCGTGCTCTCTCTCTCCTCCTCCTCCTCTAAATAAAACCAAAAACAAAACTTTAAAAAATTAATTAATTAAAATAAATTAAAAATAAATAATTCAGGGGTAGAGATGGGGCAGTGAGTCAGCCAAGAACAGATAAAACAGATAATTGTGGTAATTGTGGGTGTCAGGGAGGTACGTGGAGGTTGTTAGATTAGTCTTTCCTGTGTGTTTAAAATTTTCCATAAGAACTTTGGAGGACTCTTTCTTTCTTTCTCTCTCTTTCTTTCTCTCTCTCTCGCAGATTTTATTTATTCACTTGAGAGAGAGAGAGAGAGAGAACAAGCAGGGGGACAGGCAGAGGGCAAAGGAGAAGCAGACCGCCTCCTGCACCCCCAGCCCAGCCGAGAGCCCCATGTGGGGCTCGATCTCAGGATCCCAGGATCATGACCTGAGCCGAAGGCAGATCCTTAATCAACTGAGCCACCCAGGCGCCCCAGGACACTTTTCTTCTTCTGTAATCTTCCTGGTCATGACTTTTGCAACACTTTCTAGTGCATTTATCTTTTCCTTACTGATTTGTTAGACAGGTTGTTGGTTTTGTTGTTTTGGGTTTTTTTAGCATATTAAGGAAACTAGTCCTTTTTTGCCTTTTTACTTCCTTGTCTTTCCAGTTTCTTTCTCTCTCTCTCTCTCTCTTTTTTTTTTTTTTTTTACAGAGAATTTTACTATTACAGAACGTTTTGACCCAAATGTTTTCTCATGGATATGTTTATCCCAAGCCTATTTTGACTGTGAGCTTTAATCCAAATATTTTTATCAGAATTACTCTAATTCTTCTTTTCTTTTCTTTTCTTTTTTTTTCCTTAAGATTTTGTTTTTAGGAGTGCCTGGGTGGCTCAGTGGGTTAAAGCCTCTGCCTTCGGCTCAGGTCATCCCAGCATGCTGGGATCGAGCCCCACATCGGGCTCTCTGCTCCGCAGGGAGCCTGCTTCCTCCTCCTCTCTCTCTCTGACTGCCTCTTTGCCTACTTGTGATCTCTGTCTGTCAAATAAATAAAATCTTAAAAAAAAAAAAAAAAAGATTTTGTTTTTAGAGGCGCCTGGGTGGCTCACTTGGTTGAGCATCCGACTCTTGATTTCAGCTCAGGTCATGATCTCAGGGTTGTGAGATTGAGCCCTGAGCTCTGTGCTCAGTGGGGAATCTGGGGAATCTGCCTGGGATTCTCTGCCCCTCTGCTCCTCACTACACTCATGCACTCTCTCTATAAAATGAATAAATAAATCTTTAAAAAAAAAAAAGATTTTATTTTTAAGTAATCTCTACACCCTATCTGGGGCTTAAACTTACAACTCCAAGATCAAGAGTCACGTGCTCCACTGACTGAGCCAGGTGCCCCAGAATTACATGAATTTTAATACAGCAATAAAGTGCTTTTTTTTTTTTTTTTTCCCTAGAGAAAGCACTTTCTTGGGGCACCTGGGTGGCTCAGTGGGTTAAAGCTCTGCCTTTGGCTCAGGTCATGATCCTGGGGTCCTGGGATGGAGCCCCACATAGGGCTCTCTGCTCAGCGGGGAGCTTGTTTCCTTCTCTCTCTCTCTGCCTGCCTCTCTGCCTACTTGTGATCTCTGTCAGTCAAATAAATAAATAAAATCTTTTTTTTTAAAAAAAAAAGCACTTTCTTGAGCAAGCTGCATGAAGTCAATTTTATTCTTCTTCAGTCTATTGTTTTATAACGAAAGTTAAATTCTTTCTGATGTTTGCTATTATAAATTTAATTTTACAAAATTATTTCTTCATTGCAATCAACTTGGCTTCATGGAGTGAATGCCACCATGAGCGTGTGATTCTTCTCTCAGTCATGTTTATCCACATCTGATTTCTCCGGTTTTCTGCCATCGTGCATTATCGGCTGTTGTCCATTATTTCCATCTGGCCCGATTTTTCAGGTCGAACCGCATGATCTAAATGTCAAAATGTTATTGTCTGTTTGAATTGTAGTCAATATTCAATTAAACGTGGTCAGTTTTAGCCTCTACCGACATAATTTTATGTTGGTTGGTTGTTTTTTTTTTTTTTTAAGATTTTATTTATTTATTTATTTGACAGAGAGAGAACGCGCGCGCACAAGCAGGGACAGCAACAAGCAGGATGGGGAGAAGCAGACTCCCTGCTTAGCAGGGAGTCTGAGGCAGGGCTCAATCCCAGGACCCTGGGATCATGACCTGAGCCAAAGGCAGATGCTTAACGACTGAGCCACCCAGGATCCCCTGTGTTGATTATTTCTACCCCATCAGTGATGGGGTGTAGCATTCGCTCACAATTCTGCCTTTCCCCCCACTCCACATTCATCATGTGTACTCAGATGGAGGATATTTCTCTGCCCACTGATGTTGGGCTTGGCTGTGGGTGGGCAGACTGTATTTTCCAAAGACGGCCACAACAGCATCTCCCATCTCATATGCATCTTACATCTCTCATTGTGACCATCACTCCAGGAAATCTATGCCCTCTCCCTCTTGAACGTGGGAACTTGGTGAGTGCCTGGACCAACAGCATTCAGCAGAAGTGATGCTATGTGTCTTCTGAGGCTAGATCATGAAGATGCAGTACGCTTCCTTCTTGTTCTCTTGGAATTCTTACTCTTGGAACCCATCCTCCATGTTCCAAGGTAGTGCAAACTAGCCCACACAGAGAGACCACCTGCGGAAGCCACAAAATAAGGATGTCAGGTTGACAGCGCCAACTGAGCTGTCTGGCTCAGGTTAATGCTCAGCCAGCATCAACCACCAGAGTGAAAACACCTCCAGAAGATTCTGTCCACTGCCTTTTGAGTGTTTCCAGCTGAGACCTCAAACATTCTAGAACAGAAGCAAAGAGTAATTTGCACTGACTGGATTCCTGACCTACAGAATTGGTGAGCATAATACAAT
Source organism: Lontra canadensis (assembly GCF_010015895.1). Taxonomy (NCBI): domain Eukaryota; kingdom Metazoa; phylum Chordata; class Mammalia; order Carnivora; family Mustelidae; genus Lontra; species Lontra canadensis. The sequence goes on from NW_022631010.1 coordinate 3,716,239, forward strand.
GGCTGTTTTATGCCACTAAGTTTTGGGGTAGTTTGTAAGGTAGCACTAGTAACCGGAACACCATAGGACTTGCTTTGACCAGTGGAACGTGGTGCTGATTCTGTGTGTGCTAGATCTGAGCCCGGCCATTAAGAGCATCCTGGGTCTCTAGTCATCCCCCTGCCCCCTCAGGGGTCTTTGACTTCCGCCAAGCGGAGAAAATGCCATAGGTGCCTGATGCTCCCAGAACAAGGAGACAATGGAATAATTTTGAACCCAACTGTTACGGGCTGAGTCATGTCTCCTGCAAATCCATACACTTAAGACTTAAGTCCTAACCTCCAGAACCTCAGCATGTAGTGGTTTGGGGGGATAGGGTCTTTAAAGAGGCAACGAAAGGCCAACCCAATCGGACGGGCATGTTTATAAGCAGAGGAAATCTGAACGCCAAGAGACACCAGGGACGCGCATATGCACGGAGGAAAGTACCATGAGGATGTAGCAAGAATGTGGCTATTAGCAAGCCAAAGACAGACATCAGAAGCAACCAATCCTGCAAAACCTTGATCTTGGACTTCTAGCCTCCAGAACTGTGAGAAAATACATTTCTGTTGTTTAAGCCACTCAGCCAGTGGTATTTTGTTATGCCAGCCTGTGATAGTGTGATTTATAATAAGAAATACATAAATTTGGTCTTCCTCCGGTTTCTGGCACAGAGCTCTTAATACCCTTGGAATTTGCTAAGTAATCAGAGCAAGGAAGGAGACGCTTCTTATGTTAACAAGGTGACTTTTGGGCTCCACCTAAGGATTTCCCAGAGAACAAACCCTGCGGTTAGAGGGTTGAACTTTGAATCCCACAGCCGCACAACCACCCCTCCCCAAGTCCAGGAAGAGAGAGAGACTGGTGGTTGAATCATTCTGCAAAGGCCAATGATTTAATCAATCATGGTTCTGTAAGGAAGACTACATAAAACCCCCAAAGGACAGGTTTTTTGGAGAGTTCCTGGGTTGGTGAACACGTGGAGATGCAGGGAGAGCAGTGCCTGGAGGGGGCAGGGCAATTCTTTGGTTTTCCCCATGCCTTGCCCTCTGCATTTCTTCCATCTGGCTGTTCCTGAGTTCTATCCTTTTGTAAGAAACTGGTAATCCAGTGAATAATCCTGAGTTCTGAGAGCTGTGTTAGTAAACTAATCAAACCAAGGGAGCAGTTTGTGGAATCCTCTGATTTCTAGCCAGTCAGTCAGAAGCACAGGTAACTTGGGCTGGGGACTGGTGTGGTGTCTAAAAGTCAGGGGCAGGGCTTCTGGTAGGACGGAACCCTTAACCTGTGATGCTATTTCCGAATTGCATGTCGGAATTGAGTTGAATTTTCATACACCCAAGTGGTGTCGGGAGCTGAACATGAAACCCAACACAAGGTTTCCATCCTAAGACCCTGAGGTCATGACCTGAGCCAAACGCAAGAGTCAGACACTTAACCAACTGAGCCACCCAGGCACACCTTAATTCTGTCCCTTTATCCTGCTTTGTTTTGTTTCCTTACAGCACTCATTACATATTCGTTTTTCTGTCTCCCTCCATAAAAGAATGCCCCCTCTATGGGCCCAGAGACTTGGTCTTATTCACTGCTGCATCCCCATGACCTGGCATTGTAGTACCTGGCATACAGCAGGTGCTCAGTAAATATTTGTTAATAATTGAATAAGTCCGTCCCTTTGCTCAAGCCACTCCCTCCACCTGGAATACCTTCCCTTCTCCTTCCTCCCTTTCCTAATGCCGCAGATCCCTTAAGACTAAAACCTAGGGGCGCCTGGGTGGCTCAGTGGGTTAAGCCTCTGCCTCTGCCTCAGGTCATGATCCCTGGGTTCTGGGATCGAGCCCCGCATCGGGCTCTCCGCTCGGCGGGGAGCCTGCTTCCCCCTCTCTCTCTGCCTGCCTCCCTGCCTACTTGTGATCTCTGTCTGTCAAATAAATAAAATCTTTAAAAAAAAAAAAAAGACTAAAACCTAGCTCCTATTCCTCCAGGAAGCCCTCCATGACTGGCTGGGCTCTGGGCCCCTGGAAAGTGGCTTATTCCTGCCCTTCCTTCACCCCAGTACTCAATCTTAGGTATAGTTTAAGGTTCGTGCCAAGTAAAGACTGAGGTGGAGACTGAAGACAGAAGAGATCAGGCCTGCTTTATTGGCATTAAGGAGAGGAAAGGGCCCTCCACAGGCTCTAGGCCGGAGTGGAGCTGCAGGGAGGTCAGCCCTGATGCCGCATCACTTCTTCCACTCCTTCTTCTCATAGTCCCACTGGGAGGCCAGGCCTTGCACGGGGTTGCCCTTCATATCCAGGATACGCTGGAGCTGTTGGGCCTTCCACTCATCCGTCAGGGTGATGGGCTTCTTTGGAAACACTGCAGGGAAGGCATGGGGTGGGGGCAAGGGTGACTCAGGACCCTGCAAGTCCTCCACCCTGTCCCCCTTAGCCAGGGTCTCCAGTCACAGGGTTAGGATGCCTTGCACTGACGACCCCACTTCCACCCTGTCTGTCCCCCCTCCAAACTCCCTGCTAAAGCTTCATTGCAGGGACCTTTGGGTTCTGGTCCCAGCTCTGCCTTTGACTCACTGGGAATTGGGCCAAGCTCCTTCCCCTTTCTGAGCCCACTTCCTTACCTTATGGCCCAATGGAATAGGAGCACTGATTCAAATTACAATTACTGAGTTTGCTCCCACGGACTGGGAAGGGCCCAGGATGAGACGGTTTCTTTCGCTTCCTAAGGGCGTTGGAAGTAGGAGGTGAGGAAGGGGTGTTCACTTTAAAAAATCTGAAGAGGGCAGTTAGTTTGCTAAAAGGCTGGGGTACTCAAGAGGCATTTTAGGTGCCTTGACGTGTGTGTATGAGGGACCGTGGGCCTCCCCACCCAGCTCAGACTTGACTTCCTGGTCCATCTGCTCTAAGGCTGACTCAGCTTGTCAGACCTCCTCACTGGGACTTCCTATCCCACTGGGTAGGAAAGAAGGAAAAGATCTTTATGGCACCTGTCAGCACCAAACACTGGGCTAGACTAGAATTCTTCCCAAAGTCTCCCTCATTTCTTCCTCATGCAAGGCAGGAATTCCCATCACACTCTCACAGAAAAAGAAAGGTGAGGCTGTTGGAGGTGAAAAGCTGGGGCACAGGCTGCCAGCTCTTCCCCCAACATCCCGGTCCCTTCTGGAGCAGTGCTTCCTAAAGCTGAGTGGGCATCAGAATGACTTGGAGAGCTTGTTAAAACACAGATGGCTGGGCTCCCTCTCACAATATCTGACTTAGTAGATCCAGACTGGGGCTGAGAATTTGCATTTCTGAGCATTCCCAAATGATGATGTTGGTCCAGGGACCACACCTGGAGCATCACTCTTCCGTAGTCATAAGCCATTAGCTGGGCATGGGACCAGCTAGCTAAAAACTACATTTCCCAATTTCCTTTGTGGCTAGACATGGTCATGTGATCATTTCTAGCCAACAGGAGGTGAGCAGAAGGGATGTGGGCAACTTCTGGACCTTAAAGAGGAGGGGCATCCCTTGCCCTGTTCTTGGCTGGAAGGTAGACCTTCAAGGCTGGAGCTGAAGTGGCCATCTCATATGGCAAGAAGGAAGCCACACAGCGAGGACAGCTGTGCAACACCACAGAAGGAGCCTTGACATTTCAGTCTCCAAACTCCCTGGCCTTTTTTGTGAGAGGAACAAAACCTATATCTTGTTTAAGCTCTCCTATGTTGGAGACTCTGTGACGGAAAAATTAATGGTTACTAACAGCAATCAGTAATGGCTCCATTCATGATAATGTGCCAGGCACTGGCTTACAGCCATTAAATCCTCAAAAGAACCCTGTGATGTGGGCACTATTATTTTCATTTTACAGATGAAGGAATTGAGACCCAGAGAAGTAAAGCTCCTGCATCCCAGCCCAGGCAGCCATGCTCTGCCCTTCACCCTGGAGGACTTTTCAAAACTCTACAGATGAGTGCCAGGATAGTCGCCCTGTAAGAGCTGGGCTGGTGGCTCTGACCACAAGGGCACAGCCCAGGGCTGTAGCAAGGTGAGGGATTGCCACTCACCATAGACCCGCTGCCACCAAATCATCAGAGCTGTGAATCCAAAAAAGAAGAAGACACAGCCCATCACTGTCTTCCACTCGTTGGAGCGACGGTTCATCTCTGCGAAGGTCTCGTGGAACTGAAGGCGGTACACTGGAGGCAGAGGAGGGGTGGGGAAGGAGGGGCCTCGTGTGTATCCATTCCCAAGACCCTGGGCCAAGTTTTGGCCTCAGGGATCCCCAGCCTCCCCACTCTTGCAGCAGAGGCTGTCCATTCAGCAAATTCTTACGGAGCATCCCCTTTAGGCAAAGCATGGCCAGGAGCAGGCTCCAAATATCAGAGTCATTTAGGGGAACTTCTGGTGGGCAGGACACATCCCTCCCGTTTCCCAGGGTCAGGTCCCCGCCCTCCCACCCACCTTACCTGCCTTTCTGCTCCACCTCCCCACACCACTCAGTGATACCCAAGACAGTCCATGCTTTCCTGCTTCCGTATCTCTCCCCATGCTGTTCCCACTGCCAGGCGACACCCTCCTCCTCACCATTCAAGGCTAACCAGAACATGCCCTCCTCTGCAAGGCCCACCAGGATTCCATCTCTCTCTCTTTCGGGTCCTCACAACCCCCTGGACACACCTCACCCTAGACACAGCCTGTGTTACAGTTTTCCGGGTCTGTGTCCATTCCCTCATTGAACTGGGAGCCTTAGGCCAATGGCAAGAACCATCAAGGTGATTCACTCCTGTGTCCCCAGCATCACCTAGCATCTGGCTGTGCACAAAGAGCTGACTGAATAAAAGAACAAACAAACAGGGGCGCCTGGGTGGCTCAGTGGGTTAAGCCACTGCCTTCAGCTCAGGTCATGATCTCAGGGTCCTGGGATCGAGCCCTGCATCGGGCTCTCTGCTCAGCAGGAAGCCTGCTTCCCTTCCTCTCTCTCTGCCTGCCTCTCTGCCTACTTGTGATCGCTCTCTGTCAAATAAATAAATAAAATCTTTAAATAAAAAAATGAATAAACAAACAAATGATGAACTTCACCCCTCAGATCAAGTATTTGGGGATTTCTGGCTGTCTTGGGTAGCAGTCTTTCTCTCTTTCTTTCTTTCTTTCTTTTTTAAGATTTTATTTATTTATATATTTACTTACTTATTTACTTATTTATTTTAGAGAGAGGTGGGGGAGAGGTAGAGGGGAAGGGAGAGGGAGAGGGAATCTCAAGCAGCTGCAGGGCTCGATCTCACGACCCTAAGATCATGACCTCAGCATGGGAGGCTGTGACCTGTGCCAAAACCAAGAGTCGGACCCTTAAGTGACTAAGCCACCCAGGTGCCCTTTTCAGAGTCACCGCCCAGCCCACTCTGCCTAGCCAGCCCCACCCTGACACCTACAGGCCACCTTCTCGGCGTGGCTCAGCTGGGTCCAGCTGCCCTTCTCCTTCTCCTTCAGGGCCCGCTGCTCAGCGTTGAGCTCTGTGCAGAAGGGCTCATCGGGCATGGGGTAGGAGCGCTGGGCATGGTAGTTGGTGTAGGGCGGCATCTTCCCCTCGCGGTGGGCTGCAGGGGCAATGGAAGAGCTGAATTCAGGCTGCCCCTGGGACATCCCAGCTCTCCCCATAATACTTGGGAGAAAAGAAAAAAAAAAAGGCTGCATTTACTGAGCACTTACAGCGGGCCAGGAGCCGTTCCCAGGCCTTTGGGGGAGTTGACTCATTTACTCCGCATCACTCTGAACCCGGTCAGACCGTTCTCTCTCCGTTTTACAGATGGAGAAACTGAACAGCTAAGTGACTGAAACTCACAGCAACAAGGAGCATGGCCAGAGCCATGATTCAGCCTCTTTGGCTTCAAATCTCATGCTCTCTGGTTGGACTGGATGTGAGGCGGGCATGTCAGGCAAAGGCAGTGGGTGGACAAAGACCGAGTGAGATGAACCAAGATGGCAGACGTGGAACCGCTTTGCAAGCTGTAGAGTGCTGTCCACATGCCTCTGACCGGGGTCAAGGGCACACCTTTGGAGTCAGCTGGGTTTGAGCCCCAGTTCCGCCAACCCCAGCTCCAGCAGGCCCCTCGACTTCACTGCGCCTCAATGTCCTACTCTGGAAAGTGGGGACAATAGGAGAAACTACCTCACCCTGCTGTGGGAAGTTTCAAGGTACTATACTCGAAAGGGTATACACAGGAGGCGCTCCCTAAGTTACACCGCTAGAGGTCGGTTTTCCTACTGGCTTCTTTTCCTGCAAGCTTTCCCTGCCGGCTAAGCCCTCAAGGGCTCCGCGTGGGTGTCCAGGAGGTCCAGAGCAAGGCTGGGCACTGGGAGGGTCTTGATAAAGCTTGTGTTTATTGATACCAGAGATGCCCACACGGAAGGCATCGGTACCACCACCAGGACGGCATGGGACTGTTTTGGCCCTTTTAATATGTAGGTCTATGGGCCTCAGTTTGTTCATCTGAGAAATGGAGACAGTAGCACACCGTCCGCCATACATGGCTGTCGTGAAGTCTAAGTGTGTTAATCTGTGTGAAATGTTGATCACAACTTGGAGTACATAGTAAGACCTCAATAACTGTTATCTGTTGTTATTCTGGGTCCGGAAGGCCCTTCTGCTATTTGGTTGAAGTCTCTCCTGCTTTAGGTGCCTTTCTTCTAATTAACATCCGGAAAGGAGATGCCAGGTCCTGTCAGTACCCTCTGCTTCAGGACACAAAGGCCTTAGGCGCCTGAAGTTTGGGAGATCAGGCCCTGAGGAAGCTTTGAATGGAAGGGGTGTTGTCAAATGTGAGCTGCATGTCCTGGAGGCATGTGGTCCAGGACGGAGGAGTGGGACTGTGGGAAATGGTCTGGAGCCGACCCAGAGCAGCCTGAAGGCAGGAGCCCACCCCTAGCCTCAGAGTTGGTCAGGGGCGGGGGTGCAGGTCTTACCGGCGCTTCCTGGGCTGTGGGTCCCCCGCATCCCAGGTCCTGTTTTCCTCAGCACCAAGCTCCAGGCAGCTCTGAAGAACATCTGTGTGTGTGTGTGAGCCCTGCCCCCACATTGCCCTCGCCCCTACCCATGTAGCCCACACAGAGAAACCCTTTTTCACAGGTGCTATGATGGTAGGGTCCCAGAACTTCAAGGACTCTTGTACTTTTGTCTGCTATCCCTAAGGAGGTGGATGGGGATCCTAGACATTTGGAACCTTCCTCCTGGGACCTCAATTAACCTTCCAAGATATGGGAGGAGGCCTAACTTCTGAGGCAAGGTCTCAACAGTTTGGGGCTGCGGGGCCTGGGTTCTGGTTCCAGCCCCAGCTTGGCCAGGCGAGCTGGGAACACTCCCTCAGTGGTTTGCTCCCCCTCCCAAAGGAAACTGAGTAGGGCTCCAGGTAGGGAGGGAGCAGGTCCAACGGCTAGGTCTTTTCCTCACAGGGCCATCTGCCAAGGTTTCTGCACAGAAGGTCTGGCCCCCACTCCTTCCCCCCTAATTGGCTGCCTACGTGCTCACAGAGTCTGCTCTGCTGAATCTGATGGGGGCGGGGGGGGGGGGGGGGGGGGGGGGGGGGGGGGGGGCCCCCCCCCCCCCCCCCCAGAAGGGGACGGGGGGGGGGCAGCCCGGGGGGGTGGGGGGGGGGGGGGGGAGGATTTGGGGGAGAATTTAGAGGAGGATAAGGACCAAACTGGGTCAGAGGGAGGAAAAGGAGCACACATCTTGGGAGAGGAAGGGAGTATCCCACTTCTGGATCCCAATAATTAGAGACAGGAGGGACTGTACCATGTGGAAGGGACTCCCACATCTGGGAAGAAAGGGCTCCCTGTCATTGATAAGTGGGTGGGGGAGCCCCACATATAGTGAGAGGGAAAGAGTAATCTACATCCAGAGAAAGAGATGGCGTCCCACGCGCAGAAAGAAGCTAATTCCCGAGAAGTCCTTAACTCTGAGCCTCCAGAAACCCCCTAACCCTCTCCGCTGGCAGGAACCACTCAGGCCCTGACTGGTGACGAAATTAAGAAAGTTCGGGTCCAAGCCCCATCCCTAACCCGCGGGGCTCCGGCAGCCAAGCTCTCCCACCCACTCACTCACCTCGCGGCTCAGCGCCGAGGGCAACTTGGGTCTGCAGAGTAACGGAGACTGGGCCCGCAGAAGGGCCAGAGCGCGGGGCGCCCGCCCCCGGGCCCGCCCCACTGCCTTTCCCAAGGCCAACCCCTGCGTGGGAACGTCCTGCCTCGGTGGGGCGTGGGAGCGCCCAACCTGAGTCCCTGGAGGCGCCCCGGCCCCCTGCCTGGGGAGGGAAACTGCGGAGTGATTTTTCTCCTCGATTTCTCCGCCCATGGGGGTCCTGTCTCTAGAGACCCCCAGCAGCGACGGGGACTTAGGGGGCGGTGTGTCCTGGGCAGGCCCAGCCGTCTGAGTCTGTTAGTGGGAGTTGCTGATCACCCTGCCCCCGCACCTTTGTTCATTGCCGTTCTTCGCACTTGGGATGCTTTCTTAGGGACTTGGCAGACCCAAGTGGCCAACTTTCCACCCCAGGCTCAACACCTCCTGCTCTGGGAAGCCCACAAGCATGTAGAATCTGGGAGCTGGTCTGTGGTGTACCACCTCACTCCCATGCCCCCCATACACGCGGGGGATGTGAAAAAAGCCTCCCTCTGGTGTTCGAATCTTAGCTGTGTGGCCCTCAACAAATGCCCCCCCCTTTTTTATTTTTTTTGTTTTGTTTTGTTTTTGTTTTTTTGTCAGAGAGAGAGGGAAAGCACAAGCAGGGGGAGCAGCAGACAGAGAGAGAAGCAGGATTTCCACAAGAAGCCAGATGCGGGAATCGATCCCAAGACTTTAGGACCTGAGAGAAAGGCAAGCACTTCACCAACTGAGCCACCCAGGCGTCCCAAACGGCCTAATTTCTGAGTTCTTGTTTTATTTTCTAGAAAAGGGAGCTGATATAGCTGTTATAAAGACTAAATAAGTCAACAGAAAAGGTCAAGTATGTTTACTCGAGAATTATTTATTAAGAGTGTCTGTTGCTTACCAAGTTAAGTGCTTGGGGATATAGAGCCAAACAAAACCAAAACAACCCCTGAACTTTTAGGGCTCACAGTCCAGTTCCAAGCAGAGAGAAAGGCCTGTGCAAAGGCCCAGAGGCTGAAAAACATAGGTGTGTTCAGAGAACAGAGAAGGACTGTCTTGGCCTGAGTGTGATAGGCAAAGAAGAGAGTTGGAAAGGGGCTGGATCTCATAGGCCGTTGTATGGATCTTAGATTTTATTTTATTTATTTATTTTTTTTAAGGATTTTATTTCTTTATTTGTCAGAGCAGGCAGAGAGTCAGGCAGAGGGAGAAGCAGGCTCCCCGCTGAGCAAGGAGCCGAACGTGGACCTTGATCCCAAGACCACGGGATCATGACCTGAGCTGAAGGCAGATGCTTAAACAACTGAGCCACCCAGGCGTCCCTTAGATTTTATTTTAAAGATGGGAGGCCACCAGAGGTAAGTATGGGAGTGATATGGTTAAATGGAACAGAGCATGAGTTCAAGAAATGTGGTGTGGGATTGTTAAACTAATGGTGGACTGATGAGTGAAGGCTGTGGGTCCCTTCTGTGGCCTGGGTCCACAGCTTTCTATGTCTGCCAGCCCTGGGCCTATGAGATGTGTCCAGTGCCCACCTGTCCTATGAGGCCACAGGGACCCACTCTAGCCAGTGTCTGGATGGAGGGGCTTAATCCCCAGTGGGTAGATGAGCCTAGAAGGGCGGAGACTCAGGGAAAGTGCTAGAGAGCTCTAGGGCAGGCAGGAAGTACATCTCCATTCTGAACTTCGGCGACAGACACAAAGTTGTGAGAAGGCAGTGTGGGAGTCTCCTGGATCTCCACGACATGAAACCCTCAGCTCCCAGGACTGGCCACAGCTACTTCTGGAAGCCACTCCTCCCTCTTCCCCATGACCAAGGGAATTTCGATTTGAGACACCCCCCCCAAGAGGACAACCTTACCTCTTGGATGCTGACCAGGATGTCCTGAAGAATAGCCCTATGGACAAAGGACAAGGGAAGACGATCCTTCAGGCAAACTGGGGGGAGCATGCCTTAAGTCTTATCAGAGCTTTCCAGGGGCAGGTGGGCATTGGTGGCACTAGAGTGAGCGGCTGATGTGTAGGTTCTGCTGCTGCCATTCTGGTGGTCAAGCTGTGCCATTTCTGGGCCTCAGTTTCCCCTCACAGAGCTTTGCAAGGAAAGGCATTTGGGGAATGTGACCCTCTGTTCTGCCCTGCCCTCTCCCACCACCGCCCTTCCGCCCCTCCCGCCTCTGGGGAACCCTAGGCCCCAGATGCTGGGTGATGCTATGATAAGGAACATCTGTAGGAGAAGCCGATCCCCGGCTGAGAATGAGGAGATGGAGATAGGCCTCAGGCAGCTCAAAATTGATTAATAAGGCGGCACAACCCCTTGCAGGGCAATGGTCCTGAACCTGGGAATAGGCAGGCTCCCCCATAAGGCAGGCCACTCAGGGGGCCCTGGCCATGGAGCAGGGGTCTTCCCTGAGAACCTTGGAGGGCACTAGAAGGGAGGGGCTCCCGATGGCGCATTGCAGGCTAGTTATTGCGATAGACCCTACAAGGAAATGCAGGCTGAGAGTGCATAAACAGCAGGGATGGGAGGTGAGAGGAATCTGTCCCTTTCCCACTGGCCCCGCTGCTGACCGTTCAGTGGGAGGCTACAGAAAGGGGCTTTCACTCATTTTCTCAGATCCAGAGAGCCCCCGAGATTCTGCCAACACAAAAGACCTGAGCCACTGGCCTCAGCATCCTGCTGGTAGGACCCCTCGACCCCCACTCCCCCCAGCCTATTCAGGCTTTGGACAGGACCCACCTCCAGGACCCAGCCCAGAGAGAATACTGAGGAAGACCTAGGCCTCACGCAGGACCCGAAGGTGGAAATAGAAAAGGTGTTGGACAAAACGTCGGGGACCCTCTACCCCCACCTCTTGAATAAGGGGAGGTCTGGAACAGAAGGGACAGGGCCAGAGAGGTAGGGTAGTCGGAGTCTAGGACAGGGGGGGTGGGGGAGGCGGTGGAGCGAGGGTGAGAGAGACTTACTCTCAGGGGTGGGAACTGCAGTGTAAGAACTGGGCCCGGGAACAAGGGGGAAACGGAGGCACAAAGCGGTTGGGGCTAGTTGGGCGGGCCAGGTGAACAGGGAAGGCATGGTCAGGATTGGAGGGCGAGGCCTATCCAGGTCTCCTGCAGGAAGGCAGGCTAAGCCCAAGGGCCTGGGATTCCAGAACCCTGAGGCCTGCGGGGGACAGGCTGCGCCTGCATAAGGATGCCCAGGCAGCAGCGCAGGTTCAGAAAATGTCACGGGAGGACCCACAGCTCCAGGGGCCAGTCCAGAAAGCGCTTCCGCAACTGTGGGCAGGCGGGCCGGGTCATAACCAACGCTGAACCAGGGCTGCCACGGAGAAGGCCACTAATGGCGGGCATCTCGGAACTGGGAACAACGCCCTGAGTGGATTTCGCTGGGATGGGAAGGGACCGTTGGCCTGCAGGCGGAGGAAACCTCCTTCAGGCGGGTGTGACCTCTCTGCACCGCTCCTGCCCCAGAGCCGAAGCCTCCCGAGGAAGGCCCGGTGCTGAGGGTAGGATCTGGCTGGTGAAAGCCCGGAAGCAACGGCGACTGGCCCTCCACCTTGCACACGAAATGCGCGAAGCTCGCAGCGTTCAGCGGAAGAGGAATTTTTTGCCCAACTGCGGGAGCTCTGTTTTAGGCCGACCCCTCTGCCTGTCACTCCTGACCCCTTAGCCCCGCCCCGGAGGCATCAGTCCTCTCGTCCCGCCCACAAGCGGTCCTTCCTCCAGGTCTCGCCACCTGCCCTGTCACTCATACACTCATACTACGCGACGTACGTCGCGCGTCTCCTTTCCCGGCCTCGAGCTGCGGGTCACCCCTACCCAGCCCCTCGGACGATCTTTGTGCCCCCTTCCTGCAGGGCTCCACCTGGCGGCCCAGCGCGCCGCCATCTTCAGCCCGACCCTGAACTGTCAGTCACTGCCGGCCCCGCCCAGCCCGGCGGGCCTTCCGGGCTTTACCGGGTCGCTGGCCTCGCCCCTACCCTGAGAGGCTTGGCGGCCGGCCATCCGGGCCCTGTCAGTGCGTCCGGCCCTGCTTCACAAGCTAAGCTAAACCCTTACCCTGGCCTCAGCCCTGCTCTTTCAGTCCTCTCCGGCCCCCCGCGCGGCGATCGCCTCCACTCCCTGGCCCTGTCCCAGCTGTCATCTTGCTCGGCGCCTCACGCTCCAGCCGCGCCCCCTCCCTGTCCGTCACTGAGGCCCCGCCCACAGCCCCCTGACCCGCCCCCGACCGTCACTCCTCTCTCTCTCTGGCGCGCCCTCTCTAGCCTCACCCTGTCGGTGCCCCGGGCCCCGCCCCCGGCCCGCTCAGGTCCCGCGTGGCAGACCGTAGGGAAACTGGGCGGAGACCTGCGCAGAAGGCGGCGGACGCGGCGGAGGTGGCCCCAGCGCGGGACTGGCTCTGACCGCGGGAAGGGAGCCGGGAGGGCTCTCGTCCCCAGCGGGAAAAGGGGGTGAGGGTTCGTCAGAATTTGCGGCTGTGAAACCCCGGGGACTGGGTCCTCATCACCGTCCCCTTAACTGGGCAAATATATGCAAACGCCAGGCAGACGACCCCCTAGCTAATATCTGGGGCGGTGAAGCTGGGCCCCCTGGAGGCCCACGTCTAGGATTCTAGTTCCAGCTCCATCCTCTGCTGGTTTCAGTCCCTCTTCCCCGCTTTCCCCCACCCCACCCCTCCATGGCCTCTGTTTCCACATCTTCACAATGTCAGTCAGACCCAATTCCGCTTATGGTCTGTGAGGGCTAATGCCATGGCCTGAGCCGGGATTCTCGCAGAGGCGCCCACACTCGTGACGTATCAGCCAAGCTGTGGACGGAGCTATGGGTGGGGTGGGCACCGCCTCAGAGCAGAGCAGCAGCGTCACCACCAGGAAATTGTCTAACTTGGGAAAGGGCTAAGGCGGTGGGACCCTAGAGGCTTAGCGGGTCAGCCCAGTCCCGGGGTAGGCACAGATCCCTGCAGATCCTGCTCTGGGGCTCCACGCTAACCTAGAATGGTTTGCAGCTTCTGCCCGGGGTCTTTCAGGGCCTTCTATACCACAGGCCAAACAGGGTGCGTAGAGCAGGGGGAGGGTCCTGGCCAAACCCCAAGACCTGGGCCCTTGTCTTCTCTGGGACATAACTGGCTCATGGGCATAGCCATAGGGCCTCCCGATGTGGCCCAGGCATTTGTGGACAGCTTCATGGCCTCCTCAAACCTTCACTGGCACCCGCTGGCCTCCCAGTATACTCCTTGGCCTGATGTTCAAGGTCTCCCTGCCAAGCTTTCCAAACACAACTCCCCCATCAGCCTCTCCTCTCCTACTGTGCCCCTGCCCTTAGCTCTTGGAACACACTCTGCTCTTGCCCGCAGCAGGGCCTCTGTAACTGCTCTCCCCTCTGCTGCCACGCTCTTCTCGCAAGAACGAGACTCGTTTATCCCCACTCTCATGTTCCCATGTGAGAAAGCTTTACTGGCCCAGCATCCACAGACCAAGCTATGCTCCACAAACAAGTTTGTCAGTACCTGTGGCCTCAACAATAGCTCCCGTTCCACCTGGCTCTTTTCACAATGTGACCTTGACACTCCTGCTATCAAGGCAGTGGGATCTATGTCCGCGTTCCTTGCACCTGGGTGTACCTTTGCAATGGCCTTAGACGTAGAACATGGTGAACATGGTGCTCTGTGACCTCCAAAGCTAGATCCTATAAGCCCCACGTACTGATGCAGGATGCAGTTTTCAAACCGAGCCATGCTGGGAAGAAGCCAAATCAGCCCACGTGGAGAGAACATACAGAGAGGTCATCTGTAGGCGTTCTGGTTGGCAGACCAGCTTCTGTGCCTGCCCACAGCCAGCCTCAGCTTCTAGTCATGCACATCTCTTGCCAGCCCCCAGCCATCACGAGCTCCTTCAGCCACCAAGTCTTCCCAGCTGAAGCCCCAAACACTGTGACTTAGAGACGAGTCATCTCTGCTGTGACCTTTCTCAGTTCCTGCCCACAGGATCCAACAGGGTCAGACACTGCTTTACAGACTGAGTTTTCAGGTGTTTTTTGTTTTTTTAATAAAAATACTTATTTATTCACATAATCCCTACACCCAACATGGCGCTGGAACTCAGCACCCTCAGCTAAGAGTTGCGCGCTCTTCCGACTGAGCCAGCCAGATGCCCCTCAGGCGGTTTATGGGCAGTAGTAACTGTAACAGGAATCGAATATTATTTTGATTTCCATGTACTTGACCCCTCATGTGATGCGGCTGTTTCAGAACTTAGGCAAGAAAGAGGATGTTAAGTATTGACACCCCAAGCCCAACCATTATCTTCTGAGTTTCAGCCCAAACGTCACCTCCAGGAGACTATCCCTGACATTATGGAAAGTGCCCTTCCTCATCAGTCTACATCTATTTTTTTCCCAGCACTTTTTGTTTCCCAAAAGTACACACAGAAACTCACAGCCTTTGTGGCCTGCATATTCTACACACCAGGCCTCTTCCCTCACGTCCCTCCACTTCCAGGACTGGGATGAAGTGGGATCTGGTGGTGCCATGACTGAACGTTTGGGTCCCCTCAAAATTCATATGTTAAACCCAACCCCCAGTGCGATGGCATTTGGAGGTGAAGCCTCCAGAAGGTGATGAGTCCTGATGGTGGAAACCTCATGAAAGGGATTAGGACCCTTACAAAAGAGATCCCAGAGTGTTTCCTCTTCCCTTATGCCCTGTGAGGTTGCAATTAAGAAGCCCTGGTCTATGAACAGGGAAGCCGGCTCTCATCAAATATGCTATCTGCTAGCACCTTGATCTTGGACTTCCAGCTTCTGGAACTGTGAGGAACAAATGCCTGTTGTATGTAAGCCCTATGGTATCTGTGGTATTTTGTGAGAGCAGCCTGATTGGACTAAGACAGGCTGTTAGGTTGATACCCCACAATTTCATTTTTATTGGTGCTATTGTAAATGCTACTTTAAAACCTTTCCGCTTTACAGTTGTTCACTGCTATTATATAGAAATGCAATTGACTTTTGTATGTTGACCTTAGACCCTATGACCCTGTAAAATTCATTTATTGGTTCTATTCGTTTGCTGGGGCTGCCATAACAAAATACCATAGACTGGGCAGCTAAAACAGGAGAAATGTATTGTCTCACAATGCTGGAAGCTAGAAGTCCAAATTCAAGGTGTCCACAGCTTTGCTTCCTTCTGGCATCTGTGAGGAAAAGCCTCCTTGGTTTATGGCTGGTTGTCTTCTTCTGGTGCCTCTTAATATTGTCTATGAGGGTCTCTGTGTCTAAATTCCCCCTTTTTATAAGGAGACCTATCGCAATGATCTTTCAAGACCCAGCTTTTGGTTTCAACATTTCTCCTTGTCCAGTATCATTGATTTCTGCTCCTGATTTCTGCTCCTGTGGACTTGATTTGCTTTTTCTCTTTGTGGTTCCTGAAGGTGGAAGCTTGTATTATTGATTTGAGACCCTCTTTTCTCATGTAAGTATTTAATGCCATAAAATTCACTCTTAGCTCTATTTTAAGTGCCTCTCACAAATTTTGTTATGTTACATTTTCATTTTAATTTGGCTCAAAACATTTTCTAATTTCTCTGGAAACTTCTCTGACCCACGGGTTATTTAGAAGTGTGTTGTTCAGTTTCCAAATATTTGGGTTTTTCTCCAGATATCTTTCAGTTCCTGATTCCTAATTTAATTGCTCTATGATCAGAGACTATACTCTGTTATCATTTAAATTTTTAAACATTTGTTCAATATAAAAGACCCAGAGCTCCCTGCTCAGTGGGGATGCTTCTTCCTCTCCCTCTGCTCCTCCCTGTTCCGATCATGTTCTCCCTCTCTCTCTCTTTCTCTCTCAAATAAATAAATAAAATCTTAAAAAAAAATAAAAATCTTTAATAAAAAAATAAAATAAAATGGCCCATAATATTGTCTGTCTTGGTGAATGTCCCATGTGTACTTGAAAATAATGTGTTCTGTGCTACTATTAGGTCAATTTCTCTATAAATGTCAATTAGGTCAAGTTCACTGGAAGTGTTGCTCAGATCTTTCATATTTTTCTAAATTACTGTTTTATCAGTTACTGAACAAGGAGCATTGATATCCACAAGTATAACTGTGACTTTCTTTCCTCAGATTTTTTTTTCTTAAGATTTAATTTATTTATTTATTTGAGAGAGAGAGAAAGAGAGAGCACAAGCAGGGAGGAGGGGCAGAGGGTGAGAGAAACAGACAACCCCGCTGAGCAGGGTGCCCTTGATCCCAGGGTCCTGGAATCATGACCTGAGCTGAACTCAGATGCTTGACCAATGGAGCCACCCAGGAGCCCCCTCTTTTTTCAAATCCATCAGTTCTTGCCTTACATATTTAGGAGTTTCGTTGATGAGCACAGACACACTCAGGATTGTGATGTCTTCTTGGTGAATTAACACCCCCCCTCTTTTTTAGAGATTTTTATTTCTTTATTTGAGGGAGAATGAAAGAGAGAGAGCACAAGCAGGCTGAGGGGCAGAGGAGAAGGAGAAGCAGACTCCCAGTGAGTGGGGAGCCCCACATGGGGCTCAATCCCAGGACCCTGGGACCTCTGGTCACTAGAGCCTAAGGCAGACACTTAACCTACTGAGCCACCCAGGTGCCCCTGAATTAACCCTTTAATCATTACATAGTGTCCTCTTTATCCTTGGTGATTTTTCTTGTTTTGAATTCTGCTTTGTCTGTTATTAATATAGGCACTTCAACTCTTTTTAAAATTTGTGGTTCCATGGTGTATTTTTCCATCCTTCTTTTAATCTACCCATATAATTATATTTAAAGTGGGCTTTGTGTGGGCAGAGTATAGTTAGGTCTTGCTTCTTTTTTTTTTTTTACTTTAATCCAATGATTGCTGTCTTTTAATTGGTGCATTTATGTAATAATTAGTATGTTTATGCAATTATTGAAGTGCAAATTTAGGTCTGCTAGGTTACTCTTTTTTTTAAGTTTTTTTTTTTTAAGATTTTATTTATTTATTTATTTATTTGACAGGCAGAGATCACAAATAGGCAGAGGCAGGCAGAGAAAGAGGGGGAAGCAGGCTCCCTGCTGAGCAGAGAGGCCGATACGGGGTTCGATCCTAGGACCCTGAGATCATGACCTGAGACAAAGGCAGAGGCTTAACCCACTGAGCCACCCAAGCGCCCTAAGATTTTATTTTTAAGTAATCTCTACACCCAATGTGGAGCTTGAACTCACAGCCCTGAGAACAAAAGTCCCACACTTGGGGCACCTGGGTGGTTCAGTGGTTAAGCCTTTGTCTTTGGCTCAGGTCAGGGTCTCAGGGTCCTGGGATGGAGCCCAGAGTCCGGCTCTCTGCTCAGCGGGGAGCCTGCTTCCCCCATCTCTCTGCCTGCTTGTGATCTCTCTCTCTCTCTCTGTCAAATAATTAAATCTTAAAAAAAAAAAAAAGAATGTCAGTTAAGAAAAAAAAGGAAAAAAAGGCCCACACTCCACTGACTGAGCCATCCAGGTGCCCCTACCTACTTGACTTTTGACAGTCTATTATTGCTACTAATTAATGACTTCAAGTAAAACGTAGAAATTGTATAACCACTGAGTGACTTTACCTTCTCTCTTCGTGTTTTAGCTGTCATAGATATTACATCTACATTCACTGAAACACCCCAGAAAATGTGGATTTGTGCTTGCAAAGAAAATATGTGTGTGTGTGTGTGTGTGTGTGTGTGTGTGTGCGTATTTTTTTTTTTTTCCTAAGGCATATATATTTTAAAGAATCTGACATGACAGGCACCTGGATAGCTCTGTTGGTTACGATTCTGACTCTTGATCTCAGCCCAGGTCTTGATCTCAGGGCCTTGAGTTCAAACCCCACATTGGGCTCCACATTGAGTGTGGAGCCTACTTAAAAAAAATAACAATAGGGGCACCTGGGTGGCTCAGTGGGTTAAAGCCTCTGCCTTTGGCTCAGGTCATGATTCCAGGGTCCTGGGATGGAGCCCCACATCAGTCTCGCTGCTCAGCACGGGGGAGCCTGCTTCCTCCTCTGTCTGCCTGCCTCTCTGCCTACTTGTGATCTATGTCTGTCAAATAAATAAAATCTTTAAAAAAAAAAAAAACCAATAGCGGTGCCTGGGAGGTTCAGTGGGTTAAGCCCCTGCCTTCGGCTTGGGTCATGATCTCAGGGTCCTGGGATCGAGCCCCACATCAGTCTCTCTGCTCAGCGGAGAGCCTGCTTCCTCCTCTCTCTTTGCCTGCCTCTCTGCCTCCTTGTGACGCCCCCCATCAAATAAATAAGTAAATAAAGTCTTCAAAAAAAAAACAATAAAAAAGAAAGAGAATTTGGCAGAAGAAATAGAATCTATTATATTCACTCATCTCTTCATCTTTTTGTTGATTTTTTTTTTGCTTTTTTTTTTTATTCCTAAAGTACCAAGTTTCCCTCTGAAATCACATCCTTTTGGCCAGAAGAATTTCCTTTAGCGTTCTTTTAGAGAAAACTCACTGATGATAAATTCTCTTAGTTTCCTTCATTGACAAGGTCTTTATTTTGCTCTCATTCCCGAATGAATATTTTTACCAGATGTAGAATTGTGGGTTGACCATTCTTTTCCTTTCACCACTTTAAAGAGGCTGTTCCACTGTCTTCTGGCCTCCATGGTTTCTTCCTTCATAACTTTCTTTCTTTCTTCCTTTTAAATTTTTGAGGGTTTTCGTTTGTTTTTTGCTTTTTAAATTTATTTGAGAGAGCGAGAACATGCGAGCGTGAGAGGGAAGGAGCAGGGAGAGGGACGAGAGGGCTCTGAGCTGGAAGCGGGGCTTGATCCCAGGACCCTGAGATCAGGACCTGAGCCTAAGGCAGATGTGAAATGACTGAGCCACCCAGGTGCCCCAGCCTCTGTTCAATTTAAAAAATACTTTTTTAAAAAGTATGGCTCATTTGGTGTAGCATGTGCCTCTTGATCTCAGGGTTGTAGGTTCAAGTCCTTTGCCAGATGTAGAGATGACTTAAAATCTTTAGAGGCGCCTGGGTGGCTCAGTCGGTTGAGCATCTGACTCTTGATTTCAGCTCAGGTCATGATCCTAGGGTTGTGGGATCGAGCCCCTCACCCAGGCTCCACACTGGGGGTGGAACCTGCTTAAGATTCTCTCTCCCTTTCCCTCTGGCCCTCCCACCCTCAAAGAAAAACAAAACAAAACCTTAAAAAAAAATCAAGTTCTCTTGGAGTTGTAACTGCTAGCTCTGTCTCCCAATTCCTATGCGCTGGGCCTACTCTCAGGGCAAAGCAGCAAGAGAAAATAGAGAAGAAAGGAGGTTTGGAGGGTTCCCACACTACTCACACCCCAGGGTACACATTTCTCTGTTCTTCCCTCTAGAGGGTGGTTTTTCTGTCAGGCCTTTTCTGTCAACTGGGAACAGCAGAGAAGACTGGGGCTGCCCTGGGGCAGGCCCAGGTGGAAACAAAGATTAAATACAAATCTTGACTAGGACTCCCCTCACCCTCCAGCTCCCCGGGGATAAGATGGGAGATGGGAGGAGCAAGGTGTGTTTCCCTGGTTCTCTGGCCAGAATGTTAGGCTTTTTTTTTTTTTAAGAATTTTTTAATTTTGGGGGGCACCTGGGTGGATCAGTGGGTTAAGCCTCTGCCTTCAGCTCAAGTCATGATTCCAGGGTCCTGGGATCGAGCCCCACATTGGGTTCTTTGCTCTGCTGGGAGCCTGCTTCCTCCTCTCTCTCTCTGCCTGCCTCTCTGCCTACTTGTGATCTCTGTCTGTTAAATAAATAAAATCTTAAAAAAAAAAAGAAAATTTTAATTTTTATTTATTTATTTGACAGAGATCACAAGTAGGCAGGCAGGGTGGGGGTGGGGGGAGCAGGCTCCCTGCTGAGCAGAGAGCCCAATGTGGGGCTTGATCTTAGGACCCTGAGATCATGACCTGAGCCGAAGGCAGAGGCTTAACCCACTGAGCCACCCAGGTGCCCCCAATGTTAGGCTTTTCTATTGCCGTTTTTGCTGCCCTGCTCAACCATGCAGTTTCCTGATTCAGAGCACCCTGGGTCAAAGCAAAAAGACACAAGGAAAAAAAATTTTTTTAAGATTTTACTTATTTATTTGACAGAGAGTCAGGGAGAAAGGGAATACAAGCAGGGGGAGAGGGAGAAGAAGCAGGCTTCCTGCTGAGCAGGGCGGGCCAATGGGGGGGGTATGGGGGGAGTGGGGAATGATTGGGAGAGTGGGGGCTGGGATCACAACCTGAACTGAAGGCAGATGTTTAACAGACTGAGCCACCCAGGAACCCACCAGAAAACAATTTACCAGGAAACTCACTTTTGCCATACTAGTTCTTCACATTTTGACTTTTTACCCCAATCTGCTCTCTAGTATTTGCAGAGTTCTTTAAGTAACTGCTTTTTGTTATTTGTTTTCAGTTGTAATCTGTGGAAAGATAGGCTGTATTAGGCTTGCTCCTGCTTATTCTTTGTTATCTTCCCCACTTTTTTTTCTTTTTCTTTTTCTTTTTTTCCACGCAGGCTCCCTGCTGAGCAGAGAGCCTGATGCGGGGCTGGATCCCAGGACCCTGAGATCACAACCTGAGTGGAAGGCAGAGGCTTAACCCACTGAGCCACCCAGGCACCCCTCCTCCTCTTTCTTAATTTAATGTCTTTTTCCCCCTTTGAGATTAATTAATTAATTTATTTATTAAAGATGTTATTTTTAAGTCATCTCTATTCTCGAAGTGGGGCTCGAACCCACGACCCCAAGATCAAGGATCTTGTGTCCCGCCCACCAAGCCAGCCAGGCACCCCTTCCTTTGAGATCATTTTTAAACTGACAGCAGTTAGAAAAATAAAAAAGTTACCAAGAGTTCCTGTATGCCCTTCACCTAGCTTTTCCTTTTGTCAATGTTTCACATGAGAGCATGCTTACCAAAACTAGGAAATTTGGGGCTCCTGGCTGGCTCAGTTGTTAAGCGTCTGCCTTTGGCTTGGATCATGATCCTAGAGTCGAGCCCTGCATTGAGCTCCCTGCTCAGCAGCAAGCCTGCTTCTCCCTCTCCCACTCCCCTTGCTTGTGTTCCCTATCTGTCTCTCTTTGTCAAATAAATAAATAAAATCTTAAAAAAAAAAAAAAAAACCTAAGAAATTAACTTTAGGACATTACTAGTAACTAAAGTATAGAAGTTATTTGGATTTTATCAGTGTGCATCCTTTTTCTGTTCGAGGGTACAATTCAGGATCTCATACTACATTTAGTCCTCATGTCCCTTACGCTCATCCTCCCTTACATTCCTCTGGTGTGTGACAGTTCCTTAGTTTTTCCTTCTTTTTCATGACCTTGACACTTTTGAGGAACACCAACCAGCTATTTCATAGACTGTCAGTTTGGGTTTGTCTGAGGTCTTTCTCATGGTCACATTAAGGTTATGCACTGTTGGGGAAACTACCACAGACACCATGTTGTGCCTTTCTCAGTGTGTCTTACTGGGGGTCCCTGAGGTTGACGTGTTTGACTGGTGATGTTCACCTTGATCGCTTGGCTGAGGTGTTATCTGCTGGATTTCTCTACTATAAAGTTACTGTTTTACTCATTGTAATTATTAAATGTATTAAGGGAGATATTTTGAAATTATGAAAATACCCTGTGTCTGCTTCAAGTTTAACCCATTGAATTTAGCATCCTGGAGTGGATCCTTCTCTTTACAGTCATGGGGGCCTGGCTGGCTCAGCCAAAGAGCATGTGACTCTTGATGTTGGGGTTGTGAGTTCAAGCCCCATGTTGGGTGTAGAACTTACAAAAAAAAAAAAAAAGATGATGATGATGGAGAACTTACCAAAAAAATGATGATGATGATGGTGGTGGTGATGATGATGATGATGATGATGGTGACGGAGAACTGGATTCCAGAAGTGCACCTGCAGGTCCTCACATAACCTAGAACTAGTTTTTCTTCTTGGATCCTCAGCTTTCTCATTCATAAAATGGGGTTGGGGCACCTGACTGGTTCACTTGATTTCAGGGTTGTGAGCTCAAGCCCTGTGTTGTATGTAGGGATTACTTAAAAAATAAAATTTAAATTTAAAAAATAAATAAGTAAAATGGGGAAATTATGAATCTCTTCCCACTGGGTTGTGGAGATGTTGAAATGAGGTACTAGCAGCAAAAGAACCAGCACAGGGCATGGCATGTAGTAGGTATCTTGGGGTGGGCCTGTCATTGTTGGAGGACTGAGCTGTGGGAGAGAGGGCTCCACGTGCAAGTTGGCAGGTGGCAACATGGGGCAAGAGGTGTTCTGAAGGCCCTGGGTGGGGTGATCTTAGACGAATCCCTGAAATTGTCTGTGATCAAGAAGGTGGGCAGGGCATCAAAAGAAATGAAATCTTGCCATTTGAGACAACGTGGATGGAACTAGAGGGTATCATGCTTAGCGAAATAAGTCAATCGGAGAAAGGCAACTATCATATGATCTCCCTGATATGAGAGAGAGGAGATGCAACATGGGGGGTTAAGGGGGTAGGAGAAGAGTAAATGAAACAAGATGGGATTGGGTGGGAGACAAACCATAAGTGACTCTTAATCTCACAAAACAAACTGAGGGTTGATGGGGGGAGGGAGGTTAGGAGAGGGGGGTGGGGTTATGGACATTGGGGAGGGTATGTGCTATGGTGAGTGCTGTGAAATGTGTAAACCTGGCGATTCACAGACCTATACCCCTGGGGATAAAAATATATGTTTAAAAAAAATAAAAAAAATAATTAAAAAAAACTTAATACATAAAAAAAAAAAAAATAGAAGGTGGGCAGGGGGAGCGGAGTTTCTAGAGGCCAGAAGGAGGCTGGGAGAGTTCCCAAACTGGACTAGCTTTCTGGAGGAGGTGACCTCAGATAAAGGAGGCCTCCTGGGTGAAAACTGGAGGCTGGAACACCAGAGAGGCCATGACAGGTGGCACTTAGTGGGGGACACTGATGCCATAGTGAGCTTTAGTGAAAACCACTCTCAGTACCCCCCTTCCAGGGCTAAGGACTGGACTGCCAGGGGATGGCAGAAGCTAGAAGTCTAGGGTGCCTGGGTGGCTCCGTGGGTTAAGCCTCTGCCTTCGGCTCAGGTCATGATCTCAGGGTCCTGGGATCGAGCCCTATATCGGGCTCTCTGCTCAGCGGGGAGTCTGCTTCCCCCCTCACTCTGCCTGCCTCTCTGCCTACTTGTGATCTCTCTCTCTGTCAAATAAATAAAATAAATAAAATCTTAAAAAAAAAAAAAAGAAGAAGAAGCTAGAAGTCTTGCCGATGCCACAGTATCTGCAGGACCATCCCAGAAACTCTACCCAGCAGGGTGGATGGATCTGGGCCTGCGTGTGGCGTGCAACCATCTATTCACCCATTGTCTCATTTATTCCACAAGTAGTTACTGAGCGCCGACTGTGTGCCAGGCTCTGGGCTAGATGGTGGGCATACAGCAGAGAACAAAGCATCTCGTGGAGCACCTGTTCCAGGGAAAGGAGATATGATAAACAAGGGAACAGGAATGTTCTGGTTATATACTCTTCTGCAACCAACTACCCTAAAACTTAGTGGGCTTAAAGCAACAGCTATTTTATTACATCTCAGAGATTCTGTGGGTCAGGAATTCTGAAAGGGGTGGGTTGGGTGATTCTTCTGTTTCCTGTGGCATCAGCTGGAATCTCTCTCTTTCTCTCTCTCTCTCTGTCTCTTTTTTTTTTTTTTAAGATTTTATTTATTTATTTGAGAGAGATCACAAGCAGGCAGAGAGGCAGGCGGGGCGGGCGGAGTGGGGGGGAGGAGCAGGCTCTCCGCGGAGCAGAGAGCCCAATGCGGGGCTCAATCCCAGGATCCTGAGATCATGACCTGAGCTGAAGGCAGAGGCTTAACCCACTGAGCCACCGAGGCCCCCCCAGCTGGGATCTCTTGGTGGGACTCTGGCACTCTCATGCCAGGCTCACAGGGCAGCTGCTTCCTCCAGAGTGAGCGCCCCGGGAAAATGGGCAGAAGCCGAAGCCAGGCCGAATGGCTTTTCATGATCCAGCCTTGGAAGATAGGTAGCATCACTTTTGCTGTAATTAGGTGGTCAAAGCAGTCACAAAAGCCCATTCAGTTTCATGGGGAGGGGATACAGAGCCACCTTCTGATGGGAGGCAGTGTCAAAGAATTTGTGGGGTGTGTGTGTGGGGGGGTATTTTTTAAAATGGCCATGAGAAAAAAAAATTTTAAAAATAAATAAATAAAAATAAAAACTGCATGAGGAAGGTCGCCTGGGTGGCTCAGTGGGTTAAGCGTCTGCCTTCCAGTCAGGTCATGATCTCTGGGTCCTGGGATCCAGCCCCATGTTGGGTTCCTGGCTCAGCAGGGAGTCTGCTTCTCCCTCTCCCTCTGCCTCATCCCCTGCTCATGCTCTGTTTCTGTCTTTCTCTGTATCAAATGAATAAGTAAAATATTTTTAAGAATTTTGGGGTACCTGGGTGGCTCAGTGGGTTGAAGCCTCTGCCTTTGGCTCGGGTCATGATCCCAGGGTCCTGGGCTCTCTGCTCAGCGGTGAGCCTGCTTCCTCCTCTCTCTCTGCCTGCCTCTCTGCCTACTTGTGATCTCTGTCAAATAAATAAATATTTTATTTATTTATTTATTTGACAGAGAGAGATGCAGTGAGAGAGGGAACAAATGGAGGAGGGGGAGAGGGAGAAGCAGGCTCCCTGCTGGTGGGACTCAATCCCAGGTCCCTGGGATCATGACCTGAGCCAATGACAGATGCTTCGCCGACCGAGCCACCCAGGTGCCCCGAATAAGTAAAATCTTCAAAAATAAAAATAAATTGGAGGCATCTGGGTGGCTCAGATGGTTAAACATCTGCCTCTGGTTCAGGTCGTGGGAATGAGCCCCATGTTGGTCTCCCTGCTCTTCAGGGAGTCTGCTTCTCCCTCTCCCTCTGCTTCTCCCCCTGCTTGTGCTCTTTGTCTCTCTCTGTGTGTCAGATGAATAAATAAATTAAAAAAAACCTAATAAATAAAATAAAAATAAATTGGCGGGACTTGGAAACTGAATGAGTGTTAGTGTGTGTTTGTCCGTGGGACGGTGTTCAAGGAGGCACATGGCTGGCTCAGTCAGAAGAGCATGTGACTCTCTTTCTCAGGGTCTTGAGTTCAAGCCCCACGTGGGGTATAGAGATTACTTGAAAAAACAAAATTTAAAACAAACAAACAAAAAGTAAATGTAATATGTTCTTGCTAGTCCTCAAAATGGGAAAGAAATATCCCCCAAATTATTCCTAATACATGACTTAAGCCCAGGAGACCAAGGCTGTGGGACTTTGGGCATGTCACTTCCCCTCTTTGGGTTTCTCTTTCTTTATCTCTACAATAAGTGTGTTGGGTAAAGAGATGCGTTAGGGACCTCCCAGTCCTTTTTTTTTTTTTTTTTTTTAAGATTTTATTTATTCATTTGACAGAGAGAGAGATCACAAGCAGGCAGGGAGGCAGGCAGAGAGAGAGGAGGAAGCAGGCCCTCCGCGGAGCAGAGAGCCCGATGCGGGGCTCGATCCCAGGACCCTGGGATCATGACCTGAGCCGAAGGCAGAGGCTTTAACCCACTGAGCCACCCAGGCGCCCCAGTCCTGACTTTTTTTTAAAAGATTTTATTTATTTATTTGACAGAGAGAAAGAGGACGATCACAAGTAGGCAGAGGGGCAGGCAGAGGTAGTGGGGGAAGCAGGCTCCCGGCTGAGCAGAAAGCTGGATTCAGGTTCTATCCCAGGACCCTGGGATCATGACCTGAGCCAAAGGCAGAGGCTTAACCCACTTTTTTTTTCTTTTTAAAAAAGATTTTATTTATCTATTTGCAAGAAAATGAGTGAACACAAGCAGGGAGGAACGAGGAGCCCGACAGGCAGAGAGAGAGAGAAGCAGGCTCCCCACTGAGCAGAAAGCCCGATGTGGGGTTAGATCCCAGGACCCTGAGATCATGACCTGAGCCAAAGGCAGGTCATGAAAGCTTCTGCTCTTATGGGTGAGGTAATGGGGTCTCAGAAGGGCTGTCACACAACAAGGAAAAAGAAACAGGATGAGACCGTGGGGGAAAAGGTAGCTAATGCCCTGATAAGAGCAAGGGCTGAGGGCAGAGATTTCTGGATTGGTCGCTTGATGTGTACAAGACACATCCACATACTGGACACGGAAATGCTCTTCCAACAGCCGCGCAGCTCCAGCTGCAGTTCCTAAAGGGTCCGCGAGAGGCCGCCAAAGCACCAGCTTTTGCTGCCTGCAGGCCCCTGGCCGCGTTTCTCGCCCGCCCTGGTGCGTTTCTGGCTCTTTCCGGGAGAGGGCGCCAGTGACCCGAAATAAAGCCGAAGCGGACCGGGCGCCCGCCTTTGCCCGAGCGCGAGCGAGTTCAGAAGTGCACTGGCGTGCTTTCATCTCCCCGGCTTTCCCTGCCACTCGGGGAACTTAGGGTGTCGAGCTGAAGAAACGAATAACACCTGTAGATTTTATCTTGCTGCGCCTCCTGCAGCTTTCAAGCTTGGATCCTGTCGCGTCACCCCCTTTGTATATACAGGGGAAAACCTAGGTTTTGTGGAAACTAGATTTTTGCAACCTGGACACAACGGCTTGCAAATTTTACAGAATTTTATAAAATCACATAGAAAAACACGAACAAGTTGCTTGGACTTTTTCCAAACGAGAAGACTTGAATTTTAAGCTTCAGTCATTTCAGGGTTAAATCCGCCTATAAGATTACAAGTGCGCATGTTTGTTTATGGTCTGTCTTCTTCCACTTGAATCTAAGTTTCAAGAGGGCAAGGATTTTCAGCTAAATTGTTAGCTGCTGCAACCCTGCAACCCCTTTAGCTCCCAGCACATCGGGGATTTATAACAATTTGTTGAATAAACTTGGGTCTGGCACAGTTTTCCAGGTAGAGATGACAGTGGCCTAAGCCTGGGGCTTTTTTCTTTTTCTTTTTTTTTTCTTTCCTTTTCTTCTCTTCTCCTTTCCTTTCCTTTCTTTTGTTTTCTCTTCTAAAGATCTCATTTACTTGTCAGAGAGAGAGCACAAGCAGGGAGAGCTGCAGGCAGAGGGATAAGCAGTCTCCCTGCTTCCAAGCCGGAGGGATCCTAGGTCCCTGGGATTGTGACCTGAGCCAAAGTCAGACGTTCAACCGACTGAGCCTTTTGAGGAGTGGATGGGATCAGGATGATCTCACGGAAGCCTCAGAACAGTGACTTTAACACCCATTTTAAACTGAGGGTGCCAAGGGCCTGGAAGGTGAAGCAAGTGCCCAGTGAGAAATGGCACTGGGCCTAGAAGCCAAGTCCGCCTTTTCTTGCCCCTCTTGGCCTGCAGCTCCTGCCTCCCCATCCCCACCCCCCACTCTCCAGCTGCCCCTTGCACAGGCCCCCATGCAACTCTGTATTAGCCCAAGGCACTCACCTTGGGGACAGCGCTGGGAAAAAGATTTTGCAAGAGCTAGGGCAGGAAGCACCAGCCTGGGCGGGTCTGGGAAGATAAGGGCTTCCCCCTCCAACCACGTGCGCCTCCAGGCCTTCTGGTTTCCTCTCTTCCCTTCCCTTCCCTTTCCCGGACCCTGGCCTGGCCATGACTCACCTCCTTTCCCTCTGGGCTGGGATCATAGGCCCGCCTGTCCCAGGAAAGCCTTGCTCTGTGTGACCCTGGGCAGAGGAAAGTCCTATCTGGCCTGCAGTTCCTGGAGCTCTCAGTACAAGTCGCTAGCACAGATAAAGGTTATAGGGCTGAGCCTTAGTCTCAGGAGACAAAATGTGGGGGGCTCCAGGGCACCTCCTTATTAAGCCAACTCTGAGCTCTGGGTGACTCAGGCAGGTATAAGGTTGGCTGTGTGTGAAGCACCGTAACCCCCACAGAGGGGAGGGTGTGTGTGGAGAAGTGGGGGCCCAGTGACACCTTGGTCTCTGGGACAGAAGCAGACATTTCCACCATTTGGTTGGTTGAAAGCCGGTTCGAGACCCATGTCTAGCTGTGTGACCTGCCTCTCATGACCAGGTCCCACAGAGCCTAGCCCAGCACCTCTCAGAGGTCAACAGAGCCTCGGTCACTTCCATCTTTTGAGGCTGTAGTTAGATTTTTTTTTTTTTTAAACAGATGCCAAAATGTGGGTTGCAGAAATTGTGATATGTATTATGTGTCCTGCATTTTTCTAGCTTATGCATTTAAAACAAAAATATAGATTGACCGGGTATGATTTCAATTGGAAATACAATGAAACAGCTCAGTTGGATGTCCTATGAGAACCTGAAGGAGCTCATAAGCCTTGATCAGACCAACCTGATTTATGAAAAGCCCTCTAAGTCCGTGTCCCAGTGTGGTGTTGGGTGGGTCACCTCACCTCTCTGAAGGTGAACAGTTGAAAAGCAGAAACAGCAATGGGCCGATACAGCCTACAGACCTGATGAGTCAGTCCCCATAGTAAGGGCTTAGAACATTTTATACCCCCTACACTAAGTGTCCACTATGAGCCAGTCAGGGTGCTAAGGTCCCCCCACCTTTTTTTTAAGAGTTGTGGGAAGGGGAGAGGGAGAGAATCCCAAGCAGGCTCCGCTTAGCGTGGAGCCGGAGGCAGGGCTCGAACTCACGCCCCCAAGATCATGACCTGAGCCGAGATATAGAATTGGGCATTCACCCACAAAGCCATCGAGGTGCCCCACGGTGCTAAACTTTTTATGTGCACTGGTTCAATGGGTCCTTGGAGCCACGGTTCTGGATCCCATTTCTCAGATGAGAAAACGGAGGCAGAAACAGGTGAAGGGATGAGCCCCAAGGCTGATCCAGATCTGTCTGAAACGTGAGCCCATTATTACTGCTGTTGCTCTGGTTATTTTTATAGAAGCAAGCATGGTAGCATCTCTTGTACAGCTGGGAGGAGGATTAAATGAATTAATTTTTAAAAGAGCTTAGTATGATGGGGTGCCTGGGTGGCTCAGTGGGTTAAGCCGCTGCCTTCAGCTCAGGTCATGATCCCAGAGTCCTGGGATCGAGCCCTGCATCGGGCTCTGTGCTCGGCGGGGAGCCTGCTTCCTCCTCTCTCTCTGCCTGCCTCTCTGCCTACTTGTGATCTCTGTCTGTCAAATAAATAAATAAAATCTTAAAAAAAAAAAAAAGAGCTTAGTATGATACCTGGCACATAGTAAGTGCTCCATAAGTGTTTGTTAAATAAAATAAAAAAGTATTTCAGGTTTCAGGCCCACAGCTCTGGGCAGGCAGAATCCAATGCCCAAGAGTCCTTGTCCTGGTGTCCTGTGTCTCCCCTCCTCCCCCCTGTCCAGGAGGGGTTAAGGCGTTAATGATTTCCCAAGCAGTGTTGAAAGAAGCAGGGCTTTGCAACACACACACACACACACACAGACGCAGAGCCAGGTTTTGTGTGCTACACACACACACAGAGCAGATGCACACCGCAGAGGTCTGGGTGCTACACACATACATGAGTTTTGCACACCGCACACACACAACAGGGTTGTGCGTGCCACACACACACACACACACACACACACACACAGTCACTCCTGCCCCCTCGTGCCCCCACCCCACCCCCACCCCGTGAGGCGAGCCTGATGCAAGCCCAGCAGCGCCCGACCGTTCCCAGGCCCGGCTGCAGCTGCGGGCGGAGGGGCAGGGCGGGGGCGGCGCTGTTTGTCTAGCGCGGCGGTGCCAAAGGCGGCGGGCCCCAGACAGCCAGGCGCCTCCGTACACCTGGGGATGCTCAGGTTAAATAGCTCCGCATTCCTCGGGCCCAGCTGATGGAAACGCTCCCAGGCCGCCGCCGAGCGGGCCTCCAGATGGGCTGGGCCCCGGCCAAAGGGGAAAAGAGGGAAACGTGGAAGCCAGAGGGCGCCTGAACAGCGCGGGGGGCGGGGGGGGGGGGCGCTCGGGAGTGGTGGTGGCCGAGGCCCCCGCCGCAGCCCCTTTCTCCGCTGGAAGGAAGCCCTGCCGTGTGTGGGAGGACACGGGGGGGACACGCCCACGTGCCCGTGGGTGGGCTCGCAGGGGGGCGGCCCTGGGAGGGAATGGGTGCACACGTGTGCCTCTGAGGACACTCCAAGGACACACAGGCGACAGTTAATAATGATAATTTGTAGCTCTCAAATGCTGCGTGCTAAGTACTCTAGTCTGTGTATTATCTACAACTCGGAGAAGTGAATGCTCCGAAACAGCGGCAGGGTGGGGTGTTGAGTGGGGCGTAGCAAAGGGCATAATTTACTTCCAGATATTGTATTCTTTGATCAAGGCCATAACGTGCTTGGGGTGGGGAGGCACCTGGCTCAGAGTTAGTGCTCAGCGGGTGATGATCTTGCCTTTGTCCCCGATGCTGTTCATCTCTTTTGAGCCTCAGTTTCTTGTTGTAAACCTGGGATCAGAATCCTGCCTTTAGCCCCACAGGGATCTGTGGGGTCCCCTGTGTAAAGAGTTGAGCATTGACAAAATGTATTAATAGCCCTTACCCTCTCTGGGGCACGTCCTTCGCCCTCGGTGGGGCTCAGTTTTTCCCTGTAGGTGGTAGGGATACTGGAGGGATGGTATACCCAGGGCCCAACAATTGCTCAGAGGGCTGGTACTTGAACTTCAGAGGGAGGGTTTGACTGCCCCCACCTCCACCCCAGACCAGCAGAGACCTAGGAATGCCAGCCAACACACAGAACAATTATACACTTAGAAACCTACAGTATGGTTCGGAAGCTCCCGGACACACAGACCCATCCATCAAGCCAGACCCATGCAGAGATGCCCATAATGCACTGAGGCAGAACACACAAGCCCAAACAGCTGGAGGTTGCACTTATCTGCAGAACACATGTGCTCGCATTTGCCCTTCTGCATACACTCCATGCGTATCCTTACCCACACCCCTAGGCCTGTACACCAGCAAGTGACCCAGCCCCACTAGGGGGGGGAAATCTACCAGTTCACTCATGTCACTAACACAGGCCCAGACACTCCTATGCACTCCCCCGAGTACAAACTCACACATGTCCAGACAGATAGCCCCTTGCCAATGACAGCTTTCTCCTACTCAAGAGCTGGGGACTGACTCTCCCATTCCTCCTCAGCCCACACGGGAACCCTGGGGGAGAGAGGTCTGCGTGAGCTGTTGGCATACCCGGGCCAGGGTGAGGGGGCAGAGCCTGGACCCAGAGCAGGTGGCCCAGCAGCTGTGCCCAGGCTGGCTCTGCCAACTTGCTCACCCACTTGGACGAGCTGGGAGCCCCAGGGCAGCCTGCTACAATCCAGGGCTAGGCAGTCCAACAGGGGAGGCACCTCCCACTGGGGAATGGGGCGACAGAGGTCCTGCCTCAGGCTCTGGGCAAATCTTTCCTCTAGGTCTCCCCTTCCCCCATCTTGGCAAAGATGGAGGTGGCCCAGTGACCAGGTTCTCCGACTTCAATGGCCTGTGTAATACTCAACCGACAGGGGTACTTGGCAGGTTGATTTTTTAACAACCTCCCCAGGTGACCCAGATGGCCCAAGACCACTTGGATAACCCTAGAGGTCTAGAGGATTTAATTTTATGACACCAGGGAGCAGGGAAATGGCTAGTGATGGGGAAAGAATAGACTTTAAAGACACCGGAAAACACTCAGTTCAGGTCGGTAAAAGGGACAGTCCAGATGTGGCCTTCTAGTTCCCTTCCCCCCAGCACCAGCTGTGAAAAGGGTCAGGGGTCACCAGCATCCCAAGGCCCTCCCCTCAGTCCAAGAAATCACTGCAACTTTTCCGCAGTCTAAAGTATTTGTTTAATAACAACAACAACAACAAAAAAAACCACCCCACAGAACTATTGTAAAACAATATTCTCGGTGATCATTGTAATATACAATACAAAGCAATTAATTTCCTCAGAAATCTGAGAAGCACCAAACGTGACCATTTTTTAAAATGTCTGCTTTTCAAAAAATAGAAACACACTGGGGGTCCCCCAAGTCTGGTGGCTGGTAGGTGCAGAGAGAGTCAGCCTGCCCTCCTCAGTCCCCTGGCCCTGGGCTGGATCCAGCAAGCGCCCCACAGTCGCTGATCTCAATCTTGTGCCTCCCCAGCTCTGGCAAGGCGCTCTGCAGGATCAAAGAGCATGGATTCTTCTCGCCCCCCTGGAAGGCTGGGGTCCGCCAGTCCAGGAGAGAGGGGCTTCAGCGACATAAGATGCGATCGTCCGCCGGGACACATGCCGCCTGTGAAAAAGAGGGAGGAGAGGTGAGACAGTCGGAGGGGACAAGGCTGCAAGCCCTTCCCCAGGGGACACTTTAAGTGAGCGTGTTTTCTGATCTCCGTGGCATAGCCAGGTGCCCGAAAGGATGGGGCCGACGTGGAGCCAAATACCCACCCCTCGCCTCTCTCTGGGCCTCAGTTTACCCATCCATAGAAAGAAAATGCTCGCCTTCTCCAGTTCGGATCTCACCTCGGCCGCCAGGGCGCTGATCTCGCCGTTGAGGGTGCTGAGCGGAGCCCGGGCAGGGAGACCCCGGCCTCCGGGGGTCCCGACTTGGGATTCCGAGTTCAGCTCCAACTCCAGGTCCCAGATGTAGTCGATGACGTGCTGGAGGATCTCCACCCGGCTCACCTTGCGGTTCTGGGGCAGGGTGGGCACCAGCTCCTTGAGGCGCGAGTAGCAGCCATTCATGTCGTAGAGCAGCACGTTCACCTGCTGCTCGTCGAGCAGGGCCGGCAGGCGCGCCCCAGCGCCCCCAGCGCAGCGCGAGATGGCCACGCTCTGCTCGGACAGACAGCGCACCACCTCGCCCGCGCCGCCCGCCGTCTTGCCGGCCTTCAGCGCGCAACTGGGACCCGCGGCGGCCGCGGCACTGCCACTGGCGACCTTCATGATTCTGGCGTCGGAGTAAGAGGAGGGAGGCGAAGCGCACGGAGGAGGCGGACGCCGGGCGAGAGCAAAGATCGAGAAGTTTGAAAAACACGGTTGTAGAATGCGAGGGTTGAGCCCGGGAGCCGTCTTTATAGAGGCGCCGCGGCTCTCCAGCCCCGCATGCCCCCACCGCTAGAGGCGGACTCAGAGGTTCAAAAGCAACCAATGGGCGGTCTAGAGGCGTGGTCTCCGGTGCCTCTGGGTCCCGCCTCCTGCTCCACTCGTGCACCCTCACGGCCCTGGAAAGGGAACCCAAGTCTCAGGAACAGAGAGTGTGAAGGCTCGGGGTGGGGTGGCTAGTGGAGGCGAGGGCTACTTTGGTCTTCTCGCAAGGGAAGCATTGCCGACAACGAAAAGACTTCAAGAATCACTTTTCTCAGGTTCATCTTCTCAACTCTCCAGCTCCATTTTACAGATGAGAGAAACTGAGGCCCGGATGGGGAAGCGGCTAGCTCTGGGTTATCTAGAGAGCCCAGGACTAGAGCCCGGGCTTCTGGGAGGCTGACCTCCCGGCTCTTTGGACCGAAACTTAAAGCGGGCCCTCCTTTACACTCTTCCTTACCTAATTCCTAGAGAAAGTTGCTGGTTAATATTCCTAGAACCAGGGAGGCTTTACCCAGGCCCCTCGGGGCGGGAGCAACTAATTCGGGAAAGTCTTCCTCTGGGATTGGGGGCCGATCCTCTGGGACACGAACTGGATAGAAGGCGCCCAGAGGGGGGCTGCAAGGCCTGATTCTATCCTAAATTTGCATCCCCTGCAAAAATGCCCCAAATCTGCATCAACTAGTGATTTTAGAATTTTTCTCCCTTTTTTGGCTGTTTCCTGTCCCCCTCTCCCCTCCTCCCTCCAAAGACCTCCGATCAGGGTCTCCCTCCCACGGCGCGGCAGCTGCGGAGCTCGAGTGCTCCCCCCACCTCCCGGGCGGGTCTGTGTCAGCGTCTGAACAAGCGGCTCAGACCGTTAGACGCCAGGCCCGTGACGTCACCCATTCATAAAACCGGGACGGGCTGTCAGGCTGGCGCCGCGCGGGCGGTCGCCATGGAGACGGCAAACCCTGCTAGAGCGCTCCCCCACTGCGCCGCGCTGGGCCAGTCACCTGCGGACCTCTGGCGGGAAGCTGGGAATGCGCTCCTCGCGGGCGCGGTCGCTGGGCAAGGGTCACCTTACCTCCCGGACTCCACACCTGGGACTCGCCCTCCAGGCTCACACCTCAGACCGCTGGGACGTTTCTTCACCTCCTCCTCCGCACCCCTAGCTTCCCCCTCCCGCCAGGGGAGACTTGATCCCAACTCTGCAGCTGGGTGAAAAGTTAGTTGTCTCCGGCCCTCTGTGATTCCTAATAGAGTATTTGCCTGGTATTTGGATAATGACAGAAGCGGTTTATTGAACTCTTAGTTCGTGCAAGGCCCTGTGTACTTCAGTGTGTGCTACTTCAGTGTGTGCAGCCTTTGCCTTTATCAACTTCTGTAATTCTGGCCACAACTCTAGAGGGGTCTTTTTGGTTTCTTTATGCAAAGGAGGAAACTGAGGCTCAAAAAGCCTCCCAAGAACAATCGCAGTTGTAATGGCTGCATTATTATAACAGGGGCACTGTGGTGTAAAGCGATTTCTTCTGCCAGGGTAGGCAGTCCGGCTCCGGAGCCCTAGAGTGTCCAGAAACGGGGGACACCGAAGTTTAGAATATCCACCCAAGGGCACACAGCTTTAGCAGGACTAAAATACTGTACCCACCAAGGAGAGAGTTGGTATTATGTTTATGGCCCCTCCACCTCCTCCCCACCCAACAGCAATTAATTCACTGGGTATAGCAGGTTTCCTTTTCCCACAGAAGACTGGGGGAGGGGCCAGTGAACCCGGCTTGTGCCTCCACATGGGGGACCCAGGAAAACTGATCAGTGAGACTAGCTTCAAAGGAGAGAGACATTACTAATTAATTAACCAGACTCCTCATCCCCTTTACCACACCCCCCAAAGTCTCCAAACTGCCTAAGCCTTGTTTAGCAATCTTCTGATGACTGAAGAGAACATTTTGCTGTGCAAAACAATTGCTAAAGACTTGGAAAGACAATGACCAGCCAGAGGAAATTAGAGTATTAATTCATTACCCAGTGTTTATTAATTGACCCAGCAATTCTACTTGCAGGCATCAATTCCAGAGAAACCTACACACACAGACACCAACAT
Organism: Lontra canadensis; assembly: GCF_010015895.1. Classification (NCBI taxonomy): domain Eukaryota; kingdom Metazoa; phylum Chordata; class Mammalia; order Carnivora; family Mustelidae; genus Lontra; species Lontra canadensis. The sequence continues at coordinate 3,751,430 of NW_022631010.1, forward strand.
GTCTGCCCAAGGATGTTCACTGAGGTGCTATTTTCAAGAGGGAAGGTTGAAGTAACCTAAATGTCCATCAACAGGGGCATTATAGGAACTATGAGTGAAACATACATGCTATGAATGGAACATCAATGCTGTGGAATGTCTATGCAGCAGGTGGGAAGTGGGGCTGAGAGATATCTAGATTCCATTGTTGGTGGAGAGACCAAGTATTAGACTGGGGGTCAAGGTAGAACCTCTTACATGTGAAAAAGCAAACATACTGCTCCCAAGTACAAGCATATCTGGAAATGAATTTTTTTAATTAAAAAAATTTTCTTTGAGAAATTAATTAAAAAAAAAACCAGGCAATCAAGCTGTGGGAAAAATTTCAAACACGGTACTATGTAATGTCTCCTATATGAAGTTCTAGAACAGGCACAACTAATCTTTGGTGAAAGAAATCAGAATGGTAGTTGCTTCTGGGGGTGGAGGGTGAGAGTTGCCACAGAAGGGGTGTGAGGGAACTTTCTAGAATGATGAAAATGTTCTATATGATGATGAGGCTTGTGGTACACAGTGCATGAATTAGTCAAAACACACTGGACTGTATATGTTTGTGCATTTCATAGAATTTAAATTTCAGGGTCACCTGGATGGCTCAGTGGGTTAAAGCCTCTGCCTTCGGCTCAGGTCATGATCTCAAGGTCCTAGGATCGAGTCCTGTATCCTGCTTTCTGCTCAGTGGGGAGCCTGCTTCCCCCTCTCTCTCTGCCTACCTCTCTGCCTACCTGTGATCTTTGTCTGTCAAATAAATAATTAAAAAAAAAAAAAGAATTTAAATTTCACCTCAACAGGGCCTCCTGGCTGGCTTAGTAGGTGGAGCATGGGACTCTTAATCTCAGGATTGTGAGTTCAAACACCAAGTTGGGGGTAGAGATTACTTTTAAAAAATTAAAATAGGGGCACCTGGGTGGCTCAGTGGGTTAGGCCTCTGCCTTCGGCTCAGGTCATGATCTCGGGGTCCTTGGATGGAGGCTGTCTGCTCAGTGGGGAGCCTCCCACCCACCGCTGCCCATCTCTCTTCCTGCCTCTCTGCTTATTTGTGATCTCTGTATGGCAAATAAATAAATAAAAGCATAAATAAATAAATAAATTGTATTCGACCAAAAAAAATTAGGGAAAAAAAAAAGATGAACAAACATAAAACTTGATGTCCTTCAGTGAAGACTGAGGGAAGAACAATATGAAGTAGGACCTTCACTCTTATTCACATACACATTTCATTCTTATATTTTTTTCCTGAGACACTGTTATTGAAGTGTAATTGACACACATTAACTGCATATATTTAAGATGTACAATTTGAAAACTTTTGACATGCATATATACCCATGAACCACCACCACAGTTGAGAATATTAACATATACTTCCTCAGCTTTAAAAGCTTTCCTCTGGGGGCGGCTGGGTGGCTCAGTGGGTGAAAGCCTCTGCTTTCGGCTCAGGTCATGATCCCAGGGTCCTGGGATGGAGCCCCGCATCACATCTGGCTCTCTGCTCAGCAGGGAGCCTGCTTCCTCCTCTCTCTCTGCCTGCCTCTCTGCCTACTTGTGATCTCTGTCTGTCAAATAAATAAATAAAATCTTAAAAAAAAATAAAAAATAAAAGCTTTCCTCTGCCTCTCCTAATCCCTTCCTCCCTCCTCCTTCCACCCAGTGTCCACGCAACCACTCATCTTTCTCTATAGATTAGTTTGCATTTTCTAGAATTGTATATTATTGAAATAGAGTATTTACTATATATATTTTTTTCTTTCCTATCAAAAAAATAACTTTTCAGCCTAGTTTCTTTTTTTTTTTACCTTTTTTTAACTTTTTTTTTTTTTAATTTGACAGAGAGACATCACAAGTAGGCAGAGAGGTAGGCAGAGGGGGAGGAGGAAGCAGGCTCCCCACAGAGCGGAGAACCTGATGTGGGGCTTGATCCCAGGACACTGAGATCATGACCTGAGCTGAAGGCAGAGGTTTAACCCACTGAGCCACCCAGGCGCCCCTCAGCCTAGTTTCGTTAACTCCACATAATTATTTTGAGATCCATCCGTGTCCATTCTTTGTTATTACTGAGTAGTAGTGGTATATGGATATGCCAGGATTTGCTTATCCACTCACTTGTCCAGGACGTTTGGGTTGTTTGTGGTTTGGGGATAGGACAAATAAAACTGCTATCATCATTTGTGAACAAGTGTTTCTATGAATCTATGCTTCTGTTTCTCTTCCGCAAATACTTAGTAGTGAAATGACTGGGTCACAAAGTATTTTTGTAACTTTATAAGAAATCGCTAACTTGTTTTCCTAAGTGGGTATTCCATGTACATTTCTCTCTCCCTTTTTTTTTTTTTAAGATTTTACTTATTTATTTGTCCCGGTGAAAGAGAGAGCACAAGCAGGAGGGGGAGAAGCAAGCTCCCCACTGAGCAGGGAGCCCGATGTGGGACTCGATCCCAGGACCGTGGAATCATGCCCTGAGCCAAAGTCAGACGCCAGCTGACTGAGCCACGCAGGCGTCCCTCCATGTTCGTTCCAATCAGCAACACTGAGGGTCCAGTTCCTCCACAGCCTCTCGAAGAGTTGGTATGATCAGTCTTTTTCGGCCATTCTGATTGAAGGGTTAAGGTGTCACACTGCGGCTTTAATCTGCATTTTCCTAACGACTAAAGATGTTGAGCATCTTTTCGTGTGTTTATATGACATATAGTCACCCATACATCGTCTTAGGTGAAGGGTCATTCACTTGCTCCTTAAAAAAAATTAGGTAATTGTAGACTCACATGTAGTCACAAGAAATAACAGAGAGATCCCTTATAGCCTTCACCCGTTTCCCTGAGGTAGCATCTGGCAATACAATACCCCAGCTGCATTTCACCAGCTTTACGCACACTTGCTTGTGTGCTTGTGTTTAGTTCTACGCGATGTTATCACACGTGCAGATCCGCATGACCACTACCATTATGAAGACCCAGAATGGTTCCATCACAGAGGTCCCTCGTGCTACCTGTCAATCTTTTGGCTGTTTCTTTTCATTTGCTTGTCTTCTTCTTATTGAATCATAAGAGTTCTTTATATATTTTGGACACAAATCCCCAGACGTATGATTTGCAACTATCTCCTGTGTCTGTTCTTTGCATCCTTTTTACAGTATCTTTTGAAGAACAGAAGTTTTAAATTTTGTTGAAATCCAGTGTATCAGTTTTTTTAAATTTTATAGATCACACTTTTCTTGTCATATCTAAGAAATCTCTGCCTCACTCAAGATCACAAAGATTTTCTCCTCCTGTATTTTCCAGACGTTTCATAGTGTTAGGTTTTACATTTCAGTCTGTGATCCATTACACATGGTTATTTCCTGAATATATATAGGTGTGTGTGTGTATTTAAATTTTATTTATTTGAGAGAGAGAGAGCAAGCAGGAACAGTGGAAAGGGGCCGGGAGAGAGGGATAAGCAGACTCCCCACTGAACAGGGACCCTGATGTGGGGCTTGATCCCAGGACCCAGGGATCATGACCTGAGCTGAAGGCAGAAACTTAACCAACTGAGCCACCAAGGTGCCCCTCTTGAATATATTTTTATACAAAGATGTATTCATGTACTACTTTGTGTCATAAAAAGCCAGCTCCAAATGTTTAGTGTACCTCCCTCTGGTCTGACTCTTTGGTTGAGATTGAATGTCAATGACACTCTGCAGACAAACAGGAGAGAAAGTCAAGGGACAGTTAGGACCCCCAATAGTTAAGTGCACTTAGCAGTCACAAACACCCACCTCCTGCAGGTCCTGTGCTGGCCACGGGGCCATAGAAAGGAATTATTCTCACATTGAGACTATATTGAGAAATTTCCCACTAGGTGCCTTAGAAACACAAAGAAAGGAAGACATCTATCTTGGAGGAAGTCAGAATGGCTTCCTAGAGGAGGTGACTTCTCCTCTGGGCATTCTATGTAGGAAAGGCACAAGAAGAAATGGCCTGAATGAATACGGGTGGGGCCACTGGTGTCTGGACAAACTTTGACAATTTGAAGAGAAACAGCTGACTGTGGAAAAGTGGAAAGGGCTAGGGTTCATGGTCCAACAGCTCAGGCTTCAAATCCTTATTATACTGTACCTGAAGGAACACCCTTCACCTCTCTGAGCCCCTGCTTCTCCACTGGCAAAATGACAGAAGTTCCCACTTCCCTAGGTTACTGTGGGGAGTCATTGAGATTAGGCTGGTAAAGTGCCTGCCACGGTCTTGGTACATAATAAATGCTCACTAAACAGTGGATGGGCATAGCAACTGGCCAATTCCAGGGGACCCATTGGGTTACTTTCAGGAGTTTTTAGGGAGCTCTGTGGGTTTTGAGGGAGCTCTGAGATGGGCTTGCAGACCCTCTGAAATGTTCTCTTCTCTGTGCTTGCTTCAGGCTTCCCAGCTGAAATAGTGAGACCCTCCTATACTCACACCCGTCCCAGGCACACGGGGGGAAGTTGGCTTCATTCCTTTCCAGAAAATGTTTGGTACTCCCAGACATCGGTTATCATCTCTTACTTATTTAAGGTCCGACAAGGAGTTTAAATAAAGACCGTCTGTTTATCTGGTTGCCAAATGGGCATTTTGCATGCCCTCTCCCTCAGGGTGTGCCCTGAGAGGGGGGCAGTCTTCTCCCAGTCCTACATACCAGGTCAGCTGAGGAAAACAGACTCCTCTTTCGGTGGCCAGGAAATTTGAAGGACTCATTAAAAGAACCCTTGTGGTCCCGACCCAGGGTTCGTGCCAGGGGTCTCTTTGGAAGCCCTTCACACATCCTTGGCACAGTCTGATTTCCCCAGCTCCTCCCTGGGGCTGGCAGTGGCTGTATTACTATCACGTGCCATTTCACAGATGAGAATACTGGGGCCAGAGAGGAAGAGGGACCACGGCCCTTTATACCTTCAAATCCTGGCTCCTCTACCAGGAGCCAGCTGAACCTCTTTCCTCATCTGTGAAGTGGAGATAATGCTTAGCCCTTTTGGTACTGTGCTGGGGGAGTGAATAAGCTATGCCGAGAGGTGGCATTATTTCTCTGTCCCCACATCTCCCTTTCTGCCTTCAAGTACCCTCCTGTGGCCTCCAGGGCCCAGGGACTCCCATTTTCTAAGTGCTCATACTGCATCAGGCATAGTTACAAGTTTTAACCAAAGACAGTGAGCTCAGGAGGGGCAGGGACCACACAGTCCTCTTCCCCTCTGTAACCCGGGGCTCACTGCAGTGTCTGGCACCCAGGAGACACCCAGGGAATATTTATCCAACGAAGAAAAACAACCCATGACCTAAGGAGTAATGTTATGTTCCCTTTTCCACTGAAGCCACTGAGGCCCAGAGAAGTTGAGTGATTTGCAGCAGATCACACAGCTGGGATGTGGCATTGAATCTAGGGGGTCTGGTTCCCCAGGGCAGTGGCTGTGTGGGGCTGAGGGACTTGTGTGCACACGTGTCTCCACTGCAGAGTGCATCCTTTTTGATGCGGGTTCATGTCCGGCATGTTCACCACTGCCCCTCCCGAGTCTTGGCCTTGTAGGCTCCAGGGCGGGCCTGCCTGGGCCACGTGACCCGCTCTGGCCCTGGCCCGGCAGCTGTTCCCCAGATGTGCCCACAGCATGGTCTTCCAGCCGCCAGGCCGGCGCCTCTGGGCTGGGACTGCTGGAGCTGGGGGGGAGAGACCTTTGGCTCTGACTGTCCCCGCCCCCTCCCTTGTAACAGGAGACGACAAGGCCCCCCTCTCCCCCCAAAACACAAACACATTCTACCCCCAGAACCGTGTCTCCGCCAACACTGTCTCTCTGCCCATCACACTGAGAATAAAATCCAAACCCCTCCCAGCCTGCTGCCCCTGCCCACAGCTACAGACCTCACCACCTGCCCCGCCCTTTCTCTCCCAGGCCACGGGTCTCCTTTACTACAGGACCAGGAGCAGGTCCTACCTCAGGGCCTCTGCCCTTGCTGTTCCCTCCCCCTAGAACACTCATCCCGATCGTCATAAGACTTCTTCAAGTCTCAGGTTAAATGTCACCTCCTCAGAGGCCTTCCTAGAACCTGCCTTGGGTACTCACTTTCATGCACATTTTCCTGGTCTTAATTATTCATAGAATTTATCTCCACCTTAAATGATGGATGTTTTCTTGGGCATTATTCATCTTCCTCCACCCCACGCTCTCCCTGGGCTGTGAGCTCTAGGAAGGCAGGAACTGTGGCTCCTTTGGTCACTGCTATGTCCCTAGAGCTAAGCACAGGACCTAGCCCAGAGAGGGTAAGGGACTTGCTCAAAATCACATAGCACAGGAGGTGCCCGGCTGGCTCAGTTGGTAGAGCATGCAATTCTTGATCTCAGGGTTGTGAGTTTGAGACCTGTGTTGGGCAGAGAGACCACATAAAAAAACAAAAAAAGAAAAACAGTTGTGAAATTGCATTAATTATCAGTGATGTCAAAGTCACACAGCATGATACCTAGAAGAGAGTAATATTTAGAGTAATATCTGTTGAATCAATGAATTAGTACCGTATGGCCCTCGGCCTCCTCATGTACAAAATGGGGACAACATTTCTTTTTTTTTTTTTTTAAGATTTTTTTTTTTTTAATTTATTTGACAGAGAGAGATCACAAGTGGGCAGAGAGGCAAGCAGAGAGAGAGAGAGAGGAGGAAGCAGGCTCCCTGCAGAGCAGAGAGCCCGATGTGGGACTCGATCCCAGGACCCTGAGATCATGACCTGAGCTGAAGGCAGAGGCTTAACCCACTGAGCCACCCAGGTGCCCCAAATGGGGACAACATTTCAACTTAACCTACAGTTATGACACTGCGTCAGTCCTCGGCACATGGTAAGTACTCAGAAATGGGAACCGGAACACAGATGTGTGTCTTTCCAGGGGTTCCATTTCTTTGTCCTCCAAACCCCACGGGGCCCTGGATGGGCACATGAGGGTGTGGAAGCTTCAAGTTCTCTGTCCTTAACAGCTGTGAACCCTCTGCTAAACCCCTTTCTCATGCTAGACCTCAGTTTCCCCATCTGCAGCTGACCCTCCTCCCCAGGGGTTCTTTATTGGACTCCTGGGTCATTTCAGGGAGGACAGGGGTCCAGGCTCAGGTCCACATTTTGCCTCTCATCCTGTTTTGCAAAGAGGCCCCAGAACAATGGCCAGGGAGGCTGGAGCCCGCCAGTCTGGGCCCCTCCCTGGGTCCCCTGCAGATGGAGGGGGGTGGGGACTTCCTGTGGCCTGACAAAGGACCACTGCTGTCCTGGGGTCTCAGGGGCTGAGAGGAAGGGCAGTCAGGGCCCAGGGAGCTCCCATCTCAGGTCACTCAGCACAGGCCAGACCCGCGGGGCTGCACAAACACACGCTGCCCACACCCACACCCACAGAGCGACACAGAGGGGCACTTCTACGCAGCCTACACAGCGCATGTGCGCAAACCGCCACGTCCACGGACAGCCACACCTCCCCACACACACCCACCACAGCAGCCCGCTGACGCATACGACGCAGCTACGCACCGTGCGTACAACCAGCACGCTGACGTCACAGCGCCCCATCTAAGGCTATACCACCGAGACGCCCATGAATGTACAGGGACCAAGGAGGCAACACATCACAACGGCCGATGATCACACCTGACAGAGCCACGCTAAGGCAGCACACCACCATGACACCCTCCACGTACACGGCACACAGATGCACATACCCTGCTCGGCAGCGTGCGTTCGCCAAACACAACACACACTCTCACCAAGGTGCTGACAAGCCGTGCCTGCGCCCTTGGAGAAGACAGCCCAAGGCAAATCGACAGAGCAGCGTCTGCTGCACACAGCAGACCCACGCCCACCTTCCCCAGTTCAAGCTCCCATACTGCCTCCTCCCACCTTAGGCTTCTTAGGTATAGACATTGCCTCCCCCAACACACACACACACACACACACACACACACACTTCAGAATCCTGCAGAAACCCCGAAGGCACACACCACACACCACTTGACCATATGCACCCAGACCCGAGGAACTCAGGCCAGACAATGCAGACCTGAGCCTTGTCCAGGCCAGAGATGTGGGACCTGCAAGCCACAGGCTAACGCCACGCCACCAGCCAAACGCCAGGCCACCAGCCAAAAGTGCCCCAAATTGGGGCCCTGGCAGAGCTGGGCAGAGACCCCTACCCCTGCCACAAGGCTCTTGCGGGGCTAGAAGTGAATGGGGAGACTGGGCAAGAGGACTGGGAGCGGTTTCATTGGCTTCCCCCCATGACCTCCCTGGGAGGGGGGATGGACAGGAGGCCCCAGAGGGCCCCTCCCAGAAGTAACACCTCTCCTACCTCTCCTGCCTGGTGCCCAGCCAAGCCCTCCCCTGACTCACCTGCCTTCCACACACCTGGCTCCTCCTCCTCCCGGAGGGCCCGGAACCTGGAACCTGGGGAGGGTGCGCCTCTCAGGACTAGCCCTGTTCCCTGCCCGCCCAGAAGAGCCTGGAGCAGTCCCCACCCTCTCAGCTCACCCCAACCCTAAGTACCCTGTCACTAGGGGGTGGCACCTCCAGCTGCGCCCTTGCCTCAGGTCGCAGGAGTGCCTATACTCCTCAAATACTATGACTCATGACAATAGCTTAAGTCTTTAAAAAGGCTTATTTATTTTTTGCTGATGAAAAAGCAGAACTTTCTGGTTGAAAGGAAGTGACGTTTCAGAAACACTTAAGGAAGAAAGGGACCCTTTTCCTAGAAGACTGCAGTGTGAGGTGTCTCAGAGAGCCAAAGAGCCCAGGGTGACATCCTGCCACCGCTGCTGAGCTGTGAGACCACAAGTCACTTCTTGTCCTCCTGTCTCAGGGTCCCCATCTGTGACCGTGAGGGTGGTACGGGTTCCCATATCTATGAGGCTTAAATAAGTTAAGTCATGTAAAGAGCTTAGAACAGTCCCTGGCAAAGTCCACGTTCAATAGATTATAGTCGTGATTATTGCCCTACCCGCCCCCCTTTTTTAAGTAGGCTCCTGGCCCAACATGGGGCTTGAACTCATGACCCTGCTAATAAGAGTCACAGGCTCCACCAACTGTGCCAGCGAGGTGCCCCAACTCTGGTTGTTATTAGCGCCGTGACTCTTCCACCTCTCCTCCAGGTAACCCCTGTTAAGCAACTAGGTAGATGCTCCACCACGGAATTACAAAACTTTAGGACCATTAAGTGCCAACCATTCATTCCATAAACCATTAGCGCGCACTACTCTGTGCTAGGCATAACAGTGAAAGAACAAGATGTGGGTTCATGCTTTTCAGGGAGCCGTATTCAGTTGGGAGTGACCGAGTGGAAGTGAACAGCGCTGGCCAGGTGGTTTGTTCCTGGCTGCTGTGTCCACACGCTGAGGACCTGGTTGTCACCGAAATGTGAGCTGTTGCCCCCCCAAGGGGGTGCTTTGTAGGACTTAGAGAAGCCCTTTATTTTGAGAAGGTGAAGCCTTCCTGAGGACACGTTCTGTAACCCCTTCACCCCTTTGTGCTCCAGAAAAAAGGCAGCCTGCCTAGTGGCCCTGCAACCCTGGGCCTGCCTGCGGAGTTCCCAGTCTGGTGGGGGAGCAGGTCACTTGCCAATTCTCAGTGCCCTGATGGGGTTGCACAAGGGGCCGGGAAAGCATGGCCCGGGAGGGACCTCAGATCTCCAAGAGAGGTTAGGGAGGGCCTTCTTGGAGGAGGAGGCGATAACCCTGTCCGGCTGAGAAGAAAAAAGGGGAGGAAGGGCCAGGCAGATGCCCCTGAGTCCTGAGTCCCATTTGCACATCTGGGACACACAAGGGACCCAGCCGCCACATCAAACTGCAAAAGCCTGGAAGTCTGATAATATGCAATGTGGTAAGGATGTGTGAAAACTACCCTCATCCCCTACGGGTGAGTGTGTAAACTGGTATGATCACTTCCAAGCTCAATTTGGCAATATTGAGTAAAAGTGAACATTGGAGCACCCTCTGACCCAGCAGTTCACTCCCACGGACATTCCCCTCAAAGTCCTGCGCACAAGACACCAAAGACATGGGCACGACCATGGCTGCTGTGCCCAAAGCAGCAGCAAATGGAAAACTCTCTACGTGTACCCCCCCACACAGAATGGGCAAAGAAAACAGGGGTGCCCCCATCGACAGACAGCAGTTCATAGGAACGAATGAGCCCCATGTGTATTCTGCTGGATAAACGCAAAATCTGATGTTGCTTACTGAACCTGCAGAATGGTTCTTTAAAAAGCATAAACACAAGGGCACCTGGGTGGCTCAGTCGGTTAAGCAGCTTCCTTCCGCTCAGGTCATGATCCGATACTAGGGTCCTGGGATGGAGCCCTTGAGAGCCCCCACCCCCACCCCAGGCTCTCTGCTCCGCGAGAAGCCTGCTTCTACCTCTCCCTACCGCTCTGCCTGCTTGTGCTCTCTCTGTGGAATAAATAAATAAAATCTTAAAATTAAAAAAAAAAAAGCATAAACAGAAATACACACAAGCAATGCTACCACGTTTATGTGTAGTAGAAGTATGAGGAAACGTGTTGTCATGGTGCCAGCTGGGGAGGAGGTGGCAAAAAGTCTCGGAGAAAGGGGCAGGGGCCCTGGTTACAAGGTCAGCACCATCTCCAGAGTTTTATTTTTTTAACGAAGATGAAAGGGGACCAAATACAGCGAATGCCCACAATCGCTAGCTCTGGGCGGTGGGAACCTGGTGTTAGGAACACAAATCGCTGTTATTTCTCGGTAATTTTTACATTTCACAAAACAAATTAGACGAGCAACGAGAGACGGGGCATCTCCAGGCAGCGGGACCCCGCAGTTGCGGACCTGGGGGCTGGAAGCGGAGGGGTGCGCAAGGGCACCGGGACGGGCGGGTGCGGACTGCAGAGGTGGTGGGGGCGGGAGGTGGGCAGGTCTGCCGGTGGGCCGGGCGGGAAGAGCAGGAGGCGGGGAGGAGCGCCGGCCGCCCTTTGGACGGGCAGCCCAGGGCGGGGATGGCGGGCCCAGCCGGGCAGGAGAGGCCCCGCACCCCGGGCTTTGTTCGGGGCGCGCACCCGCCTGAAAGGCATTCCTGGGCACGGCGCCCCGCCCCTTGGGGACGCCTGGCGGCTGGATCTGCCGCGCTGGGCAGATGGGCCGCCCGGCTTCCCGCGCTCGACCCGTGGGAACCGAGCCTGGCGGGCGGGGGCCGGGGCTTCGGGAACCGCCCCGGGGGGAGGGGGCGCGTGCAGATGGGGCGGGGGCCGTGGGCACCGGCAGATGGGTGCGAGGCCGGCCTGGGGCCCGGCGACAAAGGCTCGGGGCAGATGTTCGCGGCCAGATGTTCGCGGGATGGGGGGAGCCTGGGAAAACCCAGCTTGCTCTCCCGCCGCCCTCCGCCTGCGGCGGCCGAGGGCGTGCGGCGAGCAAGGTGCGGCTGGGGTGTCCACCGCCGGGGGACGACCGGGAAGGGGGAGACGAGGCGGGGTCTGAGGGCTTCTCTGGGGCAAGTTGTGTATCTCTCGGCCCGCCCTCACCGGTCCCACTCTGGGGCTGTAAAGTGCGGGAGAGGAATCTGGGCGGAGCTCCCTGCCCCCCTGCCCTTCCCCCGCCAGCTTCCGGTGTTCGTGCGGCAGCCGGCAGGTGGACAGGTGGGCGTGTCAGCGCGCACCCCCGGAGGTACACCACCGCCGCCACCGTCATCATAGTAGCAATGCTGGCGGACATTTATTAAGCATTTATCAAGCTTTAAGTAATTTCCTTATTTAAGTTGTCACGGCCTCCCCCACCCTCCTCCACCCCACCCCGTGCAGAAGTTGCGCTAAGTACGGCTTCCAGTTGAGGGAGGGTGAGCATGGCGGACCTGAAGTAGATAAGAGACTCGGAAGGTGACGGCAATTTAGTGGCAGGGCTAGGGTTGGAGTTCAGGATTCTCAGAGCGTGTGGGTTCCTGGATACCGCACCTGTTTTCTCTTCCTGTGGGCTAAGTGCTTTAGGAACCTTCTTTCACTTCATCCACCAGTATCTGTGGAGCGCCTGCCTCGCGCCGGGCTCTTGCCACGAACACAGCAGGCAGGAGTCACTGTCCTGGGGAGTTTGTGTTTGGGAGAGGGAGGCACACAATGGACAGGGTCAGTGCAATATATATTATCCTAAATGGTGATAAATATTATGGAGAAAAAATATGTCAAAGAAAGGAGGGGATAGGGAGGCTGGGATTTGGCGGGGGGTTGGTGTGTGTGTATCAGCAAAGTCCTCTCTCAGAAGGTGATATTTCAGTGAGGAACTTGTTTTCTCACATCCTTCTGCTATCAGGGGAAAAACATTCCATGCAGAAGTCACAACCAGTGCAAAGGTCCTGAGGCTAAGACTAAGAAGTGTGTCTGGTGTGCTCAAGAAGCCAGTGTGACTTTAGCCTGGGGAGCAAGGAGGAGGATGCTAGGAAGTGAAGTCAGGGAGATATGGGGGAGTGGGGGTTGGGCATAGCTGCTGTCATGTAGACCACAGTGAGGACCCTTGTTTACTCTGAGTGAGGCAGGAGTCAAGGGAAAGTTTTTTTGTTTTTTTTGTTTTTAAAGATTTTGTTTATTATTTGACAGAGACAGACACAGTGAGAGAGGGAACAGAAGCAGGGGGAGTGGGAGAGGGAGAGCCGGCTTCCCAACAAGCAGGGAGCCCGATGTGGGGCTCCATCCTAGGACCCTGGATCATGACCTGAGCCGAAGGCAGATACCCAATGACTGAGCCACCCAGGCACCCCATATGGGAAGGTTCTGAGCAGAGAGGACTATGAACGGACTCTGCGCCAAATCTCAACAACTCCGTTG